>NC_045771.1:10677690-11284012 GCF_008692025.1 Phocoena sinus
TGCTGACCTTGTCACTTGTTTATTGGTTGTTTGTACATCTTTGGGAAATGTTTGTCTCTTGCCATTTTTCTTTTTCTTTTTTTTAAGTATAGTTGATTTTTAATGTTTCAGGCATACAGAGTGATTCAGTTATACATATATCTGTAGCTATATCTATATATTCTTTTTCAGATTCTTTTCCATTATAGGTTATTACAAGGTATTGAATATAGTTCCCTGTGCTATACAATAGGTCCTTGGTGTTTATCTATTTTATGTATAGTAGTGTGTATCTATTAATCCCAAATCCCTAATTTATCCCTTCCCTCTATTTCCCCTTTGGGAACCATAAATTTGTTTTCTGTGTCTGTGGATCTGTTTCTTAAGTAAGTTCCTTTGTATCATTTTTTTAGATTCTGCATAAGTGATATCATATGATATTTGTCTTTGTCTGACTTCACTTAGTATGATAATCTCTAGGTCCATCCATGTTGTTGCAAATGGCATTATTCCATTTTTTTTATGGCTGAGTAATATTCCGTTGTTTATATATGCTGCATCTTTTTTATCCATTCATCTATCAGTGGACATTAGGTTTCTAACGTGTCTTGGCTATTATAAATAGTGCTGCTGTGAACACTGGGGTGCATGTATCTTTTTGAATTAGAGTTTTCATCTTTTCCAGATGTGTGCCCAGGAGTGGGATTGCTGGATCATATGGTAGCTCTATTTTTAGTTTTTTAAGGAACTTCCATACTGTTCTCCATTGTGGCTGCACCAGTATACATTCTCATTAACAGTGTAGGAGGGTTCCCTTTTCTCCACACCCTCTCCAGCATTTATTATTTATAGACTTTTTGATGATGGTTATTCTTGACATTTTTCTATTGGGTTGTCTGTGATGTTTTTAAAGAATTTAATTTGTAGGAGTTTCTTTTTCTTAATTGAGATATAATTGATATATAATGTTGTATTACTTTTGCTTTGATACATGTATATATTGCAAAATGATTACCAAGTAGGAGTTTCCTTATGTTTTCTGGATACATAGTTCTTTGTCTTGATTTTCTCATCAATAAAATAGAATGACACTTTCCAAGGAGAGTTATGAAGATTAAAGAGTATCTGTAAAGCGTTTTAACACTGATACATAGTAAGAATGCAGACATTTTAGTTATTTTGCTCATTGACTTCTTAACGTTTTATCTAAAGGTTTTTTTAAATTGATGAAGAGTAATGTTTAACTGGTAAGCACATACTATTGCTATTGTAAACTCTGTAAGTATAGGTGCATTTTCAAAATATTCTTAAAAATCTGGATTTTGTTTTTGCTTTAGTGTCTGATCATTTCAGTTTTTATCAAGCTTTATATTTAGAACTCCATATGTTTGAAAGTAAAGTATTTTAAATACTTCATAGCTAAAATAAAAGTGAAGAGTAAAACCATCCTTAGAATCATTATTTTACATGTGCTCATTTCACAAACCTATGACATAGAGCAAATAATTACAGAGGTTTTAATTTCTGGCTTACTAAAAATACTGATATTTAAACATTTTTGTAAACTTTCACAACATAGTACATACGCATTATAAAAAGGAGATATGGACAAACAAAAATGAAATAAAAATGCTGTATTTCAGCCTCTCAGAGATTACCACTGTTATCTCCATGTTTGTGAACATTTAGTGTGTGTATATTCATATTTATATCCCTCCAGATACTTTCTGTGTATAAATACAGTTAGGTATTTTTAAACCAAAATGAGAACGTACTGTGAGTTGCTTTATTCTGTTCATAACTCTACTTTTCCATGTCAAATATCAGTGTGTAATACCCAACCATATTTAAAGTTTCTCATTTTCAAAACAACTTTTCCAGGTGCTTGTTCCAAACTAGGACTACCTGTGCATTTGGTTCAGTCTTTTTAAATCCAGCACAGTTGTCCCTCACATTTTAAAATCCCCCTTAACATTGAGTATTGACATCTATTTATTTTTATTTTTGGCTGCGTTGGGTCTTCGTTGCTGCACGCGGGGGTTACTCTTCGTTACAGTGTGCAGGCTTCTCGTTGTGGTGGCTCCTCTTGTTGCGGAGCACGGACTCTAGGCGTGTGGGCTTCAGTAGTTGTGGCTTGCGGGCTCAAGAGCACAGGCTCAGTAGTTGGCCCACGGGCTTAGTTGCTCCGCGGCATGTGGGATCTTCCCAGACCAGGGCTCGAACCCGTGTCCCCTGCATTGGCAGGCGGATTCTTAACCACTGCACCACCAGGGAAGCCCCAAGTATTGGCATCTTAAATAAAGTGTTTATATCCCTCTTAAGTTGATATGACGGAATAGAAAAATACAGCAGTTTGGTATGAATCATCATTCACTTAGAAGTATATATAATAAACTGTAACTGAAAAGTTCCATTTTATTTTCCCCACATAATTTCGTCATAAATTTGTGCTAGAAGGCCTTTTATCTATCACTCTCCATTTCTTTGCAAAAAGATTATATACATTTAAATTTTGAAAGGATTCCTGTGACCATAATGCTCTTGGGAGTTATTTCTTCCAAACTGAATTACCATTATTGAGGTTTATTATAAATCAAATTACCATTTTAGGTATTATGAACACACACTTGATCAAGTCAGCATTCTTATATGACACATTTTTGTAACAACTAAGATTTACATGACACTGTGTGCTGGGCATAGTTTTAATGCTTCAACAGGGTAAAACCTATAGAAAAGTTCTGGACCTAGAAGTCCGGGTTTGAGTTTTAGGCATCCTCTTCGCTAGTTATGTGACCTTGGGCATGACACTCAATTTCTTAGAGCCTTAGTTTCTTTATGGAAAGTAGGAATATATACAAACGTGAACTCCTTGGTCAAATTTAAGCTAGTATAAAGTATAAAAAGCAAGTTTAAGTAGAGTCTATGCATATGTAAAATATTTTGTGTTAGATCTTTATTATATTGATTATTACATTTTGAAATGCATTCATTTTTCTAATTCTCAAAGGAGATAGCTATTTATTTAGTAATGTGTTCACTTAGGGCTACCAAAACTATTTTTTCCTGGATTCTGTATTTTTCTTCCACGCTTGTTGAATTTATTATTTCTAGATGCACGAAATTCTTTATAGTGGTCATAGTTTTTTGATGCCTCATGGTTAAGTGGAAATGAATCTGGGAATATCTCAGATTCATTCCTATACTAGTATTCATATACTAGTATAGTATTCCTACCGTCTCTTGTATTTCTGGAACTTAATTTCCATGGAAAATGCCTAAGTTTGTAAAAGGAGTATAAAACCTGAAGATGGATATTAGCGTTCCCCACTTTACTAGAAGCTAATTTGGGAATCCCTGGGTAATCTGTATCTAGAGTTTTGGCTCCTTTGTGATATAAATGTGTACTGGCCACCTGCATCAGTAGTTCTGTGCATTTTGCAGCAACAGATCTCTCAAGAACCCTTGGTGATGACATTCGTTGGTACCAAACATAGTCCTAAACTGTTAACTCCCTTCTGTAATCTCTATTTAGCAAATCCTTATAAGAATGACATAAGGGTAGATCTGAGTTATTTGCATTTGCCTTTATTTTTAAATTACAGATGAAAAATTCTTCAATGTATAGTAGCAAGATGCTTCTTGGTCACATATCCCAACTAATTAAGCGTTCTTGTTAGACATTCTGGTTTGTTCTCTTCTTTAGATCTGGGCTATCTAATATCTGTGGCTGTTGAGCATTTGAAGTATGGCTAGTGTGACTGAAGCACTGAGTTTGTAATTTAAGTGTGAAAAGCAAAACCGCATCAGTTATTAGAAAAATTTGAACTGTTTGGAACAGTGTATTAGTTTACTGGGGCTGCCGTAACAAAGTGCCATTGATTGGCTGGATTAAACAGGTTTATCTTCTCACAGTTCTCGGGCTGGAAGTCCATAAGGTGTTGGCAGGGTTGGTTTCTCCTGAGGCCTCTCCTTGGATTGCAGATGGCTGCCTTCTCTCTGTGTCCTCACATGTTGCCCCTTGGTCTGTGGGTCATCTGTGTTCTAATCTATTTTTATAAGGGTACCAGTCCTATTGGATTAGTCCCCACTCATAGGACTTCATTTTACCTTAATTACCCCTTTAAAGGCCCTATCTCCAAATACAGTCACTTTCTGAGGTGCAGGAGGTTAGGACTTCAGCACAGGAATTTATGCGGGACACAATTCAGCCCCAAAGAAATAGTGTACGTCAGTTTACTTTTTCAGCTGTAAACTTTTCAACTTTAAAAAAAATTGACTCGGTCCACATTTCAGAATTCTCATGATTACCAAGTAAAGGGAGGTTTTAATATCACTCCATTTGAATATAGCTGGTGGATGAATTAAAAAGTCAATGTCAGTCTCTTAGTTGCTGTTTTGTACTTCTATACAGATTTTCTCTATCTGTTTTGTACTTCTGTACAGATTTTCTCTATCTGTTTTGTACTTCTGTACAGATTTTCTCTATCTGTTTTGTACTTCTGTACAGATTTTCTCTATCTGTTTTGTACTTCTGTACAGATTTTCTCTATCTGTTTTGTACTTCTGTACAGATTTTCTCTATCTGTTTTGTACTTCTGTACAGATTTTCTCTATCTGTTTTGTACTTCTATACAGATTTTCTCTATCTGTTTTGTACTTCTATACAGATTTTCTCTATCTGTTTTGTACTTCTATACAGATTTTCTCTATCTATCTGTTTTGTACTTCTATACAGATTTTCTCTATCTGTTTTGTACTTCTATACAGATTTTCCCTGTCTGTTTTGTACTTCTATACAGATTTTCTCTATCTGTTTTGTACTTCTATACAGATTTTCTCTGTCTGTTTTGTACTTCTATACAGATTTTCTCTGTCTGTTTTGTACTTCTATACAGATTTTCTCTGTCTGTTTTGTACTTCTATACAGATTTTCTCTGTCTGTTTTGTACTTCTATACAGATTTTCTCTGTCTGTTTTGTACTTCTATACAGATTTTCTCTGTCTGTTTTGTACTTCTATACAGATTTTCTCTGTCTGTTTTGTACTTCTATACAGATTTTCTCTATCTGTTTTGTACTTCTATACAGATTTTCTCTATCTGTTTTGTACTTCTATACAGATTTTCTCTATTCATTCAACACTTCTGAGTATCTAAATTTCATATGTACTTTAAAATTTTCTAGTAGCCTCTTTAAAAAGGTAAAACAGGTGAACTTTAATGTCTAAAATGATATAATTTCAACATGTAATGAGAAATAAACGATTGTTAATGCCGTAGCAGTTGACATTTTTTTGTACTACATCTTCAAACTCCATGTTTAGTTTACACTTCTAGCATGTCTCAAATCAGATGCTAAATTTTCATTAGAGATACTTTAGTTTGATAATTTGTCAAATATTTTGTTTTTATTCGTATCAGCAAGGGTGAGCTCACAGACTCATACTTTTGGGATAAACTTGATACACAGGGAATAAAATGTTTCTTTCCCACAGAAAGCCTTTGGAGACAGGTATTGGAGCTAGGAGTACAACCTGGGTTTTCTGACTGTTTTTCGTAGTATCAACATGGCTTTTTTGTTGTTTAAATTAAAGTGCTATGCCTGCTTTGAAACTTGGAAAACTGGCAGGTTGGTTTGTTTGTTTCTAAAGAAATTTTCATCCCTTTGTGGATGGCACATAGCCCTCAGGCTAAAGCTTCTGCTTAAGGATTGTGATGTCTTTGCTCTCCAGGGATAGCTAAGAAATCGAAGAGGCAAACTAGTGGATTTTCCAGTTTCAAGGGTTAATCCTCTTCACTCATCTGCCCAATTAGAAATCTAGCCCAGGTAGTCTTCAAGTCTCTTGCGTGTTAAGGGGAAAGTGTCTGCTTTGACTCTTAATGCTTTTCCTGGTGTATAACTCATAATTGTTGGACTCCTTTCTTTTTATTCTCTTCAGTTTATTTCTCACTTACTAAGACTTTGCTGTCATATCTACACTTTGTGTGTTTGTAGTTTAACTTTTCCATGTATTTTACTTGATTTTCATACTTGCCTTAATTTTTGTTGTTCTTTTAATTTGTTTCATTATATTTGATGACAAAAATGTTTGGTTCATCCTCATTCTTAATGGCCAAATTGTTTCTTTTGCCTTAAGTAATATCTCATTAACTTTATAAGCCATCTTTTTCCACATGATCTAGAGAATCAGTTTCCTTTGTTTTGGTGGTATTAAGTGTCTGCAGCATCCCCCGAGCACACCTTTTCCATATTAGCGTTTTAATAGCTACATGCTTTCCGAAACAAAAGCTTCTAAAGTGATTTAAAAAATAATCTTAATTTTAAAAAAAGTCTTGTAAATTGGTCCTTTGTAGCATTATCAGAAATAATACTGTTCTTTTAGACAAAACAATTGAAAATATCAAGTGAGGAGCTGTGGGGGCAGCTGTAATATTCGCAGTGCTAAAATGTCATGGCTTGGTCACACCAAAAAGGAAAAAAATCTTCTGTGTTTTTTGATACATTAACACCAGATGTCTTTGGAGGTTCTCTAGGGAAATGAGGTGTGTTTGTGCATTAACTTCTCCTTTAAATGAATTGTATTCTCTTTTTTTCTTGGTTAAATCCATCAGAAAGAGTTATTCTTTGTAGGTGGAAAACAGATGCTCAAACAAATGGATTTCATTCTGAGGGTATTTCTGTATCTTTATCACACCATTGTCTTTGAAGGTGTTCATTTATCACTGTGGAATAGTTTCTTTTGTTTTTATGACTTTACAGAATTTAAGCTTTTGATTTACTCTTAGGCCATGTGTAAATTGTATAAATTGGGCTTCTGGCCCAGTTGCCGCTGTTTACGTTGAGGCAACTTTATTTTTCTGTTTCAAAGTAGGAAAACTACTCTTGCAGTTTATTCTTAATGTGAGTAAAAGTGCTGTGAGTACTGAATCCTGTGTGGAGAGACGACTTTAGAAATCCTTAGTGTTCTGGGGCAAGTGTGTCTTTGGTAGCGCCCCTCTGAGATGGCTCTCCGACTTTTTTGCTTGAACATGTTCGGGTAGTTCTGACTTTTTGAGAAATTACATACTGTTGTTGGTCAACTGATTGTTTAAAATGTGTACTTAAGCTGAAATTGACCTTTAGTTCTCTTATTTTTCAACTGAAATCATACAGAAGACTTTGACTTACTTTCTACTTAATTGCCTTCAAATACTGACAGACCTTAACCAGATTTTTCTTCCTTTTTTCTCTTTTTCCAGGCTAAATATTGTAGTCATGTATTCAATAGTTATTGGAGTGATTGCCGTGTACCAGGAACCGTTCTAGGCAGTGGAAGACATAGCAGCAATTTTCCTTACATTTCTTATTTCTCAGTTCCACTATCCAGTATAGGCATCAGTAACCTGCTCCTGAAAAATGAGATGTCCTTCTCAAGAACACTTACTGAGAGCCTCTTTTCCATTTTTTAAAAAAAAAGACTTTATTTTTTTTAGGGTAGTTTCAGGTTTACAACAAAATTGAGAGTTCTCATAGAACTCTCATGTATAGAGAGTATGTACAGAGTTCTCATGTATAGAGTTCTCATAGACCCCCTACACATGCATAGATAGCCTCCCCCATTGTCAACATCCTCCACCAGAGTGGTACATTTATTACAGATGATGAACCGACAGTGATAGATCAAAATCACCAAAGTCCGTAGTTTACTGTAGGGTTCACTCTTGGTGTTGCACATTCGATGGGTTTGGACAAATGTATAATGAAATATATCCTTATAGAATCATAACAGCATTTTCACTGCCCTAAAATCCTTTGTGCTCTGCATATTTATCCCCCCCACATTGATTTTTTAATTTTTTTCCATAATTTTGCCTTTTCCAGAATGTCATATAGTTAGAATCGTACAGTATGTAGTTTTTTCATATTGGCTTCTTTTACCTATTAATATGCATTTAAGGTTCCTCCATGTCTTCTCATGGCTTGATAGCTCATTTCTCCTTAGTACTGAATAATATTCCATGATCTGGATGTACCACAGTTTACCCATTCACCTACTGAAAGACTTCTTGGTTGCTTCTGAGTTTTAACAGTTATGAATAAAGTTGTGATAAACATCCATGTGCAGTTTTTGTGAGGACATAAGTTTTCAACACCTTTGGGTAAAAACCGAGGAATGTGATTGCTGAATCACAGGGTAAGATAAAGTTTAGTTCTGTAAGAAACCACCCAGCTATCTTCCGAAGGGGCTGTACGTTTTACTGTCCCACCAGCAATGAATGAGAGTTCCTGTTGCTCCATTTCCTCACCAGCATTTGGTGTTGTCAGTGTTCTAGGTTTTGGCCATTCTCATAGGTGTGTAGTTGTGTCTGTGGTATTGTTTTAACATGTGTTTCCCTGATGATGATCGATGTGGAGCTTGTTTTCATGTGCTTATTTGGCACATGTATAACTTGTTTTGGTGAGGCCTTTGTTAAGGTCTTTGGCTCATTTTTTAATTGAGTTTTCTTATTGTTGAGTTTTAAATGTTTCTTTGTATATTTTGAAGAAAAGTCCTTTATCAGATCTATCTTTTGAAAATATTTACTACCAGGCTGTGGCTTGTCTTCTCATTCTCTTGACATTGTCCTTTGCAGAGCAGAAGTTTTTTTTTTTTTTTTTTTTTTTTTTTTGCGGTACGCGGGCCTCTCACTGTTGTGGCCTCTCCTGTTGCGGAGCACAGGCTCTGGACGCGCAGGCTCAGCGGCCATGGCTCACGGGCCCAGCCGCTCCGCGGCATGTGGGATCTTCCCGGACCGGGGCACGAACCCGTGTACCCTGCATGGGCAGGCGGACTCTCAACCACTGTGCCACCAGGGAAGCCCAAGAGTAGAAGTTTTTAATGTTAAGGAAGACCAGTTTATTACTTTTTTCTTTCATGGATTGTGCTTTTAGTTGTTGTACCTAAGAAGGCATCACCATATGCATAGTCATCTAGGTTTACTTCTTATGTCTTAGTAATTTTGAAGTTTTGTATTTTACATTTGGGTCTTTGATCCATTTTCATTTGATTTCTGTGAAGGCTGTAAGGTCTGTGTCTACATTCATATTTTTGTATGTGTATGTCCAGTTGTTCCAGAACCATTTGTTGAAGAGACTGTCTTTGCTCCATTGTATTGCCTTTATTCCTTTGATAAAGATCAGTTGTATTTATGAGGGTCTATTTCTGGGCTCTTTATTATTTTCCTTTGATATATTTGTCTGTTATTTCTGATACCACACTGGGAAAGCTTTGAGTTTCTCACCATTAAGTGTGATGTTTGCTGTAGGTATTTTGGAGATAGTCTTTATTAAGTTGGGAACATTCCCCTCTATCCCTAGTTTACTGAGAGGTTTTATCATGAATGGGCGTTGGATTTTCCAGATGTTTTTTCTGTATGTAGTGAAATGATCATGTTGTTTTTCATTTTTAGTCTGCTGATGTGATGGATTACATTAATTGATTTTTGAATCAGTCTTGCATGCCTGAAATAAATCCCACTTGGTTGTGGTATATAATTCTCTCCATACATTTTTTGGATTCAATTTGCTAATATATTCTTGAGGATTTTTGCGTGTATGATCACGAGAGATCTGTAGTTTTATTGTAATATCTTTGTAATATCTTTGCTAATGTCTTTAGCATTAGGGTAATGGGGCCTCATAGAATGAGTTAGGAAAGTATTCCTTCTGCTTCTATCCTATGAAAGAGATTGTATAGAATTTGTATGATTTTCTCCTTAAATATTTCGTAGAATTCACCAGTGAACCCATCTGGGTCTCATGTTTTCTGTTTTGCAAGGTTATTATTGATTCAATTTCTTTAATAGATGTAGACCTCTTCAGATCATTTATTTCTTCTTGTGTGAGTGTTGGCAGACTTTCAAGGAATACGTCCATTTCATCTAGATTATCAAAAATTTATGGGCATAGAGTTGTTCATTTTATTCTTTTAATATCTTTTTAATTTCCCTGGGATCTGGAGGGATGACCTCTCTTCCATTTCTGTGTTTTCCATTATTTTAAACTGTAGCATTTGCAGGATATTGAGAATCCTGATCAGAAGGGTTTTGATAAATCATCAGAGGAGAGAATAGCGCTTTAGGATTCCCAAAAAACCCCCAGGAGAATGGAGCTTTTCATACCCTTCTTTACATTTATGAATTTCCTTGTATGAGACCTTGCTACTTAGATTGAAGTCCCTATCCTAGCACTATTGGTATTACCTGGGACTTGTAAGAAATGCCAAATCTCAGGCCCCACTTTGGACTGACACAATAAGAATCTGCATTTTAACAAGACCCCTACGTGAGTCTTATGCTCCTTAAAGTTTGAGAAGCACTGACCTGAGAAACATACCAGATTCCTTTTTAACATAATTAAAACAATCTCCATCACATTTAAGGATAATATTTATCGTTATTCAAACTTGCTTTAAGCTAATAGCATACGGTGGTTTTCTTCAGCGCTTTATTGTTGTCTGTGGAAATGCCTCGTGTGATCATGCATTCAGGACATATACACAGTGGCAGAGATTGGCTCCCCTTGGTGTGACGCTGCGATCTCTTTCTCTGCATCAGAGATCAGAGATGCACTGTGGTGCATGTCCCCTCTGTTGGCAGTTTGTGCTTTTCAAAATATATGCAAATGATTCTGATGGTCTATCAATGTAGTTGGGATATAACCTGAGGCTTTTCTCTGACATAATTTTGTCTTGATGTTGCTAATACTTGTAATTATTTTTTCATCTCCACAGAGGAAACATATACGTATTTCAGGCTGTATAATAATTTCATTGAGCCAACCTTTTAGTGCCTACTATACATGTGGCATCATGCTAAATCCATGCAACTGAAATACGTGATCCAGGCCTTTATGGAGATTATAGCCTAATAGAGCAAATAGATGTGAAAATCGGAAGTTAGAGTGCAGTGTGATAAGAGACATCATAGAGGAAATCCTGTGTGTTAAGTGGATTGCAAAGAAAGGATTTGAGACTTACAGGGTTTCTGGAAAGAATATTTAAGCTGGGAAATCTACTTAAGTTATTCCACATGTTTCACTTTTGTAATTAATGCTGTGAGATAGATTATATCGTGGTCCACATTATATGTTGAAGGAAAATTTCTGAGAGTGGAATTACGGAATCCAAGATCTGAGTCCCTACAGTTTCTAGTACATGTTACCAAATGGCTTTCCAGAAAGGTTGTACCATTATGTGTCCAATAGCCACATAACAGACTGTCCCTTGTAGTACGTCCTTGCTGGCAATGCATACTCTGCAATTCTTGATGAAAATACTCCTGGATTGTAGCTGCCCTTGCTCCCCTCCCATCTCCTATGATTTTTGCTTTACTTCTGTTACTACCTTCTGTAATCTGAGTTGGGAAAACTTGTTCAAGACTTGAAAATGAGCAAAAGAGATTACCTGGTGTCTTTTCAGTGGAGTACTGGGCTTGTCTCTGTGGACCCTCCAGTGACTATATTTGGGGTGTATACTTTTTACTCATTTTCTTTTGTCTGAGCTGTTCGGCAACTCCGTCGGGGTAGAAGTTGTGACTGATGGTTGTGTGAATGATTCTTATCCATCATAATGCATAGTTTTTACCCAGTAGAGTTACAGTTGATTTAAACACCGAAAAAGAGAGAGCCCCTGATATTTTATTGCCCTGTAGCAGAGATTTCTAAATTTTCTTTCTGTTTATGGCACTCTTAATGTATCAGTAATTTTTTCACGGTGCCACTAGGCGAAAGGAAATGCCTAATGGTTCCTTTTTGTTAAGCAGTTAAGTCCAAAGACCTAAGTAATGTTTGTTCATTGTTTCTGTTAGTTCACTGAGGCACCCTGAGTGCTTTGGTGCTTATTTCTCGAATCCTTCTTATAATGGAGTCACCATTTTTGCATCTATTAGCAAATTCATTTTAGTAATCTTGTGTCTATTCAAAATTGAACTGTTACCGCCGTTAGTTAATGAGTTGAATAATACCTTTGGCATTGTTCATTATATGAAAGTCATTTTTTTTTTTTTTTTTTTTTTTTGCGGTACGCGGGCCTCTCACTGCTGTGGCCTCTCCTGTTGCGGAGCACAGGCTCCGGACGCGCAGGCTCAGCGGCCATGGCTCACGGGCCCAGCCGCTCCGCAGCATATGGGATCTTCCCGGACCGGGGCGTGAACCCATGTCCCCTGCATCGGCAGGCGGACTCTCAACCACTGCGCCACCAGGGAAGCCCCGAAAGTCATATTTTTAAACTTTGGAAAATTACACTCTAGCACCAGTTATGTTCTTATCTCGTCATTAATTTAAAAGGTGAATAAGTAGATAATTTAAAATTTCTTTGAACTCAGTTTCCTGATGTGTAAATGATGTATCACAGGCTGTGAGCTTTAAAAGTAAAAATGCATCTGGAAAACAGCATAGAGCCTGGCAGGAAAAGGGACAAAGTGGGCGGGACACACATGCCCCAGACTACACAACGCACAGTGTAGTGGTTACCTAGTGTTTACTGGGGGCAAATGTACAAGCAGAGAAATAGAGCACATGAGATTCCCCAGGCTCCCATCCTGCAGAGAGGTGCTTAGGCTGGCACCTCTGGCCTGGGACGTGTCTTGGAGGTCGCTCCAGGAGAGGAACTTCACCCCATAATGTCCCACATCTTTGCTGGAACCTCTAGGTGACTCTCTCACAGTAGGAATTTCTGGTTGGTGCAAGTGGGATCCTTGGCTCCTTGGCAGCTCATCTGAGCCTGTTCTTTGATTAACTCTGACCTGCTGAGCTTGCTCTTTGAAAAGATCCAGAAATGGGGGAAGGGAGGGAGGCGAATGAACCTCCAGGGCCATCCAGATTTGTATTTGTATAAGATGAAATAGATACAATGGTCAAAAACTTTACATTTAGGCAACAATTAAATAATTTTATGCATTTTAATTTCTTTATGCTTGATCTCCATGTGCTAAATATTACCTTTTAACTATAGAAGTGACTTTTTATCTGAAGCAGTGTTGCAGTCAATTCTGAAAATGTTTTGCCCCCAACTTCAAAATTTTTTAATTTATAAATTTTATAAAAATTTTAATTCTGAAATTTGCAAGTAGGATAGGATGCGTTTGGGATTGATGAGGTATGCAAGGAATGGTGGGTAAAAGAAGCTGATATGTTTGTGATAGACTTGAAAGGCTAGGAACATTGACGTAGGAATATCAGGAATAGAGCAAGCCTGGGGAGAAATGAGATGCTGATGGGAATTTATAGGCGTCTAGTGCCAATGGCTTTTATAGTTTTCAAAACCAGGTAAGTCTTGAAGCCTGGTGGAAACTTTATACAGTTTTTGTTCAAAACTATACAATAGTTTACCTCTTTAATTTCTGCTGTCTCTTTCTTGATTCAAATTACTATTATCATAGGAACAGTTGGTTTTTCAAAGTTCTCTATTGCCTATTATCAACTCACCTATCTGAATTAGTGTTGCCTGTTTAAGTGGATATGTTGCCATGTGCCTGCAGTAATTCTTGTTAATTAAAAAAAAAAAAATCTTGGGACTTCCCTGGTGGCGCAGTGGTTAAGAATCCGCCTGCCAATGCAGGGGACATGGGTTCAAGCCCTGGTCTGGGAAGATCCCACATGCCGCGGAGCAACTAAGCCCGTGCACCACAACTACTGAGCCTGCGCTCTAGAGCCCGCGAGCCACAGCTGCTGAGCCCACACGCTGCAACTACTGAAGCCGGCACGCCTACAGCCCGTGCTCCACAACGAGAAGCCACTGCACTGAGAAACCCGCGCACTGCAACGAAGAGTAGCACCTGCTCGCCGCAACTAGAGAAAGCCCGCATGCAGCAGCAGAGACCCAATGCAGCCTCCCCCCACCAAAAAGAAAAAGATCTAATGTTAAGGGACCCCTTCACATGTGCTGCTTCATGCTAATGCCATTCATAGAAACTAATGGTTCAGCTGAAGTTTGAATTGTTCTGTGATATGAGAAAACTGAAAGGATTATGCATACTGTAGTATGGTATACTTGAAATCCATCATAAATTCACCCTTTCTATGACTGTTAGGAGACGAGTTATTGTTTCCGCTTCCCAGGTAGAAACAATACTTGAGATAAAGTCTGACATTACACTTTTGCCCTTCAACTGTTTTTTGAAGTGTAAATGGCTTATGTTTAGTCAATCTTCTTGTTAAGAAATCTAATCATTTTTATGGCCTCTGATGAGAGCTGGAGTTGCTGATGGCAGCTATTGACAGACACAGAAGAACTACTCAGGTGAGACGAGGACACTTTAAAGATGGTTGAGTTCTGTGAGGAATTTTCTGCTCGCTTGTACCATACCATTTGGGCCATGTGTGAGCTGCGTCAACTGTACTTACTCCCTTTTATCTCTTTGTGTCTGCATCAGTCAGTCACTTAACCAAGCAATCAGTCACTTAACCAAGCTCAGAGTCCAATATGTAAGGTCTTTTTTTTTTTAACATCTTTTTTGGAGTATAATTGCTTTACAATGTAGTGTTAGTTTCTGCTGTACAACAAAATGAATCAGCTATACGTATACATATATATCCCCATATCTCCTCCCTCTTGCGTCTCCCTCCCACCCTCCCATCCTAGCCCTCTAGGTGGTCACAAAGCACCGAGCTGATCTCCCTGTGCTATGCGGCTACTTCCCACTAGCTATCTGTTTTACATTTGGTAGTGTATATATGTCCATGCCACTCTCTCACTTGGTCCCAGCTTACCGTACCCCCTCCCCATGTCCTCAAGTCCATTCTCTACATCTGCGTCTTTATTCCTGTCCTGCCCCTAAGTTCATCAAAACCTTTTATTTTATTTTTTTTTAGATTCCATATATATGTGTTAGCATACGGTATTTGTTTTTCTTTTGACTTACTTTACTCTGTATGACAGACTCTAGGTCCATCCACCTTACTACAAATAACTCAGTTTCATTTCCTTTTATGGCTGAGTAATATTCCATTGTATATACGTGCCACATGTTCTTTACCCATTCATCTGTCCATGGACACTTAGGTTGCTTCCATGTCCTGGCTATTGTAAATAGAGCTGCAGTGAACATTGTGGTACATGACTCTTTTTGAATTATGGTTTTCTCTGGGTATATGCCCAGTAGTGGGATTGTTGGGTTGTATGGTAATTCTATGTTTAGATTTTTAAGGAACCTCCATACTGTTCTCCATAGTGGCTGTATCAATTTACATTCCCAGCAACAGTGCAAGAGGGTTCCCTTTTCTCTGTACCGTCTCCAGCATTTATCGTTTGTAGATTTTTTGATGATAGCCATTCTGACCGGTGTGAGTGGAATACCTCACTGTAGTTTTGATTTGCATTTCTCTAATCATTAGTGATGTTGAGCATCCTTTCACGTGATTGGGCTTTTGTTGTTGTCATTATTGAGTTGTATGAGTTGTCTGTATGTTTTAGAAAATAAGCCCTTGTCGATCGCAATGTTTGTAAATATTTTCTCCCAGTCCGTAGATTATCTTTTTGTTTATGGTTTCCTTGGCTGTGCAAAAGCTTATAAGTTTGATTAGGTCCCAGTGGTTTACAAAATGACTTATTATAGATTATTCTGTCCTTTTCTCCTTCCTCTTTTTGTGATCTGAGCCTTGAATTTTTTTTTTTGGTTAAACTTTCCCCCTCTTTTTTCTTTAAAACCGCCTTCCAGTCTGCTTATTAGAAAAAAAAAATTTATTTATTTTAGTTTTGGCTGCATTGGGTCTTCATTGTTGCTTGCAGGCTTTTTTTAGTTGCGGCGAGCAGGGGCTACTCTTCGATGCAGTGCGTGGGCTTCTCATTGCGGTGGCTTTTCTTGTTGCGGAGCACGGGTTCTAGGAGCATGGGCTTCAGCAGTTGTGGCTCTCGGGCCCTAGAGCATAGGCTCAGTAGTTGTGGCACATAGGCTTAGTTGCTCCGCGGCATGTGGTATCTTCCTGGACCAGGGCTCGAACCCATGTCTCCTACATTGGCATGTGGATTCTTAACCACTGAGCCACCAGGGAAGCCCTTCCAGTCTGCTCTTGATCTTCAAAGGAGTTTGGGAAATAAAGGGAAGTAAAGGAGTCCTCAAAATAGATTTTTGAAGTGGACTGAAAATAAATACATATTACAGGTTCTCAAAGTCTCTTATGCTATAAATCGTCCCTTTGTCTAAACAACCATCTGCTCTACTTTAGCCCTACCTCATCACAGAGTCTTTTATGGATAGACAGGTTTCTTTTTATATACAGTTCTGTTAATAAATGACTTATTGCAATATGTTGACTCTATTTTTGACAAAACTTAGTATTTGAAAACATAGAAACCTAATCCAAAACTAATTACTGCAAAACAATCAATACAGGCTTCCATGGTAGTTTTATGCTAAATGGTTTATTCTGCCGTAAAATTACATAAGAGTGAGGGCGGTGGATCCTGAGCATTTTGTAAGTTATTGGATGTAGTTATTGTGAATTTTTAATCAGTTTTTGCCCTTTTGTGCTAGTTGAGAATAAGATACTTGGCTTGGTTTAATTAAAAAAAACTAAAGTTAATAGTGAAAGATCCTAGGAGAGTGTCAGATTTAACTTTGCAAAAGAAATATATTATTGTGTTGATTGGCTCTAATAAACAATAACTTTGTATAGACAGCTGTACCCAAAGTATTTTTTTTTTGTACTTTTAAACTCAGAATATATTTTCTTACGGAAATGAAATTACAATGTTGGTTAAGTTCTTAGACTAGCCCATAAAAGCCCATTTAATGCATAGTGAAGTAGAATTATAGTACTTCTGGTAATGGGACATTGTTCCTAGCTTCTGAAATTCTGGCAGGAAGGATGAAATCAGGACTCCAGAAGTGGCAGTGGAAGCAGGTTTGATGGCACTGGAGGAAACAACCCTCAGCTGGGAAGTACAGCATTGGAAGTGGTGGTTTGTACATATGTGGGCCCTAAATCCTCTTGATTAGTCAACGTTGCCTGTGTTGTGTTCCAACTCATTTTTCTTCTTTGGACCTCTTTTTTAAAATTTTTTATTATGTTTTTTGCTTTAAAGTTCTACTTGCCCAGTAAGTCATAGGGTGCATTACAATATTTTAGTTTTATTCCCTTCACATAGTCATTATGCATGAGCAGTTGTAACTTTCAATTGTGAAAGCTCATTATATTGTGAAACTGAAATCTGAGTGTTCTTCAGGATGCTTGGAATATATTGACAGGTTTTTCTTTGAAAATTACTTTAATTTCTTTTATCTTTGTTCAGGATCTTAACTTAAGCTTTTAAGATAAGAACTAATTTCATGAAGAGCTGTTCTTCTTTCCCATAATGTGAGAATCCCACATAGTGATAGCAGGCTAAAATTCATTGATAGTTGAAGAGTAATTCTTCTCCATTTTTAATGGCAACAGTGTCAAACTAGTGGTAGAATGATGCAAATAATCATTGTGGGCTGTAACTATTAGTATCCTAGACGTGTAATTTCAGGTGTATTCAGTCTTTATGCAGGCTTGAAATCTAGGCAGTTGATCCGATAGTTTTCACATGCCAAGGTTTTAAAGTTTATTGTATTTTTATTGAAAGTTCCCATGTAAATTTTCTAAGGGGTGACTGAATAAGCTGAGTTACTCCAGAATTAAAGGTGTCATGGTTTTCTGTCTCTGGCGGTTTTCTGCTCTCCAGAAGAAATGTGGAATGGCATATCTTCTAAAGCTGTAAGCTTCAAATTCCCTTTTCCTTTTTTCCCTAAACTTTCCTCTGTTTAAGGCTAACTTGTTAAAGCTGTGGTTAACCCTTGAGTATAAGATTTCTTTGCTCTAAAGAGAAAAACTAATCTTGAGATAGGAGTGCTATAAAGGAAGCTTTGGTTTGGCTTAATAGTGATCAGATGGCTACAGTTCTATTCTGGTTAACTCTGAACTGTAATCTTTGGGTAGGCTCTGGAGGGTATAACATTAGTTTCAGGTTGAAATGGTCCTCTAAATTTAGATTTGACCTTTCTTTTCTTTAGATTTTGCCATGCAGATTTTTATCCTTGCAGGAGGAGTACTTCCCTGTTGGTGCTCTCCACTTCTACAGTTCTCCTGATTCTTCATGAGCTGTTCAAGCATTGTTTTCATGGCCTCTTCTTGGGAGAAATTGTGTTGTACTGAATTGGTGGTTGGATTAGATGAAGTTCCCTTTCACCCCAGGAGCATGTGGTCCTGGCCTGCCTTTTCAGAGTGCACTGCATTGTCTGTGGCCACAGGTAGCTGTTGGGGATTCTGGAGAGCTTGATTGTGGGTGGTGAAGAAATCAGTTTTGTTTCCTCTCATGAGTGCACAATGGGGATGAGAAATATGGTAAAGTATATTGTAGAGAATGGGTGTTAACTAAGGAGTTCAGACTTGAATTCGGTTAGGCTTCTGCTCTGACTGAATAGCAGGAAGTAGCTAACATGTTGAAGAAAGTATTTTTTAGTGAAAAAAAAGTAGTGGGCTTTCTATTTAATGTAATTACAGATACAGAAGGCTATCTGGGCATTTATGACTGAGCTTTTGAATAAGCCTCAAAGAACAGTAAGAGAATATGAAAAGTGCCAACATCTTTGAAATACAATACTGAAAAAATGCCATCACAGTCTCTGAAATTGTATGCAGAGATAATGTCATTAAAGGAAAAGGCTTCATAGAAGTCGCATGTAGGGCAGGAGTTTTTCAGTAACTTCAGGATTCAAAGTAAAGTCTTTTTTATAATGTGAAACTTGATGATAATATACAGGCAAGAGTAAGTACAGATCCTTTGCTACTGCAGGGTACATACAGAGGAATGAGTATAATTTGCTATGAAAATATTTTTATTTGGATCTCCAGTGATATTTACATATATTTGGGTGGAATCCATTTAAGTTTAGTTACACAGTTAACTAAGGCACACAGAAATGAAACAAATTGCAGGAGGATAAATTATTTTAATAGCATGTCATAATCACAAGAGTAAATCCTAGCTTACCGTTTCTCTTTTATAATCAGAGTTTTCATTACTATAAGATGTCACTTTAAAAAGAACCTTGCATAAATGTAATTGGTTGTTTATTAACAAACAAATCCAGAAGCATGAACTCACTCTACTTGTTGAGGAAATAGAATCTGTGTAGTTATCCATTTCTTGAATTTTATGATAATAAATTGTGATTACTGACGTTTAGTGTATACAGATGTATGTTTTGGGGGTAACTTTGGAAATATTTGCTTTATATTAAGTTAAAATGGAATAATCTTATTCTTTTAAAAAAATTTGAAATCATTTCATTTTATTATTGAAAAATGAACTTTTAAAGTTTTTTCCCTAAAATTTTATTAGAGATAATTGAGATTTTATGTTGCATTAAGTTATGTTAAAACTTGCGTAACGCTGATTGGTACAGGTTGGAGGTAAAAATGTAAATTGAATTTTGCAATTGAAGGGGAGCAGAGTACATGACCCCAAAATATGACACTTGGGCATGTAGATTATTTTGAGCTGAAGGCAGTCAAGACCCAGAAGACTCGAGAAAAGAACTTTACCTCTCCCTTAACTACGTAAAAGAATTTAGATGGGGATTCTGGCTCAGAGAGAGCTGTTACCAGAAATAACTGTATCTGAATGAACTATCTGTATAGCAGGGCAAACATCTAATTACCAAACATCTGTTCTTACTGTCCTATGAATTGCCCTCCTGCCCTTTGAAGCCCCGGGCCCCTATCCCATTCCTTAGCTCAGGATGGCATATTAAAGCCTCAGCTTCCCTACTTGCCCTTGGATCTCATACTCTTATGGGATCCCATACATATGTAATTAAATTTGTTTTTCTCCAGTTAATCTGTCTTACATCAACTTAATTACTAAACCAGCCAAAAGAAGCTATAAGGGTAGAGGAAAAATTTTTCCTCCCAAGCACACAATCAAAAAGATTGGTATTGCTACGTGTTTTTCCCTCCTTTACTTAGACACATATGATGACCTGTAAAAATGTGGAAATCGAAAAATACATTTAAGAAAACTTGCAATTAAGGGAGAATAACTTTTTTGAGAATAACTTTTTTTTAACACTCGGTATTGTTTAGTATTTTTATAATAAATGTTGTGAAAGTAACACATTTATTCCTCTATCTGTGAGAGAATGGTTACAGGACTGACTTCTCACGGATACCCAAATCAGTGGATGCTCAAGTCCCTTATATACAATGATGTAGTGTTCGCATATAACCTATACGCATCCACCTGTATACTTCAAATCATCTCTACATTACTTATAATACTTAATACAATGTGAATTTTCTGTAAGTAGTTGAAATTCAATATAAAGAGTCGTTGGTGCGTGGCAAATTCAAGTGTGTTTTTTGGAACTTTCTGGAATTTTTTTCCCAAATATTTTCAGTCTGCGGTTGGTGGAATCCACAAATGCAAATCCCACAGGTATGGAGAGCCAACTATTCCAGCCAGGCATATTTTAAAGAGGGAGGATATTTGTGGATGTGTCCAAAGCTAACTGTGAGCATGTAATTTGATACCATTCTTGGAAGATAAAAAGTGATGAAGTTAAGGCTACATAGTTGCAGGTAGCTTTAGTACTGGCAGCAGGAAATGAGCTGTTTCTGAAAACAGCATGAAATGTAATTCAAAGTAGCCATCTAATTTATCAGCAAGAACAAACTGCTCCTGTTCTAAAGTGTATCAGTTACTCTAGGTACCCATTATGGCCTGCTCAACCTAGTGATGTTTGCTCAGAACTAGGGAAGGTTTGCCTATCTTTTTAAGACCTCTTACATTTCTTTTAAGTGTTCTTTAATTAATTTTGAATTTGTATCCACTTACTATTAAAAAAACCTTTTTACTGATGTATAGTAACCAGAATAGTATTTAGCCTGATCTGTTTTCACATTTTGAATGCACCGTGTAGTCAGCACCTGAGTCACCTGGCTGTTTCTTTTAGAGTATGTTGACTCTGGAGACCTTACCTATGACAGCATTCATTGAAGATTAGACCCCTCAGAGACTTTTTAGTATTTTACACTAGCTAATATATTTACCAAAATATTAAAAATTATTTAATTTTCTGAAGGTACTTGGTAAAAGTCTTAGTGGAGCCTTAAAAGAAATCTTAGTGTAGGAATCTTAGTGTAGACTTAAAACAAAATGATAATGATTTTTTTTCTAGGGATACTGGAATGTTGATAAAATTCTCTGTACCTGTTTCTGCTTCTTCCCATGCTCCATGTAGTGTTCAGTTTGAACAAGCACTTAAAAAAAAAAAAAACAGCTCTTAATTTGTGCCAGGTACTGTGCTAATCTGGAGGGTTACAATAATGAGCAGGCATCTAGGTCTTCCTGATCCAGGAGAGAGAAGTAAAACAACAAATCAGCATGAAAATTGCTCTAATAGAGTTAGGTACTGGAGTATTTGAAGAAGGATGGGATGGCAGTATGGCTGTCTGCCCCAAAGCAGAATTGGTGCCCTCATCAAGGTTATGAGTCACGCTGGCGTACGGTTGCAACCGTAAACAGAACAACGAAGTACACTCAAAAACAGTTGTAAGATATTCAGACTTTGAGTCCTAGCTTGAATGTTTTTGAAAGATGGAGCTATTATTTGAAGGTCTGTTTGACCTTTATAGAAAATTTTTATCTGACTGTCCTTTTGTCCTGTCTTTTTCTACCTGTAAGCCTCCCTGTTTACTTTATTTCAACAACAGAGGAATAAGGGCTATTTTGAAGAGATAGTAAGATGAAGATGAGACATTATAACATGGACTATAGTATACAGAGTCTCTGCCAGTATCAGCCTTCACCATCCACTTCAGTCACAGGTAGATACGAGATTCAACAACTAGTTTTGAACACTGACAATGGGCCAGGTGCTATGCTGTGTACCAGATAATTT
Source organism: Phocoena sinus (assembly GCF_008692025.1). NCBI lineage: Eukaryota > Metazoa > Chordata > Mammalia > Artiodactyla > Phocoenidae > Phocoena > Phocoena sinus. Next base: position 10,699,556 of record NC_045771.1, read on the forward strand.
AGGTTAAGACATAGTCCCTGCTTTCAGAAGTGTATGGTCAAATTGGGCATCTGACGTAGAATAACCGTAGTACTACTGTCGTAATGCAGTGGCAGCTGCTCTAGTTCAAGTATGTAGCAGTTGGCATCGAGACATAAAATGGCATGCCAATTAAACGGCTAGTATCTGGGATACAGCAATCATTAATACATATTTTTCATGTTGGGAGGACAGGTGCTGTATAACTTTGTAGTGAAACTTCCTTCAACTAGTGGAGAGAGAACCCTGACCGACAATGTTGAGCTTACATTAAAGGGGGCAATCAGCTTGTTCCCGATAAGGAACGAATGGTGGGAACAAACGTATAATGAAAGTTTTTCTTTCTGGCCACCGTGTGTGTGTGTGTGTGTGTGTGTGTGTGTGTGTGTGTGTGTGTTTTAAGATTAATAACCAAGCTGTTTATAAGCAGCCAGCCTAAAATTGTGTCCTTGGCTTTGGTTTAAACAAATTGCCTGACCGGAGTCGCTAGGGTTCACTCAACAGTTGAGTACTGAATGCCTACTCTATACCAGACCTTGGCCCTACAGTTGGTACTTGTGGAATCTCTGTTTAGCTGGAGGAAAAGAAACAGTTACAATACAGATATATAGTAATACATTTGAAGGTGGTAAATGTGATGGGAAACAGAGAGGGGTTAGAAGGGCTGGCAGTGTGAGTGGCAGGGGAGGCGGGGGTGGAGCAGAGTCGGGAGGGAGCGCAGTCCGCAAGGCTGCCCTCGTGTCTCACACCAGTTGTGAGTTCAGGGGTCCTCAAGACTGCCCGCTGCTTCAGTAATCTGCTACAAGGACAGATAGAACTCATGGAAGTTGTAATGCTCCTGGGTACGGTTTATTACAGGGAAAGGATACGGATGAAAAGAAAGCAGCCAGTGAAGTGGCGCATAGGGCAGCGCCAGGAAAGTTCCAAATGCAGAGGGCCCAGTTGTTCTCTCCTTGTGGACTTGTAGACAGCACTCAGCATCTTTGTGTGATGTTCTCGGCAGCCTCGTGTGGCAGTAGCATTGAGTATTGCCAACCAGGGGAGCTCACCCACATCTTGGTGTCCAGAGTTGGGACTCTTCACGTAGGCGTGGTTGACTGACCATGTGGCTGATGTCAGCCTCTTGCCCCTCCAGAGGTCAAGCTGACCCAAAGCCCCTACCCTAAATCAGCAAGGTCCCCAGGCAAACAGAGACCCTCTTCTCAGGCTCTATAATCCAAGGGTTTAGAGGTTATCTCCCGGAAGCTGAGGGCGAGGGCAGATTAAATCCCCTCGTACAGAGGTGGTTATGTTAGGTCAATGAGCAACTTGAAGGAGGTGAGGGGTAAGTCATGAAGATGTTCATGTATAGGCAGAGCAGTAGCCAGTGATGAATGCCGGTGGTGGGAGTTACGCCTGCCCTTTTCAAGGAACAGCAGAGCAAGGGGCGGCTGGAGCAGAATGGGGAAGGAGGTGTGATCGTTGAAGTGATGGGTACGGGGGCTGGGTTGATTTTGGCTTTTCTCTGAGTGAAATGGGATTTGAGCAGAAGATTGACACGATCTGATTTAATCATAAACCAGATCTGCTTTGTCCCTAATGGATTTAGGAGGTAAAGGCAGAGGAACAACTGAGGAGGATGTCGCAATAGTCTAGGGTGAAAGGTTACAGTGGGTAGAAACAGTGTAGGTGGGGAGATGTGGTAGGATCCTGGGTGTTTTTTGAGAGCAACGTTAAATAGATTTGCTGATGGATTGATTGGGGGTGGGAAAGGAAGAGAGGTCAGAGGTGACTCAGGTTTTATGCCTGAGCAACTGGAAAGCTGGAGTTGCCATTAAGCAGCACTTTTGGTGAGAAGATCAGGACTTCAGTACCTGTTAACTTTGAGAAGTTCATTATATATAACTATGGATATACAGCTTTGGAGTTACGAGAGTTTAGGGCTGGAGACACACATTCGAAATCTGCAGCGGGTAATAAAAGTATGAGACTGGATGAGGTCATCAAAGGAGTGTATGCAGATAGAGGGGGCAAGCAGACCAAGGGCTGAGCCTGGGGCTACTCTGACTTCAGGAGACTGGGTAGAAGAGGACGAACCAGCAAAAGAGAATGTGAAGGGCTCGCAGTGAGGCAGGAGGAAAACTCTGGGAAGGTCATGTTTTGGATGAAGTGTTTCCTGGGAGGAAGGAGTGATCAACTGAATGAATTCCTGCTCACAGGTTATGGGGCTGAGGACTGAAAATGGACCATAGATTTAGCAAAGCAGAGTCATTGCTGACTGTGATGTGAGCATTTTCATTGGGTGGGATTGTGGTGGGTTTAAAGTGTGGGATGTTAGGGATTGAGAAAAAAAGGAGAATAGAGTTCTCAAGGTGTTTGGTTTTTTTTTTTCTTCTTTTGACATTTCTCTGACATTTCTCTAACATAGAACAGAGAATCGGGGAGGTAGGCTGAGGAAGAATTGGTGTGTGTGTGTGTGTGTGTGTGTGTGTGTGTGTGTGTGTTTTAAAGCATGGAGAGTTAATAGCATTATGTATGCTGATAACGAATGTTCCAGCAGAAAGGGAAATAATTATGTAGGAGAGAAGAGGGAAGAAACAGAAATGATGGGGTTGAGTGATGGAATCTAGTACAAGAGGGGATGGGATCTAGGGCACAGGAGGAGGGGGTTAGGTCTTAGGAGCATAAACAGTGATTTATGTACAAAGAAGAGTGGTGCACATGTCTAGAGATGCTAGAAGTGAGTGGATGTATTGTTGTGAATTTGTGGAAGTTTTCTGCCTGACTCAGCGTTAACCACTGAAGTAGGGTGTAAAGTTACAAGGCGAGGCTGAGAACGGGGAAGGAGGTTTGAGGGCAGAGAAGTGGAGTAGTCTAAAAGAGGGTGGGAGAATGTAGACCTTGTGTGGACCTGTGTCCCACTTAATTAGCATTTGGCTGTCTCTCTGTCCCTGAGAAGCACATGAGTGACTTTTTAATTTTTTTTTGTTTTATTTGGTTTGATGTTGGTTACTTCCGTCAGCCTCCAAATAATTTAATCTTCATGTATAATTCAAATATATTTAAAATGTCCCCGAGCTCTGTAGCTTTGCTGTTATAAAAACTGGAAAAACGATCTTTCAGTCAGTATCCTCCCAAGTATTCAGTCCAGAAATGTACAGAATTTATATAGTGCTTTGCTGGGGAGTGGGGAACTCTGGGGACACCGCGAGTTCTGTGATTTTGGCCAATGGAACTAACTTTCTGAGTTTTTCATCTTAAAAACAGGGAATGGAAAGAGCACTAACCCATAGCATCATGTGTGTTTTAAACAAAACACTTAGAACAGTAAGGGCTCAGCTAATGCCAGTTATTAATAACGATTATCCACACCTGCCTTCTACCTATTGCAGCAGAATGAGCTTTTAAAAATTTCCCAGGTAGAATTAGGTAGACTCCTTTGGGTCCGATTTATTCCTGTAGGTCCCTTCTGTTTATCTGCAATATGTAGAAATGCAAAACTCAAATTGAAGTTGAGTTTTTTCTGTGTGATAAGGCTCGCCCACACCCAGCCTGCTGTGATAGTAACCAGCACTTTTCTTCTGATTCTGAGTTGACTGCTAGCCTCTTCCTAGCTGTGCTTGAGAGGGTCACGTGACAGAGACTTGGATGCTTCTTCCTGGGTGTGCAATCCGTTGAGCTAAACACCAAGAACTGGCTGAACAAAGTAGAATTGAAGCATGAATGTGATTCTCTGCATCGTGATTAAAATACCTTGTGAAATGTCTCTTGCTTTTGAGATGAGGCAAAGAAAAGCTTACAATCTCTATATATTTACCTTAAACTGGAAACCTCTTCTAAACTGATTTATTAGTTTTTAAAAACTCACAGAATTTATAGGTATTCTGAGGAAATATGACATATTCAGAAGTACCAGAAGATTAAAACTACAGGGTGCATAAAATGCTCTGTTTTACTGAGAGTAGGAGAGATCTACTTGTTAAAATGAGACTTTTTTTTTTTTTGGTAAAAATATTTGGTTGTAATTGAGTTTCAGTGAACCACGGGGCCATGACGTGGGAGCTAGTGGAAATCTTTTATGAAAGCAGTGGAGCCATGGGACATAGGGCCTGGTTCTTAGCTATTTTAGTTAAGAAGCATTTATTGATTGTATGCTGAATGCAGAGCCCTGTACTGGGAAGCTAGGAAGGAAACAAACGCAAGGTTTCTTCTTTTCAGGTGTGGAGTAGAGATGGTATAAAATTTTAGACTAATTTAGTCTATCCTCCCCCTTTTTAAATCCATGATACCAGAACACTCAAATTTAGCTTCTCATTCTATGGTATTAAATGATGCTATGAATTTTCAGTGGACAGGTAGGATTGGAGAAGAGACTTCGTACCTACACGGAACTGGTAATAGAATGACTCTCCGTGCTTTACCAGAGTTTAACCAGTTGATCAATTTCACAGTAGTTATCACATAATTACATTTTCTCAAATTACAGAACATTTAATCAATTTAGGAATTTTATTTTCTGAGGGAAGATGTAGCCAACTCAGGGAATTCCATTTACCACCAAGCAGGCTTCAATTTCTGAGCTTTTCTGAAACCAGTATTTATATACATGTCATGTTGGTTACATAGAATTTCTTGGACACTATTCTTCTTAAAATAATATTTAGCCATCCTTTTTACAACTGCCTTTTAAAGACTATAATTCCATTCTTGACAAGAATCTAAAATTTTGTTTTGTATTTATTTGTAAGTGAATTTTATTGCTATAAGAAAATTGGTGAGTACTTGAATCAAGATAATGTATACTTGCAAAGTGAATATAATCTGTAAAATTTGCTTTAAAGTGGTATCTTGAATACTGTCTCATCATTTTAATATGAAAAATGTTAAGAATTTTAGGGGGTAGCATTTTAATACTTCATGGAAATGAATAATAAATGAATAAAATAAAATATCTGATTTAATGATTACTAGGAATATTGAGTCAAAGTTAAACTGGAGTAGAATAGCAGTGTTATAACATGTAACTGCTTCTTGGATAGACCTAGCTAACTAGAAAAAATTAACTCTTAGGCAGTATCAAGTTTTAGGTAAGAATTTTGATTTCTATGTGAAGTTTTCTTTTTTTTTATTGAGTGTCAAATATATTCTCTTGTTTAAATGAGAAGAGAGTATTTTCTCTCTATTTGTACTTTTTTGAGGATAAAGGACATGCTAGTGTCAAACTTAAACCTTGTGCACTTTGAGCTCTGGTGGAGGCCTGGTGATGAGTATTTTAGCAAGCAGACCCACCACAGCCATTGCCTGGACGTTCAGATTATTTGGAAGTTCCAGAAGTACTTGCCATTCGGTTGATCAGTTAATAGTATTTGAGTACTTACTGTTGGTCCCAAACCCTGGTAGACATTGTAAGGGTTACAGAAATGTCACCAGTATTGGCATGTATTTCTCTAATACTATTTTTTTTCAGGGATGGTGCCAAGTTGACAAAGGATATCCTGAAATGAGTAATGTTAACAAACTAGTTGTAAGGTCTGATAGCATTAGCCATCTTTTGGTTAATATTTTCCTTGTTAATATATTTTTCTAATTTTATACTTTCAGACTCTCTTGTCCGAAATCCTTAATATTTTAATATCTCTCTTGTAAGCAGCATATAGTTTAGCTGGGTTTTAATTTTATATCCAGTGTGACAATCTTTGAACTAGAAATTTCATTTTGTTTCTTGACTGTGATTACTGATTAAATTTGTAGTTTTTTTTTTAGAAGATGTTGGGGGTAGGAGTTTATTAATTAATTAATTTATTTTTGCTGTGTTGGGTCTTCGTTTCTGTGCGAGGGCTTTCTCTAGTTGTGGCAAGCGGAGGCCACTCTTCATCGCAGTGCGCGGGCCTCTCACTATCGCGGCCTCTTTTGTTGCAGAGCACAGGCTCCAGACGCGCAGGCTCAGTAGTTGTGGCTCACGGGCCTAGTTGCTCCGCAGCATGTGGGATCCTCCCAGAGCAGGGCTCGAACCCGTGTCCCCTGCATTAGCAGGCAGATTCTCAACCACTGCGCCACTAGGGAAGCCCCTGTAGTTGTTTTTTTTTTTTTTTAAGTATGAAAGTTTTTGTGTAGATGTGTGATTTTATAATTTTTAATTTTGGCATAAGTAGAGATTTACAGGAAGTTGCAAGGAAGTATTCAGGGAGGTCCCATGTACCCCTCACCCATTTCGCCCTAATGGTAGAGTCTGCATTAATATAGTACATGTTAAAAAAATAGCAAAACTAGGAAATTGACAGTACTCTTCATGGAGCTTATTCATATTTCACCAGTTTTACATGCACTCGTGTGTGCGTGCGTGCGCATGTGTGCGAGCGTGTTTGTACAGTTTATCCCATGTGTACGCTTGTTTAACCACCACCAGATTCAAGCTGCAGCCTGTTCCATCACCACAGGCCCCCTCACACCACCCCTTCATAGCCTCACCTACTCCTCTCCCTCCCACTCCACCCCTAATTCCTGGCATCTACTCGTTTGTTCTCTATAATTTTATTTCAATAATTTTATATAAACGGAACCATCCAGTGTGAAACCTTTTGAGATTGTCTTTTTTCACTCAGCGTAATTCCTCTGAGGTCCATTCAGGTTGCTGAAGGTACTGATAGTTCATTCCTTTTCACTGCAGAATACTGTTGCGTGGTAGAAATGTCCCATTTTTTGTTTAGCCATTTCTCCCGTGAAGGACATTTGGGTTCTTTCCAGTTTTTGTTTGCAATTAAAGCTGCTGTAAACTTCCGTGTACTGGCTTTTGTGTGAACGTAAGGCTTCATTTCTCTAAGATAAGTGCCCAGGAGTGCAGTTGCTGGATTATATGGTAGTTGCATGTTTAGTTTTTTAAAAGAAACTGCCACGCTCTTTCTGGGTGTCTGGACTCACCAGCAATGTGGGAGTGATCTATTTTCTCTGCACCCTCCCAGACGTTTGGTATTGTCACTTTTTAAATTCTAGATCTTCTGATAAGTGTGTGATGATAACTCACGGTGATTTTAATTTGCATCCCCAGTAGCTGATGGTGAATGCATGTGCTTATTTGCTGGCCGTGTAGCCTCTGATGAAATGTCCGTTCATGTTTTTTGCCCATTTTCTAATTGGATGATTTTTGTATTGTTCAATTTTGAGAGTTCTTTCTGTATTTTAGATACAAGTCCTTTGTGAGGTATATGGGTTTCAAATATTTCTCCTCATTGTAGCTTGTCTTCTTCTCTTAGCACAGGGTCGTTTGCAGAGCAAAAGCTCTTAATTTTGACAAGGTCCAATTTACCAATTTTTCCTGTTATGTATCATACTTTTGGTATCAAGGGTGACTTTCTTTTTTAAAAACCTATTCTTTCTCCTTTAGGTATTTTATTGTAATTCTTACTTCACTGCCTTCCTCTTTACTCTTTGAGAAGCTGTATACCCTGTGTGTATTCTTTTTGTCCTGATCTTAAAATTTCGAACATGTATATTTGACTCAGAGTATAAAGTTAATAATTAGGGCTTCCCTGGTGGCGCAGTGGTTGAGAGTCCGCCTGCTGATGCAGGGGACGCGGGTTCGTGCCCCGGTCCGGGAGGATCCCACATGCCACGGAGCTGCTGGGCCCGTGAGCCACGGCCGCTGAGCCTGCGCGTCCGGAGCCTGTGCTCCGCAACGGGAGAGGCCACAACAGTGAGAGGCCCGCGTACCGCAAAAAGAAAAAAAAAAAAAGAAAGCAAAATTGTCAAAACTAGGAAGCAACCAAGTTGCCCTTCAATAGGTGAATGGATAAAGTGTGGTACATGCAAACAATGGAATATTATTCAGCAATGAAAAGAAATAAACTTGCAAGCTACAAAAAACATGGAGGAAATTTGAGTGCATACTGCTAAGTGAAAGAAGCCAATCTGAAAAGGCCACATCCTGTATGATTCCAACTACATGGAATTCTGGAAAAGGTGAAACTATGGAGACAATAAAAAGATCAGTGGTTGCCAAGAATTCAGGGTAATGGGGAGCGGGATGAATAGGTGGACACTTTCAGGACAATGAAACTATTCTGTATGACAAGGTAAAGGTGGTACAAGACATTATACATTTATCAAAGCCCATAGAACTATAAAACAAAGGGTGAAGCCTAACATAAATTATAGACTTTCATTATTAATAATGAATCAATATTGGTTCATCGGTTAAAACAAATGAACTATACTAATGCAAGACATCAGTAATAGGGGAAATTGTAAAGGGGTCAAGAAGAGGGCATATATGGAAACTCTTGGTACTACATTTTTTCTGTAAACCTAAAACTGCTCTAAAAAAATGAAGGTAGTCAAAAGCAACAAATTTCCAGTTATAAGATAAATAAGTACTAGGGATGTAATGTAAAACATGATAAATATAATTAACAGCTGTATGTTACATATGAAAGTTGTTGAGAGTAAATCCTAAGAGTTCTCATCACAAGGAAGAACATTTTTTTCTATTTCTTTAATTTTGTGTCTGTATGAGATGAGGAATGTTTAGTAAACTTGTGGTAAGCATTTCATGACGTATATATGTCAGATCAGTATGCTGTATACCTTAAGTGTATACAGTACTGTGTCAATTATATCTCAGTAAAACTGGAAGAAAAAAATCTAAAAAAAAAATTATTACTATCCAAGAGCCACCTATGTCAGCTGTGTACAGAAGTTATCGATCACGAACTATGACCTGTCTTTAAAGTAATATAATTTTGTTTCTTGTTCCTGGGTTTTGTTTATAATGAACTGTTAGAAATTTATGATGAAGATAACTGGCATTTACTGAGACATATTCCATGGCTACACTCATATGCACGTATTTTGACTTGGTAGTTTATGATGTGAACAGAAGTGTCTTGTGCTTTATGGGATAGTTAATATTGTCTTATGGAAGGAAAAAAATCAGCTATCATTTTCAGGAGTCTTGTTGGCATAGATGTATGTTTTCTACCCATAAGCCTGAATGTGTATTCTTCTGACATATTTACTGTTTCTATAAACCATGGTATTCTTAAACATTTCAGAAATGTGACTTCTATAATATTTATCCTCTGCTGATATGTTATTTATAGCATAAACTAGAGTTGTAAGTTCTTAGAAACATTCAGTTTGTAGTTGTTTAACTACAAATTCCCAAGAGACAATACTTTAGATGCCAATCAGTGCTTTTATTCCTAGAATTTTTTTTTTTTTTTTTTTGCGGTACGCGAGCCTTTCACTGTTGTGGCCTCTCCCGTTGCGGAGCACAGGCTCCGGATGCGCAGGCTCAGCGGCCATGGCTCTCGAACCCAGCCGCTCCGCGGCATGTGGGATCTTCCCGGACCGGGAAAAGAACCTGCGTCCCCTGCATCGGCAGGCGGACTCTCAACCACTGTGCCACCAGGGAAGCCCCTTCCTAGAATTTTTTGAAATTAGTCTTTCGTAGTCTATTTTCTAGTGTTCTTCAGCCCTGTATGATTTTACTCTCATTCATTACATAGCTAAAAGAAAAATATTGGAAATTTGTAAAGTTCAAATGGCATGATATAGGTAATAAAATTGAGCAGCTACAAGTATTGATGATGCTTGTGGGGGAAGGGCTGAGCAGAGGAGGGTAGGATACATTCTTAAGTTTATTAACACTTTCTTAACTTTAGAAGTTTTATAAATGGTTATATGCAACTGATTCTTGTGCCTACAGCCATGGTAATTTACTTTTTCTTTCTTTAAAATATTTATTGCTTTATTTATTTATTTGGTTGCCCTGGGTCTTAGTTGTGGCTCACTGGCTCCTTAGTTGCAGCAGGCAGTCTCCTTAGTTGCGGCACACATGTGGGATCTAGTTCTCTGACCAGGGATCGAACCCGGGGCCCTTGCATTGGGAGCTCCGAGTCTTATCCACTGCGTGCCACCAGGGAAGTCCCAGTAATTAACTTCTTTTGATGCCGTAAATATCAAAAACTGTGAGCAACCTTAGACTTTACCGCACTTGCAAGCTAACAAGTCAGCAGCCACAGTTTGGTGTATACTGGTAAAAACCTGAGACTTTGGGTCAGAGATGAAGGACAACTTATTACTCACAGCAGTAGCCAGAGTGCCAGTTTCCTGGACCTCATTGCCTAGTGGATGATGGGAAGAGGGTCAGATGACAGCTTTTATGCTGTGGGTTTTAATACAGGGAGGAACCCAGAGCTTATGAATATCCAATTTTTTTATAATGGGAAGTAAATGCTATGGAAGGAGATATTATCTTTATTTTGCCGGGCAGTAAGGAAATCTGTACTATGCTCTAGAGGAAGCACTGTCTCTGTCTTCCAAACTGTCTTGAGAAGACAGTGTGGAGCAAAAATAGTCGATACATCCCTCGCAGGACATATAGAATTATGAGAGGCCCACAGAGAATGACCTTTTGGCAATATCTGTTCTTGATGAATTTGCACAAGAATACCTCACTCCGTTGGACACTCGGGTTAATCAGAACGACAGACACTCTGACCAGATCTGTTCAATTTACCTCATACAAAATTTAACCAAGGGCATTACCAGTCATACTCCAAGGCAGCAGGATGAGGCCAACCTGAGCTAGACCACTCACTAGTAATAGTCCCAGGGTCAATAAAAATATAGTAAGGTTCATCAAGGCCATATTGGCCAGAGGGTGGCTTGAGTTTTGCCTACTGAACAGAGACACATGTCCATTTCAGCTTCTGCGTAGTTGGTGCTGAGACGGAACAGCTGCAGCAGTTCGGTGCATATGGGGATTTAGCTTAGCCGAGAGCTGCGTGAGCAGTGCCTTTGCTTCAGGTGGCAGAATGGGGGGTAAAGTTTACCCTGGAGGAATAGCTGCCACTTTTCATGAAGAGCTGAGATGTACAGTTTCTAGCTGGTCCTTGAATGTTCAATTTCTATTCTTATAGGAGGGTACTGGGCCCTTCCTACCTTGATAGTCATTGGATCCGAGTTGATCCATCCCTCAGTGGAAATATCAGGCCAGAGAGTCACAAGGTCAGGCACTTAGTTTCAGCAAGACCCCAGTGGCAAGCTGAAAGCTGCATTTTAGAAGGGAGGCAGTGGGTGACCATGGCACAGAGGTGATGAGTCTGAAACCCCAGGGTAGGTCTCTGGTTGGAGGCTGCCGCCCTTTGCTTGATGCTCTAATTGATAAAATCATCAGTCACAGAGGTTATTAGGGTTGAGAGCATGCCACAGCTTGCTGGATGATTTTCAACAGAGCCTTTTTGTTTGGGCTCAAAGGATACTGGTTTGTAGATTAGCTGATATTAAGTACCACATAGAATGCTCAAGTGTGGCACCTACTGTTTTCAGAATGCAGAGTCCAATAAGGTATTGGGCCCCCTTTTGGTGGTAGGGGACCGAAGATTTCCTTGACTGTCAGAGGGACTGAGCGTGAATCTGCCTACGTAATGCCAAGAAATTTAACTGGTGAAGGCTCTCAGATATTGTGAGGGTTTACAGGCCGCCTTTGCAGGCAGAGGTATGATAACACCACAGTCAGGACTGGGAGAGTGAGGCTTCTGACTTGGTCACTAACGGGATCTCTTCTATAGTGAAAACTTTGGATGTCAGAGTAAATCCTAACCACTGCCCCCTGGCTCCCCTGTGGCAAATAGCCTGAGGAGTTGAGGTTCCCCAGGGTGTGCTTGGCAGCCTTGCATATGGGTGTGAGTTGGTCTGGGGCACAGGGGCCTGTGGAATAGAAAAGAAGGTGTTGGTCTCAGTCCGTGGAGAGCTCAGTTAGAGTTTCAGTGGCTGGAAGCATCGGGAGCAACACCTGGATTCAGGCTGCGGTGACCACTCTCGCCTCCAGCTCCGGTTTGCCTTTTCCACTGGCCACATGTGGCTGTTGGTTGTTGAGATCTTGCTTCTCTTCCTGCCCTGGCTGCCTTTGAGTCCTTTACGGAAGGCTGTGATTAGCCTTCTCCTGGGACTCTGTTGTTTCAGCTGGACCACGGCAGGGAGAATAGACAGAGAGCAGTTTACATGTTTGATTAGCACTTCTTTACCTGCTGCTTTTTCTCATCTGGATGAATCACCTCTGGCACTTGTGGGACAGGGAAGTACAAGCATTTTGCACAAAATTCCTACTTTATGTTCAGATGTAGAAGCGACAGCAGTATACGGAAGAGCCCCCTGCAAGGTCTTAGCTTCAGAGGGAGACAGACATTCTTTCAAGTCTCTTGACTGTACAAGGATCCTTGAAAAGATCATCCAGAACAAAGGCAGTCAGTGCTTCCCTCACAAGATGGACAGAAATGCAAGACCCTTCTGGAGAACTGTCTCCAGCAGTAAGTGGCATGGATGCCGGTCACTTTCTACTGTGCTTGTGGTTTGGAGTCGTTCTCTCCATCCTGTTTTATTGTCAATATGATCGTGTCTATTTTATGTCTTCTCAGATTTGCCAGAGTTTTGATTGACTGATGTTATTCTTTAACTTTTTATGTATCGGGGTTGTTACTTCAAAGTGATCCTGAAAAAGCCAGTTTCCTGAGCTTGTCTGACTGATACGCATTCAAATTTCCCTCCCCTTTGGCTTTCAGGAGCCCTGTCTTCTGGCTTCTTTTTCACTCACTGTGCCTACTTGGTCTTCGCTAACTCCTTTCAACATCTCTCAGTGCAATTCTACAATATTCAGTAGAGGCTTTATATTTATTCATTTGCAAATAGGATTGAACGTTTATTATATGGCAGTCACCTTCTAGGCCCTGAGGCTACAGCAACAAATAAAACAGGTAAGACTCCCTCCAGCCATGGATCCTCATACTCAGAGAGACACGTGCTGAGTATTGCATGTTATTTAATCCTCACAACTGCTCCATTATCCCCCGCCGTCTCACTTGAGCTCTGACATCCCATGGTGGGTGGCCCTCTTCACCTTTGGCTCTGATGCCGCAACACCCTTTGCCCCCGAAAAGATACTCACATGTACACACTTGCCAGGATCTGGCTCATCTGAATTATTCATGAAGAGGAAGAGAGTAATAAGTGTATGTATTTGTAAAGAGTACCTTACTTCACTTCCTCAATTTGTTTGTCCATTTTGTATACTGTATATAGCATTTTTTAAGGAACACCATCCACAATGTTCCTTAAAAATCAGTGACTCGGTAACCTCTGGAGGCCACAACCATGTAGACACTGTGAATGGAAGTTAGAGCTGGGTAGTTGTTCTTAGTGTAAAGTATTTTATTCCCCCTCTACTAATTAAAACAACTACCATATTTAGTGAGATCTTTATATTTTCTTCAAGCCAAAGTGTGATCATCTTCTAGAAATTTTGCATTGTGCTAGTGATTCTGGGGCATGCCACAATTATTGCAAGAGGTGACAAATCCACTTGAATACCAAATGTTGCCTGTAAACTGAATGGTTGTACATGCATGCCCTTGAGATAAAGTCATTTAAATGTCTCAGTGCTTGGCATTTTTTTGTTATATGACTACTCCCAGTGAAAAGATAGTAAAAATATACATTTTTAATATTCAAAAGGAGTTCTAAGAAATGAGTAAAATTATTCACCCCAGAGAGGGGAACTGGTTGGTAGGGGACTGGAAAGAATGACTGTTTCACTGTATATCCTATTGTATCTTTTAATATTAATTCCTAGTGCATTAACTACCTACCCAAAAAATAAAATTGGAAAAAGTCCTTAGGATTTTGATGAATTGGAAACAGTTCTAGGTTACTTCCAAGAGCCTTTGCAACTCTTAGATCTATTGTTGATTGTTCATGTCCAAAGGAAAGGAAAACACACACACCATTATTATAGAGATTGGAACTTGTCATAGAATTCGGTATAATCATGCTAAGAAATTGACTACATTTCAAACCTTACATTGTTCTTGGAAGATCTTGAGTATATATTTATAGGATATGTTTAAATATCATGCTCTTAAAAATTCCAGATTTTTGCAAGTCTGGTCCCACAAAACGCACAGCAAACAAAATGTTTACTTAACAAACAAAAGAAAACGATCTTTTTATAAGAACTAGTGAAAGAAACTGGCCCTAGATTCTTGAGTTTACAGATATTTTATGGATTCACATTGTAAATCTGTCTTCAAAGAACAAAATTAAATTCTCTTGGTTCTAATATCTTTACCAAAAATAATAATGAGCACTATAGGTGTTCAATATCAAATGCCAACTGCTTAATGAATTTTGGACAAAGAGGTGAGTGGAATGTAAAAGCAAATCAAGCCTCACAGTTGGCTGACTGTGAACAAAATAACTTAGATAATTGAGTATATATTTGCTTTCAAAAAAGATATTAGAAACGTGTTACCAGATTCTCAGGAAAAAAAAAAAACTACATCTTCATTTCTGCTTAAGGAGTTTATTTTTTAAAATAATACCTTCCCCAAAGAGGAGAAATCTTGAGTTGTATTTTCTCTTAATTTTATTACATTAATTGTTAATATATTTCCTTATGCCTCTTTTCTCTCGTATTCCTACTTCTTTTTTTTTTATTAGTTATCTATTTTATACATATCAGTGTATATATGTCAATCCAATTTCCCAATTCATCCCACCCCTTCTTCCCCCCTTGGTGTCCATACGTTTGTTCTCTACCTCTACGTTTCTGTTTCTGCCTTGCAAACCGGTTCATCTGTACCATTTTTCTAGATTCCACATATATGCGTTAATATATGATATTTGTTTTTCTGTTTCTGACTTAGTTCACTCTGTGTGACAGTCTCTAGATCCATCCACATCTCTACAAATGACCCAATTTCATTCCTTTCTATGGCTGAGTAATATTCCATTGTATATATGTACCACATCTTCTTTATCCATTCATCTGTTGATGGGCATTTATGTTGCTTCCATGACCTGGCTATTGTAAATAGTGCTGCAGTGAACATTGGGGTGCATGTGTCTTTTTGAATTATGGTTTTCTCTGAGTATATGCCCAGTAGTGGGATTGCTGGGTCATATGGTAGTTCTGTTTTTAGTTTTTTAAGGAACCTCCATACTGTTCTCCATAGTGGCTGTATCAACTTACATTCCCACAACAGTGCCAGAGGGTTCCCTTTTCTCCACACCCTCTCCAGCATTTGTTGTCTGTAGATTTTCTGATGACGCCCATTCTAACCTCTAGTGTGAGGTGATACCTCCTTGTAGTTTTGATTTGCATTTTTCTAATAATTAGTGATGTTGAGCAGCTTTTCGTGTGCCTCTTGGCCATCTGTATGTCTTCTTTGGTCGTATTTCCTACTTCTTTGTCATTTTGCCTTTTACTTTAGGAGGTTTCCTTAATAAATCTTTTACATCTATAATGACATTTTCAAAGACTATTTTGTTGTTTATTGGTTGTATTGAATTTGTTTAACTTGTCTGTCTCCTCTCTCTTTCCTCATTACTTTTTTCCTCCCTCCCTTCCTTGCTTTGGTTATCCTCATAATATCCTCAAATCTCTGAGGGTGTATCTATTAGAGAAGCTCTCATTTTCATCCCTGCGTATCAGCTTGAGTTGGTTGTTCTGTAATTCATTGATTTTTTTTCTTTAATATTCTTATCCTTAAGTATCTTTGAACTTTTAAAAAGATACATTTAGTAAAGAAAGACTTCCTGGGTTGGTTTAGGCTGGTGTAGATTTCCTTTGTGGTTATATGGGGTATTTTATCCATACAGATTCTTCCTTAAAGGACATCTTCTCAAAGGCAGGCCTCATGACTGGAAATGGATACATTGTAGCAGACAGGTGAATTTTTATTGCCAGGGGTGGAGTTTTTTTGAGATGGTCCCTATTAAATCTGAGCCCTGAGTGGGGCTCAAGGGTGTAAGAATTACTCTCTTCTCTACTTCTTTCAAATAAATAGTTTTTAAATTTAAATGAATCAATTTTATAATTTTATTGAGATATAATTTTAAATTCAAGACAGTTGGTGGTAGTGATACGTTGAGAAATGGATGGATGTTATTTAACTCTTTAAGACTAATTTTGGTGAAAAATTTTAATTTTAGGATAGATTTGGCCCTGAGGCCACACATGCCAGTCTTATTAGGTTTGTTCTTACCTTTTTATTTTACTTATTTCTCTCACACAACCTTATGTTGATCATCTGTCTCCTGCTAGACTTTGAGATGTCTGAAGTCAGGTACAAGGTTTCTATCTCAGGTGCCTTTGTACCAAGCTCATAAAAATGCCAAGCACAGTAAAAGACGTGTTGTATAAATAGGTAGATGAGAAAACTGAGGCCCAGAAACTGATTTTTAGGAAGCTTACAGATACATGAAAGGCGTTTATTATTTGTTGAGAGCTGCAGATAAAGGTGTCTTCCAGACTTTATGGAGCCCAGGTTCATTAATTATGGCAGAAATGGAACCCAAGTCCAATATTTTATCTGTGGCTACTTCACCTTGCTCTACAAAGGAGAATTAATGAGAAAGTGTAGGAGGGTTGTAATAGGTCACTCTATTACATTTTGGGGTTAGACTCAGTTCTTTTGTCTCAGTGAGACTTTCCCATTTGGTAGTCAGAGATAAAGATTAGGTCTGTGATTTCTTTTATGTTGCTTCATGGTTCCTAATATACAGATTTATCAACTCCTATGTTTCCCTCCATCTCTCCCTGGTCTGCCTTTCTTTCCCTGGTCTGCCCCAGAAGAAATAATATATTTAACCTGGGGATGAGCCTACACACAGTTTTTCTTTCTGTTCCATAATCAATATGTCTGTTTTGCCATTAAGCCTAATTACTGCATCTTACTCTCTCTGCCATAGATATTACCCCCAATTTTTCAGACTTATTTGAGCTTCTGTTATATGTAGCTTTATCAAGATCTTTTATAGCTATTCTTCAATTTTTCAGTCATAATTACCTCATTAAAATTTCTGACCACAAACTTGTGTTTTCTCGTGCTTGATTCATTGTTTACTACTCTTTTTGCCTCTCTCTCTATAAAAATTGTACAGAAAAAGGAGGAAGTCCTTGCATGTATAACCATGCCCACTATAAAAGTGTTTTATTTTCACTTTCTCCCTCTTAACTAATAGGTGTTAAAGAAAAAAAAAGTCCAGGTATTAAAAATAATCATTCAGTAACACTTGTTAAAGCACAGTAAGGAAGGCTTGATTCAAGGGGGGAGGGATCGTGGTAGTAGGTGTAGGACAACTTCAGTGGGGTCCTGCAGTGGGAGAGAGATTGAACTCAATGGGCAAGTGGGAATTTACGGCCAAGGAGCAGGGTCAGTGGATGGAGAATTCTTAAGAGGAAACATCAGGGGATGAGGGGGGGATTCTGGCCAAGCCAACCTGACGGGATTCTTGCAGAAGGCAGGCCAGGGTGACCAGACATTACCAGGGGGATGGTGGAGGAAGAGGAACCCCATCAGGTATTGCGCAGGGCAGGTGGCAGTGGGCGGACGAAGGGTACTTAGCAGGACTTATGCTAAAATTGGACAATGCCGAGATAGACAAAGAGTTAGCCGTAGTTGAAAAAGAGTTCAGGATAGCCTGCGTAGAGTTTGGTCAACGAGAGAATCTTTGTCTCAGGTGGTGTGCATTTGCATCTGGAGACCGTTTTTATTTTCTTGCTTGTTTGGATAACTTCAAGTTCTTGTAGGTCTGTTTTGGTTCAAAGCAACATATATATATACACATATGTGTGTATATATACATACATATATGTATATGTGTGTATGTATATATATACACACACATATATAAACATGTATATAACATATATAAACATACATAGTAGTTCTTTTGTATTTGAAGAAAATCAAGGTTGATCTTGAGCTTTATATTAGCTGATGTATTCTGTTCATTGCTGATTTCAGATACAATGTGCCTTGAGATTAATTGGCCATGTAGTAGTATAGAATAGTATATAAATTAACTATAATATGAAAATCCACGGTAACCATAGTAACTACTGTTACCTACGGTGAGTGTCTACTCAAGTAGTCTGAAAGTAAAATTATTTTTTGTCTTCATGGAAATCTTTCTGCATTTGTTGGGCCCCTATGCACTAAGTCATATCTATGTGTGAAGTAACTTGTATTTCCCATGCATTCTTTGCATTTTCTTTATTAAAAAAATTTAAATATGCAGTCTCTCATGAAATATTATACCCAGGGGTTTAGGAATGACCCATTTTTCCAGTTTATTTGGTACTTTATTTTTTTAAAGTAATTTAATATTTATTTATTTAATTTTTGGCTGCGTTGGGTCTTTGCTGCTGCGTGCAGGCTTTCTCCAGTTGCAGCGAGCGGGGGGCCACTCCTCGCTGAGGTACACGGACTTCTCATTGCGGTGGCTTCTCCTGTTGCAGAGCACGGGCTCTAGAGCTTGCGACCTTCAGTAGTTGTGGCACGCAGACTTCAGTAGTTGTGGCTCGCGGGCTGTAGAGCGCAGGCTCGGTAGTTGTGGTGCACAGGCTTAGTTGCTCCGCGGCATGTGGGATCTTCCCGGACCAGGGCTTGAACTCGTGTCCCCTGCACTGGCAGGTGGCTTCTTAACCACTTGCACCACCAGGGAAGTCCCAGTACTTTATTTTTTTTAAATGGTTTAAAACACCTCTTTTTGTTGAAAATTTTGTTTTAGATACTATTTTAGATTACTTTTTTTAAAAAAAGGAAGCCATCTACATACACAGAATTTTCGAAGCAAACTGATAGTTATTCTGTGTATTTTTGGTTGATATTTATTGAGCTGGTACTTTGCGCTCCATCTTGTCTAAGGCTCTTTGAAAGAAGCTTAAGACCCTCTGTTCTTGAGAAGCTTTCCCTCTTGCACGCCCTCTAGCTTTTCTCTCTTTTTCCATGGGTTTTTAGAGACTTACTTTTCTGTCACATTATATAACCTCTCTTAAATTGGGATAACACTCACAATCACTGTCAGCCAGGTGGCCATTCATGACCTAGGTGTATCATTCTTCGGGTCATTATGATAAAGTCTGGCTTAGATTAGATGAAGTATTACTTAAAAAATCAAAATAGTATACTCATTTTATATAATTTGGGAAACAATTTTAAAAGGTTGATAGAAGGAAAAGTACAAACATAAAGAAGAAGCTTTGCTTATATTGGTAATCAGGAAAATTTAAGACCCTGAGACAACAGGACTTTTAAATGCCGAAGTCTCCACCAAAATTGCCCTTTTTCCTTGAGATTCCTTTAATTGTCCCATCTGTTTTCTGCTTCGAAGGTTCATGAGGCAGCCTGTGATTCTGCTGGAAACTCCGTGGCTGTTGATAGGTTACTGAGAGTCTCCCACTTAGCCTTTTCTGAGTTTTTTCTAAATCAAACTCCTGATCTCAAACTTCTTGGGTTTTGCAAGAAGTATAGTACAAGGCAGGAAATCTACAAAGGTATGGAAGGGGCAGCCTAGAGGTTAAGCCCAGAGGCTTGGGTGTGAGAGTCTGGCTTTGTTCTGCCATTTAGTCAGTCTCTTTGCTTCTCAAGCCTTAGTTTTCCCTTTAGCAAAATGGAAAAAGTAATATAGGATTTTTTGGCCATAATTTGTAGCTGTCTGGGAGGAAGAAATTTCCCTCTATCCTTCTAGGTTCTTCTGGCTGGTCTAAGAATTAAATTGACATGAGACAGATTAACAAAAGTTTAATAGAGAAGAAAAACAAGTTTAATAACGTGTACACGGGAGAGATCTAGGAAAACTCACGAAAATGGCTGAAACTCTCATCTCAAATACCATCCTCAACTAAAGACAAAAGAAAAATTGTTGAGAGTGGAGAGTAGGTTATGAGAGGTTATTAGGAAAAGCACAGTAAACACAGGGAATGTTGTTATTGTAGATTTAGGTCATTGCCATCTCCATTTCCGTCAGTTGGAGTTTTTCCTCTTCCTGGTGCCTCCAGGAAGACACCCTTACAAATGGAGATTTTTCCTTATAAATGTCAATGTTTCTTCTGAAGGGTTAAGAACTACTTGGTTTTCAGAGGTTTTTCCCTGTGTGCTGTTCCTGAGAAAATGACCAGCTTAAAATAATTCGTATGCCAAAGAGACCTATGTTGGGATGGCAGACTATATTCCCCTGCATAGGGGTTAAATGAAATAGTGCATATACGATACTTTGATTTGTAACTTGTGTGTTTTTTTATCCTTGTATTCAGTGACCATGTATGGAGCATCTGCTCTGTGCCAGGCACCAACAGTGAATAAGACAAAACTGAGTGTCCTCTTTGAGCTTTTTTCCTAGTGGGGGAGGATCTAAGTACTTGGTACATAATAAGCATTCGGCAACTGTTACCTCATTGTATAAGAAGTTACTGTATAACACAGTTTAACAGTAGAGCTTGCCGTATGATAAAATAATCATGGCACCTTATTATTCTCTTTGGGCTGACAGTACTTGGGGAAAGGAGAGTTCTAATTACCTCCTCACACATCCCTACAATGGCTCCTGCTTCACCAGGGCTCAAAGGAAGGAACTGCCGAGAGTTTCAGATGACAGCTTGCTGTGCCGGCACTTACTATTCAGATGCTAATGGATAAATTCTTTGGCTTTTGTACTTGGGAGCAGATTGTATCTGTCTTCTTTAGATTTCATTCATAATCTTATTCACAAGTTCCTTTTAGCTTGTTAGAGAGGTCTGTAATTTTAGGATCATGAGTTGATTAACAAAAATAATGTTAAGAACTATTTCATTTTAACTTCAGTGTGTCAAGTCTGTAGAAGACATTCACAGTCTTACAGCTATCTGGAACCCCTTGACATCGCTCCAAGCAATAACGCCAATAATAGCCGTATCATTAAAAAAACACCCAACAACAATTATTTGAGTCTTCAGAATCTCCAGCTGAAATTATCGGGGAAGGGAAAATGGTGATCATTATAACTTAAAATGGCCTAAACTTTATTTTACTTTGGGGCTGCCACTTCTCTCTCTCTAGGTTTTTCTCCTGCCATTATCCCTGTTAAAAGATAAACGGAGGCACATGAAAATTGGCAAGAGTTTATTTGAGCAGACATTTATTTGCATCAGGCAGCCCCTGATTAGTAGTTAGTGATTGGCTGTTCTTAAATTTCATTTTCTCGGGTGATGGTATATTTATAGTTGACTCTGGCTTAGGTTTGCATTTGCTTACACAGGCTAAGAAGGCATTAGAGCCATCCCAGTCTCATGACCTCCTTGTTTAACACCTCTTTTCCCCATTCACAGCGTTGGCTACTTTTTGTGTGTTTGACCCCTTTTGGCATTTGGTATTTTCTCTGCCTGGAACGCCCTACCTCTTCTGCCCAGGGCATTCATACTCACCTTCATGACAGCTGGAGTGCATCTTCTGTGACACCCCAGTCCCCCTGGGGGATTTTTGTTTCCCCTCCTGTGGGATTTCACTGTTTTAGCACATCGGGTTTGGTTTGTTTAATCTGTTGTTCTTTGCACTGTTTGGGGACTTATTTTCCTCATTGGCCACAAACATGAAGAGCCATCTTAATATCATCAACTCTTTCATGGCATCACAGGGAAATAATGGCTTTTAAATATAAACATTCGTTTCTGTTAGAAAAGCAGAGAACTGTATGATCATTCTCTGTTAATACCCTAGTGTCTTGTATCCTGGCATCTTAATTCCATAAACTTCAACTGATTTATTTATAAACTTCATACAACTCACAAATATTCATGATGTTGGTGTAAAATAATAGGAAGGGTTAGCTTAAAATACAGGTTTTAATTTGCAACCATGAATTGTAAGATGCACCATTTTAAAGATGCCATTAAAAAGGGGGGGGGAAATGACAAACTCTGACACAGTGCGAAGATACCACTGATTCTAAAATACATTTTGAATGCATCCTAAACTGCATTTTAGAAATGCTAAAATGACAAAAATGTTCATTCTTAAATCGGTGAAATGCGGTCATGTTATACCTTCTAAAACGATTTAAGAACTCCATTGAGGAACAAAATGTAAAATTGGTTTCCATTTGGTTTCCTTTCCTTCATTTGCCTTTTGGTAGATGTGTGTATCTACCAAAATCGTTAATGAGCAGGGAAGTCATCAAATGCCAGATGGCTGGAAGATGGAGGACTGATTGTTCAGAGGATCTGGGCACCCATCAGATTACCTAATCTGCTTTCATAACATTAGACATAACCTACAAATAAAGTAAGAGAATTGTGAGTAGAGAGTTGATTCGTCATGCATGTTCATAAAAGTTTTGAATAAATTCTCATCATGTTTGAAAAACTTTGAATTACAAGCCATTTTATGAGAAACACTGCAAGTTGCCCTGCAAAAGGATTTGGAGCTAAAACTAACATTGGATGCATATTGAGAAATGAGTTCTTTTGCTTCAGAATCTCATGTGATTGCTCGGTACAGAGGTTAGTTGTAAGAGCATGAAGATTAGTTGCGTTTGACTTGATTCAGCGAGTACCTCAGGATTCGTCATGTGCTAGGTGGAGATAAAACCCTGGTAATGGTTTGGTTATTCTCCAGGCTTCTGCCAGCTTTTTACATGCTGTACTTTGGCAGCTTTTTGATTGTCTTGTATTAATATTGAAGTCGTAGAAGACTATGGGCGTGGCACCAACTCTCCTCCTTTGAGCTAATGTGTAGTGGGATGGGCAGTGGACTCAATAATGAGAGGTCTAAGTCTAGCCTCACCTCAACTTCTGGCAACAATGAACTGTTTAAATCTTAACTATCTCACTGGGCCTTGAGTTCTTTAGATGTGACTTCTTTTGATGATGAGGTTAGAAATAATGATATTCACCCTTTTTCCCTTCATGGTCTCCAGTCTGTACTTTTATAATGCCATCGAAATAGAATTCAGTTTGTAGCTGGTTTAGAACTGGACCATATACTCCATTAAGTGAGGGGCACGAATATTGAGCCTGCCCTGGTTTGTTCTTTACAGTAAAAAAAAAAAAGTTCCAAGATTGTGTTTCTGTTCATACAGGGTATGGTGACATTAGAAGCAATTTTGTAAGACACAAAGTCTTACAGATTAATTGGGAAGAAATAGACTCACAGACATAGAAAACAAACAGTGGCTACCAAAGGGGAAAGCTGGGTGGGAGAGGGATAAATTAAGAATTTGGGAACATACACACACTACTATGTATACAACAGGTAACCAATAAGGACCTACTATACAGCAGGGAACTATATTCTATAACTTGTTAAAACCTATAATGGAAAAGAATCTCAGAAAGAAATATAGATAGATAGATACATAATCTGAAGCACTTTGCTGTACACCTGAAACTAACACAACATTGTAAATCAACTATACTTCAATAAAAATTTAAAAAATAAATTGATAAAAGGTTAATTGGGAAGAAATTTGGAACGCTGTAAAATTATGACGGTTAGGTTTGTGTACAAGTGTGTATGGTTAGTTGTAGGGTACCTGTTTTAGTGATACAGGAAACAGCACAGTGAGTGGTTTTTAAAGTTTATGTTAGAAACAGTTATTTCATGACTTCTTTGTGCCAGGACCTAGGTTAAATTTTGAAGAGAAAAGGGATGAGTAAATTATTTTTTCTACATGCCTAAAGTGTATCCGCTGTTGTTGAGTAAGAAGCATATAACAATTATTAGCAGAAGCAATTAAATATTATGGTTTTTAGGTGAGAATGATTAATGGGGGGGAAGGGAGAGAGGTTGGAAAAAAGAAAGTAAAATATTTTCTCTAAGTTGTGAAAGATAAGAAAGTCCTTGCCAGGGTCAAAAAACTGTGTTTGTTGAGTATTTATTTACTTTGTGTCAGGCACCATACTCAGCTATGTGTTAGATCTCCCAGAATCTTCCATACTTGGTGGGCTCAGAGTTGTTAAATCAGTTACTCAGATATCACCAACCACACAGCCAAATAAGTGGGCTTATTAGAATTCTCTAAAGCCCAGCCTACTAAGGATTAGTAATCATGAGGGTTTTGAATGTAAAATGAGTGCCAAACTGACTTCACCTAGTTATAATTTCAGAGTAGTCTAGATTAAAAAAGGAAAGAATATCAGATCCTAGTACCTAAATATCTCTATGTATAGAAATGGATTAACATAAATGTTATGTACAGAAATTGATTATTGATAGCATCATTAGTAAATCATAAATGTACTATAAATTTTCAAATGGCTTCATTCTTTGCAAATGTGCTTTCACAGATAATACCTTAATGAAAGTATGAGTTTAGAGGAGCAGTAAGTTGGATAATAATGCTTTACCCCTTCATCAGATTGTTCTTTGAGCCACAAAAATACTGAGTTCACATATCAAAGAATCAGTGACAGAGAGTAGTTTGCTCGTTCACTTACATACACATACAATACTGTCAGATGCCTCCTCTAGCACTGCAGATCTTGCCAAAGATTAAAGGACCATTGGTTTATCCAAATTATTAGCTCCTTTCCTTTAACATTATATTGAGCACTTACGTGTGCCAGGCTGTGAATCTCTTATCCCTGTTGAATGAATGAATGAGTTAAAGTCTTCCTGTGTTTTGATGCTTGATTGCTCTTTGTCTTCTCCAGTTCCTCTCTAGATCATCTTCACCATAACCCAGCCTGGACCATGGTCATTGTGTTAATTAAAACTCAGTTTCTCTCTACAGAATAGTGAAACCCCAAATACTATTGGCTTAAATAAAATAAGAGTTTAGTTTTTTCTCATATAAAAGAAATCTGGAGCCAGGAATTGAAGTGCTGGGATGGAGGCTTCATGGAATCATCAGGGACCCAGGCTCTTTCAGGCTGTTGCCCTTGTTCCTGGGATCCCAAGTGACTGCTAGACTTTCATGCATTCATCAGTCTTGCTCCAGATGGCAGGATGGAGGAAGAAAAGCAGAAGGAAAGACCCCCTCCACTTTATGGATCCCCCTTAGAAGTAACATATAAAGCTCTTCTGTGTGTTTTCTTTTTTTTTTTTTTTTTAAACATCTTTATTGGGGTATAATTGCTTTACAATGGTGTGTTAGTTTCTGCTTTATAACATAGTGAATCAGCTATACATATACATATGTTCCCATATGTCTTCCCTCTTGCATCTCCCTCCCTCCCACTCTCCCCATCCCACCCTTCCAGGCTGTCACAAAGCACCGAGCTAATATCCCTGTGCCTTGCGGCTGCTTCCCCCCAGCTATCTACCTTACTACGTTTGTTAGTGTGTATATGTCCATGACTCTCTCTCGCCCTGTCAAAACTCACCCCTCCCCCTCCCCATACCCTCAAGTCCGTTCTCCAGTAGGTCTGCGTCTTTATTCCTATCTTACCCCTAGGTTCTTCATGACATTTTTTCCCCTTAAATTCCATATATATGTGTTAGCATACGGTATTTGTCTTTTTCTTTCTGACTTACTTCACTCTGTATGACAGACTCTAGGTCTATCCATCTCATTACAAATAGCTCAATTTCATTTCTTTTTAAGGCTGAGTAATATTCCATTGTGTATATGTGCCACATTCTTTATCCATTCATCTGATGATGGGCGCTTAGGTTGTTTCCATGTCCTGGCTATTGTAAATAGAGCTGCAATGAACATTTTGGTACATGACTCTTTTGAATTTTGGTTTTCTCAGGGTATATGCCAAGTAGTGGGATTGCTGGGTCATATGGTAATTCTATTTGTAGTTTTTTAAGGAACCTCCATACTGTTCTCCACAGTGGCTGAACCAATTCACATTCCCACCAGCAGTGCAAGAGTGTCCCCTTTTCTCCACACCCTCTCCAGCATTTATTGTTTCTAGATTTTTTGATGATGGCCATTCTGACTGGTGTGAGATGATATCTCATTGTAGTTTTGATTTGCATTTCTCTAATGATTAATGATGTTGAGCATTCTTTCATGTGTTTGTTGGCATTCTGTATATCTTCTTTGGAGAAATGTCTATTTAGGTCTTCTGCCCATTTTTGGATGGGGTTGTTTGTTTTTTTGTTATTGAGCTGCATGAGCTGCTTGTAAATTTTGGAGATTAATCCTTTGTCAGTTTGCTTCATTTGCAAATGTTTTCTCCCATTCTGAGGGTTGTCTTTTGGTCTTGGTTATGGTTTCCTTTGCTGTGCAAAAGCTTTGAAGTTTCATTAGGTCCCATTGTTTATTTTTGTTTTTATTTCCATTACTCTAGGAGGTGGGTCAGAAAGGATCTTGCTGTGATTTATGTCATAGAGTGTTCTTCCTATGTTTTCTTCTAAGAGTTTGATAGTTTCTGGCCTTACATTAGGTCTTTAATCCATTTTGAGCTTATTTTTGTGTATGGTGTTAGGGAGTGATCTAATCTCATACTTTTACATGTACCTGTCCAGTTTCCCAGCACCATTTATTGAAGAGGCTTGTCCTTTCTCCACTGTACATTCCTGCCTCCTTTATCAAAGATAAGGTGTCCATATGTGCGTGGGTTTATCTCTGGGCTTTCTATCCTGTTCCACTGATCTATCTTTCTGTTTTTGTGCCAGTACCATACTGTCTTGATTACTGTTGCTTTGTAATATAGTCTGAAGTCAGGGAGCCTATTCCTCCAGCTCCTTTTTTCGTTCTCAAGATTGCTTTGGCTATTCGGGGTCTTTTGTGTTTCCATACAAATTGCGAAATTTTTTGTTCTAGTTCTGTGAAAAATGCCAGTGGTAGTTTGATAGGGATTGCATTGAATCTGTAGATTGCTTTGGGTAGTAGAGTCATTTCACAATGTTGATTCTTCCCATCCAAGAACATGGTATATCTCTCCATCTATTTGTATCATCTTTTAATTTCTTTCATCAGTGTCTTATAATTTTCTGCATACAGGTCTTCGTATCCTTAGGTAGGTTTATTCCTAGATATTTATTCTTTTTTGTTGCAATGGTAAATGGGAGTGTTTTCTTGATTTCACTTTCAGATTTTTCATCATTAGTATATAGGAATGCCAGAGATTTCTGTGCATTAATTTTGTATCCTGCTACTTTACCAAATTCATTGATTAGCTCTAGTAGTTTTTCTGGTAGCATCTTTAGGATTCTCTATGTATAGTATCATGTTCATCTGCAAACAGTGACAGCTTTACTTCTTCTTTTCTGATTTGGATTCCTTTTATTTCCTTTTCTTCTCTGATTGCTGTGGCTAAACTTCAAAACTATGTTGAATAAGAGTGGTGAGAGTGGGCAACCTTGTCTTGTTCCTGATCTTAGTGGAAATGCTTTCAGTTTTTCACCATTGAGGATGATGTTTGCTGTGGGCTTGTCATATATGGCTTTTATTATGTTTAGGAAAGTTCCCTCTATGCCTACTTTCTGGAGGGTTTTTATTATAAATGGGTGTGAATTTTGTCGAATAGCTTTCTCTGCATCTATTGAGATGATCATATGGTTTTTCTCCTTCAATTTGTTAATATCGGTTATCACATTGATAGATTTGCGTATATTGAAGAATCCTTGCATTCCTGGAATAAACCCCACTTGATCATGGTGTATGACTCCTTTTAATGTGCTGTTGGATTCTGTTTGCTAGTATTTTGTGAGGATTTTTGCATCTATGTTCATCAGTGATATTGGCCTGTAGTTTTCTTTCGTTTGTGACATCCTTGTCTGGTTTTGGTATCAAGGTGATGGTGGCTTCGTAGAAGGAATTTGGGAGTGTTCCTCCCTCTGCTATATTTTGGAAGAGTTTGAGAAGGATAGGTGTTAGCTCTTCTCTAAACGTTTGATAGAATTCACCTGTGAAGCCATCTGGTCCTGGGCTTTTGTTTGTTGGAAGGTTTTTAATCACAGTTTCAATTTCAGTGCTTGTGATTGGTCTGTCATATTTTCTATTTCTTCCTGATTCAGTCTTGGCAGGTTGTGCATTTCTAAGAATTTGTCCATTTCTTCCAGATTGTCCATTTTATTGGCATAGAGTTGCTTGTAGTAATCTCTCATGATTTTTTTTTATTTCTGCAGTGTCAGTTGTTACTTCCTCCTTTTTCATTTCTAATTCTATTGATTTGAGTCTTCTCCCTTTTTTTCTTGATGAGTCTGGCTAGTGGTTTATCTATTTTGTTTATCTTCTCAAAGAACCAGCTTTTAGTTTTTATTGATCTTTGCTATTGTTTCCTTCATTTCTTTTTCATTTATTTCTGATCTGATTTTATGATTTCTTTCCTTCTGCTAGCTTTGGGGTTTTTTTTGTTCTTCTTTCTCTAATTGCTTGAGGTGCAAGGTTAGGTTGTTTTATTCGAGATGTTTCCTGCTTCTTAAGGTGGGCTTGTATTGCTATAAACTTCCCCCTTAGAACTGCTTTTGCTGCATCCCATAGGTTTTGGGTCGTTGTGTCTCCATTGTCATTTGTTTCTAGGTATTTTTTTTATTTCCTCTTTGATTTCTTCAGTGATCACTTCATTATTAAGTAGTGTATTGTTTAGCCTCCATGTGTTTGTATTTTTTAAAGATCTTTTCCTGTAATTGATATCTAGTCTCATGGCGTTGTGGTCGGAAAAGATACTTGATACAATTTTCAGTTTTCTTAAATTTACCAAGGCTTGATTTGTGACCCAAGATATGATCTATCCTGGAGAATGTTCCATGAGCACTTGAGAAAATGTGTATTCTGTTGTTTTTTGGATGGAGTGTCCTATAAATATCAATTAAGTCCATCTTGTTTAATGTATCATTTAAAGCTTGTGTTTCCTTATTTATTTTCATTTTGGATGATCTGTCCATGGGTGAAAGTGGGGTGTTAAAGTCCCCTACTATGAATGTGTTACTGTTGATCTCCCCTTTTATGGTTGTTAGTATTTGCCTTATGTATTGAGGTGCTCCTATGTTGGGTGCATAAATATTTACAATTGTTATATCTTCTTCTTGGATCGATCCCTTGATCATTATGTAGTGTCCTTCTTTGTCCCTTTTAATAGTCCTTATTTAAAGTCTATTTTGTCTGATATGAGAATTGCTACTCCAGCTTTCTTTTGGTTTCCCATTTGCATGGAATATCTTTTTTCCATCCCCTACTTTCAGTCTGTATGTGTCTCTAGTTCTGAAGTGGGTCTCTTGTAGACAGCATATATAAGGGTCTTGTTTTTGTATCCATTCAGCCAATCTGTGTCTTTTGGTGGGAGCATTTAGTCCATTTACATTTAAGGTAATTATCGATATGTATGTTCCTATTTCCATTTTATATATTGTTTTGGGTTCGCTACATAGGTCATTTCCTTCTCTTGTGTTTCGTGTCTAGAGAAGTTCCTTTAGCATTTGTTGTAAAGCTGGTTTGGTGGTGCTGAACTCTCTCAGCTTTTGCTTGTCTGTAAAGGTTTTAATTTCTCCATCAAATCTGAATGAGATCCTTGCTGGGTAGAGTAGTCTTGGTTGCAGGCTATTCTCCTTCAGCACTTTCAGTATGTCCTGCACTCCCTTCTGGCTTGTAGGGTTTCTGCTGAGAGATCAGCTGTTAACCTTATGGGGATTCCCTTGTGTGTTATTTGTTGTTTTTCCCTTGCTGCTTTTAATATGCTTTCTTTGTATTTAATTTTTGACAGTTTGATTAATATGTGTCTTGGCGTGTTTCTCCTTGTAATTTATCCTGTATGGGACCCTCTGTGCTTCCTGGACTTGATTAACTATTTCCTTTCCCATATTAGGGAAGTTTTCAACTATAATCTCTTCAAATATTTTCTCAGTCCCTTTCTTTCTTTCTTCTTCTTCTGGAACCCCTATAATTCGAATGTTGGTGCGTTTCATGTTGTCCCAGAGGTCTCTGAGACTGTCCTCAGTTCTTTTCATTCTTTTTTCTTTATTCTGCTCTGCAGTAGTTATTTCCACTACTTTATCTTCCAGGTCACTTATCCGTTCTTCTGCCTCAGTTATTCTGCTATTGATCCTATCTAGAGTGATTTTAATTTCATTTATTGCATTGTTCATCGTTGCTTGTTTCATCTTTAGTTCTTGTAGGTCCTTGTTAGCTGTTTCTTGCATTTTGTCCATTCTACTTCCAAGATTTCGGATCATCCTTACTATCATTATTCTGAATTCTTTTTCAGGTAGATTGCCTATTTCCTCTTCATTTGTTAGGTCTGGTGGGTTTTTATCTTGCTCCTTCATCTGCTGTGTGTTTTTCTGTCTTCTCATTTTGCTTATCTTACTGTGTTTGGGGTCTCCTTTTTGCAGGCTGCACTTTCGTAGTTCCCGTTGTTTTTGATGTCTGTCTCCAGTGGCTAAGGTTGTTTCAGTGGGTTGTGTAGGCTTCCTGGTGGAGGGGACTAGTGCCTGTGTTGTGCTGGATGAGGCTGGATCTTGTCTCTCTAGTGGGCAGGTTCACGTACTGGTGGTGTGTTTTGGGGTGTCTGTGGCCTTATTATGAATTTTAGGCAGCCTCTCTGCTAATGGGTGGGGTTGTGTTCCTGTTTTGCTAGTTGTTTGGCATAGGTTGTCCAGCACTGTGGCTTGCTGGTCGTTGAGTGAAGCTGGGTGCTGGTGTTAAGATGGAGGTCTCTGGGATATTTCCACCGTTTAATATTATGTGGAGCTGGGAGGTCTCTTGTTGACCAGTGTCCTGAAGTTGGCTCTCCTACCTCAGAGGCAGAGCCCTGACTCCTGGCTGGAGCACCAAGAGCCTTTCATCCACACAGCTCAGAATAAAAGGGAGAAAAGTAGGGAGAATTAGTAGAAGTATGAGTAAAGAAAGAAGGAAAGGAGGAAAGGAAGGAAGGAAGAAAGAAGCAAAGAAGGAAAGAAAGGAGGGAGGGAGGGAGGAAGGAAGGAAGGAGGGAAAGAAGGAAAAAAGACAGAAAGAAAGATGATACAGTAAAAATAAAATAAAGTATAATATAGTTATTGAATTAAAAAATATTTAGAAAAAAAAAAAAAAAGGGACGGATAGAACCTTAGGACAAATGTTGGAAGCAAAGCTATACAGAGAAAATCTTACACAGAAGCATACACATACACCTTCACAAAAAGAGGTAAAGGGGAGCAGCATAAATCCTGCTCCCTGAGACCACCTCCTCAATTTGGGGTGATTCGTTGTCTAAAGGAGGGAAGGAAGGAAGGAAAGAAAGAAAGAACGAAGGTAAAGTATAATAAAGTTATTACAATTAAACTTAATTATTAAGAAAAGAATTAAAAAAAAAAGTCATGGACGGATAGAGCCCTAGGACAAATGGTGGAAGCAAGAGTATACAGACAGGATCTCACACAGAAGCATACACGTACACATTCACAAAAAGAGGAAAAGGGAAAAAAATCATAGGTCTCGCTCCTAAATTCCACCTCTTCAATTTGGGATCATTCCTTGTCTATTCAGGTATTCCACAGATGCAGGGGTATATCAAGTTGATTGTGGAGCTTTAATCCGCTGCTTCTGTGGCTGCTGGGAGAGATTTCCCTTTCTCTTCTTTGTTCTCACAGCTCACAGGAGCTCAGCTTTGGATTTGGCCCTGCCTCTGCGTGTTGGTCGCTGGAGGGCGTCTTTTTTTTCGCTCAGACAGGACGGGTTAAAAGGAGCCGCTGATTCGGGGCCTCCGGCTCACTCAGGCCGGGGGTTGGGGGTTGGGGGTATGGTGGGGCACTGCGTGCGGGGCCGGCCTGCGGCGGCAGAGGCAGCGTGACGTTGCGGCAGAGGCCGGCGTGACGTTTGCACAGCCTGAGACCCCGCCGTGCGTACTCCCGGGGAAGTTGTCCCTGGATCCCGGGAACCTGGCAGTGGCGGGCTGCACAGGCTCCGCGGAAGAGGGGTGTGGAGAGTGACCTGTGCTCACACACAGGCCCCTTGGTGGCGGCAGCAGCAGCCTTAGCGTCTCCCGCCCGTCTCTGGGGTCCGCGGTTTTAGCCGCGGCTCGCGCCCGTCTCGGGGGCTCGCGCCCTCAGCCGCGGCTCGCGCCCGTCTCGGGGGTTCGCGCTTTTAGCCGCGGCTCGCGCCCGTCTCTGGAGTTCCTTTAAGCAGCGCTCTTAACCCCTCTCCTCGCGCACCAGGAAACAAAGAAGGAAGAAAAAGTCTCTTGCCTCTTCGGCCGGTGCAGGCTTTTCCCCGAACTCCCTCCCAGCTAGTCGTGGTGCACTAACCCCTTCAGGCTATGTTCAAGCCGCCAACCCCTAGTCCTCTCCCTGAGCTCCGTCCAAAACCAAAACCCGAGCCTCAGCTCGCAGCCCCGCCCGCCCCGGTGGGTGAGCAGACAAGCCTCCTCGGGCTTGGTGAGTGCTGGTCGGCACCGATCGTCTGTGCAGGTATCTCCCCGCTTTGCCCTCCGCACCCGTCGCTGTGCACCACTCCCGCGGTCCCGAAACTCCCCCCTCTGCCTCCCGCAGTCTCCGCCCGCGGAGGGGCTTCCTAGTGTGTGGAAACTTTTCCTCCTTCACAAGCTCCCTCCCACTGGTGCAGGTGCCGTCCTTATTCTTTTGTCTCTGTTTTTTCTTTTGCCCTACCCAGTTACGTGGGGAGTTTCTTGCCTTTTGGGAGGTCTGAGGTCTTCTGCCAGCCTTCAGTAGGAGTTCTGTAGGAGTTGTTCCACGTGTGGATGTATTTCTGGTGTATCCGTGGGGAGGAAGGCGATCTCCGCCTCTTACTCTTCCGCCATCTTCAGGGTCCCCCCCCTAATTCGAATATAATATTTTCTGTATTTAAAATACCTTCTCTGGGCTTTGCTGCCTTTTTCCCCCATTTCTCACAGTTCAGTTTTTATTTTTTAAGAAGAGGCATCTCTCAGTTTTCTAACTCCTTGTTCTCTTTACTATCTTGAGGCTGCCTCTGTGAATTTTTAGACTTTTCTTTGAGATTTTCCCACCTCGTTGGCCTTTTCTCATTGTCTAGTCTCTCTGAAGTCTCCTCGGCATGCTGTGTTATCGACGGCACATTCTTGGAATTACCTGCTTAGTTCTTTTACCTTTCTGGCTTTTTCTTCTGTGTTTCTTTTGTTGACGTCCTTCTGTTCTGTAACAGTGTGCAAAACATGACAATTTTGTGTTTGTTATTTCTTTTCTCTCTCTGCTCTTTCTTTGTAGTATCTCAGCTTGTGTCTGTGCTTTGACCTTTAGCTATCACCTCTGTATGGATGATCCCCCGATATACATAAATTGCCTTTACTACTCATTTCTCTATCACTCTAAATACTTCGTGGTGCCTCAATTGAAATTCCTCCGTCATCCTAAACAGCATGTCTAAAATCTGGGATGTTAGTATTCATGTCTTAGGTGCACGTCATTAGGGTGTTGCTTCCTAAACTTTCCATGGTAACAGTCCTACTGGCAAAGGATAGCAGCTTCCTGTGTGTTGTTTTCCTTGTCTGGAATGCCCTTTGCTTTATTCTGTCCAGCTACTTCTTTTTAAGATCAAGTTCAAAAATCTGCATATCACAAAGATTTCTAGGATGACACCAGACCTTACTGACTTTCTAGGCTTTGAACTTCTGCCACATTCATTTATCTGTTACCCCGGCATTCCTCATATCCTTGTTTTGTACTGTATTGTGGAATAAATCGTCTTTATTATAAATGTCTTATCTCGCAGATACCCTGTAATCTATTCTTCTTTGCACTCCTAGTGCCTGGTATATAATCGGCACTTAATAACGTTTGTTGTGGGTGATGCCACCCCCTTTTCATTTCCTTATCTTGTTCCATTTCTAACACTGAGATTGCTTTAAAAAAAAGTTAATTTTTCTTATCACCAAACAAACATTTCTTTCCATAAATGAAATGGAGTACTTGGACTGAGCTGAATGACAGATTTTCAACAGCCTGATTGCATTCTGCTTTGCACTATTTACAGTACATTATAAAAGACTTGAATGAT
The DNA here is from genome assembly GCF_008692025.1 of Phocoena sinus. Lineage (NCBI taxonomy): Eukaryota > Metazoa > Chordata > Mammalia > Artiodactyla > Phocoenidae > Phocoena > Phocoena sinus. The sequence continues at coordinate 10,733,213 of NC_045771.1, forward strand.
TGTTGGAGAGGTAACTTTTTTTCCATCTTAGTCTTTTGAGTGTCATCTAAAAACTTGGAATAAAAGAGTCATGAAAAGAACTAGTAGGATTTTGTGGAAACAAAGTTTTACATTGGAGAGTTCAAGATAACTCGGGGTGGAGGGAGAGAATGAAAGTGAAGGAGAGAATATGAATGAGGATGAAAATGCATGTGAAAGTACACACCCATTAGACCCACGCTACTTGGCAAACAACGTCAAGATGATAGCAGACCAGCCAGGTAGAAGGGTACTTGAATCAAAGTGTTACATATATCAAAAGGATAAGGATTCATATCAAGGGCATTTTTGCTGCACGCCCTGTACAAAAAGAAGCGTACCCAATTGTCTTTATGATGAGCTATTTTTATGATAAATTCCTCAGCAATATAGTAATGTGATGGACATATTGAATAAAGTAGATCCAAATAACCTATGGTATCTTTTAAAATTCAGGTGTAAGAAATTAGCTGTGATTAAAATTTAGCTCTGTGTAGACTGCAAATCTGGTCTCAGAGAGTATGATTCCAGACTCATATGAGGGGAATGAAAGACTTGGTTCACTTGTTTATTTTGCTTTTTTTCCCCATAGGGAATTTGAAATACTGCCTTGTGATTCTGAATCAGCCTTTGGACAAATGTTTTCGTCATCTTTGGTGCAAAGGTAACCTTAATTAGCATTTATATTTCTTTGCTTTCTTACTCTACTTGGGACTAATGTGACTGTTAAATATCCCAGAACCCAGCTGGAATACCAAAAAAGGGTGGAATTTAAAATAAGGTGATTTAATTATTGAATTATCAGAAGAATCCATTTTTTGCTTCTCCGTTAACCTGTGTATACATGTGGTTTCCACAGCGTGGAATTACAATATAGCATCACTCTATTGCAGATCATAACTACGTATGTTTATCCTGAGTACTCAACAAGTATTTGTTCAAGTGTAAATATTTTTGGCACCAGTGACAGCAAAAAGCATCCACAAGCCTCCCTCATTCTGGCATTCGTTAATTAGGTATCTGCAGGGTGACTGGATTTGCAACATTAAAACAGAAGACATGTTGCCAATATATTAGAATCTCTAGGGATTCTGAAAAATATAGTTAAAAATGGAATAGTTTCACAAAATTAAACTCCTGTGAGGTTTCACGTCAAAAGTAGGTTCTATTGGGCTTCCCTGGTGGCGCAGTGGTTGAGAGTCTGCCTGCCGATGCAGGGGACATGGGTTTGTGTCCCGGTCCGGGAAGATCCCACATGCCGCGGAGCGGCTGGGCCCGTGAGCCATGGCCGCTGAGCCTGCGCGTCCAGAGCCTGTGCTCCACAACGGGAGAGACCCCAACAGTGAGAGGCCCACGTACCGCAAAAAAAAAAAAAAACCAAAAAAAAATAGGTTTTATTAACTCTTTTATATTATTCTTTGATTTTTATGAAATGAACTCAAAAAAGTGATGTTAAATAGCATTTGCTGTTTTAAACCTCTGCTCTTCTTTAATGAAATCTTGAGATGTTTTTTCAAAGGGATCCTTCTGCTGTGTTATCAATGTAAGTTTTGGGTCAAATGATAGGCAGAAGAACTTGGTTTGTGATATACTGAAGCATATTCCTGATACTGTCTCATCAGCCCAGAATTCTTTAGTTATTCTCATCATTAAGGTTGTGTGTCTTAGAGTGCAAATGTATTATGTTAATAAGCTCACATCTGGACAAAGGTACTTGTGATACTAGAGGGAATAAATCGTTATACATGATTTTGTGAAAAGAATTTTTCTTATCCAGTAGGATCACGATGAAAACTCTTGGTGTTCTAAACTTAGCCATCTTTAAGTTAGGTAATGTAAACTTTGACCTTATAGTTGTACTAACATTGCCCTCACAGGCAATTACTTAAGTATTATCTTTCATAGCACTTACTACTCATTTACTTGTAATTAGGTAGTTATTTTGGGTACCATAGTCCAAAAGGTCTTTTTGTCACTTTATCTCTATTGCCTAGTTGCTGTGTCTGGTGCATAATTGCTTAGTAATTACAAGGAATAAAAGAATTTAATATGGTTGATATTGCTGTTAAATACCAGAGCAAACTGCTTAGGCACATCTTTTCTACCTGAACTTATTACATCAGGTTTTATGATCATTTTAGGAGAGTGTGTGAGCAAACTGTGTTTTATTGCAAACATTAGAAATAGACAAATATTCATTGATAGGAACTGTTGGAAACCTTGGATAATGAAAACCACATCTTAAGGCTTATATTTTGGGGAGTTAATGGTCCTATTTTGCACGTAGTGTGAAATGATGTAGATTTTTGAGCTGATTGAAGTTCTTCATCTCATTAGTTTTTCTGCAGTGAATTTGATCTGAAAAAGTCTCAGGCCTGACATTCACCCGCTAATCATTTGATTTGCATAAAAATATGAACACTTGGTTAGTATGTATCAATATACATGAAGAGAAGTAAAGGTATCTAAAGTGTTCTGTGTACTGAAATGTTTAGATAATTCTCATTTCCAAAATAACTTTTCTTTAGGTTATTGAAATGTTAAATTCTTTCATATATGCCTCTAGGATAATTCTTGGCATTTTGGAGCCATGAACCATTTTAAAAATCAGAACTGTTAACAAAGACTAAGGAATAGGTTTTTTGTGAGTCTCATAACAGAGGCTGTGGGTTTATGTTTGTGTTGCTGCTCTTCCAAGTAAAGGCAATGAAACAGGGAAACTCTGAGCTTGAGTTGTTGCTTTTCACAACAGAGAGAGCCCCAGAAAAAAGCAGCTCGTGGTTTGGGAGGGAAGTCAGCATTGTGGTTTGGGATTTCATTTCAGCAAGTAAGTCATGGCTGGGGGCTGCCATGCTGTTGCTGTTGAGCTCATATGTACAACATTTTCTGTAATTTCTGTGGATGTGAAGATTTGGCAAGAGCAGAAATTAAGGGGTGGAAGCTGGACTGCTAGACTAAAACACAGAAAAATTTGAAGGCTGCTACACAATGTAAGTCTTTTATATAAAATCTATATTTTACCTTTAACCTATAGGCCAAGGGCTTCTGTTGAGGGGTATTTCCTGAGATTCGTTTCAGGGGAAAGACTACTCTGAAGGTTTTAATTTCTTCCTGCAATGTTTAAGTGGCATGTTATAAAGTCTACTTAAAATGACTAAAGGAGGGAGTCAAGGGAGATTAAGATTATAAAAGTTTTGAGTTGTGTTTTCCCTTTAGTGCATCGTGAAGTTTTAATGATTTTCTTGGTCACAAGCCTTGGAATAATAGCCCTACATGTCTAGCGTTTTGTACTCTGGGTTTAATCTGGGGACATAAAGTAAGCATTTGGTAGGTAGGTAGATGGATAAAACAACAGAAGTACAGTTAGTGAGTATAGATAAAACGACAGAAATATAGTTAGTATCTCACTAACTTTCTGTAGCAATCAGAGATTATTGGCCTTTGTGACTATTGGCCTCAGATTTCTTAACCTCTTTTTTTTGTGGGGCGGGAGGAAAGGGCACAGTCATGAACTGTCTATAAAAGACTGAAGTGTACACCCTTTTTAGCAATATGCAGTGAGTCATAAAAGAAAGCGTATTTCTTTAAATTGTGTAATTCCACTTCTAGGAATTCATCCTGAGTGGAGGGTGGGGGGAAGCAACCAAAGACATAACCAAAGGTTTACAAGCAAGAAACTCAACATTATTAATGATGGGAGAAAACTGGAAATAACCTAAATATCCAGCAGAAAGGGTGTGATAAAATACAGCATGGAATATCCATCATAAGGAATCTTAACCCAAACCTCCAAAACTGCATTTCTGAAATTGGTTGTCTTTTTTAATCAATTAATTAATTTTTTAAATTTAATTTTATTTTTTTATACAGCAGGTTCTTATTAGTCATCCATTTTATACACATCAGTGTATATGTGTCAATCCCAATCTCCCAGTACATCACACCACCACCCTCACACCCTCTGCTTTCCCCTCTTGGTGTCCATACTTTTGTTCTCTACATCTGCGTACTCAACTTCTGCCCCACAAACCGGTTCATCTGTACCATTTTTCTAGGTTCCACATATATGTGTTAATATACGATATTTGTTTTTCTCTTTCTGACTTACTTCACTCTGTATGACAGTCTCTAGATGCATCCATGTCTCTACAAATGACCCAATTTCATTCCTTTTTATGGCTGAGTAATATTCCATTGTTTATATGTACCACATCTTTATCCATTCACCTGTTGATGGGCATTTAGGTTGCTTCCATGTCCTGGCTATTGTAAATAATGCTGCAGTGAACATTGGGGTGCATGTGTCTTTTTGAATTATGGTTTTCTCTGGGTATATGCCCAGTAGTGGGAGGGCTGTGTCATATGGTAATTCTATTTTTAGTTTTCTAAGGAACCTCCATACTGTTCTCCATAGTGGCTGTATCAATTTAATTCCCACCAACAGTGTAAGAGGGTTCCCTTTTCTCCACACCCTCTCCAGCATTTGTTGTTTGTAGATTTTCTGACGATGCCCATTCTAACTGGTGTGAGGTGTTACCTCATTGTAGTTCTGATTTGCATTTCTCTAATAATTTGTGATGTTGAGCAGCTTTCATGTGCTTTTTGGCCATCTGTATGTCTTCTTTGGAGAAATGTCTCTTTAGGCCTTCTGTCAATTTTTGGATTAGGTTCTTTGTTTTTTTAATATTGAGCTGCAAGAGCTGTTTATATATTTTGGAGATTAATCCTTTGTCAGATGATTCGTGTGCAAATATTTTCTCCCATTCTGAGGGTTGTCTTTTCGTCTTGTTTATGGTTTCCTTTACTGTGCAAAAGCTTTTAAGTTTCATTAGGTCCCCATTTGTTTATTTTTGTTTTTATTTCCATTACTCTAGGAGGTGGATCAAAAAAGATCTTGCCGTGATTTATGTCAAAGAGTATTCTTCTTATGTTTTCCTCTAAGAGTTGTATAGTGTCTGGTCTTACATTTAGGTTTCGAATCCATTTTGAGTTTATTTTTGTGTATGATGTTAGGGAGTGTTCTCATTTCATTCTTTTACATGTAGCTGTCCAGTTTTCCCATCACCACTTATTGAAGAGACTGTCTTTTCTCCATTGTATATCCTCGCCTCCTTTGTTGTTGATCATAGGTGCGAGGGTTTATCTCTGGGCTTTTTATCTTATTCCATTGATCTATATTTCTGTTTTTCTGCCAGTACCATATTATCTTGATTACTGTAGCTTTGTAATATAGTCTGAAGTCAGGGATCCTGATTCTTCCAGCTCTATTTCTTTTCCTCAAGACTGCTATGGCTATTCGGGGTCTTTTGTGTTTCCATACAAATTGTGAAATGTTTTGTTCTAGTTCCGTAAAAGATGCCATTGGTAATTTGATAAGGATTGCATTGAGTCTGTAGATTGCTTTGGGTAGTATAGTCATTTTCACAATATTGATTCTTCCAATCCAAGAACATGGTATATCTCTCCCTCTGTTGGTATCATCTTTAATTTCTTTCGTTAGTGTCTTATAGTTTTCTACATACAGGTCTTTTGTCTCCCTAGGTAGGTTTATTCCTAGGTATTGTATTCTTTTTTTTGCAATAGTAAATGGGAGTGTTTCCTTAATTGCTCTTTCAGATTTTTCATCCTTAGTGTAAGATATTCTGTGGCATTAATTTTGCATCCTGCAACTTTACCAAATTCATTGATTAGCTCTAGTAGTTTTCTGGTGGCATCTTAGGATTCTCTATGTATAGTATCATGTCATCTGCAAACAGTGACAGTTTTACTTCTTTTCCAATTTGTATTCCTTTTATTTCTTTTTCTTCTCTTATTGCTGTGGCTAAAACTTCCAAAACTATGTTGAATAATAGTGGTGAGAGTGGACATCCTTGTCTTGTTCCTGATCTTAGAGGAAATGCTTTCTGTTTTTTCACCTATGAGAATGATGTTTGCTGTGGGTTGTCATATATGGCCTTTATTATGTTGAGGCAGGTTCCCTCTATGCCCACTTTCTGGAGAGTTTTTATCATAAATCTGTGTTGAATTTGTCAAAAGCTTTTTCTGCCTCTATTGAGATGATCATATGGTTTTTATTCTTCAGTTTGTTACTACGGGGTATCACATTGATTGATTTGTGTATATTGAAGAATCCTTGAATCACTGGGATAAATCCCACTTGATCATGGTGTATGATCCTGTTAATGTGTTGTTGGATTCTGTTTGCTAGTATTTTGTTGAGGATTTTTGCATCTCTATTCATCAGTGATATTGGTCTGTAATTTTCTTTTTTTGTAGTATCTTTGTCTGGTTTTTGGTATCAGGGTGATGGTGGCCTCATAGAATGAGTTTGGGAGTGTTCCTTCCTCTGCAATTTTTGGAGGAGTTTGAGAAGAATGGATGTTAACTGTTCTCTAAGTGTTTGATAGAATTCACCCGTGAAGCCATGTGGTCCTGGACTTTTGTTTGTTGGAAGACTTTTAACCACAGTTTCAATTTCATTACTTGTGATTGGTCTGTTCATATTTTCTGTTTCTTCCTGGTTCAGTCTTGGAAGTTTATACCTTTCTAAGAATTTGTCCATTTCTTCCAGGTTGTCCATTTTATTGGCATAGAGTTGCTTGTTAGTATTCTTTTAGGATGCTTTGTATTTCTACGGTGTCTGTTGTAACTTCTCCTTTTTCATTTCTAATTTTATTGATTTGAGTCCTGTCCCTCTTTTTCTTGATGAGTCTGGCTAATGGTTTATCAATTTTGTTTATCTTCTCAAGGAACCAGCTTTTAGTTTATTGATCTTTGCTATTGTTTTCTTTGTTTCTATTTCATTTATTTCTGCTCTGATCTTTATGATTTCTTTCCTTCTGCTAACTTTGGGTTTTGTTTGTTCTTCTTTCTCTAGTTCCTTTAGGTGTAAGGTTAGATTGTTTATTTGAGATGTTTTCTTGTTTCTTTGAGGTAGGCTTGTATAGCTATAACCTTCCCTCTTAGAACTGCTTTTGCTGCATCCCATAGGTTTTGTTTTTGTTTTTTTGTTTCTTTGTTTTGCGGTACGCGGGCCTCTCACTGTTGTGGCCTCTCCCGTTGTGGAGCACAGGCTCCGGACGTGCAGGCTCAGTGGCCATGGCTCACGGGCCCAGCCACTCCGCGGCATGTGGGATCTTCCCGGACCGGGGCACGAACCCGTGTCCCCTGCATCGGCAGGCGGACTCAACCACTGCACCACCAGGGAGCCCCATCCCATAGGTTTTGGATCGTCATGTTTTCACTGTCATTTGTCTCTAGGTATTTTTTGATTTCCTCTTTGATTTCTTCAGTGATCTCTTGGTTATTTCGTAACGTAATGTTTAGCCTCCATGTGTTGGTGTTTTTTATGTTTTTTTCCCTGTAATTCATTTCTAATCTCTTAGCGTTGTCAGAAAAGATGCTTGATTATGATTTCAGTTTTCTTAAATTTACTGAGGCTTGATTTGTGACCCATGATGTGATCTATCCTGGAGAATGTTCTGTGCGCACTTGAGAGTAAAGTGTAATCTGCTGTTTTTAGATGGAATGTCCTATAAATATCAATTAAATCTGTCTGGTCTATTGTGTCATTTAAAGCTTGTGTGTCCTTATTAATTTTCTGTTTGGATGATCTGTCCATTGGTGTAAGTGAGGTTTTAAAGCCCCCACTATCGTTGTGTTACTGTTGATTTCCTCTTTTATAGCTCTTAGCAGTTGCCTTATTATTGAGGTGCTCCTGTGTCGGGTGCATATATATTTATAATTGTTATATCTTCTTCTTGGGTTGATTCCTTGATCATTATGTAGTGTCCTTCCTTGTCTCTTGTAACATTCTTTATTTTAATGTCTATTTTATCTGATATGAGTATTGCTTCTCCAGCTTTTCTTTTGATTTCCATTTGTATGGAATATCTTTTTCTATCCCCTCACTTTCAGTCTGTATGTGTCTGAAGTGGGTCTCTTGTAGACAGCATATGTATGGGTCCTGTTTTTGTATCCATTCAGCAAGCCTGTGTCTTTTTTTTTTTTTTGCAGTACGGGGTCCTCTCACTGTTGTGGCCTCTCTTGATTATCAGATTATGTCAGTGTCAGGTGTTTATCTATGGTCTCACACCTTTTTCCCCTAATAAGGAATTACTTTCCTTCCGCTTGATTTCTTTCTTTTATTTCCCTGGTAACCAATCTTAAGACCATATCAAGGTATGGGCAACATACTCTGTTCATTTTGGATGAAGCTTAAGTCATGAAATATTTGACGAATCTGGTAGGTCTTACAGTTTAAAGGGGAGGTACGTGTGGCATTTCATGAATTGAAATATAAGCAAGCTCTTTGATTTGATAATATCATTGTTTCCCCTTCTGTTCTGTTTGTGACTGATACCTGTTGTGGCCCTTCTGTGCCAGACATTGGGCTTGAAGCTGGAGACAGAATTGTGGGCTCTGGGTTGTGGCTGGAATGGAGAGCTGGCGGCGGCGGGGTTGGGGGGGGGGTGGGGGGTGGGGGGAGTGGGGGGGTGGGAGAGACACAGGTGCAACCTGTTCTTGAAGGCGGCATCTTCATCAAGAGCCACAAGGCCTCAGATGGAACTTGATCTATCCCTGCTTCTCAACAGCTGTGAAATTATTGTAGCATTTGATTTAATTCCATCTACTTTGCTCAGTCTGTATGCTTTTCTGTCTTTAAACAAAAACACCTTAGCTGAGTAAAGCATTTGTTAACAAAATCGTGACTTACTTCTCCTAATTATACTGATACTGTGCTAGTGATTAGTATTGCCATCAGATTTGTTTTAAGGTGAAGTGGAAATCTGCTATAAAGCACTTTGTTGTACTGACCCTTTCCTTCATAAATTATGCGCCCCAGGACTCTGTACGCCTCTTCTCCCCTGATTATTTGAAGTTTAAGGTCAAACCAAAGTTAAGAAATTTATATTAAGTTTTGCTCTTCCTTTGCTCTTCTACTATACCATTTCTCTATTCTGTGGGACTTTCTTACCTCACTTCTGGTGTCCCATTTTTGTTTATTCTCATTGAAATAAGAGAAATTGGATACTGGTCCTTTTTATGTGTAGATTGGTTGAATTGGTTAGTAGCTTTAATAAACTTGGTATCAGTAGCTATTTTATTCCTATTGTATGTATTTGTATCCATTATCTCTGTTAGAAGAATTTCAAGGGAAACATACTTTTTGATAATCACCTTGAAATTTTCAAAATCATCATAGGGTTATTCCTAAAGCTGACTCGAAAAGGGCTAGTCCTAGTCTATCTTTTTTTGTTTTTTAAGAGTGTGTTTCTAATATAGTTTTTATCTATGGCCTCATCTTCCATTACTACCCCATCCTATGTATTTAGTGATGGATATAATAGAACTGCTGCCTTTTTTTGTGCCTGAAATTGATTTTTACTTATTCATCTTACAAACTTCAACTCATCCTTAAATGTCCAACTCAAATGCCACCTCTTATGCACAAAGCCTTCCTTAGCGTGCCCAGGTAGAGATTTTCTCCCTAGTATTTGTACTTTGTTTCTTTTACTTATATCACCTGATCGCTCCTTGAGAATAAGCTTCTTGGGCTTCCCTGGTGGCACGGTGGTTGAGGGTCCGCACTGCCGATGCAGGGGACACGGGTTTGTGCCCGGTCTGGGAGATCCCCACATGCCGTGGAGTGGCTGGGCCCATGAGCCACGGCCGCCGAGCCTGCGCGTCCGGAGCCTGTGCTCCGCAACGGGAGAGGCCACAACGGTGAGAGGCCCGCATACCGCAAAAAAAAAGAAAAAAAAAGAAAAAAGAGAATAAGCTTCTTGAAGAAGGATAGAGAGTGTTTAGCTGATGGTGTTTTCCTCCTAGTTCCTGTGACACTAGCCTGGGGGCAGCTATTGTAGGTCCATCCTAGCAATTGCTGAAGGTCAGTGTCTGTCTTTGGTGTTTTCTAGATACTGGAAATCCTCTTGCCCTGGTTTGAACCAGCTAGCAGGCAACAGATGGGTGCAGGTGCACGCTTTCCCTCCCCCCTCCCCAGATTCCTCTTGGTTTTCAGCCTAGGTTGGGTCCCTTTTCAACTTCAGCTAAATTGGAGCTCTCTCAATCATCTTTTTCCCTCTGCTCTAAGACTCCCAGATGCTTATTTTGTATTTCCTAGTATAACAATCAGAACTGCTATTTTCATTAATCTCATCTTCTTTCCTCATAGCTCATGTGCAAGACTGTATTCCTTTTTTGCCTCTTTGGTTTTATGTCTTTGACAGTTGAAGTGCTAACAAATGTGTCATTGGAATATATCCCCTTTGTCCATTAAGGTATTATGGTAAGGTATATCTTTTATTATAGAGAAGGATATAAAATTATGCAATTAAGCAACACCCTTATCTTCTGATATTAGTTTCTAAAGAGATTTATCATATATTTTTACTGTAATGCTTATAATGGCTCCTTTCTTTAAAATAATTTCTTTGTAAGAACAGTAGGTTAACCTTATTTTTTGAGAATATAAATGCTTCAGTTTTTCCATGGATTTTAATCTTTAATTATAGAATATGTGTGCATTGTAAAATTTAAAACATCACTTTTTATAATGAAAAAGTGTCAGTCCCCATTAACTATTTAGTATTCCCTTCATTATTTGTTTTATGCTTTGCAATTTTTTCTTTTTCATTATTGGCCCATGAAATGATTTTTATATGTATTTTTAACCATCTATTAGGGTAACAGATGAAATGCTATGACTGCACAGGAAAATGACCCGAAACTAGTGATTGCCAGGCCACACGACCCTGTATCCTTTATGGCAAGTTAGTGTAGACATTTGGACTGCGTGTTTTACTCTGTTTTTTTCCTGCTATTTAGAATCTGTGTCCTAACTGGTATGTCGGTTTTTAATGTAACTAGAAAATGGCTTCAGTCAGTATGGCTACTTATGTTTATATATATATATATATATTAACTCATCCATTTATTTACTTACATTTGCTCCATGTTTAATTTACACACACACACTTGCTGACGTTAAGCCCAATGAAGTGAGCCTGACGTGTGGTTAGTTAGAAGAGTGTAAGCACATTATTAATAGTTATCCTTGCTAGGGAGGCTGAGTAGTACCTTTGTAGTGAGGTATCCTTACTGAAATAAAGTAAAAGTGAAAAAAAAAAAAGAAAAGAAACAACAACAAAAACACAAACCCGAAGAATTCTATCTCTGCACGAAGCTGATAGTGGAATACTACACAAACCTAGATAAAAGTAAAGCATCACCTTTGGGTTAACTGTCCAGAAGGGAATTCAGCACTTTGCCTTTCTTAAAGTTGATGGTGTTCAGCTCTTTAGAAGGTGTCCTGTCATTCTCCCAATCAAAGTATTTCGGGTCTTAGGTGGCCTTCCCTGAAATGCAGATGTTGTCATGTTCAACAGTGCTTCCCAGAAATTTGTTATGGAGACTTAAAAGCTCTCCATGATGGCTTTTCTCCATTTTTGTTATATAGAGCTTATTCAGCTGGTTGAAGGACTTCTGAGAGAGCAGGCTTTGAGAAGCAAATCAGAGAAACATGGTGTGACTTACCTCCATTTCCCCCACGCTGTGTAGTGTATTTTACCCTTAAGAATCTGCAAACATTTATTTTACCCCACCCTGCTTTAACGTTTGATCTCTAAAGACTGTTACGTGTTAGATAAATATTAGTGTCCCTGTGTATGTTAATTTCTTGTCCCACCTTGCTTAGTGACTTCTCCTTTGTAATAGGTTGTTTGAAGGCAAGCTGCATCTGAAAGTTTATTTATTTTTGAGATCATGCTATTTTAATTGAATATAGATGAGTTAAAGACATTTCCACTGCTTAATATTTGTGTACAATTATCGATTAAAAATAACTTGAAATTTTTTGTAGTGCTAATCTTTGGGGAAGCTGAGCCTCTCTGAGCCTTTAGTTTCACAGTAATAGCTGCTTGGAGTCTTTCGAAAGAAGTTGCCATTGGAGAGCAGAAAAGAGTAAGGGTGTGTGGATATCCTCTTCACTACTTCACTGGGAGACAGACGTTTGGCTGAGAGAAAACTCTGATCTACATTCTTTCTGTGTCTAGAGTTTACTGGCAATGTTTGGAACAAACTGAAAGGAATACCATAGGGGGAAACCATAGGGCAAAACACTTGTTTAAGCTAGTAGGAAAGGAACTGTAGGGGGAGGAAATATTCTAATTTTGAACGTATTCAATAGAACTGAACAGTGTGAGCTGTTAGATACATATAATGGCAGAATCTTTATGAAAGTGAAATGGTGATACCTTCTAATAAGGCTTCCTTGTTATCTAAATAGTTATCATGAATTTAGCTTTTAAGGATTTGCTGGTTATGACTACCTGGATAGGTAGAATATCATGTGCATTTTTGTCATTTAAATGCATCCAAGCAAAGATCCAGCTGATACTTTTAAGTGGGAAAATGCTAGGCTCTAGGGTATCCAAATTTTAGTTAGGATGATCTGGGAGGCACCTGTTCTAGTGATGAGTAGATGAGTCATTAGACTTAAGAATCCTGTAACCTTGAGGCTTATCACAGTTTACTGAACTACCAAATTGACACTATTTATGTCATTTTCTGTTCTTAGTGTTTCGCAGAACTTATGCTTGAGCACATTTAAGTGAACACTGAGCCAAAGATCTGATGAGCAATTTGCATACTTGGTTCAGGTCCATTAAGCAAAACAGTTATGTACAAGCTGTAGTCCCTGTAAATAAGGCTGGCAGAAAAAGATCTATCCCATTCATACGAAAACATTTGGGGACTACCAAAGTTATTTAAATAGGTGACAGTTAATGTATTAGTGGCACAGAACAAAGCACATTTTGTCTGATGCGAGGCTAGAGACATAATCTACTACTCTCATTCCCAAGATGATGGCCCATTTTTACTGAATTAAATCTTTCATCATTCTGGGTATTATAATATAAATGTTGTCAGATATTAAGGACCTCAGTGTTACTTTCTTTCTTAGGATTCACTCTTAGACCATTGTGTTGGTGGTGTTTTGTTTCAATAACTACAATATCATAGGGCATTTAGGGAATTGATCCACAACTTCAAGTACTTTATATTTGAAATGCATTTTACAAAATATCCTGCTATGCATCCTAATTTCATGGTACTTTGTATGAACTGTTGTACTTGATATTTAAAAAAGAAAAGTCATTATAAAATATCAAGTTTCACAGCGTAGCACTTTCTAATATGTTTACTGAGAGGTAAAAAGATTCCATGATTTTCTTTTTTAATCCATATTTTTTCACATTGTCAATGTCAAGCAATGTACAAGGCCCATAATATCAGTGAGAAAGGCACAAGCCCTGTTATTATTGTGCTTACAATCTAGTGTTGGATGTATCCAGTCTCACTGTATACATCATAATATCCTTGGCAAACTAAAATGTATTATCATTATGGACTGAACTGTCCCCACCCTTCCATCATATGTTGCAGCTCCAACCCCTAATGTGACAGTATTTGGAGATAATATCTTTAAAGAGGTAATTAAAGTTAAATGAGGTCTTTGGGTAGGGTCAATAGGACTAGTGTCCTTATAAGAAAAGGAAGAGTTACCAGGGCTGGAGCTCACAGAGAAACGGGTCACATGAGGACACAGTGAGAAGGGCACCATCTGTAAGCCAAGGAGAGGGCTCAGGAGAAACCAACCCTGCTGATACCTTGCTCTTGGACTTCTAGTCTACATAACTGTGGGAAAATAAATTTTTGTTAAGTCACCCTGACTGTGGTATATGCTTTGAAAGTCCTAGCACACTGATACAATTATATATAAGGCTTCTTGGCAAGCCTTCTGAGAATTGTTCAACTCTCTTCTCTTTAAAAGATGATTGACCTCAAAGGTCCTTCTTCTTTACAAGTCTGGTGCCAGGTATTCTCTAGGCAGTCTTGCTCTTACCTTAGTATGTTGTAGCTCTAATCAATTGTTGGTAGTAGCATTGAACCTCCCTTGGTCCCTTGGGGTCCCCTTTGTTTCACTGACTTCAGAGAAACAGTGGAAACACCCTACATGTTAGATATTAACTTGATGAGCATAATCAGAATTTGAGAAATCAGTTTTGGACACCTTAAACACATACAGGAAAGGTATGACCAAATAGATTAAAGCACAGATTTCAGTAACTCAATTGTCCATGATTATCTTGGGCACTGATTTATTGCCCATTATAAAGATGAGAAGAATTTGCTTTTCTTATAAAACATCAATTAGAGAGATGCACTGCATTGCTTTGGGACCATTCTCAACTTCATTCCGGATGTTCTATAGGTCATTTCACATAACGGGCAATCTTAAATGGAAATCTTCCCTCTTCCCTCATAGGATGTGTCCTGGTTGCAGCACCCTGGCCTGCTCTTGGCACTAGACTTGTTCACTTACCAGTAAATAACAAATCCCACCACTGATTCTCAATGAAACTATCTGTCCCCTACTAGGTAGATCACCTAGGGATTGGAGGCTCTTTTAGATGAGGGGGCAGTAGCTTTGAAACAAGATTTAAATGTGTTTTCAAGAAAGGTTGTTTTTGTGCATACTATTTTGTTTGTTTTTACACTTTTGTGTTTCTAACTTGGCAACGGACGTACAGTTCTTTAGAATAAGATATGTTCGTTTCTTTTGAACATCTACATCAGAAAAATACCTTACCTTTTTTCCCCCTCAACATCTGTCATGTTAATACAAATATATATATATGTGTGTGTGTGTGTGTGTGTGTGTGTGTGTGTGTGTGTGTGTGTAAACACTTCGGTGGTTTTTATGAAGTGAGTGGACTCATTGAATTAACTTTATTGGAAAAAATATTCACCAGACTATCCAAGGGTGGGGAGTGAAGTGGGTTAGTGAAATCAGACAAGATAGACTCACAAAACCAAATATCTTTTAGAAGTTACCAGCCTCCCTCCATCCCTCCCTTCCTTCCTTCCTTCCCAACTTAAATAGTGAAAAGGGGAAAAATACCAATGATGGTTGTTATTTCCTCCCCAGTAAGTCACAAGTGAATGACTGTAAGAATTTAGCATTATGAGATATTTTATTTAAAATTCTTTCATCCTGTAGTTGGAATTTATCTTTCCTATATGTGAGTGGTCATGTGTGAAACACATTCCAAAGTAATAGAAGTTAATGGAAAATAATATAATCTTCCAGAATATTTGTTTTTGAAATTATAATTCTGCCCTTAAGGTAAAATTGTTCTGTAATTTTATTTTGAAGATCAAAGTGCCAAAAAAATGGAACCTCCCCTCCTGTGTTCCATTACTACCTTTAAGAACACTGATATTTTGACTTTCTCAGTAACATGATATGTCTTGGGATGTTTTTGGGCGTTCAAAAGAGGAGATGGTAGAGGATAGATAATGTGCAGTGCATTTTTTCAATTGTCAGCAAGTTCTGGTTATGTTAAAAATAGATTGGTAATGCTATGTTTAGAATGTACTTATCATTACCAGACTGTATCATTCACTAGACAAATATTTATTCAATGTAGAACTTATCACTAGTTACAAATCCAAGCCAGTCCTTTGCTTTATGATTATTTATACATCTTGTTTATAGTGATGCATTTTATAATTGCAGTCCTTTTGCTTTATGATTATTTATACATCTTGTTTATAGTGATGCATTTTATAATTGCAGTCCTTTTGCTTTATGATTATTTTATACATCTTGTTTATAGTGATGCATTTTATAATTGCAGTCCTTTTGCTTTATGATTATTTTATACATCTTGTTTATAGTGATGCATTTTATAATTGCAGTCCTTTTGCTTTATGATTATTTTATACATCTTGTTTATAGTGATGCATTTTATAATTGCAGTCCTTTTGCTTTATGATTATTTTATACATCTTGTTTATAGTGATGCATTTTATAATTGCAGTCCTTTTTCTGGGGTTTCCCTGGCAGTTTAATCATTCACAGCATTGTGCATCCTTTATATTCAATAGCATATAGAACATCGCAGGAATAACAGAAGGGGCATTATCTTTGTACTGGCTGGAAGTAGGCTGGGTTTTTCATCTTAGAGGGAAAAAAGATAAATATAAGCCGAAATTTGTAGGAGTACAGATGTAAATGTACATAGAAAGCAAGTTTAGGGATCTTGAGAAATATAAATATGCCACCCTAAGCCACTATACATTTATTTAACACAGTAGACTTAATTGCATATGGCTTATCCATGTCCATATGCTTAAGTTCACCAGATTCTCTTTTGCTTTGATTATGTAGGCAGAACTATTAGTTTGCTTTTTCTTTACTTTTTCATTTTTTTAATCTCAATTATTACTGAATCAAAGATGTCCTTGAGAAAATATATTTCAATTCAGAACATTCAGTAGGCTTCTAAGGACTATCTTCCAAAACTCTTTCTGGCTGAATAAAATACCGTCTCTCATTGTTGCAAATGAGATCGGGGTATCGTCACATAGTGTTGCAAATAGAAACAGTGTTTCTAGATTTTATGGGACATTTTTAGCAGAGGCCTCAATAATAACTTCCGTTCCATTTGTGCCTTTTTATAACTTCTTACGTAACAAAGCAAAAAATACGTTAATGTTAGAAATTAGTCTAACACGGGTATTTTTTTTCTAATGATAATGGAATTGTAAGCGTGCTTTAATAAACTCTTAATATTTTCTTGGAGAGGTGAATTATTGTTCTTCTCACAGTATAAACACAGATCGAGATAGATCTCTTTCTGGGTTTTAAAGAAGCAGCAGTCCTCTCCACAGGAGAAAGATAAATAGAAAGCAAATGTAAACTTTTTTTTTCTTTTGTAAAGAGAAAGTAATATTTCCATACTTAACAACATTAAAAGCTGTGTATGCATTACTCTACATATTTTTAGTTAAATGTGGTGTAGAAATGGTTTGGAGGTTTTACTCGTAGGAACTGATTTTTATATCCTGTCTGTGACATCTGTTAACTTTCCATAAGCATGCAACCATGAACTGTTGTAGCTAAGTAGAATCCTGAGGCCTTTCACATCTCTTTCGTTCATTCAGTTTAACCAAAAATTGAGGGTGAGATATGAACTTTTAAGTTTTATTCTTTATCACACACAATTGGCATTCAAGTTTCTGGAAGGAAGATTGAGCAATGCAGTCCCTTATGCCTTGTTTAAAGAAACAAACAAAACACTTGTAGGTATAGTGAGTTTTGATTAACTGTATATCTCAGCAAACTGGACAATTTTTCTGCTAGCCTTACTTTTAGAAGTTACAAACCATAAATGTCAAACTTCCAATCAGTACGAAAACAACTTGGTAAAGATTCCATCCATCCTCTTATATTTATTCTACCTCTGCACTGTGAGACTAATGAGACTTCTTATTTTGAGTGCTGACCTTGGTACTTGGAGATCTTTTGCCATTGAAGTGGGTTTCAGTTGTATTTACTGTATGGTGCTCATTATGTCAGGAACATTCACTAATTATTTTATATGATGATTTTTTAATCCTTGTTAAGCACTTGTTGGAACAAACTGGAAGTGGATATTTCTATTGCATTTCAACTTTAGAATCAATGTAGAATTTACTTTTGCCTACCAGTGAGCATTTTGTTTCCCTTTTTAACAATTTTATGTCATCATACTATTGTTGGTGGTGTCTTTCTTATTTTTCAACACTGAACTGATGATATTAATTTCACCTGCCTTTTATATTCAGTTTGGAATCAAAATTAAAAGACAATTTATTGTGTTACATGGATAGTGTCACTTCAGTAAATTTAAGTGGTGTCTTTTACTTCTAGTAAAAATTGTTAGTAGTTAATTGAACTTTTTCTTTCAGTTTTATGGATGATACCATCATAGTTCTGAAACTTATTTTAAGGCAAACTGTTAGTAAATATGTCAACAAAATAAACGAGGAAAAATTAGAGATAAATAACAAGTTATTTACAATCATGGAATGAAAAAATTGTAAAATTGAGTGAGGTTAGAAATATATATAGAAGAATATTATTTCTGAACTTTTTGTTATTACCTGTACTCTATTTTCTTTCTTGTGTGTATCAAGGGAGCCTTAAGATGACATCTGATTGATGTTTGGTTCATAAAACTAGGAGGTTATTATACTTGATTGATTAATTGGGTGCTGTCCTTATCTTTAGTTCATTTGACCTTTCCAAATAGCATATTTTCAGCTTTGGTATCATAAATAAAAGTGAGAGGAAACATTTCTCCAAAACAAGCTAATAGATATTTACCACTTAATTTCATCTTCTTATAATATGGTAGAGGTGTGTTTTTGTTTTTCATTAACTTATGAAATTCTGATCTGCTTCAAATTTGCATGATTCTTATCCATTTTTATTTACTACCCTTGTTATTTGGAATGATTAAGATCTTACTTTGGCACCTTGGATGATATAATAGATGATGATGGTACTTTTAATTTTTTAAACTATTGGAAACTTTCTTAAACAAACCTAATAACTTAATACTACTGAAGGAAGTTAAAGAATTGGAAAATATATTTTTACCCATGAATATTTAGAAAATAAGTCTGTAGATAACCAGTATTGTGAAGGGAAAATACAAATATTTCTCAGTATGCCAAAACAACAACAAAAGCGAAAAATCCTACATCTGGATGGGTTAGACAACATTTTCCAATGTCAGAAATTCCTTTATTTCTCCTTTTATTTTCTTAGGGAAATGGCATCTTTCCTGAACAGATTTTATAAGGCTGAATGAACCACTGTTCCTTTGAGGTTTGGGAGAGAAGCATTATATAGCAGCAAATAAAGCGAGAGGACCTTTCATGAGATTTAAATCCATTAGCATAGCAGGGACAGCAATCATAAGAAAGAATTGGGTTTTCGTTTTTAAATGAATTAATTTTTAAATTTAAGTATAGTTGATTTAAACAGTTTTGTTAGTTTCAGGTGTACAGCAAAGTGATTCAGTTATACATACTATATATCTATATTTTTCAGATTCTTTTCCATTATAGGTTATTACAAAATATTGTGTAGATTTCCCTGTGCCATACAGTAGGTCCTTGTTGGTTATTTAGTTTATACATAGTAGTGTATATACATTAATCAAGAATCAGGTTTTAAGTGGACACTTTCATGTCAGAGATGGAAACTGTTTCTTCCTTCAGTTTTTTTCTGCTTCCACCTCCTTCCCTACCTATAGTCAGTGTATAAAGCAGGACTTTTTAGCTATGTGTTACCTTCTCCCCATCCACTCCCCAAATTTGCTTTATAACTGCTTGCAGAACAGCTGTAGATGATTTTAATTAAGCAGCATGGACGTTTTTCATGGGGGACTACATTTAATAGAATTGTTTGAGCTGTTAACATTCAACAGTGGATCGTCTTTGGCTTCTACCTCTCTTGTCAGTGCTTAGTTGGCACCTTGCACTGTGTTGAATAGAATCTATGTTACTCGCCCCTCTGCCTGTCTGCTTGCCTTCCTTTCTATCAGCCTGCCAGTCTGTGCCAATTTGTTTACCGTTACTTCATGCCCTACGTTTCCCATTTGAGGAAAATTAGTCTGATGTCAGCTAGCTGTTTCACCTGACCTCCCCATTTTTTGGTAGGCACATAAACCTACTCAGTTTTTAGGTTTTAGACTTCCAGGATATCCACAGAACATTATTATGTTGCCTTCTGAGTCCTTGATAACATGATTCTATGCCAAGGAAAATTATCCTTGGAGAGTACACGGTATTTCAAAGAATTTAAAAAGTAGAAAGCACATGAAGTCTTCATTTTGTAATACTTTGTATTTCTGGTTACCTTCCATGCAGTGAAAGTGGTTAAGTTAATATTATTTGTGTTGGTAAAGTTGTCACAGAACTGTTGCTTTTTACGTTTAAACAGCTTATTCCAAATACTATTTGGACAGTTCATATATGTTGCTTTCCAGGTGGCAGTAGTATGTCATGTCTGTGTAGCATGAACAGTATCTTTCCTAATCTAGTAAAACTTCCACAGTATAAATCATGTTTTCCATATGTTAATATCCAGCATCTTAGTAAAAATTACACTTAGCGTTAAAGAGTGAGTTCAAAGCTGGTATTTTCAGGAGATACTTAACAAAAATAGTAAAACATTTGTTTTAAAGGACCTTACCAAGAAACTGAAAAGACAATCCACAGAATGGGAGGAGGTATTTGCCAATCATATATCTGATGAGAGACTTGTATATGGAATATATAAAGAACTCTTACAACTCAATAAGAAGATATATGACCCAATTAAAACATGTGCAAAGGATCTGAGTAGACACTTTTCCAATGAAGGTAGACAAATGGCCAACATGTACATGAAAAGATGCTTTACATCATTAACCATTAGGGAAATGCAAATCAAAACAAGTGAGGTACCACTTTATACTCACCAAGATGGCTGGAATCAGAAAGGTGAAGTGTTAACGAGGATGTGGAGAAATCAGAGCTCTCATATGCTGTTGGTGGGAAATGTAAGATGGTGCAGTGACTTTAGAAGACAGTTGGTCGCTTCATTAAATGGTTAAATATGGAGTTTACCATTTGACCCAACAGTTCCACTCGTACGTATATTCCCAAGAGAAATGAAAACATAATGTCCACACAAAAACTTGTGCATGAATGTTCATAGCACCGTTACACGTAATAGCCAAAAGGTAGAAATGGTCCCTGAAGTTCATTAACAGATGAATGGATAAGCAAAGTGCAGTATGTCCATACAATAGAAACTTGTTCAGGTCATAAAAAGGAATAAAATACGGAAACATTCTACAACATGGATGAACCTTAAAAACATTTGTCTAAATGAGAGAATCAAGACACAGAAGATCGCATAGTTTATATGGTTCCATTCATATCAGATGTCTGGAACAGGTAAATCTACAGAAACAGAATATATTAGTGGATGAGGGATGGGGAGTTAGGGGAGAATTACTAAAGATACGGGGTTTTTTTTTAGAGTGATGAAAATATTCTAAAATTGATTGTGGTGATGGCTGAACAATTCTCTGAATATTCTAAAACCATTGAATTCTTTAAATGTGTTAATTTTATGGTATGGAAATTATATCTCTGTAAGCTGTTACAAAAATAATAGACATTGGGCTTCCCTGGTGGCATGGTGGTTGAGAGTCCGCCTGCCGACACGGGACACGGGTTTGTGCCCTGGTCCGGGAAGATCCCACATACCACAGAGCGGCTGGGCCCGTGAGCCATGGCTGCTGAGCCTGTGCGTCCGGAGCCTGTGCTCCGCAACGGGAGAGGCCACAACAGTGAGAGGCCCGCGTACAGCAAAAAAAAAAAAATAGACATTAAGGTACATTTAGTGTCTTCTAATCTTTATTATCCTAATAAATTTTAATATTTGTCTTGATTAGTATGTTTACTTTTCTTATGAGCTTTCATGAATACCAAAATTTGTCTGATACTCTGTCCTTAATTTTACATATATTCATGTAGTTTAGGCCAGTGGTTCTCAAATTGAGCCTGTGCCAGAAGACCCGGAGGACCTCACCCTTAGCATTTTTGGATTCAGTAGGTCTGGAGCAGGGCTCAAGAATTTGCCCTTTCTAACAGTTTTTAACAAGATGCCTCTGGTCTGGTTTGAGAATTAGTGCTTTAGGTCTTAAAACATCATGTTTTTGTAGCACATTTATTAGCTCCTGAGCTAATGGCCTTGGTAGATGTAAATTTTAGCTCTGCGTGATCTCTCACTCTGCTCTTTTCATATCGCATCTCTCTTTTATTAGCGAGAACATAGCATTTTAGTATTATATTTGGTTTCCTTTTGTGACCATGTCTCTCCTCTTTCTGCATAATGGGCTGGATGTTTGAGTGAAAGATTGTTTTTACCATCCAACTTTTTTTTTTTTTTTTTTTTGCGGTACGCTGGCCTCTCACTGTTGTGGCCTCTCCCGCGGTGGAGCACAGGCTCCGGACGCGCAGGCCCAGCGGCCATGGCTCACGGGCCCAGCCGCTCCGCGGCATGTGGGATCTTCCCGGACCGGGGCACGAACCCACGTCCCCTGCATCGCCAGGCGAACTCTCAACCACTGCGCCACCAGGGAAGCCCTACCATCCAACTTTTTGATCTTGGTTTTCTTTAACACTTGTAGCTACGATTTTCTCTGCACATGTACCTCAGAAAGTTCAGAAACTTTGTTAATGCTACACAAAACAAAATATTTTGAACAGAAAAAAAATAAAGCTGACTTCTTTATGAAACGATATACTTAAGAAGTGAGACACAAATGTCAGTTATCATTTTTTGCTGTACTTCACTGTTCTGAGTACTTATTTTAATTCCCAAAGAGTGACTTTAATTTGTTTTAATTAGAACACTCTTGTCTGAAATATTTTTACTAGGTAAGCTTTAGGTGGAAGAGTGTGACAAGCATTCGTTATTAGCATTAAAGTCTTAATGAAGGAAACTGCTTTCTGAGGATATTATTAATTTTCTTGATTTAAAGCAAGCAAACAAAACATTTCTGAAAGGGAAATCTCCTCAGGATTCTGTCCCCATAAAGTCCTTAAGCCTCTTGTCCCATGTTGGGAATTAGTGATGGTTCAAACATTCTTATCAAACTAATAAGTGAAATGGGGATCTGGCAGATGGCTGGGATTACAGAGAGGACGGACAAGACCCTTTCCTGGAAGGGCTTTACAATCTGGTGTAGTGTGTGTTGTCAATCAGTGAGGATTTACCTAGCATCTGAGATTTACCAGTATTGTGTACAGTGCCCGAAGGGGATCTGAGAGGCATACGGGGAAGGCCCTGCCCTTGAGGACGTTTTATCCTGTATTGAGATGAGACCCCACACAAGAAGTAACCACCTTCGTGCACGTGGTGTATCATGCGGTGGTGGCTGTGCGTGCCATCGGAATTCAGAAAAGGGACTTTGAGCTGGAGATCGGCGTGGATGCACACACGCACCAGGAGTTCACTGAAAACTGCTGCAGGCCACAACGCCATCTCTGATAATAAACTGCAAGGAGATCAAAAGTGATGTTTCAAAAAAGAAAAAAGAAAACAGCTAGCACATAGAATTCTTTATTTTATGAGCTGATGTGGAAGGGAGCAGCTGTTGTCTGTCAAACTGAGGAGTCCTGATGAATGCTGGCCCGGTTAGTGCCCTTCTCTTGCCTCTTGTATTGTTAGAGAACATTTATACCAGGCTTTGGCTGGCACCACACTTTGGGGAAACTTCTGGAAGAGCAGAGAATCCATAGAAGCCGAAAAACAGGCTGCTGTTTAGAATGTTTTACAATGTTGGAATAGGTAATGCACGGGGATTAAGTATTCCACCTTATGAACAAAGGTAGAAATAGAATGAAAAATTATGTGCTGAAAAATATAGTAATATAGAGAATATTAGAAGCAACTTAATACCTTGGGCTTATCTGCTACATCTCAGTGTTAGAACATTCTCAGGTTATAGTGACCTCCGAAAACTCTGTTTCTAATATCTGTTCTGAGTCAAAGAATTGCATTGTCTCTCCTTTATATAATGGTAACAGTAACATGAGGAATGCTATGTACCACAGGTGGGCATTATCTGCTAAAACTCTTTGAATTTAACATAAAAATTCCTTTTGCATTATAGGTGTTCCATGTATGCATATTGAATTGAATTAATTTATTTTTGATTATTTTATTTCAGTGAAATTAATCTTGCTTGGGCCTTGTGACTTCTAGTTCATGAAAACATGCTCCCTTGATTTAGCCATATTTTTAAGTTGAGCCAATATGTTTGCTAAAGTGAATTAGTTAGGAATTTATAAATATGATGGATTTGTACATAATATATATTTGTATTTTTTTACCTTATTCCAAAAATGATTTAATAAGGAAACTTGAATCAACTTAAATTTAACCACCCTTTCCAACTCTGCTGATTAAAGATGCGTAAAATGTTTTTCGTATTCATAAATGACTGTGTAATAATATTGGACTCTTAAATTGTGTGTGGAAATGTTTCCAAATGTAATAAACGACTTAAATGTAAAAAATAAAAATCTTTAAAGACAATCAATTACAATATATGTTAATGTAGAATTAAGGAAAGTCCATTTCAGCTAGGATTGGAAACCCAGAGGTTTAAAAAGTAGGCATGTCTGATTATATAAAAATCAGTAAATTTTCTGTAGCAGAAAATATTAAAGTGTTAAAAGAAAAACAACGGATTTGGAAAAAACAACAGATTAGGAATAATAAGTATAAACACATGATAGATAAAAGGCTTTATCTATAAGAAGTCTTATGTATCGATAAAAGAGCCAAATTAACCCCCCAAAAAATTTACTGAGAATAAAAATAGGCACTTTAGAGAAGAACTAATTCAAATAAACCTCAGCATATGAAAAGATGCCCAAATTGATGGTAGTTGGGAAAAGAATGTTAACATCATGAGATACCATTTTATACCTATTAGAGTAACAGCTACTGCTGTTGGAGACATAGGAAATGGATATTGTTAGCAGAGATGGAACTATTTTATCTTTTTCTTGGAAAGTAATCTGGCAACTTCTATTAGCATAAAAAAATACGTGTCTCTTCAATTCTGCAATTCCAACTACTGTGACTATCCCATAGAAATATGAACTACATATGTGAAAAATATGTATATGTATATATACATGGTGACACATATTTATGGACATTTATTGCAGCATTCCTAATAGAGGCGGAAAACTGGAAAACAAAGTAAGTGCCTATCCATAGTTGAATAGTATATATTATGGTATACCTGTGTCATAGAATATTATGCCACTTGAAAAAAAGAATTAGAGCTTTGCTCATTGCCTTGGAAATTCAATGAGGTATTATTGAGGGAGAAGAAAAACAAGATGCAGAAAAGTTCCAATTATATTATCCTATTTTTATAAATCAAAGTAAAAAAAAAGTCCATATATGCATATTTGAGTGTGTACGTGTGAAACTTGATGTCTGTATATAAACATGGAGAAGCATAGTCCTAGTATGTTTCTTGGAGAGTGGTTAGGGGAAGGGTATCCAGTGATATTTATGAGCATAGAGAAAAGAGAAGGAGACAGCAAGCAAAAAATGAAAGTATAAAAGTAGCGTAAATAAACGCATTTATGATATGAACAGATTTCTATGTGTAAGTTTTGAGACATTTATATAAATTGTTATACATGTATTCAAAAATAAAAACTTAAGAAGTTGAGAACAATATGAAAAGGAGAGCTGATATGTGTGCAAAGGAATTGAACATAGACATCTCCTTGGGCTAGAAGTTGTGCGCAGAACGGCAGTGATGGATTGAAAAATACCTATTTGACAACTATAAAAAAGCTTTTCTCAAGTATTTTTTCCCCCTTATGATGAGTAAAATCCTTTTATATTGCAACTCTGTATCTCCAATTTATTAGAAAAAAATAATGCATTCAAATATGGTTAGTATAGAAATTATTCAATTATTAATTCAATGAAGAAATAGGTAATGATAATACCTGTGTGTGATATAAATTAGGTTCTGGAGATAATGGAACACTATATGAGCTAAGGTATGTTATTTGGCTGAGGGCGTCACAGAGGCTTCCAGGAGGAAGCAGAGGATGTGTTCTAAACAGTACGGTAGCGAGAAAGGAAGTACAGAAGTGAGAAGGAGTATGGGTTTCTTTGTTAAGTGCAATGGAGCAAAAGAATCAACTAAGCAATAGATTATAAATGAAAATTAATTGCCACATTTTATTGACTCTAAGACTCCATCGATTGTAAGATGCATTATTATTTTATGTATCACTAGGAAAGAAAGACATGCTTATTATACTATTTATTGCACAAACATTTCTACCTCATGGCTTCTCTGGGTCAGGAATTCAAGAATAATTTAGCCTAGGTAGTTCTGGCTTAGGATCTCTTACGATTGCCCTGAAGATACTGTCCAGTCATCTGAAGGCTTTTCTGGGGCTGGAGAACCCACTTCAAGATGACCCACTCACATTGCTGTAGTAGAATCCTTCATGCTTCATGGAGATGCTTGAGTGTCTTAACAGCGTGGCAGTTACCTGTCCCCAGAGTGGGTGATCCATGAGAGCAGGTGAGGAGATTCTGTCATGATTTTATGACGTAGTTTCAGAAGTCACGTACTATTACTTATATAATGGTCCTTAGAAGTGAGTCACTAGATCAAGCCTACTTTCGGAGGGAAGGGCAATTAGATTTTATCTTTTGGAGCATCAGGGAATTTGTGGGTATAACTGAAACCACATCTGTAAAGGGAACTATAAGTGAAAAAATGGTTACAGTTATTTTGTAGAACTTAACATTTATTTTCTTTTTCTTCTGAATCACTTTGCAGAAGAGTCGTTGATGTTCACGTTTTTTTGACAAACTGTCTTCTGTGCCATTAGGAACACTGCTGATGAAGCATTTTTTAAAAGAGTGACACACTAATGTCTCCCAGGTTTCTTTTAAGCTGCTGTCATCAGAAATGCAAGTTTTAATGCTAGTGTTTTCTTGATCTTACCAGAATGTGTCAACAAAAAGTATTCTGTGAACTATCTGGATTCCTTTTTCTTCCTCACATGGTTTTCAAATGGCTTATTGATTGAGAGTCAGAGGACTCTCTTGTGGTGTGGATATGTCACTAGGGGTAACAAACCAAGTTTGTGCACCCGTAGACAGTGTCACGATTGTTACTGGGCCAGGTATTGATTTCACTGATTTTTAAACATACCCTAATAGCAGAATGTTAAAATATTGAAAAGTGAGCTTGTTTTTACTGAATGATGTGAAGAGCTGTTCTTTTGTAGGCTCAGCACTCCTTTTTTGCTACAGTTCTCTCTCTCTCTCTCTCTCTCTCTCTCTTTTTTTTTGGCAGGTGAGACCTCACATCTTTTGAGGAATCTCCTCACTCTAACCATTTAGTTCTAGGGGAAGCTGCCAGTCTTCATACTGAAGCCAATCTGGTTTCCGTACCCCAATACTGATTTTAATCTTGAGTTTTGGGTGCAGTAGAAGAGCTTTATTGCTTTGCCAGGCAAAGGGGGCCACAGCAGCCTAATGCCCTCAAAACTGTGTGTCCTGATCTAGAGGGGGTCGTGAGGAGTTTTCTAGTGATCGTTCAAAGAGGGCGTGGTCAGCTCGTGGACATTCTCTGATCGGTTGGTGGTGAGGTAATTGGGAGTCCAGCATCATCAACCTGGTTCCAAACTAGTCTACTTGTGGGCATCACACAGTTAACTCCTCCCACCTGGAGGGGGTTTCAGTATCTGCAAAACAGCTCAAAGATATTGTTCTGTTTAGCCCTGGAGGGGGGAACCAGGACCCTGCCCCAAGGCCGCACTATTGTTTCTTGACTGTTCCTCCCTTGTCTCCACATCCCCTCCCTTCCCTAATTAGCAACTGCTTGAACCTGCCCATTGGAACACAGGGAAGGTCATGGGGGCTGAATGAAGCCTATTTTCTGTAATCAAGAAATAAGGGACACAGAAAAGGCTTTTGTGCTCAGGGAGCCCCACAGTGTCCAACTCCATTTCAATACCCCAGCCATTGGGCTGCAGCAAGCTGCATCCAGATGAACAGTCCGTTGGCCACTGTGATTGGATCAAGGATGGACCCATGACTTGGTTGGTCAGTAGTTTTGTAGTGTATTTTCAAACTGGAGCTAGTCAGGCCAACTGCCTCACTGCCTTTGTCCCCAGTTAGGAAAGATGGCAGAGATTTCAGTTTTCCTTCCAGCTTTATGTTCTGACTTGGGATTTCAGGAGACAGGACCTGCAGCAGAAGCCACGAAACTAGTAATGGTTTTTGCAACTAAATCTCCCTGTTTTGCTTAAGGTAGTTCAAGTTGGGATTGGCCTGACCCATTAACTATTTGTGAAATGTAATTTCGTTATCTGTGTTTAGTGTCCTGGCTTTATGGTAAAACATAGAAATCATGTCACCCATAAAGGCTGTTGAGATTTTTGTTTCTTTGTAACCAATCCTGTTTTTTTCATTAGCTTTTGAGTTCTGTAACTTAAGATTCTTTTACTACTTAGGTTTTAAGAATGTTACCTTTGTTGTTGGGGAAGAAATATCATTTTATCAGAATAGAATGTTTAGATCCACCAGTTTTTAGATCTAGTTTTTGATGTATGGCTAATAAGGGTAGAAAAACATAAAATTGTTAGATATCTGAAATTTGCTTTCAAGACAATAGTTGAACTTCAAGGATTGCTTACTGGTTGGTCACATGGTTTACATTTGATTTTGACCAACTTATTTGACTGAGGAGAAGTATCATTTGGAATAAGGAAAATTGAAGTTGTAGGCAATCCCAGAAATGAGAAATGCTGAACACTCCAGTTCACAGCCAGGACATTTGGGACACCAGGCTTTCAAGCCACTACTGATGACTGCCCAGGAGAGTAAATAGTCCTGTTAGATGTGAGTTTTTTTTTTTTTTTTTCTTTTTTTTGGCGGTACGCGGGCCTCTCACTGTTGTGCCCTCTCCCATTGCGGAGCACAGGCTCCGGATGCGCAGGCTCAGCGGCCATGGCTCACAGGCCCAGCCGCTCCGCGGCAATGTGGGATCTTCCCGGACCACAGCACAAACCCGTGTCCCCTGCATCAGCAGGCAGACTCTCAACCACTGCGCCACCAGGGAAGCCCTAGATGCGAGTTTTAATAGTAATATTTATATACTGTTTATGCAGAATTTGGTCTAACACTAGAAACTAGCGAGTACTAAGAAATTGCCTTTTTATTTCTGTCTTCTACGATTTTCTTTCATCAGCATTTTTACCATACAGGATCCTTTACATGTATTTTTTCAGTTTATACGTAAGTGTTTTGATTTCCTTGAAGTGGACTGTAAGTTATGCTTTGTGTTTAAATTTTGGTTTAATACTGACATGTTCATTGTCGGTATATAGAAAGGTGATTGATTTTTGTGTGGGGATGAACACATCCTAATTGAAAAGTGGACACTATTGTTCCCATAGGAAATAATGAAGCACATAAAAGACTTCTAATTTAGGCAAAATTTTCAAATATTTTGATATTTTGTTGATATTTTATATAATTGTCAACCACACATCATAGGCATCACTTTAGATATAACTTTATTTTTGGAGGAAATATTAGAAAGAAAATATTTACGCAGAGAAATAATTTTCTAAGGAGATTGAGTGATTCATGATATATGATTTTAGAATATGTGGATAATATAATGTATGCAGAAGCAATAATTTAATTTTTCTGTTTGCTTATTTTTTAAACTAAATTTGTTTGATTATATGCTTCCTTTAAAAAGTCAGCTTGATCATCCTTGCCTCTAAAATCACTCCTTCTAAATAGACGCTTAGATTAAACATAAAGATTTTGGACATCTTGTATGACATTCAAAATGAATTTCCCACATGTTGATTTGCTCACTCATCTATTTAAAAATACAATTAGTTAAATTCAGTACTCAGCACAGGCAGATTCTTGTCTGAAGCCTTGCAATGGATTTACTGTGTTATTTTCTCAGGAAACCCAGATCTGCTAGTAACTTTGTTACTCTCTGATAAGGCCTGCCTTTCTTAAGTTAATGTTGCCTTTTGCTGCCTTCACACAATATTCACTACCTCTCTTTACTGGTTGCAAGAGTTAGGACCACCATAAATACAGCAAGCATGAAGAGGAGGAAGAGACAGACAGGACAGACAATTTATTTTCATGCATTTTTGGTTACCATTTAAATCACAATTCTCAGAGGAAAGTGGAGTTTAATGGTCATCCTTAAGTTTTAGGGGAAAAAGATGTGCATTTTTACTCTTAACATGTTGTGTTTTATGGCTGTATCGCATTTGGTTCAAAATAATGGTGATTCAATAATGACATTTTATTATTCAAGCTTGATGAATAGGATTGGGGAAAGGGTTGTTAATTTTATCCTTCCGTTTCACTATAACGAACAGTTCGACCCAACAACTGGGAGACACTGACGGATGATATGAAGAGTTTGTGTTAATGTTTTTTAATGAAGAGCTCGAGTTAAAATAGAAATACCTCTAGCCTAATTCAGACCCTGGCAGTGGGAAAGGCTTGCTCCTGCTAGGGTGTTTGTTGGTTGCAGCTCTGTCCAACTTCATCTCAAATGCATGTTTTGAGGATTAGAATGCAAATACATAGGTTGATAGGTTGATCTGTTACAATGTAGATAAATAAATAATGGGGATTTTGCTAATCCCTCCTTTGCTATTCCTTAGGCTTATTTTTTTCTACTCATGGTGGGTAAGTCGATAACTACTTTTGGATTATAAAGGACATTTTAATATGTATTTTAGCTAGTTTGGATGGAATAAATCCATGGCTGCCTTATTTTGTTTAATTCATGAACTGATATCACTGTAGGCAACACCACTATGTGGACAGGAAGGTAATTTTTAATATATATCCATTGGAAATGAAATCAATCCAAAATAAATAAACAAAATTCCATTATGCTTACCATTTTGGTATTTGCTAAGCAGTTTTCTTATATTGCCTGTGTAAGAAGATAGAGGAAATAAGAAAAAAAAGGTTCAAGATGAAGTGTTCTATAAACTTTAGCATAACATAATTTGGATTTTCAGTTGTGTGAGGTTTGAACCAGTGTTCTTCAGTTAAAGCTTATTGAGTAACTGTTTTGTAGATACAATTATGGTTCTGACCATTTGTCCTTTGACCGCTGGAATAAAGCAGTTGGCAGTTGGAATGGCATGCCAGTGGGGCTTGTCTTTTGGCCAAGATAGGACAGAATGAAAAAGGCTTTGGTTTGCTTCAAGACTAAGGGTACAGTCTATGGGTAGTTTGGACAACTGGTTCGTGGATCTGCATTGTTAACAGTGAATGTTTTTAATGTATGATTTTTAATCATTTGAACAAAAATTTTATTCTGGAACCACGAAATTTTATTACATTCCTTTTAAGGGTTACAATAAAGAATATTTAGTTACCATTGCCTTACTCTAAGTGGGATTTCTAGACACAGCACTGGTGTGTAGCTTGGTATAAATTTGAGTTTATGATTGAAAAAAATATAATTAAGAAGCAGCAAAAAAAGGTTAAAAAAGAAGTTGAATGATAGTGACAGTTTTTATGAGATCTTTCAGGCATTTAGAGAATAACATAACATCCTCACTGATAATTAATGAGTGAATGTGTGTGTGCGTGTGTGTGTGTGTGTGTGTGCGCGTGTGTGTGTTTCTCCCAAGTTGTCTACAAACTGAGTCCCTATATTTTCTTATTTTATAAATAGAAATAAAAACTACCTTATTGGATTACTGTGAGGATAAATGAGATAATGTCTAAACCTGGAAGGTTGTAAATACTTGGTAAATGGAAGCCGTTGTTAGAACTGTTATTCTTAAGAACAGTGTAGAGTTTTACTCGTCTAGCATCTTCGGAGTCTCATGAATGTAGTATATCTGTGATCCAAGTAATGATGTTTACCATGGCTTATCCTCCTTGTTCTGTTTAAGGATTATAATTAGGTTATTTCTTTAACTGGATTCATTACTCCCATTTGTTTTTCTTTAAGAACAAAACCAAAAAACCCCCCACCAAAAACCGCAAATGAAAAAACCAAAAGGCAGCTCACCTTATCAGCCCTAATATTTCTATCAAGATTGCAGATGCAATTTAAGGATTTGGACAAAATAGAAAAAAAGAAAAAGGGGCACCTAGAGGAAAGGATAATGTACTAATAATGTCTGTAATTATATCATCCAAAAATATCCCCTGATAACTCCTTGGAGTATTTCTTGTTAATCGTGTGTGTGTGTGTGTGTGTGTGTTGTGTGTGTGTGTGTGTGTGTGTATGTGTGAGATTATATTTTACTAAAATAGTGTTTATGCTGCAGATATAGTTGGGTTCCCTTTAAAAATATTTTGCGATTATTTTTTCATTTCACAACATACTCTTGAAAATTGTTTTATTGAGTATCATAATTAACCAGTCCTCTGTTGCTCTGTTCTACAGTATAAGTGGGAAGTAGTATTTTTTTTTTTTTTTGGTCTCTAAAAGAAGCACTGCTTAAAAGAGCTGCTGTCCAGCTTCTGCTTGTCTGTATTTTACCCTTTGCACTGCTTTTCTTTTTTCTGTTACATGTGCTAAACTAATCCATAAAAAAAAAATTTTTTTTTGAAAAAGAAGGTTTAATAATAGCTTCTGGCTCTAAATGTAGTCTACAGATATTGAAAGGTGATAGATCCTAATCTCTTTAAGGACAAAATTGGGCATTCTGATAAACTTGAATCTCAAGATATTTTTAAGTAATAATAGCTCCACGAATAGATAAGCAGCCCTAATCATTTAGTATGTAGACCATCCCATAACACATGTGCCTTGAAAAACTTAGGCAATAAACTTCAAAAAGTTTGAAGTTTAAATATTCATTTAAAAAATATTTAGCTCAATGTCTGATGTGTACCAACCAATTATCCTTTTCTATTCTGGGGATACACCTGGCAGATGAGACATGATTTCTGCTGTCATGTAGCCTACAGTTTGTTGGGGTGGTGTGACAAAGACAAATTATGCAGAAGTAAACAAAAGAACTGAAGGAAAATATCTGATAGTGGTCAAATCAAAGCAAATAAAAAGGTGAGGTGGGTCAGAAAGTACCTCTTTGAAGAAATCACATTTGAGTGCAATCTAATCATGTAACACTCTGGTGGAAAAAGTATTTCTGGCTGAGGGAACAGCAGGTGTAAAGGCCCCTGAGGAGGGAATAAGATTGGTGTGTTTGAGAAATACAAGGAAGGCTGTTTGTGGCTGGAGGATAGTGAGTGATGAGGATATGCAATTTTTTCTTTAAAGTTACAAGAAAAGTATTCTTTGAGAGTTATTTACTCACAAAAGCTTAAATAGGATTTTTAAATTGAAGTATAATTACATACAACATATTTTTTTCAGGTGTGTAACATAATGATTCACATTTGTATATATTGCAAAAACGAATCACCAGGAAAGTCC
Source organism: Phocoena sinus (assembly GCF_008692025.1). Classification (NCBI taxonomy): domain Eukaryota; kingdom Metazoa; phylum Chordata; class Mammalia; order Artiodactyla; family Phocoenidae; genus Phocoena; species Phocoena sinus. The sequence goes on from NC_045771.1 coordinate 10,766,155, forward strand.
AGTTAACATTTGTTGCCATACATTGTTACAGAATTTTTTTTTCTTGTGATGAGAACGTTTCAAGGTCCACTGTCTTAGCATACTTAAAATATGTAATGCAGTATTATTAATTTTTTACCATCTTTATTGGAGTATAATTGCTTTATAATGGTGTGTTAGTTTCTGCTTTATAACAAAGTGAATCAGCTATACATATACAATATATCCTAATAACTCCTCCCTCTTGCATCTCCCTTCCACCCCTCCCTATCCCACCCCTCTAGGAGGACACAAAGCACCAAGCTGACCTCCCTGTGCAATGTGGCTGCTTCCCACTAGCTGTCTATTTTATATTTGGTAGTGTATATATGTCAGTGCCACTCTCTCACTTCGTCCCAGCTTACCCTTCCCCCTCCTCGTGTCCTCAAGTCCATTCTCTAGTAGGTCTGCGTCTTTATTTCCATCTTGCCCCTAGGTTCTTCCTGACCATTTTTGTTTTTTTTTTTAGATTCCATATATATGTGTTAGCATACGTTATTTGTTTTTTCACTTTTTGATTTACTTCACTCTGTATGACAGACTCTAGGTCCATCCACCTTACTACAAATAACTCAATTTCGTTTCTTTTTATGACTGAGTAATATTTCATTGTATATATGTGCCACATCTTCTTCATCCATTCATCTGTCGATGGACACTTAGGTTGCTTCCATGTCCTGGCTATTGTAAATAGAGCTGCTATGAACATTGTGGTACATGACTCTTCTTGAATTATGGTTTTCTCAGGGTATATGCCCAGTAGTGGGATTGCTGGGTCACATAGCAGTTCTATTTTTAGTTTTATAAGGAACCTCCATACTGTTCTCCATAGTGGCTGTATCAATTTACATTCCCACTAACAGTGCAAGAGGGTTCCCTTTTCTCCACCCCCTCTCCAGCATATACTGTTTGTAGATTTTTTGATGATGGCCATTCTGCCTGGTGTGAGATGATACCTCATTGCAGTTTTGATTTGCATTTCTCTAATGATTAATGATGTTGAGCATTCTTTCATGTGTTTTTGGCAATCTGTATATCTTCTTTGGAGAAATGTCTATTTAGGTCTTCTGCCCATTTTTGGATTGGGTTGTTTGTTTTCTTGATATTGAGCTGCATGAGCTGCTTATAAATTTTGGAGATTAATCCTTTGACAGTTTATTCATTTGCAAATATTTTCTCCCATTCTGAGGGTTGTCTTTTTGTCTTGTTTATGGCTTCCTTTGCTGTGCAAAAGCTTTTAAGTTTCATTAGGTCCCATTTGTTTATTTTTGGTTTTATTTCCATTTCTCTAGGAGGTGGGTCAAAAAGGATCTTGCTGTGATTTATGTCATAGAGTGCTCTGCCTGTGTTTTCCAGTAAGAGTTTGATAGTGTCTGGCCTTACTTTTAGGTCTTTAATCCATGTTGAGTTTATTTTTGTGTATGGTGTTAGGGAGTGTTCTCATTTCATTCTTTTACATGTAGCTGTCCAGTTTTCCCAGCACCACTTATTGAAGAGGCTGTCTTTTCTCCATTGTATATTCTTGCCTCCTTTATCAAAGATAAGGTGACCATATGTGCGTGGGTTTATCTCTGGGATTTCTATCCTGTTCCACTGATCTATATTTCTGTTTTTGTGCCAGTACCATACTGTCTTCATTACTGTAGCTTTGTAGTGTAGTTTGAAGTCTGGGAGCCTGATTCCTCCAGCTCCATTTTTCTTTCTCAAGATTGCTTTGGCTATTCGGGGTCTTTTGTGTTGCCATACGAATTGTGAATTTTTTTGTTCTAGTTCTGTGAAAAATGCCAGTGGTAGATTTGATAGGGATTGCATTGAATTTGTAGATTGCTTTGGGTAGTATAGGGATTTTCATAATGTTGATTCTTCCAATCCAGGAACATGGTCTATCTCTCCATCTGTTTGTATCATCTTTAATTTCTTTCATCAGTGTCTTATAGTTTTCTGCATACAGGTCTTTTGTCTCCTAAGGTAGGTTTATTCCTCAGTATTTTGTTCTTTTTGTTGCAGTGGTGAATGGGAGTGTTTCCTTAATTTCTCTTTCAGATTTTTCATCATTAGTGTATAGGAATGCAAGAGATTTCTGTGCATTAATTTTGTATCCTGCAACTTTAGCAAATTCATTGATTAGCTCTAGTAGTTTTCTGGTAGCATCTTTAGGCTTCTCTATGAATAGTATCATGTCATCTGCAAACAGTGACAGGTTTACTTCTTCTTTTCCAATTTGGATTCCTTTTATTTCTCTTTCTTCTCTGATTGCTGTGGCTAAAACTTCCAAAACTGTGTTGAATAATAGTGGTTAGAGTGGGCAACCTTGTCTTGTTCCTGATCTTAGTGGAAATGGTTTCAGTTTTTCACCATTGAGGATGACGTTGGCTGCAGGTTTGTCAAATATGGCCTTTAGTATGTTGAGAAAAGTTCCCTCTATGCCTACTTTCTGGAGGGTTTTTATCATAAATGGATGTTGAATTTTGTCGAAAGTTTTTTCTGCATCTATTGAGAGGATCATGTGGTTTTTATTCTTCAGTTTGTTAATATGCTGTATCACACTGATAGATTTGTGTATATTGAAGAATCCTTGCATTCCTGTGATAAACCCCACTTGATCATGGTGTATGTTCCTTTTAATGTGCTGTTGTATTCTGTTTGCTAGTATTTGGTTGAGGATTTTTGCTTCTATGTTCATCAGTGATATTGGCCTGTAGTTTTCTTTCTCTGTGACATCTTTGTCTGGTTTTGGTATCAGGGTGATGGTTGCCTCGTAGAATGAGTTTGGGAGTGTTCATCGCTCTGCTATATTTTGGAAGAGTTTGAGAAGGATGGGTGTTAGCTCTTCTCTAAATGATTGATAGAATTTGCCCTTGAAGCCATCTGGTCCTGGGCTTTTGTTTGTTGGAAGATTTTTATCACAGTTTGAATTTCAGTGCTTGTGATTGGTCTGTTCATATCTTCTAGTTTTTCCTGGTTCGGTTGTGCTTTTCTAAGAATTTGTCTATTTCTTCCAGGTTGTTCATTTTATTGGCATAGAGTTGATCGTAGTAATATCTCATCATCCTTTGTATTTCTGCAGTGTCAGTTGTTACTTCTTTTTCATTTCTAATTCTATTGATTTGAGTCTTCTCCCTTTTTTCTTGATGAGTCTGGCCAATGGTTTATCAATTTTGTTTATCTTCTCAAAGAACCAGCTTTTTGTTTTATTGATCTTTGCTATTGTTTCCTTCATTTCTTTTTCATTTATTTCTGATCTGATCTTTATGATTTCTTTTCTTCTGCTAACTTTGGGGATTTTTTGTTCTTTCTCTAATTGCTTTAGGTGTAAGTTTAGGTTGTTTATTTGAGATGTTTCTCGTTTCTTAAGGTAGGATTGTATTGCTATAAACTTCCCTCTTAGAACTGCTTTTGGTGTATCCCGTAGGTTTTGGATTGTCGTGTTTTTATTGTCATTTGTTTCTAGGTATTTTTTGATTTCCTCTTTGATTTCTTCAGTGATCTCTTGGTTATTAAGTAGTGTATTGTTTAGCCTTCATGTGTTTGTATTTTTTACAGATTTTTTCCTATAATTGATATCTAGTCTCATAGCATTGTGGTCAGAAGAGATACTTGATGTAATGCAGTATTATTAACTCTAGTCACCATGCTTTACATTGCATCCCGTGACTTACTTTATTAGTGGAAATTTGTACCTTTTGACTCGTGTCACCCAATTCCTGCCCAACCAATCCTTTCTCTGTATTCATGAGCTTAGCTTTTTGTTTGTGTTTTAGATTCCACATAATAAGTGAGATCATAGTGTATTTGTCTTTCTCTGGCTTATTTCACTTAGTATTATGCCCTTGAGGTCCATCCTTGTTGTCACAAATGGCAAGATTTTGTTCTTTTTTTTATGGCTGAGCCATATCCCATTGTGTATATACACCACATTGTCCTTTTTCAGTCACCCATCAGTGGATATGTAGGTTGTTAAATGGGATTTTTGGAAATTTTCAGAGCAACTTTATGTGTACACAGTTACCTACTTTCATGATCAGAAACACTAAATCTGAGATGTGCTGACTTAAAAAAAAATTGCACCACGTGAGAGTTGCAAGTTGTTTTATTTGGAGCAAAATAAGGACTCTAACCCAGGAGACAGCATTTCAGATAGCTCTGAGAAACTGCTCCAGAGGGGTGTGGGGGAAGGTCAGTATATATGATTTTGGTGAAGGGGGAGTACATGCAATCAAGCACATATTTTTTGCAGAAGGTCTCGTGAGGGCTACCGCTAGTCATGAGGAGCAGACGTCACCATGAAGGAATTCAGTGCTTCTCTAGATATGAGGAGATGCAGGAATTGGGCTTGTAAAACCAGCTTCTGAAAATATCTGACTTATCTGAAGACCTGTTTTGCCTGTTTTTCCCTGAGCATAGCGTGCCTCATTCTTGATCTCCAGCCTGAACTCCTTTCAGGGGGTGTTGAAGGTCAGCTGCAGTGGCACCTGATCTAATCCTTGTAGAGGCAGATGGCAAGTGCCCATGCAATGGCAGTTTGTAGTTGACAGGTGTTACTCTTTTTAGAACCCATTTTAGCTTTGCTGCCTGACTGCTTTCACTGAGTAAGGCCAAGAAGGATTGTATAGCCAAAATTCCAGACTTGCCATTACTTACCAAGAAAATAATTGGGAAGAACCCACATTTGCTTTTGTGTGTATGAAGGCAGTAGCAATTTAAATGTTTCATGATGGGGACTTCCCTGGTGGCACAGTGGTTAAGAATCCGCCTGCCAATGCAGGGGACACAGGTTCGAGCCCTGGTCCGGGAAGATCCCACATGCCATGGAGCAACTAAGCTTCTGTGCCACTACTACTGAGCCCGCGCGCCTAGAGCCCGTGCTCTGCAACAAGAGAAGCCACCGCAATGAGATGCCTGCGCACCACAACAAAGAATAGCCCCTGCTCACTGCAGCTAGAGAAAGCCCGTGCACAGCAATGAAGACCCACTGCAGCCAAAAAGTAAATAAATAAATTTATTAAAAAAATGTTTCATGATGATGATGGAGGCAGTGGTAGCAACTAACCTTTTTTTTTTTTTAGTGTTTAAATGCCAGGCGCTCTCTTGCGGTGTTTTCATAGATTGATTCGTTTAACTCTTACCCTGGGAAGCAGATGGTCTTATTATCCCCATTTAACAGGTGAGGAAATTGAGACACAAAGAGATTGAAAGATTTGCTCAAAGTCACATAGCAAGTCACACTCAAGATCACACACTAGTGATAGAGCTGGGATTCAAACCCTGATTTATAGTGATAGAGCTGGGATTCAAACCCTTCTGCAAATAAAACATTTTAATAAGTCATTGATTAATTTCCTCGTGTCATGAAAAGTTAATGATTAAAAAGTATGATAGAACCTAATGGTTTAATTTTTTTGTGGAAAATGTTCACCTTCAATACTCTGAGTCCATAAAACCTGTTGTAAGGTATTTAAAAAAGCTTACTAGGGAAAAAAGTGAACCTGTAAATGTTGGTGTAGTTATATTGTTCTTTTTAATGTGATACAACATTTTTCAGGCTTTAGAATCTTTGGATCTTATAATGTTTGTTTTCAGCAGGGGCTACATCTCTAAGAGCTTAAACATACCTATTATGCATCCCCAAACAATTCTATGAAAGCAGATGCATTAGGGATCTGTTGCGTTTCCAATTATCTCAAGGTCTCAATTAACCATTTACACTTTATTAAGAACAATTGGCTGAATCTGAACTACAGCTTAAGATTGAGAATTAATACTTAGTACTCATGGACTCAGTTACATGTTATATTTTTATTAGGTGCAATGACAAAAGATAAAATGTTTATATCAATTAATATTTAGAGGTATAGCTATAGTTACCCAACGTGTAAGCTTTCTTAAATGTATTTGACCCAAAGTACTATACAGTGCGTCTGGTGCTTTAACGTAACACTAGTTCACTGTCTTAGTGTGAGCACAGTATGAACTTAGTGTGAACGGCACGGATGCTAGTTCATACTGTGCATGACTCTTACTGATATTAATCTATGAATATTAAAAACTTAGCATTTGAGTAACTTTCTGTTTTTTAACCTGACTTCAACTGAAGTACAGTTCTGTGTAGAAGGGCAGTGTAGACGAGGTGGGGTTTTTGTTTTTTTTTAATATATATTATTTGCAGTTATGTTTAGTGATGGCTATAATGTGTTAGACTTGCCTTTTATTCAAAATTATTTACAAATTACATGGTCAGATTTTATGATTATTTCCTTTAGAAGGGAGCTCTCAGTGAATGATTAGGTTCATGTGAATAGATAAGTGATGAGGCTTTGTTTTTAAGTGCATAGAATAGTTTAATGAGCCCCCATGTACACATCATCCATCTTCAACAGTTATTAATTCACAGCCAGTGTTGCTTCATCTATACTCTTCCCTGCCTGATTATTGTAAAGCAAATGCCAGATCTCATGTCGTTTTCATCCATAAGAAAGGAAATTATTAAAAAAAATTATTTGTAGTCTGTTTTATGTGGTTGTACTTAATGTTAGTATAGTATACTTAGGCTCCTTCTGTTGAAAAATGCTGGAGGGCCTCATCTGGCATGCATGAATTAAGCCAGATGCCCAGGAGAGATGTGAACAGATGGAATTTTTATGTGTTAGATGTTGTGATCAAATGTGCCACCAGTCTTTCATTCTGCTTTTCCTAGACAGAAACATTGAATCATCTTTGATGCTTCCTCTTCTTCCTTCTCCCCTTCCTGTTATGTCTTCACACTCTATTGATGTTTGTCATTCTTTAAATGTCTTTTCAATTCACTTTTAACTGTGTGTCCACTACTGCCATCTAACTTCACTGATCATTACACGTCTCTTAGGCTATTTTCTCTGATTGCATTTTCTTTTCCATCGCAGTTCATCTTTCGGACTGCCCCTCCTAACTTTAACCATATTCCTTTGTAGTATCTATAGTGTTTATTCCTTCCCACTTAAATTCTTTTTTCTGATGTGTACTTTCTTCTGTAAGATGATCCTGTCATAAACTCACCTTTTTAAAATTTACAGACATAAACCTTTTAGGCTGCTCTCCTGAATACCCTTCATGTGTGCTGGGCCGTGCTCATCCTTGCCATTCTGCTTTGATGTACATTCTTTACTCAGCTTATAAATCTGTCCTCTCTCTCCTTTGATCTATAATCTGCCTTTCCATCAAAGGTCAGCTTATTTAGTTGCTCTTGTGTCAAGTCCCTCTTGATGACTCCAGGCCTATATTGATCTTTCCCATTTCAAAAATTTACATGTGTGACTAGTTGGTCCTATGAAATGGCTCTTTGGTTGTACTTTTTTCTCTTATTATTCCAGTTTTCTTATGGATTTGTGTTTTTAAATTGGATAGATATCTTCCAGGGACAGGGTGTTTTCAAAACAATATTGGACACATAGTGTGTACTTCACATGTATCTGCTCATTAAAGCTCTTGAATATGACGTATACCTGGACTGTTTTAACTGACCATTTGGGTTTTATTATAATACACATTCCTTTGTCTTTTTTTTTTCCCCTTTGTCTTTTTTGAGGACTGTTTTCCTTCTCCCTGTTTATTTGCTTCTAATCATTGAGCCAGTCGATAGACCTTTAGCTTATTAAAGCAGAACCAAGAGGGAGAGGCAGTTAGCATCCTCTTATCACCATTGTCATGGTCACCATGCCTGTTCCACTGAAGGATGGACCAGCATTCCTTGAGGGTTCTCAGTACTTAGTGGTATTCCTCACCCTCCATCTCCTACTTTTCCAGGAAGCAGGAAAGGAGAAGATTCTGAGATTAATTAAACTTCTTTAAAAATACTTTTTAAAGTAGCAGACTTTCTGAACGAGCAAAAAAGCTTTAGATTTTCTTCCACCAGAAAACGAGTCATTTGTAAGAGGAAGGGAAAGGAGAGGAAATGAAAAGTAAGGAAAGCTGTATAGAGAACTAGGTAAAAGAAAAACAGGTATGTTATCCAGTTCAATCTCATGCTGCTTGCGGCACAACAGGTCGGTAAATCAGGAGATGAGCTGTTGGGTAAGGAGTAGTGACTTTATTCGGAATGTTTGAAGTTGGAAGGCACTTGCTTACAATGTAGTCACTTAGGCATTGTACTATATAAAAAATTCCTTGTATTTGTGAAGAAGGTATTTATTCTTGGAAGAATTCATGGAACAATTCTGTGTTTTTTTTGCAAAGTCACATCCAGTTTGTTTTACTTTTCCTTTTAATTTAGGCATATGAGTGATTATGTTAAAATCTAGTTTAAAAGACCTTTTTAAATAAGTAAAACAGATTCTTAGTGAAAATAAAGCATTGTGTCATAGTTCAATTAGTAGAGGTTTTTTCGTTTTTGTTTTGTTTCTTTCCTGGTGGTGTTTATAACATTGCTGTTTCTTTCTGTTAATGGTATCTTGGGTCTAATTGAACTATATTATGTATTTGAGCTTAGTAAATTTAATTGACCATATGAAGGGTATATAATACATAGGGCGACAAAGCATACTGGATATGGCACCAGATGCCATGGGATTTGAATCCCAGTTCTGCAATATCTTAACTGTGTTGCCTAGAGCAAAGTCAGTTTTGTGAACCTTGAGCGTTTGCTGCTAAAAATGATTTTAGGTCTGATTTAGTAGTTCTTAACTAGAAATGGACATTATACTCATTTGTTCATCACCACATCTTGTGATCCTTTTTAGATTCATTATTAGGTTATAAAGGTTTGTTTGTTTTTTTCCAATAATCAGTTCATTTTACTCTAAGTGTGCCCTGCCCCATCATCCCTCCGTTTGATTTAAGGACTGAAAATTTTCCAGCTCTTAGGTTTTTGTTTTTTCTATTTTATAATTAATTAATATTTTTATTGGATTATGATCATAGAGTGTCATGTGTCCTATTTTTCCTATTTGGAATTTTCATGGCATTTTCTTTGTGGCTTGGATATATAGTTATTGTGATTTTTCTATGGACAGTGGAAAAGATCTATTTTCTGATTACAGTGTTTGCTATACTTTTCTTATTTGTACCTTAGTAATTATTTATTTTTCCATGCCCTTTATTTTCTTGGATTGAGAAAGGGGAATAGATTCTTCCGCTATTGATACATAACCACCCCTGATTTCTTTTTCTTTTCACTTACAAAATATGCCTTTGCCCGTTTTCAATCTTTTAAAGTTACTTTGTTTCAGGTGTATTGTTTACACCAGACAGTTGGGTAATTTATTAGAGATGGAGAAGGGAAGCAATATGATATATGGTATCAGACAAGATTTTAAGGAAAATCTGATGCATTAGCTAAGGCGTGGTGGCAGGAAAGAAGCACCTTGGTGTGTGAGGTGGAAGAGAAGCAGGCAGGGAGGTGGCCCAGTGGGGAGTGGCTGGGGTGTTTCAGGCAGAAGGATCAGCAAAGGCTTTGAGGTGACATGAAGCTGGTCATAGTGTTTCTGTGTATTTTCTGTAACCTGAGGTTTTTCCCAGAGTATTTATTTATTTAGTTAGTTATTTTTTGGCTGCATTGGGTCTTCATTGCTGCACGTGGGCTTTCTCTAGTTAAGGTGAGCGGGGGCTACTCTTCGTTGCGGTGTGCTGGCTTCTCTTGTTGTGGAGCACGGGCTCTAGGCACACGGGCTTCAGTAGTGGCACGTGGGCTCCGTAGTTGTGGCTTGCGGACTCTGGAGCACAGGCTCAGTAGTTGTGGTGCACGGGCTTAGTTGCTCCCCAGCACGTGGAATCTTCCTGGACCAGGGCTTGAACCCCTTTCCCCTGCATTGGCAGGTGGACTCTTAACCACTGCGCCACCAGGGAAGTCCCTCCTAGAGTATTTTTTTCAAAAAGCTCTATGACAATGAAATTTCATGGGTCTTAAAATGTTTAAAGATGGATATTTGTTCAGGAGCTTGGGATGAACATGCACATACTACTATATATGACAGATAACAAGGACCTACTGTATAGCACAGGGAACTCTATCCAATGTTCTCTGATAACCTATATGAGAAAAGAATCTCAAAAAGAATGAATATATGTATAACTGAATCACTTTGCTGTACACCTGAAACTAACACAACATTGAAAATCAACTGTACTCCAGTAAAATTAAAATTTTTTTTTTAAAGAAAGGTAGTTGTTTCCTTTAAACTTAAGCAGCAGTTTGACTGGATGTACTTCTATTTACTAGGGACCTTGTAGGGATCAAGTATATTGAATGTTTCTGTAGAGAAGTCTGAGGCTAGCTTGATTCCCACCCCTTTACCCCAAAAGAATACTTCTGAGCTTTTATCTTTAAGTGCCAGAGATTTTCATTAGACTTGACTCAGTATTACCATCCTATATTGTTTTTCCCCGGCATGTATGTACCCTCTCAGTCTACAGGTTTGCATCTTCCTCTAGTTTGGAAAATTTGTCTTTAATTTGTCCTTTATTCTGCTTGGGAAAGCAGTTACACATGTGAAATTAAAAAAACAAAAAAGCCCCTTCCGTTTCTCTCTTTCTTTCAGTCTGCTCTAATGCTTTGTTAATTTCTGTTGCTTTTTGCTCATGTCTCCATCTTGTCTTACCTGTTCATTCTGCTTCAGACAACTTCCTACTTAGATTTAATTTTTGATGTTCTCTTCAGTCTCGTACTTTATCTTGTTCTGTGATTTTGTCATGTCTTCTAGAGCTCTGTATCACTTCTTTGAATGTTTTAACTTTTTCCTTAAGTTCTTTGAGTTATAGTGATGTTTCCCGTTATGATTTTCGTTTGCTTGGTGGCAACATTTTTCTGGTGACTTTTCCTCATCTGTCTTTCCAGTTACTTCCTATCCCTCTCTTCTTCCTTCCTCCCTTCCTCTCTTTCCCTCTGTCTCCTGTAACTTCTTGGTCTATTCTAGGTCCTGTGCTAGTTCCTTTTCATTAATCTTTGAATGAATCTAGCCCTCCCCTCAGTTCCCAACCCCTGATTTGAAACTGGTTTATGTGGGGGCTGGGAGAGCAGGGGTAGCAGGAATTTTTTCTTGTTCACATACAGGGTTGTATAGTTGAGAGTGTTTAACCTTTATGTGTTGCTGCCAGTACAGTAGAGGCTAGGAGACTGTTCACAATTCAGTCTTGTCTACCTTCTCTACTTTGTCTCAGCAACAGAGTGTTTCCTTCGCTGACTTTGTATCTGAACCTTTGGCTACAGACCTCCTCTCAGCACCTTCCTAGACCCCTACTTGAGTTTCATTGCCTTTGGCAGCTTTTGCACACATTGGGATTGGGTGATAGATTTTGTCTAGTCTTATCTGAGATGGAGTTTAAATTTCTTTTATTCTACTGTTATTTGGGGAGGGGAAAGGACAGAGACTTCTCCACTCTGCTGTCTTAAAACAAGGTCATAGTTTTTTCTTTAAATCTTCCAGTAAAGCTGTTCTAGCTGACAAGAGCCTTCTTCAGAGTAATATTTAGGATTCGGCTGCTTGACTCTTTCCATTTGTCCTTTCGTTGCTCAGTGATTTTGCTTCTGATTGTTAGTTGTTTTCCTTGCCGACTGGGTTTCACTGTCTGTGGTTGGGTTTCCCAGATGGGTTAGCTGTGAACAAGCGGGGCATCACTGTGCTGTGAGGATTGTTTGTTTTGAGGGCACATCGTGGTATTGTATTTATTAAAAATATTATAGGGATCAATATTTCCATCTCAGTTAATTCCTCCTGGCTATATTGTACTTCTTTGTGCATTTATGAAGTTCAATATCTTATGAATTATTAAAACAAGCTTGAATACATCTTTTAAAAAGAATGGGGGTAACTTTTATTTGCCTGTCGTCCCATCCGGAAGCACTGGTTTCCTTTTATTATTGAATTCTTCTTAGTGTTGCTTTTCACGTTCCAAGGATCAAAGACATAGGGGAGAAGAAAAGTTCATGGTTCTGTACTTTGATGGGCAAAGGGGATAGTTATTTTAGTTTCTGTCATCAAGTACCAACAGTTATTTTTGAATGCACTGCAGCCCAAGAAAAGGAAACAAAACAAAAGACTACCTGCCAATGGATGAAAAAATAACAGCACGCACTGCCATGCAGTGCTTATAATTGTTTCAAATTTACAAATACAACAATGAAACACATTTTGCATAATGAAATATTTATTTTTATCCTTCATGCTTGCAAGCTGCTCTTGATTCATCCTGTTTGCTAACTGCAGCAGCAACATTTCTTTAACATGAGCCAAATGCAGTTTCCAGCTGTTGACATTAATTCTTTCTTAGGTCCTGTTACAAACTGTCATCCAACAGCGAATCTCACTGTTTTTCTTTTTGCTCTTGTATTTCCATTGACTTTTTTTCTTGTTCTTATTTTCACTCATGAATAAAAGTGTTTTTCAGTGATCCTTGGTGTTTGAGATAGGGTAGAATTAATAAAAGGAATTCTTGTCTTGGTATAACTTACTGTATCGTTCACCAGGTAGTTGATCAAAATTCTAATTTTGCATCCCTTTCATTGCATAATTAAAAATAATTAAAAGTCACCTATAGGCTCCAGAATAAAGGAAAGCTATACTACTATATATTTTAAAAATTGCTGTAGGGCTTCCCTGGCGGCACAGTGGTTAAGAATCTGCCTGCCAATGCAGGGGACGTGGGGTCGAGCCCTGGTCCGGGAAGATCCCACATGCCGCAGAGCAACTAAGCCCATGCGCCACAACTACTGAGCCTGCGCTCTAGAGCCCGCGAGCTGCAACTACTGAAGCCCACAGGCCTAGAGCCCATGCTCTGCAACAAGAGAAGCCACTGCAGTGAGACACCCTTGCACCCCAATGAAGAGTAGACCCCGCTCGCCGCAACTAGAGAAAGCCTGTGCAGCAACGAAGACCCAACGCAGCCAAACATAAAATAAATAAATTTAAAAAAATTTTTTTAATTGCTGTAGTATGAAAATCTTATTTTTCTCATGTAGATTTGAGTCAAGACCTGTGCAAAAGCAATTGTGCAAAACAAAACAAAACCCCCAAGGTTGTAAAATACTCTTCAGCTCCTTCCTTTGGGGATAACAGGTTCATATACGCAGGAGGTAAGGTAGATTTTGTTCTCGGTGCCATATTCCCTTATCATGGATGTTAGTTACACAACTGCTTATCCTTGAGATTTGGTGATTCTTCTGATAGTATAAAAACAGGTAGTAGGCATCATGGGGTAAATAATTGGTTAAAAAAATTTTTTTTCTGTATGTTAGAAGTTTTGTTTCAGTTGTCTAAAATTGCTTCCTTTGGGAAGAAATAATCCAAAAAGTTGATTATTGTTTTTATTTTAGATCAAAAAGTCTGATTTTGTCTAGAATTATAAGGGGGTAATGTGAGTAACCTAGTCTAGTTTCAGCTCATCTAGGTAGTTTTTTCTGCTCTCTCACCTCTGGGCTTCTGTCTGAAATGATTTCATTCCCTTCCCCTTTTTCCACATAGAGGACTCGTACTTTGTAAATAGTAATAAAACATTAATATATTTTTTATTATTTGTGCTCTCATTTCCTGTGGTTTGCTCTCTTTTGTGCCCCAAGTGGAATTGGCCTTGTCCTCTCTGCCTGCTCCCATAGAGCTTTGCATTTACCCCAACTTAGGAATCATTTCACTGTATTACTGTATTTACCTCTCATGCCTTATTGCCCAATGCTAGAAAACATAAATTAATGGGAGCCACAAGTGTAAATTTAAATCTTCTTGTAGGCACATTAAAGAAGTAAAAAGAAACAGGAAAAGTTCATCATAATACTGTCTTACTTAACCCAGTGTATTGAGAGTATTATCATTTCAACATATAACCAATGTAAAAATTGTTAATGATAAATTTTATATTCTTTTTGTACGAAGTCTTCAAAATTCAGTGTTTCTTATACTGACAGCACATCTCAGTTGAGACCAGCTGCATTTCAGATGTTCAGTTCCACAGGTGGCTAGTTGCTGCCATATTGTATAGTGTAGTTCTAGACTGTGGTGTCCTTGAGAGTTGGAACCGTGTGTGATTTTTGCTGTATTTCTGGCTACCTTTGGTGCTCATTCAGTCTGTTCTTACGAATGAATAAATGAATGAATGAATGAGTGAATAAAACATACTGGAGGGTTATTGTGTAGATTAATGTCGGAGCCCTAATAACATCAGTGCCTCCTGTCAAGAGAACTAAGGCACATTGACTAAAAAGAGGACCCAGAGTCAGGAAGGATCCTGCATTCCAGTCTATGGTAGGACAGCTGGGCGTGGGCTTTGAAGAGATAAGTTGCCAGGGATTTCTTGCAGGAGACAGTGGGAGAGGAAAATAAGACAGTGGCCAGTCTCCATCCATGGTGTACTTTGCAGCTGCTATTCCGTGATCCAGAGCACTTGACAGCACCTTTCAGTTCTACTCGTAGGCTAAGCTGCTCCTACCACAGTACTGTAATCAAATTTGTAATCAAGTCCTGTGTGCAGCTTCAGTTTGCTGCTTAAACAGTAAGTTGATATGTTGTATCAGTTGTATAAATTGATACAGTGTGGCTAGCAGTTCGTTACAATGTAGTGAATCACTAATGTCCATATTCTGTGACCCAGCGCTTATCCATTTAGGTATATACGACTGAGAAATGTTTCATATGTGTGCAAGGAGGCATCTACATGATACTTGTGACGTTTTAAAAAATTAAAATCATGCAAACCACCTACCTGTCTAATCATAGGAGATCAAACAAATACTTTTGACACATTCATTAACGCTGTACAGGAATTAAATGAATCCAGTGAACTAGATTTGTATTTCCAAAAGGAAAGCGGTCAGAAATATAATAATGTTGAGTGAGAAAAGCAAGTTTCTGAACGCCTATTGTTTCAAAATTAAAAATAACATATCACACAATATACACAATGTTTTATATTTGTCATTGTTGCATATGCATGCTATATAAGTTAAAAAAAAACCCCAAACCCCCAAAACTCTAAAGATAAATCCTATGTCCAGAATTGTGTGCACCACTAGTAAGGGGCCTGGGTACAGGTTGGGTCTTCAGAGAGAAATCTAGGGAATATAAACTTCTATAGTTTTTTTTTTTTTTTTTCTTTTTGGTAATACAAAGTGCTGAATTATAACAATTGGCAATTCTAGATGTAGGTCACAGAGGTGTTATCTTATTCTTTGTTCTTTGATGTATTTTAAATTGTTCTCAATTTCTTTCTTATGCATTCAAGGGATCTCTGGTTCTATATTCAGTTTTTTTGAAAGTAAAAATTTAGGATTAAATATGCCAGGGATATTTTTCTTTATTGCTACACACTTAATATGAATTATTTCAATCCTTTGCTGAAAAAAGGATGCACAGGTGGAGAAATACCCTTTTGATGTATACAAGTACAAAAAAGCATTTTATAACTTTGTTCTACATTTCAGGCTAGAATTTTAATCCAGATCCCTACAGGGAAATACCTAATAAACTCAGTGCCCCACTGGACCTTTTGTACCCTTGTGAGTTAAGATAAAAAAGTATTTTTAAAATCTAGACTAGCCTAAGCCTTTCAGAGATGTGTCAGCTGTGGTGTATTTCCATTCAGGTCAACAATCACTTACGGAATTCCTGTTTGTGGCTTGAGGCTTGGGGGTAACTAGGAGATTGTGAGTAATACTTAAGGGGAAGGAGGAAATGACTGCTTTAGACTTTTCAGATTACGGAAGCAACTGGGAAATGTCCAATTGAATAAATAAACATTCACTGTCATAGGGAGAAAGAACAATCGATGTTTTTTATATTAAGTTATTAATTTACTGACTCTCAGCTCCAAATCCGTGCTTCACCATCTGCTCTGTGATAATGAAGCTGAGCCTTTTAAGCATTTCTCCTTTGTAGTGAGTGTGATGTTAAGCTGTGTCAACAGAGGGCATGGGAGATACATTTCTGGATGAAGGGGCTTCTCTTCCTGATTCCAGCATCTTCCCAGAGCCTTGCAGGTGGCTTCATAGGGAATCCCAAGGCCAGCACCTCCCTGTGAATGGTGTCCCCTCCTCCACACTTCAGAAGGAGAATTTCCCACCGTCGAGGCCTTTCCAGTGTTGTCTGCTTCCTAGATCTGGTCTTGCTCTATTCTTTACCTCACCACCTCCACCCGCTGTTACTCCAACCCCTGTTATTAATTTTCTCACATTCAAATTACTTTCACATATTACTTTCTCTGTTTGAATTACTGCATGGTATCTCCTGATGGGAGCCTGATGGATACAGAAGGCAAACTGTGTTTCCTCCAGTATGCTAAGATCAATACAACTGACTTTGATATTTAAAAGATCTCTTAGGATCTCTTTAACCCTGTTCTTCATTTTCATTTTCTTTTAGTAAGACATGAAGATAGTTCTGTGAATGGGTCACTAGACGTGAACATCTCTGTGGCTCTTACCGGGTATTTTACTGCGTTGGAAAAGTGTGTGCATTATTGTTCCTGAGGAAGTTGATGTTTGAGGTTTTTACACTTTAAGCTCATGTTGTTTCATTGTTTATACGTCACTTTGCTTTATTGGGTCAACTCATATGCACAGTGGAGGATTTCTGGTATAACAAAAATAATGTGCACTCTGTTACCAAGTGAATCCAGGTTCTAATTCTGACTTCACTGTTACAAAAATTCTAGTTCTAACTCCATAACACACAAGTGAAAAATCTTATTTTCTAAATTAAGGTTCACACTCTGAAGCCCACAAGAAAATTTATGTAACTTGGGGCAAATAACTATGTGACTTTGAGCTCATTTCCTTGTCTGTAAATAGGAAATAAAATGCAAGCCTTTGAGTTGTTGTAAGGTTAATTATGTGGTAGTAAAGCACCAATAGCAGTGTGTAAATGATCCCATTTGTCTGCTTCCTTGCCAGTATTTGATATAAAATCACCATATTTTATTTCAGCCATTTTGATAAGGATGTAGTGTTATCTTGTGGTTTTGAGTTTCTCTGATAACTAATGATGTTTAATACTTTTTCTTGTGCTTATTTGTCATCTCTATAGCCTCTGTTTTCCTTTTAAAAATTTCCTGAAAATAACATTTCTTGTAATTTTCTTACAAGTTTCTGGGGGAAAACAAAAACAGGAAAAAAATGACCTGTTTCAGGTTTTTCTTTTGGTATTTGCCATAGCAATTGCATCTGAACTTTCAAATCTGGGTTTCTTTGCCAGAAGTTAGTTCACATATTCAGAGTTACCCCAGGTCCTTTCTAATATTTTGGTTTCATGTTTCCTTTGATTTAGGAATAACCAAAACAAACAAACAAACAAGGAAACCCAAACTCAAGCCCAAACGATAAAACTGCTCTGAACAACACTTACTAACATCACATCTATCCTATAAACTGTATTTTGTGTTTTAAGTTTTCATTAAACTTTTTTGATAATGCCTTTAATTTTTCACTACCATTATTATAAAATATTTCCACTATACAGAGACCCCTTGAGGCAAATCCAATGTGGAGAAAAGTGAGAGAAGAGCTATTGAATCTTTACGTGTCTCATTGTAAGGAGAATAACCCCATAGGGTTATGATATAAATGGGACAGTAAAATGTGAAGGATGATAGAGGGCCAAGAATAGCAAGAAATATTTTATGGAATGTGGCCAAGCATTGGACAAAACTACAGTAGAGGGAATAGTAAACAGTTGTAAACAGTACCTTTGTTTGTCAGTTGCTCAAGACAGGAAACTGAGGGTCATCTCTGATTCCTTTTGCACCATCCTCCACATCCAAGTCTCTCAGCCGATCCAGTCATTTTCAACTCCCAGTATATGTTGAAGTTCATCCAAGTTTCTCTGCCTTAGGTGCTGCAACTCTAGTCTAAGCCACCTTCTCCCCTGGTCACTGCAGGTCTCCTAACTAATGTCATTAATTACACTCTTGTCTCCCTCTAATCTGTTCTCAATGTAAAAGGAAGGAAGTTTTTTAACACAGAGGTCAGAGTAGAACACTCTGAAACTTAAAACCCGTCATGGCTTCATTTTATACTTGAGCTCGGTTCTGTACCATGGCCTGCTTAATATGGTTCTTGACTGCCTCTCGGTTTTATCTCTTAAAACTATTCCCTTATCTAACTAAACTGCAAAGCAACTGGCTTTCTTTTAATTATTTAAAAAAAAAAAGCTTTTTCATGCCCTGGTAAGTCATGTTTTAAAGAGTAAGGTTAATTCACCTCTAAGAATGTCCCCAGATAAAACTTACAAACTAAGAAATGTGGTAGTAAGGCATTTATTCATCCCCTTGAAGCTCTTTAAGTGTGCTTTGTTCCACCTGGTTATAACTCTAGCCCTAGTATGAATTGTTGGGTAATTATCTCTTGCCTTTAACAGGAATCCAGTGATTATTCTTCTTTTCATCTATTTCTAGAAATATTATCTCTAATTCCTCTCCCCTTATTCTTACTAATAGCTGTCAAACAGTCCCCCCCCAAAACTATTTTTTTTCCTAACCAGGAAGAAGAATTAGCTTGACTCTGCTAAGTTAAAAAAGGAGTGTAATTAATTATACAATTATAATATGTGAAATTCTTACATTAGTTGGTAGTAAAAATATGTAATTTTTTCTGTTTCTAGTTTTTCTGTATTAAGCCCCAATTGCTGAAATTATCCTATCATTACTACTTAGATTTAATGATTATTGTTTAAAAGAATAGGTTTGTTTGCTAGAAACTCTCAGTAAATTGCGTTAAAATATTTTGTCAAAGGTACTTGGAAAGGTACAGATATGAGCCGATTAGGTTTTTTTTTTCTTCTATCTCTACAAAATAAGATAAATGTATCACTTGTGTAACAAATATCTGATTTTAACACATTTTCACTATTGATAGATGCAAAAATAAATCTCTCTATTGAAATATGTCTTGCCTATAAGTTCTGAGATCTGATACCACTGATCCATAAAAAAAAAAAAAAAATAGGAGGGCTTCCCTGGTGGCGCAGTGGTTGAGAGTCCACCTGCCGATGCAGGGGACACGGGTTCGTGCCCCAGTCCGGGAAGATCCCACATGCCGCGGAGCGGCTGGGCCCGTGAGCCATGGCCGCTGAGCCAGCGCGTCCGGAGCCTGTGCTCCACAACGGGAGAGGCCCGCGGACTGCAAAAAAATAAAAAATAAAAAAAGGAGAGGTGAAGGAATTCTGGTGCTGAATGAGCAGGCAGAGGAGGTCAGTTGGTTCCATGGCTTCTGCCTTCTTCCATTACGTAACACATTTGCACCAACAAAGTGAGTTTTGTTTAAAAGCTCTTACTTTTGCCAAGCGAACCAGCCACCGTCATTGCTCTTTTCTTCTATTCCAGCTCTTCTTGATAGTTCTGGGCATTTAATTATTTTTGCTCATTCATAGACATCTGCCACATCTCATTTTGTCACTGCCACTTTACCAGTGTTTTTACATTATGAAATGAATTGAGCTAATAATAGAAGTTGTCATTTTTCATGTTCCCTGTCTATGGTGGTATCTTTAATGCTGTTTTCTCATCTGTCCTGGGAGATGATGGAGCTATCAGCACACAGTCGGAAAGACCTGACTTTGATTGTTGTCACTAGTGGCAATAATTTAGTTATAGGGTCTCAAAACGCATAGGAGGCACAAATAGAGAGGGTGTGGGATCATGCTGGAAGATTATGTGGAATATCATAGGTATTAATACATGTACAGATGGTAGGAGAGATCTTATTGAGAATTCAAAAAGTCTAAGAGGATAAGATGGTAGGTTTGCATCTGGGATAGATTGGAAGGCAATTTATTTATTTATTTATACACATTTATTGGAGTATAATTGCTTCACAATGCTGTGTTAGGTTCTGTTGTACAACAGAGTGAAGCAGCCATATGCATACATATGTCCCCATATCTCCTCCCTCTTGTGTCTCCCTCCCACCCTCCCTATCCCACCCCTCTAGGTGGTCACAAAGCACCGAGCTGATGTCCCTGTGCTCTGCAGCTGCTTCCCACAAGCTATCTATTTTACATTTGGTAGTGTACCTATGTCAATGCTCCTCTCACTTTGCCCCAGCGTGCCCTTCCCCCCGACCTCCGTGTCCTCAAGTCCATTCTCTGTGCCTGCATCTTTATTCCTGCCCTACCACTAGGTTCATCAGTACCATTTTTTTTAGATTCCATATATATGTGTTAGCATACGGTATTTGTTTTTCTCTTTCTGACTTACTTCACTCTGTACAACAGACTCTAGGTCCATCCACCTCACTACAAATAACTCAATTTTGTTCCTTCTAAGGCTGAGTAATATTCCGTTGTATATATGTATATAAGAAGACACATCTTCTTTATCCATTCATCTGTCGATGGACACTTAGGTTGCTTCCATGTCCTGGCTATTGTAAATAGAGCTTCCATGAACATTGTGGTACATGACTCTTCTTGAATTATGGTTTTCTCCGGGTATATGCCCAGTAGTGGGATTGCTGGGTCATATGGTAGTTCTGTTTTTAGTTTTTTAAGGAACCTCCATACTGTTTTCCATAGTGGCTGTATCAATTTACATTCCCACCAACAGTGCAGGAGGGTTCCCTTTTGTCCAGACCCTCTCCAGCATTTATTGTTTGTAGATTTTTTGATGATGGCCATTCTGACCGGTGTGAGGTGATACCTCATTTCAGTTTTGATTTGCATTTCTGTAATGATTAGTGATGTTGAGCATCTTTTCACGCACCTCTTGGCCATCTGTATGTCCCCTTTGGTGAAATGTCTATTTAGGTCTTCCGCCCATTTTTTGATTGGGTTGTTTGTTTTTTTTTATATTGAGCTACATGAGCTGTTTGTATATTTTGGAGATTAATCCTTTGTCCGTTGATTTGTTTGCAAATATTTTCTCCCATACTGAGGGTTGTCTTTTCGTCTTGTTTTGATTTCCTTTGCTTTGCAAAAGCTTTGAAGTTTAATTAGGTCCCATTTGTTTATTTTTGTTTTAATTTTCATTACTCTAGGAGGTGGGTCAAAAAAGATCTTGCTGTGGTTTATGTCAAAGAGTGTTTTTCCTATGTTTTCCTCTATGTTTTATAGTGTCTGGTCTTACATTTAGGTCTTTAATCCATTTGGAGTTTATTTTTGTGTATGCTGTTAGGTAGTGGTCTATGGAAGGCAATTTAGCTGGGACATAAGTTGCTTTGTTAATTCACCTGACATTGGTAGCTAGGTGGAATGTAGTTTCTGGGTGATAGTCTTGCTTTTAAGTTGGAATTTTTGAGAACAGCGATGAGCAGTCTGCCTTACAGCTGGATATGGTGGGACTCTGGGCAGCCTGCTGAGGTGTAAGTGGTCCTCCTGTTTGGGCATTGGGAGTGATTTTTGCTGAGTAGGGGATATTTGCCATTGTCTGTGGATACTTTTGGTTGTCACATCTCAGGTATGACTGGCATCTAGTGGGTAAGGCCAAGGACACTGCTGAACATCCTACAATGTACTGGACGACCCCTTACAGCAAAGGCCCAGATTGTGAATAGTAGCAAGGTTGAGCAACCCTGTATTTATAACCAACACCAACAAAGGTCTGTTATATGTTTCCTTATTCCCTGTGGATTGAGTAGGCATATTTGCCATCCTGTCCCTAAAGAATGGCCAGTCTTTAGTAGAAATTTAATGATTGAGAATGCACTCAGCCCTAATTATTCCTAACAACTCACATTAGGACAAACTTGCATGTGCTATAGCTTAAGTTACAAGACCCTGTTTTTCTGCGCTGCTTCCCTCTTGGCAGTTTTTACACGTGATGAGCATTACTCATCTTTAAGAAAATTTTCCCCATGCCATTTTAGGATAGACAGGCAGTTTGATGTTTGGTTGTTTTTAAGATTTCTTAGTAATGAGGTATTTAGTGTCACTAAGTGTTAAGGTGGTACCTGATTGTAGACTTCATAAAGAGCATCAAAGATGACTAAATGTCACACTTTATCTCCATAGCACATAACTAGGAGAGGAGGAGGTGGAAGGTGGTAGAGAGAAGGGTAATAGAATTTACACAGCAGCATATACCTAAAGGTAATAAAAATTTTTCGTTACATGGCGTGAACTAGCCCATTGGGGCTAGCACAGCACTGTGCATGTAGATGCTCAATATAAATACCATTTGCTTTTTATTTGAAATAAGGATAATTCTGTGTTACTGACTTAACTAAAATTTAAAGAGTATTCCACTCACGGTTTGTGGGATGTTACAAATAATGTGAGCTCTCTTAATAATTGCACATAAGTATACTGTAAATTAAACCTTTCGTCTAAAACTCTGAAAGAGTTATCCAAACAGCAATTAATTATGCATCTTGGTACTCCTGTGAGCAAAGTAAATTGTTGCTCTCTCTTTCAGAGAGCACATATTTCCACGAAAGGCTTTGAATGAAAGTTTTTCCCCATGAAATAACATCCCCATAGAGAAAGCATGCTAATCCGTCTGTTAACCATGTCCACGGACTGACTAATTTGGATCATAATCAAGGCTTTGCAGGTGAGAGTGTATACACATAATAAGCCAACTACCTACAAAAATATATACCTCCTTTTAAGGCCTTGATGCAGTATAGACTTGAGACATAATAAGGTAGTATTCTCCAACCAAGAGGAAGATTCTGTGTCTTTGAAGTAGAAATTAATATTTGGATTAGTTAAGGCTCCTTCAGTTTCAAATGACAGAGAACCCAACTCAAACTGGCCTGAGCCAAAGAAGGGCACTTGTTAGCACATGTATAGGGTTGGCTAAAAAGTCCGTTCGGGTTTTCATAACATCTTATGGAAAAACCCGAACAAACTTTTTGGCCAACCCAATAATTAAAAAGGCTATTGCTAGGACTATGGGGACTCAAACAGTACTCTTGTCTCCTAGTTTTACCTTCCTGTATTGGCTCCATGCTCTGGGCTGTTATGATAGCCCATCATAGATCCAAGCTTACAGTCTCTCAGGTGGCAGGACAGCAGAAAAGGGAACCTGGGAAAGTCTCCCTAGGTTTCATTACCTTTGATTGGATCACATCTCTGTCTCTGAATCAGTGCCCCCAGGCAGGAGGTGTAACAGCATGAACTGAGCCATGTGCCAAATCTGAATTTGGGTGTAGATTTAACGCCACTTATGGGCTGCGAGTGCAAGAGCGGTGTTCCCTTGAGGAAAATTAGTTATGCAAAAAATAAAGCTTTGTCCTAACCCTGTCCTCTTCGGCAGGAGTACCACTGTAACCATTTCTTGTGCTTAAAATTGTATAAATGTAAAAATCAATATCTTTATTACTGTATATATAGTTAATAGTATCTTAGATGTATTTTTCCCTTGTTTTTATCGTTGACCAGTATATTTAACACTCCCCACGCGTGAAGGTCTCCAAGGAAGATCCTGTAACTTCTCTTTTAAATCACAGAAATATCCTAAACAGACATTCTGTTTTTTATGAAGAATTTAAGAAATACTAAAAGTGAACACCTAAATGTGTTTAAGGATAATAGTTCATTAAAGGAAACCTTCTATGAGTCCTTATATAAAATATATTTCTTATTAGGCTTCATGATATGGTTGAAGTTTTAACATGGCAGAGAATACTTACAGGTCAATGTTTATAAGCAGGGGATATTTCTGGAAGAATTAATTGATTTAGACCTTCTTGGCTGCTGTAAGTATAAAATATGAAGTACGGCTTTATATTAGCATTGTCCCTAGTGATGAAAATTGGTTAAAAACACTTATCTTCACTGAAAAGTGGATTAAAGACTTAAATGTAAGACCTGAAAGTGTAAAACTCCTAGAAGGAAACATAGGGGAAAAGCTTCTGGACACTGGTCTTGGCAATGATTGCGTAGACCTGATGTCAAAAAACAAACAAAGCAAATTTAGATAAATAGGGCCATATCAAACT
This sequence comes from Phocoena sinus, assembly GCF_008692025.1. NCBI lineage: Eukaryota > Metazoa > Chordata > Mammalia > Artiodactyla > Phocoenidae > Phocoena > Phocoena sinus. Next base: position 10,790,000 of record NC_045771.1, read on the forward strand.
AAAAAGCTTCTGGACAGCAGAGGAAACGAGCAGGAGTGAAAAGGCAATCTACAGAATGGGAGAAAATATTTGCAAGCCTTATATATAATAGGGGATTAATTTCCCAAAATGTAAGTATCTCCAACAACTCAGTATCCAGAAAAATAAATCAAATAACCCAATTAAAAATTGGATAAGGAACTGAATAGACATTTCTTCAAAGAAGACCTGCAAATGGCCAACAGGTATATGAAAAGATGCTCAACGTTACTAATCATTAGGGAAATGCGAATCAAAGCCATAATGAGATACCTCTTCAAACCTCTTAGTTTGGCTATTATCAAAAAAAAAAAAAAAAAAAAAAAAAGACAGCAGGTATTCGTGAGGAGGTGGAGAAACTCAAACCTTACTTTGCTGTTGGTAGGAATGCAAAACAGTGCAGCCGCTATGAGAAAGAGAATAAAAAGTTAAAATAGAGTTACCATATGAGCCAGCAATCCCACTTCTGGCTGTTTATTCAAAAGAATTGAAGTTAGATGCTTAAAGATAGAGCTGCAGTTCCTGTTCACTGCAGCACTGTTCAAGATAACCAAGATCTGGAAATAACCTAAATGTCCATTGATGGATGAATGGAAGCAGGGAATACACAGATAATGGAATATACAGATAATGGAATATTATTCAGCCTTAAAAAGGAAGGAGATCTAGCAATATGCAACAACATGGGAGAAACTGAAGGACATTATACAATATGAATGAAGCCAGTCCCAGAAAAACAGATTACTTCATGATTCCCCTTATATGTGAAATTTAAAACAGTTAAACTCAGGGAAGCAGAGGATAGAACGGTGGTGGCCATGGGCTCGGGGCAGGGGCAGATGGGGAGTTACTGTTGAACAGAAGTCAAGTTTCAGTTACGCAAGATGATTAAGTTCTAGAGATCTGCTGTGCAATGTTGTGCCTGTAGTTAATGATACTGTATTATTCACTTAAATTTTAACAGGGTAGATCTCATGTTACGTGTTCTTACTGCGATAAAAATAAAACAAAAGACAAACCACTTAACCTCTGTAATGCCTGATAGTGAATTTTCTGATATCCGAGTAGTTGTGTCTGCCCTCACATGTTTAATAAGTGATTAGCACTTCTTAATAAAGAATGTGCCGTGTACTTGTTGGTAGACTATTTCTGAGGCTAGTCCAGAAGGTACCCCGCCCCCCGCTTTTTTTTTTCCAGCCACACTAGCTCATATGGGTAGAAGAATAGAAGTTGGGAATTATGTGGTTTACTGTTGTTTCTAAAGCAGGGAAAGAATCCTGGCTTAAACCAGTAATAGCGATAGACTAGATTGATTTCAGGTACACAAAGACTGATTATATCTTTGGAGTACTAGGGAAGAAGGACCTGTGTTAGGAGTAAACAGGATCCGGCTAACTGGAGGTGTTTAGCGGTCCAGGAATTCTGTAAGACGTCTTCTACATAAGATTCTGGATCTTTGCTTTCCTCCAGATTAATGTAGGCACCTTCAACTCAATCCTGACCAAGTCTGTCAAAATATTTGATTTCTTCTCCTAATAATGGGATTGGATCTGAAATTATTCTTGTTACCTTATGTGTATTTTCCTTTTTAGTTATCATTACTGGTTTTAAAATTATAATTACAATATAATTCATATTTCTTGTAAAAATATTTTTAGCAGCACAGTGTTTAATGTAAGAGTGAAAAAGTATCTTCCATGATCCCATGCCTGTTCCTCATGAATAATCAAGGTTAAAGAGTTCATTGTGTGCAGCACAGAAGTGGTCTTGGATTAGCAAACTAAGGAGACATGATAGGCTTTACGCAACGCTAAGTTTACTTAGCTTTAAGGAAGAGTTTCAAGACAGGTAATAAATAATGATTGTTAACAAAAATAGTGAACGTCTAGTTACTTCCCAGGAGTGACTTTCAAACATTCTGGTCACTCCTTGTTTGGTATGCTTCTGACCAGGAAGACATTGATTCTTGGGTCTCTTGAGCTGTTGTGCCTTGCTGTTTTTATGAGCTTCCTCAGGTCTAGTGTCCTTTCTCCAGTGTGGGTGCATCTTATTAATGCTGATCACTGATTACTTGGATAAGCATTCTTGACATAGTAACCTTGGTACAATTCTTAGTTTTATTGAATTAGGCATATTTCTATATATTCTCTGAGTTGCTGTTGCAAGGAAGATTTGACCTAAAGTTTTAAATAACATATCTTATAAGAGATAACATATAAATACATATAAGAGCTACTTTTTTTTTTAATGGTTCCTTACAAGGGCCTTGATATATTTTACCAATATTTAAGTGATGACCATTCAAGTTTGCTAACAGCTTTTTCAGGATTACATATGACATCACAGTGACTATCCTTGTACATACGCCCTTGTGAATTTGGGCAAGTTTTATAGAGGCTACATAGCATTTCTGGATCAAAGGACATACACATTGAAATTTTTATAAATCTGCCAAACTGTCTCTCAAAATTTTAATTTTATCAACTGCATGTAAGAGAATATGTTTCCCCATGCTACTTCCTTCTGGTTTTATCTTTGTTGTCTCTCTCCAGTTCCTGAAAAATTTTGTGAGCTTGGTAAAATATATATAATACTCTGTTTTGCATTGGAATCAGCACACTTGGGATTAGATCAGTCATAGTACTAATAAGTGGCTGATCCAGATTGGAATCAAAATCCTTTATGTCTAGTGTTCTTTCAGTTGACTGACACTGAAAAATGTTTCTTTGATTTTACTTTATTTTTTCTTACATCTTAATACTTGGAACCAATATCATAGTCTACTTTTCAGAAAGTCAAATCATTTCTGTCCAGCTTTATTCAACAGAAATTAATGAACTAACCAATTAACCTCTGATTGTGAGTGGAGCTCTTCATTATTTGTCAGTAACAGTAACTTATGCCAGGTTAAAAAAAAATTAGTTTCAGATGTATTTAGTATGCTTATTGGTAGTACCAATATATAAAGTTGATGTAGACATTTTAATGTATTTTAGTCTTCAGCTGTTTATCAGCCTGATGCATAGTACATAACTATTCAACCATTGAAACTGTAGTATTTGATAAATCTGCAAAAATTTTGCTGTATGAGCCAATGACATTTTTACATTAAAGATAACTCATGCAGTAACTTCTTTTCATTAAAGCGTGGGACAATTTAAATGATGATGGAGTGAGCATATTTTTGAGGCTGATTCGTGATTTATCAAAAATATCTTATTTGAGAGTGTCCTCTACTACTGATTTTTTTAGCGGGTCACTTTCATTAATAGTCATTTGTTTACTCAGCTTTCAAACTGCTACCAATGAATTCATGCCAACATTATGTAATACATGCTTGAAATTTTGTTTTCCAAATGCAATTTTATTTAAGTACATGGAAAATATTTCATTAATAAGATTTAAAAGTGGTAGAGTATATCTTTTTTGTTAAGCTTTATTGACAACAAAACAAAATAGTTTTAGGGACAGACTGGAGCTTGTGTTTTCTTTCAGATTGGTGGCACCACAATCCCAGCTTCTAGGTAATAAAAGAGTGGTCCACAGATTTCATCATGGTTATTTTAACTCTTTTAGCCATTTAAAACAGGAATAGATGTGGACAAATTTACTTCCTAAGACTTAGGTATTTCTCTTTTATTAAACTGCTCTAAAAATACCAGTTTAAGTCTGGGTGTGAGAAATGACAGGCAGGAGAAAACAATTTTGGATTATCAAAGTAACACTGATTTTAGCTGAACTAGAGTTAATAATACACAGTATTAGAGATTTGTCCACTGAAATTAATGTCTCCTGTCCCAGTCCTCCCATCATGTTTCATTGCTCCTGTCATAGCCCTCATCATTGTCTACAGTGCAATGTATATATGTGCTTCTCTTTCTCCTTTTTCCACAATAGTGTGAGTCTGGAGAACTAGTTCTTTCTGTTATTCATCTTTCTATTCTGTTTAGGGCCTGCCACGTGATAGGTATAAATGTTGAATTCAACTGATATTTGTAAAATAATATAGTGCGAAAACATGACAAGTCATTCTATGATAATCCTTTGCCACTACTTCTAGATTTTCATTTTACTTCAGTGAATCAATTTTACATAAAAAGATCTTACATAAAAAGATACAACAGACTTGTTAATTTTGTTTACAGAGAAATGTTTTATATACTCTGAGGGTGATTACAGTTTACCATCTGTTTCTTTTTTTTTTTTTTTTTGCGGTACACGGGCCTCTCACTGCCGTGGCCTCTCCAGTTGCGGAGCACAGGCTCCGGACACGCAGGCCCAGCGGCCATGGCTCACGGGCCCAGCCGCTCCGCGGCATGTGGGATCTTCCCGGACCGGGGCGTGAACCCATGTCCCCTGCATCAGCAGGCGGACTCTCAACCACTGCGCCACCAGGGAAGCCCCGATCTGTTTCTATTTATCAGTCTTTTCCATCTCCCTATTCATTTGTTCTGCAGCATCTTTTGTATGTGAGATTATCTCTCCATTTAGCTTTTGATGTTTTTGAACTTTTAGTTTTTGGTATTTAGGAAATATGCAGAATATTTTGTGATCTTCTGCAGGTTATGTTTGTGGTATAATTTGAATTTGGGTCCCTTTCCTTAAAGGGAAATACGTGTTGTCAGTAATGGGTAAAATGAGATTTCCCTCTTAGATATCTTGTAAAAACTCTTATTTTTGTTTTGCACTTTTTAAGGACCTTAGGCTTTTCTTTTCTAGAAAAACAATGCTTTTTAGACTTTATTTTCATTCTAACAGGAATGGAGAAGGAGGACTAATGAATGCTTTAGTCTGTTGAATGCTTACTATGTTCCAGTATTGTGATGAGCACTATTATAATTATTAAGTCATTAATTGCTTAATACCTCTGTCAAAGGTGATACTATTACCATTTACAGTTGAAGAAGCTGAAGCAAAAAAGGGATTTCTTTTTTTTTTCCCCACTTGGCCTGTTTTATTTCTGATATAATATAGGACAGAAAACTATTTCCCGTATATCATTGATTAGTGGAAAATTCTTTGGGACCTTTACTCATGCCAGTACGGTCAATTAACTATCTTTTCCAATATTCCACCTGTTATAAAACACCTAGAAATTTGGAGGTAGATTTTATAAACACTCTTTTAAATGTGTAGCTAAATTTGCAAAAAGGGAAGGTGATTTCATAAGTGCAATAAAATGAGGAAGTAGCTCAAAAAAATACAGTTGTCTCTCGGTGTCTGTGGGAGATTGGTTCCAGGAACCCCTGAGATACCAAAATCCGCAGATGCTCAAGTCACTAATATAAAACGGTGCAATACAGGAATTCAGCCTCCTTCCACAGATTGAGCAGGGGACCAAATTTGAAACCTTTGGGTATGGAGGGCCGATTATAGTTTATTTCTTCTGAAACTGCTGGTGTCCAAGGTCTTTGCTGATTTTTATGACCTAATGATTGGTTTTAACAGCTATGTGGGGACAGAGGCAAGTTTTTGGTCTGTTCAGCGTGAGGAATTAGAATCTTAGACATCTCAGCATTCACTCTTATATTGCCCAGGATTAAAAAAAAAGTTTGATTTGAAACTATTAGGTAAAGGATATATTTTTTTAAATAACGGGATGAATTGATGCTAAGATACTGACCATTTCTAGGAAAATTAGAAATTAGAGAAGTAACAACGGCAAAAATAGTAGACAATGGACTAAGAAAATTTCAAGGAATGATTGACCAGCAGCATCAAATCCTAGGGTGATACTAGGGGAAAAGCACGGTAAGCCAAGAGATAAAAAGGCCCAGTTAGAGAGGCAGCTGGGGCCCTTTTGCCTTATCTGATTATCTTAGTGCTTCCCAAGTTTCAGTCAATTTTGTACCACCTTCTCAATTTTTACAGTCATATATATCTAGATTATTAGTTACTTCATACTTTAAAATAAACTTATGATGTTATGTTTATTATTTATTTATTTTTATTTTTTTTGTGTGGTACGCGGGCCTCTCACTGTTGTGGCCTCTCCCGTTGTGGAGCACAGGCTCCGGACGTGCAGGCTCAGTGGCCATGGCTCACGGGCCCAGCCGCTCCGCGGCATGTGGGATCTTCCTAGACCGGGCCACGAACCCGTGTCCCCTGCATCGGCAGGCGGACTCTCAACCACTGCGCCACCAGAGAAGCCCTATGATTTATTTTTAAAAGAAATCTTCCATATCACAGTAAAATATGGAAACCCTTAATACCTGCCATAAATAGAAAATTTCTATAAAAATTAATAAAATAAGGGAGGAAGGGACTTGCCTGGTGGTGCAGTGGTTAAGAATCTGCCTGCCAATGCAGGGGACACGGGTTCGATCCCTGGTCCGGGAAGATCCCACGTGCCGCAGAGCAACTAAGCCAGTGTGCCGCAACTAGTGACCCTGCACTCTAGAGCCCACAAGCCACAACTACTGGGTCCGCGTGCTGCAACTACTGAAGCCCGTGCACCTAGAGCCCATGCTCCACAACAAGAGAAGCCACCACAATAAGAAGCCCGTGCAGTGCAACTAGAGAAAACCCACGGGCAGCAATGAAGACCCAAGGCAGCCAAAAATAAATAAATAAATAAATAAAATAAATAAGGGAGCAAAGTTATAAGCTATGTCCTGTTACCTGTTTTTGAGCCCGAGGCCTACCTTCTGTTATAAAGAAGGAAAAACAAGCTTTAAAAGTTACTGAAGACATCATATACAGTCTTCTCCTTTATTTAATAAGGGGAATTGGAAAAGATGGAAAAAGGAAATATGCTTTGTCTTAGGTGATTCTGTCTCGCTTGTGTGTGTGTGATGTGTAGGATCGTTTTCAGTACCAGCAGTGTCACTGGCTGAATGTGAAATGATCCAAGGAGGGGAGCGTGAGTGTGTGTGTGTATGTGTGTGTGTCTGAGTGCCTTTTAACGTTCAGCCTTTGAAAGATACTGCTCTAAGCTTCCTATATTGAAATATTCTTTGTTTTTTTTCTTTTTGAAGCTCTTTTAAGAGCCTGTGCTGATGGAGGTGCCAACCGCTTATATGACGTCACGGAAGGAGAGAGGGAAAGGTATGCTTTCTTTCAGCCAGTGTCTGTTATATCAGTTCTGCTCTTGAGCTTGTTTTTTTCTCTTAGTAAATGGTGACTGTTCGTTTTCCTTCAAATTCTTTTTACAGAAAAACCACCTCAGGGAGAGAGCTGCTTAACCATGTTGTATTATTTCTTTGCTTTGAATGGTATCTGCAAGTAGAAATAGGCCAATCTTACTCTTATTGAAAATTAAAAAAAATTCTACTATTTCAAAGTCTCATGAAGTAGCATTATCAGATATCGATATTTGTGAGGACTTTGAACATTGACTAAAATAATGGTAATTTGAGTTTTTATTCAAACAGTTTAAAGGAATACAAACTGATCTTATATAAAAGATATATACTGCTGTAGAAGGTTCAAGATTTTTATATTAGCATCGAGTAAAACTCAGTATAATTTAACTTACTTCTGAGTTATGCATACATATATTTTAAAGAGATAAATAATTTATTTCTTAATGATTTGTTATCTGTGCTCTCTGGTTTTCCTGATCTTTGCATGGTGAGCTATTTTTAGATGTGAGAATACGTTTGATGAAAGCACAGTTTAAATCTAGCTCATTGCCAGCATGTGTATAGTTCATCCTCTTGGCAAACACAAGAATTTATAGTCTAGGTATAAGTAGACTAGCTATGAAATTTAGTTCTACTTCTACCACATGTGTTATTAAATGTACTGAAATGTTTATAGTTTGAGAAATCACCTCCTTGCTGCAAAAAATAAAAATATTTGATGCAGCATACTGTAGCTGTGAGTTTAAATACATGTATTTTGAAATGATGTAAAATACATCTTTATGGCATCAAAATTTTTACTTCACGTTTTTAATATTGGAGCTGTTATTTTGAAAGCAGCTGGTTGCCCATAGGAGGAAGGCATGAGATTGGGCATGTCTGGATGCATTATCAAAGAATATAGCCACAGTGACAGCTAGGAAGACAATTTAAATTCTTAACATTTTGTGCGTCTTTATTTTATTTTATTTTATTTAAATTCTTTTTTGCGGTACGCGGGCCTCTCACTGCTGCGGCCTCTCCCGCTGCGGAGCACAGGCTCCGGACGCGCAGGCGCAGCGACCGTGGCTCACGGGCCCAGCCGCTCCGCGGCATGTGGGATCCTCCCGGACCGGGGCACAAACCCGTGTCCCCTGCATCGGCAGGCGGACTCTCAACCACTGTGCCACCAGGGAAGCCCCTGTGCGTCTTTATTTTTAAACTTTATGGATTCCTCTGACTGTATTCTTGAAGACTTGACATGGACAGTGGGTGAAAAAATACTCAAGTATGTGTATAGAAGTGTCTGGGCCAGTTGCTTCAGAGAGGAGCATAATGGCCATGTGGGCAAGATATGAATTGGGGGCTGTTTGTTTCATGCCTATAGGCTGCTTAGTGGCCAGCAATCTGGTACTGAGTGCTTTTTCTCTTTGTGATGGGTGTAGCTCATGAACATAATTATATGAACCAGAGCTGTGAAAGGGTATTAACACAGTACTTCCCAACTCTTCCTTGATCATAAGAACCATCTAGAATGCCTATGAAAAAATAGATTTCTGTACTGATTAATTTTATTGGATTGGGCTGGCCACTAGTAAGAAATATAACATCCAACATGTTTACTCGCATTTGAAAGTAGTGTACATTGCCAGATTTGGGAATGGGTGCCATTACTTTTGCCCAAATTTCGAAATAATCATTTCTTATATTTCTTAACACATTTATGAGTAATGTTACAGAAATCTTCCAAGAAGATTTATATGATTTATCTAGCATCCATTTGTCCATATATGAAGATGTTTAATAAGAAAGTGTGTTTGTTGTTGATTTTTGAGTTGTAATAACATTGTTTGCCGTGATGCATAGTCTGATGCTTAGGGACGTGGCTGGCTGGGGTGAAGATAGAGTCCCTAGTAGGGAGATGAGTGAAGCTAACTGCTTCATGTGGGAATTAAAGTCTTGGAATAAATCTCATTAAATCCAAACCCTACCCAGTTAAACTAATTGGACACAGGTAACTAAACATTGTTCCTATTAACTGTATTTTTAACAGAAAGGCTTTACAATGGAAATGGAAAAAATATTCATGAGTTTTGAAAAGCCAAGTTAGGGTTGTGGACCACTGCTTCGCTTGTTCTTATTTTTTTATTTATTCAGTGTGCTAATCTACAATGTAATACCTTATAATTATGCAATAAAACATGAATATGTAGAGAATCATCTCCAGTTGAAGAGAAAGTGAGATCTTTACACATTAGGAATGGAAAGAAGGAAGGCTGATGTAGACAGTAACAGAGGAGCAGGGTTTGCCAAGGGATAGCGCTGAAGCAAAATTCAGTGGTGACCTTACGTCTGATCATGTACGGAATGCATTCAGTCTTCTACATCTTTCACAAATGTTTGTCTATTTGTTGTGAAAACAGTTCATGGTGATCTGAGTATATGCTAGTGAGTCGGGAGAAACAAAAAGAAAAAAATAAAATTATCTGTTATTGGGACTTCTTTTGTGGTACAGTGGTTAAGAATCTGCCTGCCAATGTAGGGGACATGGGTTCAATCCCTGGTCCAGGAAGATCCCACATGTCATGGAGCAGCTAAACCCGTGTGCCACAACTACTGAGGTTGTGTGCTGCAACTCCTGAAGCCCAAGCACCCTAGATCCCATGCTCTGCAACAAGAGAAGCCACCGCAATGAGAAGCCTGCACACTGAAATGAAGAGTAGCCCCTGCTTGCTGCAACTAGAGAAAGCCTGTGCGTAGCAACAAAGACCCAGTGCAGCCAAAAAAAAAAAAAAAAAAAAAAAATTATGTTATTTTTTCCTAAGTAGCAAAGAGTTGCATTGAGTTCTGCCATTTGGAGTTCAGAAAATATGACTAATTTTTCTTGCTCAAGTGAATGTAAGCTCAATGAATGTAAAGTCCCTTGTGCCTAGAAAATTAGATACTCAGAAAATATTTGTTAATAAGTGTTTGATTACAGTTACTCTGTTCTCTCTCACCATGAGGTTTTGAGTGACTTTGATGACCTGTGTATTTTCAGTAACTAGATTACCTCTGCTCTGAGAGCTGATAGATTCTGATTTGGGTGTGTGTTCAGTCTGTACCTCAAACTGAGGCAGGGTGAAGACCCAGTCAAGGAGACATAGAATGGGCACTGCCAGTGATATTTGGATCCTAGCTGTGGTTGTGGACTTGAGATTAAAGAGGAAGACAGTTAATGAAGACTCTTTGTACTGTACTCCTGTACTCTTAACTGACTGTTTTCCTAACTCCAGATGTCTGTTTTTAGAAATGTGGGGTAGTAAGTTTGGGTGTCAGATGTGTGGGCTAATACCCCCAATTCTACAGCTCCAGCCTGATACTGACTCAAGTCTCATGTTTATATTCTGGTAGTGGTCTGTGATGAAAAAGTCCATTGGTGGGCTCGCAACATCTGCCTCCTGTCTTCTCCCAAGTAGGTAAAACCCACCGTTGGTCAGAACCAGGATGGAGAAGCTTGGCCCCATGATCAGAATAATCACAGGATACAGAGATGAGGGTGAAAAAATAGAAGAGAAGCAGGGTAGGATTTGCTAAGAAGATTTTATGGAGCAGATTTTTTTCTTGCTCAGCATTGATAGGCATTGGAGGTTTGTTTTGTTTTTCTAGCGATGATTTTATTGACACTGTATTAGATCAGAAAAGTGTAAACTGTCCACAGCAAAGAATATTGCGCGATTGTTATTCGCGTGTACTAGGTAAATAAAAGTGATGATGGGGAGGGTTATGCACTCCCCGCCCTGCCCCTAACCACCGTTGCTCTCCTCCCTCGCCCCGAGTTAGTCCTTTTTCTGCATCTTTAACAGATACTGTAAGAGAAGGACAGTTGTTGCTCTAGTCAGTTTTTAACCAGGGTCCGGAAAGTTGTCGACTCTGACAGTAATTACCAATGTTTTCCACTATAATGAATATTAAAAAACAAACATACAGAGAAGTGCACAAGTGATAACGATACAGCTCAATGAATTTTCGCAAAGCGGAGCACAGCAGTGTGAACAGTACTGAGATCAATAAGTAGAGTATCATCGCAGCGTTGCCGGAGCCTTCTCCTCCTCCCAGCCCCCCTCACAGGAAACTACTCTCTGACCTAATTAATGCTACTTTGGGGCTTCATAAAATAGAATCATAATATATTGAATTTGGAGTGGATGGACATTTTTTGGGATAAAGACTCCATAGCTGGGCTTCCCTGGTGGCGCAGTGGTTGGGAGTCCGCCTGCCGATGCAGGGGACACGGGTTCGTGCCCCGGTCCGGGAGGATCCCACATGCCGCGGAGCGGCTGGGCCCGTGAGCCATGGCCGCTGAGCCTGCGTGTCCGGAGCCTGTGCTCCGCAACGGGAGAGGCCACAGCAGTGAGAGGCCCGCGTACTGCAAAAAAAAAAAAAAAAAAAAGACTCCATAGCTCTCTGAATCTGAAAAAAAGATTAAGAAACATTGCTGGAGGTTCTTACGGGAGAATATAGTCACACTAATTATGGTTAAGAGATGAAGAAAGTAATGGAATCAAGTAGAAGAGAATAAGAATTGTACAGAAACAGTCACAAAACCGATCACACAACATAAGTAATCTGACAATATGGGAGAAATAATTTATACTGATCATTTAAGAAAATAATGCCTTTTAAGGTAGGTAAGCATTTTTAAACCCTGTTCTGTTAGACTCTAGTTAAGGTAAACTGAGTAAAAAAAAAAAAAAGAGAAAGGTTTGGAATGAGATACAGTCTCTCTAGAATAACCCAATGGCAAAAATAAGAATGTAGCATTTAACTTGTGATTCATTCATTCATTCAAGCATTCATCGAATACCTTTTACAGTTAGATATTTTGATGGTTACTGTGAATATATAACTAAGCAAAATATAGTTCCTGCCCCCAGGAAACTTACAGTATAATAGAAGTAAAGAGGAAATTAGCATTCGGTGTGGTAGATTATAAAACGCATAATGCTGAAGCTCTAGTTCTGTGTGATAGGTTCTATGACAAAGGAAAGCATGGGTGTGGACCATTAAACTAGAATGGGGGTGTTAGAAAATATTCTGAGGATCCTAATGGAGTGGAAAAGGTTAGTTAGGGCCCCAGAGTGTGGTGTGTGTTTGTGTGTGTGTGTGTGTGTGTGTGTGTGTGTGTGTGTGTCTGTGTGAGAGAGAGGTTACTAGGGAGAGGTGGAGTGTTTCTCTTGTCTCCTGGATAAAATCTAAACTCATTACGGTGAGAATCAGGGTGTGGCTTTTGCTGATGTTGTCAGCCGTGCCTTGTCTTCTCCCAAGTGCTTTCTCCTCATTGCCTGTGCCCAGGGCCCTTTCTCAGGCTGATCTTCAGCTTGATCACATTGGTACCACCCATAATCCATTCTGATTGTCTGGCAGTCCATTCTGATTGGTCAGAGCTTCTAGATCCTTTGCTGTACTGATATTCAGATGGTTTTAGTAGCATATGTTAGTGTTTTTTTGTTTTGTTTTTTGTAATAAAACTCTCCATGCAGCTGTGCTCTATAAAATGCTGTCTGTCCCATGAGGGCACCCTCTCCTTCCAGCCCGATGGGACTTGGACGTCTCTTATATCTTGTAATACTTTTAAATTTACAATGTTATATTCACATTTTACCTTGATTTAGAGCTGTAACGACGTATATCTTTTACTAGGTTGTAAATTTCTAGTGATCTATTGTCCTTTAACTTTGCATAATACTTTGTAATTATTTACCTTCTCATTTTACCTTGTGATTTAGCTATGTGTAGATGTATCTTATCTCTCTCATTAGGTGGTGAACTCCTGGAAGGCAGTGATCATAATTAATCTTTATGTGCCTTATAATATCCAGTACACTAATGAGCATCCAAGAATTTATTGAATTAATGATTTTTCTTTGATACCTTGGCAGAAATGTCACAAAGACGAAGCTTTTTTTTTTTTTTTTTACAGCCAGGGGTTTCTAAGATACAGTATCAGGTACTAGAAGTATCTTGATGCTAGAGAAGAAACTTCAGGGATATATATAAATATATTTTAATATTATTAGCATGTATAAACCATAAATGTCTTGTATCTAAAAAGATTATCCATTTTTTGTCTCAAATCATGAATAGTAATATGTCCCACTTATTTCCAGAATGTCTTACATTACACCGTATTCTTTTTTTATGTAACATTTTATTTTAAAAATTTTTTTAACATATTTATTGAAGTATAATTGCTTTACATTGTTGTGTTAGTTTCTGCTGTATAACAAAGTGAATCAGCTCTATGTGCACATATATCCCCATATCCCTTCCCTCTTGCATCTCCCTCCCACCCTCCCTATCCCACCCCTCTAGGTAGTCACAAAGCACGGAGCTGATCTCCCTGTACTATGCGGCTGCTTCCCACTAGCTATCTATTTTACGTTTGTACATTGTATTCTAATTTCTTCTTAAATGACTCTTTTATCATGAAACTAAGGTCCTTACCTTTGAATTTATTGGCATTTTGATGCTAAATGTGAGAGGTTTTCTTTTTAAATTGTGATTCTGTGGGACTTTGAGAATCTGAAACTCGCAGCATAGTAGTCTGAGAAAGGGATATGAATTTTGGTGTCATTAGTGTGTAGGAATTTGAAATGGGGGGACTGTTGTTTTTAGATTAGTTTTCTCACAGTAATTGATGAATATAGCATCCTGACTGGGAAGTCCTAAAGATTATTTTTTATATAAACAATGTTCTAGTTGAGCTTAGTTAGTTAGGAGTTGGTCTTCTCTTTCATTTAAAAGATTAGCACCCAACAAAAATTCCCTGAATTCATACAAATGACCATTCAGTTAAGCATGCATTAATAAGGGGTAGGATGAGGATGACCTGGGTGCTTAAATAGAAGAACAAGGTTCATTCTTGATTTCTTATGCCTCTCCATTAATCTTGTCACAGTTAAGATTTCAGACTTTCTAGCTTATATATTCTTGCAACTTTCTCATCACAGATTAGTACTGTTACCAAACCAAACTTGGGTCCACTTGCCCGCCATGCAGCAAAGCCAAACTGCTGGCATGGGGCTGTGGTGAACAAAAGTACAGCGTTTATTGAGGGTGCCAAGCAAGGAGAATGGATAGCTCATGCTAAAAAGACTTGAACTCCCCGATGGCTTTCAGGGAAGGGTTTTTAGAGTCGACCCTTGGGATGAGGGCTACACAGGCATGCCTTTCTTCTGATTGATTGGTGGTGAGGTAATAGGATGATGTTTCAGGAATCTTAATCATCAACCTTCTGGTTCCAACCAACCTGGGGTCCATTGCTTGTGGTCAGCAAGTAGTCACCGTCCTCCACCTGGGTTGGCAGAAGTCTTATTTCCTGTAGAACAACTCAAAGATTTGCGTCAGGTTGTTATGGGTATGCCTTGAGGAGGAACGAGGACTCTGTTTTATAGCTACACTATTGTTTCTTGACTGCTTTTCCTTAGTTTCTGCATTCCCTCACTTCGCTAATTAGTTACCACTTTGGAACTCAGGGAAAACCTCGGAGACTACAGCCAAGTAGTCTACAAACAAGAAATGGGGGACATGGAGGGGCTTTAGTACCTGGGAGGGCCCTGCAGGGTCCTGCTCAATTTCAGTCCCCACTTTTCTTTGATACTCCTCAATCATGAGGGGAACAGGGGTGGGACAAGAAAGGGAATCAAGTTTTGGATAGAGAGGTTAATCATAAACTGAGCAGAGAAACTGGGTTTTAGGGGAACCCGGTTTTAGTACCACTTTTCAGAGTGACCGAGTGGGAATAAAGGATGATTGTAACTCTGCCTCTAAAGCTAACTGTGCCCCAGCTCAACCACTTTCAAAGTATAATTTAAATAACTGAATCAAGTGGGAGCCTAGCTCTTCTTACAAATTAGCTTCTAAAGCCTTTATCAATATAATTAAACCAGGCATCTGGAAGCAAGTTATCTGATACACCCATGAAGGAATCAATGACTTGTCTGTCTACATATGAGTAACTTTAACAATTGGTGTTCTCAGTCCCGTTTTTTGCAGGCAGGTAGCCATGGTGTCTAGAATGGGAATTCTGTAGTGAGAGTGTGCATGGATTTATTAGTTAGGTCAGCATTCGGAATCCAATTCTGTGACTTCACTACTGTGAGATGTTTTGCAAGTAATTTCACCTCATTGGGCTGTAGTGTATTGAAAAGTGACATTTTAGAGAGAGATCTATCTTCTGGATTATTCAGAGAACTCTTTTTTGTTGTTGTTGTTTTTGAATTTTATTTTACTTTTTTTTTTATACAGCAGGTTCTTATTAGTCATCAGTTTTATACACAGCAGTGTATACATGTCAATCCCAATTGCCCAATTCATCACACCACCATCCCCCCCCCCAACTGTGGCTTTCCCCCATTGGTGTCCATACATTTGTTCTCCACATCTGTGTCTCAACTTCAGCCCTGCAAACTGGTTCATCTGTACCATTTTTCTAGGTTCCACATACCTGCATTAATATACGATATTTGTTTTTCTCTTTCTGACTTACTTCACTCTGTATGACAGTCTCTAGATCCATCCATGTCTCAACAACTGACCCAATTTCGTTCCTTTTTATGGCTAATATTCCATTATATATATTTACCACAACTTCTTTATCCATTTGTCTGTCGATGGGCACTTAGGTTGCTTCCATCACCTGGCTATTGTACATAGTGCTGCAGTGAACATTGAGGTGCATGTGTGTTTTTGAATTATGGTTTTCTCTGGGTATATGCCCAGTAGTGGGATTGCTGGATCATATGGTAATTTTATTTTTAGTTTTTTAAGGAACCTCCATACTGTTCTCCATAGTGGCTGTATCTATTTACATTCCTACCAACAGTGCAAGAGGGTTCCCTTTTGTCCACACCCTCTCCAGCATTTGTTGTTTGTAGATTTTCTGATGATGCCCATTCTAACTGGTGTGAGGTGATACCTCATTGTAGTTTTGATTTGCATTTCTCTAATAATTTGTGATGTTGAGCAGCTTTTCATGTGCTTCTTGGCCATCTGTATGTCTTCTTTGGAGAAATGTCTATTTAGGTCTTCTGCCCATTTTTGGATTGAGTTGTGTGTTTCTTTAGTATTGAGCTGCATGAGCTGTTTGTATATTTTGGAGATTAATCCATTGTCCGTTGATTTGTTTGCAAATATTTTCTTCCATTCTGAGGGTTGTCTTTTCTTCTTGTTTGTAGTTTACTTTGCTGTGCAGAAGCTTTTAAGTTTCATTAGGTCCCATTTGTTTATTTTTGTTTTTATTTCCATTATGCTAGGAGGTGGATCAAAAAAGATCTTACTGTGATTTATGTCAAAGAGTGTTCTTCCTATGTTTTCCTCTAAGAGTTTTATAGTGTCCGGTCTTACATTTAGGTCTCTAATCCATTTTGAGTTTATTTTTGTGTATGGTGTTTGGGAGTGTTCTAATTTGATTCTTTTACATGTATCTGTCCAGTTTTCCCAGCACCACTTATTGAAGAGACTGTCTTTTCTCCATTGTATATCCTTGCCTCCTTTGTCATAGATTAGTTGACAATAGGTGCATGGGTTTATCTCTGGGTTTTCTATCTTGTTCCATTGCTCTATGTTTGTTTTTGTGCCAGTACCATATTGTCTTGATTACTGTAGCTTTATAGTATAGTCTGAAGTCAGGGAGTCTGATTCCTCCAGCTCCGTTTTTTTCCCTCAAGACTGCTTTGGCTATTTGGGGTCTTTTGTGTTTCCATACAGATTTTAAGATTTTTTGTTGTAGTTCCGTAAAAAAGGCCACTGTTAATTTGATAAGGATTGCATTGAATCTGTAGATTGCTTTGGGCAGTATAGTCATTTTCACAGTGTTAATTCTTCCAATCCAAGAACATGGTATATCTCTCCATCTGTTGGTATCATCTTTAATTTCTTTCATCAGTGTCTTATAGCTTTCTGCATACAGGTCTTTTGTCTCCCTAGGTAGGGTTATTCCTAGGTATTGTATTCTTTTTGTTGCAATGGTAAATGGGAGTGTTTCCTTAATTTCACTTTCAGATTTTTCATCATTAGTGTATAGGAATGCAAGAGATTTCTGTGCATTAATTTTGTATCCTGCAACTTTACCAAATTCATTGATTAGCTCTAGTAGTTTTCCGGTGGCATCTTTAGGATTCTCTATGTATAGTATCATGTCATCTGCTAACTGTGACAGTTTTACTTCTTCTTTTCCAATTTGTATTCCTTTTATTTCTTTTTCTTCTCTGATTGCTATGGCTAGGACTTCCAAAACTATCTTGAATAAAAGTGTTGAGAGTGGACATCCTTGTCTTCTTCCTGATCTTAGAGGAAATGCTTTCAGTTTTTCACCATTGAGAATGATGTTTGCTGTGGGTTTGTCATATATGGGCTTTATTATGTTGAGGTAGGTTCCCTCTGTGCCCACTTTCTGGAGAGTTTTTATCATAAATGGGTGTTGAATTTTTTTAGAAGCTTTTTCTGCATCTATTGAGATGATCATATGGTTTTTATTCTTCAATTTGTTAGCATGGTGTATCACATCGATTGATTTGCGTATATTGAAGAATCCTTGCACCCCTGGGATAAATCCCACTTGATTATGGTGTATGATCCTTTTAATGTGTTGTTAGATTCTGTTTGCTAGTATTTTGTTGAGGATTTTTGCATCTCTATTCATCGGTGATATTGGTCTGTAATTTTCGATTTTTGTAGTATCTTTGTCTGGTTTTGGTATCAGGGTGATGGTGGCCTCATAGAATGAGTTTGGGAGTATTCCTTCCTCTGCAAGTTTTTGGAAGAGTTTGAGAAGGATGGGTGTTAGCTCTTCTCTAAATGTTTGATAGAATTCGCCTGTGAAGACATCTGGTCCTGGACTTTTGTTTGTTGGAAACTTTTTAATCGCAGTTTCAATTTCATTACTTGAGATTGGTCTGTTCATATTTTCTATTTCTTCCTGGTTCGGTCTTGGAAGGTTATACCTTTCTAAGAATTTGTCCATTTCTTCCAGGTTGTCCATTTTATTGGCATAGTTGCTTGTAGTAGTCTCTTAGGATGCTTTGTATTTCTGCAGTGTCTGTTGTAACTTCTCCTTTTTCATTTCTAATTTTATTGGTTTGAGTCATCTCCCTCTTTTTCTTGTTGAGTCTGGCTATTGGTTTATCAATTTTGTTTATCTTCTCAAAGAACCAGCTTTTAGTTTTATTGATCTTTGCTATTGTTTTCTTTGTTTCTATTTCATTTATTTCTGCTCTGATCTTTATGATTTCTTTCCTTATGCTAATTTTGGGTTTTGTTTGTTCTTCTTTCTCTAGTTCCTTTAGGTATAAGGTTAGATTGTTTATTTGCAATTTCTCTTGTTTCTTGAGGTAGGTTTGTATAGCAATATACTTCCCTCTTAGAACTGCTTTTGCTGCATCCCATAGGTTTTGGATCATCATGTTTTCATTGTCATTTGTCTCTAGGTATTTTTTGATTTCCTCTTTGATATCTTCAGTGATCTCTTGTTATTTAGTAATGTATTGTTTAGCCTCCATGTGTTTGTGTTTTTTACGTTTTTTTCCCTGTAATTGATTTCTAATCTCATAGCGTTTTGGTCAGAAAAGATTCTTGATATGATTTCAATTTTCTTAAATTTACTGAGGCATGATTTGTGACCCAGATGTGATCTATCCTGTAGAATGTTCTGTGTGCACTTGAGAAGAAAGTATAATCTGCTGTTTTTGGATCGAATGTCCTGTAAATATGAATTAAATCTATCTGGTCTATTGTGCCATTTAAAGCTTGTGTTTCCTTATTTATTTTCATTTTGGATGATCTGTCCATTGGTGTAAGTGAGGTTTTAAAGGCCCCCACTATTATTGTGTTACTGTAGATTTCCTCTGTTATAGCTGTTAGCAGTTGCTTTATGTATTGAGGTGCTCCTATGTCTGGTGCATATATATTTATAATTGTTATATCTTCTTCTTGGATTGATCCCTTGATCATTATGTAGTGTCCTTCCTTGTCTCTTGTAACATTCTTTAAAGTCTATTTTATCTGATATGAGTATTCCTACTCCAGCTTTCTTTGGATTTCCATTTGCATGGAATGTCTTTTTCCATCCCCTCAGTTTCAGTCTGTACTTGTCCCTAGATCTGATGTGGTTCTATTGTAGACAGCATATATATGGGTCTTGTTTTTGGATCCATTCAGCCAGTCTCTGTCTTTTTGTTGGAGCATTTAAGCTATTTACATTTAAGGTAATTATCAATATGTATGTTCCTATGACCATTTTCTTAATTGTTTTGGGTTTGTTTTTGTAGGTCCTTTTCTTCTCTTGTGTTTCCCACTTTGAGAAGTTCCTTTAGCATTTGTTGTAGAGGTGGTTTGTTGGTGCTGAATTCTCTTAACTTTTGCTTGTCTGTAAAGCTTTTGATTTCTCCATCGAATCTGAATGAGATCCTTGCCAGGTAGAGTACTCTTGGTTGTAGGTTCTTTCCTTTCATCACTTTATATATATCATGCCACTCCCTTCTGGCTTGTAGAGTTTCTGCTGAGAAATCAGCTGTTAACCTTATGGGAGTTCCCTTGTATATTATTTGTCATTTTTCCCTTGCTGCTTTCAATAATTTTTCTTTGTCTTTAATTTTTGTCAATTTGATTACTATGTGTCTCGGCGTGTTTCTTCTTGGGTTTATCATGTATGGGACTCTCTGTGCTTCCGGGACTTGGGTGGCTATTTCCTTTCCCATGTTAGGGAAGTTTTTGACTGTAATCTCTTCAAATATTTTCTCTGGTCCTTTCTCTCTCTCTTCTCCTTTCTGGGACCCCTATAATGCAACTGTTGTTGCCTTTAATGTTTTCCCAGAGGTCTCTTAGGCTGTCTTCATTTCTTTTCATTCTTTTTTCTTTATTCTATTCCACAGCAGTGAATTCCACCATTCTGTCTTGCAGGTCACTTATCTGTTCTTCTGCCTCAGTTATTCTGCTATTGATTCCTTGTAGTATAGTTTTCATTTCAGTTATTGTAGTCATCTCTGTTTGTTTGTTCTTTAATTCTTCTACGTCTTTGTTAAAGATTTCTTGCATCTTCTCGATCTTTGCCTCCATCGTTTTTCCAAGGTCCTAGATCATCTTCAGTATCATTATTCTGAATTCTTTTTCTGGAAGGTTGTCTATCTCCACTTTATTTTGTTTCTTTTCTGGGGTTTTATCTTCTTCCTTCATGTGGTACATAGCCCTCTGCCTTTTCATCTGGTCTATCTTTCTGTGAATGTGGTTTTCGTTCACAGTCTGCAGGATTGTAGTTCTTCTTGCTTATGCTGTCTTCCCTCTATTCAGAGAACTCTTGATTATGAAATGTTATCACTTTTTGGGCTGGTTCATACTAGACTTGGATAAGCCAAGAGGATAGAGGGTGGCCCTTCAAAGCTACAGTGTGTGATGAATTATAGAACAGTTGCAGAAGCGTATGAGGTAGTTTTAAACAATAGCTATAAGTTCTTTCATAGTTAATATTCTGTATGCAGTAATTGTATAACTACTTAGAAAACTTGTAAGAGCTTATCATATTGTGTTTGGAATCATGGAATGTAGTGTCTGGCTTCTCTGTTGCTTTTCTGTTTTTAATCAGCTTTGTTCAGGAATAATTTTCACACAACAAAATTCATTTTAGACAGTTGAATTAGTTTTGAAGTGGTTAACAGTTGTATTTACCAAGGCAGGCAAGATGAAAACTTGTCCGTCATCCCCCAACTTTCCTTCCTGTTCCTTGGCAGTTGATCCCTTATAGTCTGACTCCTGCAGCCTTCTAGAATATCAGATAAATGGAATTACAGGGTTTGTTTTCTTTTGTCTGACTTTTTAACCTATCCAATGCTTTTTTTTTTGAAAGGAATTTTGCCCTTTTTAAAAAATTTTATTTATTTATTTATGTATGGCTGTGTTGGCTCTTTGTTTCTGTGCGAGGGCTTTCCCTAGTTGTGGCAAGCGGGGGCCACTCCTCATCGCGGTGCATGGGCCTCTCACTATCACGGCCTCTCTTGTTGCAGAACACAGGCTCCAGACGCGCAGGCTCAGTAATTGTGGCTCACAGGGCTAGTTGCTCCGCGGCATGTGGGATCTTCCCAGACCACGGCTCGAACCCGTGTCACTGCGCCTCAACCACTGCGCCACCAGGGAAGCCCTACCCAGTGCTCTTGAGATTGATCATGTTGTTGTGTAACTTTTCACTGTTGGGTAGGGTTCTATTATACGGGTATACCGCGATTTTGTTTATTCATATAATGCAGTTGATTGACTTGATTCTTAAGAATTACCTTTTCAGTTGGAATTTGTTATCATTTCTTCACATTCTTTGGGAGGAATGTTAGTTCTTTTAGCTAGAACCAAACAAAAATTGCAAAGTTGTCACTTCAACCCCAGAGGTTACGTAAGTAGTAGTAGACAGTCATCTATAAGGCTTCTGTTTTCTCTATTGTAGTGAAAATTCTGCAAAAGCTTGCTCAGTATCATAGGCTTTTATGGAATAAGATATATAAATATAAAACTGTTGTGGAGTAAGTTGGTATCAAGTATCTGAACATACATTGTGATCTTAATAACCTCCAATATATGTGACAATTGATTTCAGTCTACCTGTGACTATAGTTTTCTCAGTGATTGGGATTTATTTTCAATCATTTCATGACATAGTTGAAAATGTACTTTCAGTATGCTTTAACATGCATGAAGAGGAAACATGTACTTTGCTTAAGAAAAACCAAAGATCTTTGGTTTTGCTTGATTCTTATAAGCCTAGCTGTAAGCAATATTTAGTCATTTGCTTTGGCAAGTTTTTATTAAAAAGTATTTATACAGTCAAATTACTAAGCTCTGTGAACATGTCAACATTATTGAGTCTTTGAATCAAAATGATGGAAGGTAAAAATGATTAGCACATTTAAAAGAAAATTTATAATAGGAGTCTTGGTATTAAAGAACCCTACCACAACAAACTGTGAGGACATATTTATGTTGAAATATTGATTGGATTAGTTTAGTAATATATTTTAGTCTGTTGGTTATCAAATGCTATAAATCAGAGATCCCAAAGTTATCCATGCATGGCTCCTGAATCATTTCAGGGTATTGGAAGAGGGGGAAAGGATGTATGTAAAGATGCTATGTTTGTCAGATCATGCATGAAGTCAAAATAAATGTTCAGAGTGAGATCATTTTGAGCAGCTGCAGGAAGTCAGTTTTCAACTAAATTTAATCAGGGGCATTGTTCTTTATGGCTATTCTATTTCATAAAGTATGTTTCTGACAAATCGCTTTTCCTTTCTTGCACTGGGGGTGAGTCTTCAGAAATAAATTACCTTCAGATGATTTTTCAGAGAAACCTTGATCATCTGTCGAAAGTTTTGAGTAATACATGGCTCTATTAATTTTATTTTTTTAAAAACTGAATTTTTTTAGCACTTGTTAATACCATTGAAGAGCTCATGTATTTCATCACATTTTTTTGCTTATTTTCAATATATTATTAGATTGCTGAGTTAAATAATAATTGAGAGTAATCATATAATACCACATATATGTTGTATATTTATAATATATAATCACATATATACCTCATGTATGTACTATATACTACACATTATATATATATAAAATATATAATCATATACCACATATATAATTGCATGTGCATATATATATATAATTTTTAAGAAAAATTATGGAATGGTCCCTGTCCAATTTTTCATATGCATTTACATACATGCGTGCTTACACACACACACCTAGCACACCTAGATACTTCCTGCATGATTTTTCATTATTAAAATTTTGGTTTTGTGCGATTGGACCAAGGGTAAGCAGAATAACTTCAACAACTAGATGGCATATATGATTTGTTGACACATCATTATAGGACATGAAATTTGAGTTGATGATGAGGCTGTACCTAAGCCAGCTGTGGCCTTCCTATTGTTAGGGGACAGAAAAGTGACAGCTGGAGTTCAACTAGCAAGGCTAGTCAATGAACTTTGTGGGAAAACATCCAAATGGCAGTTACACCAACATGAGCACTGAGCTATCACTTGCAAACCTATGTTTTAGATCTGGGAGTTGTATTCCTTGAAAACTTCAGTTTTGCCTCTGTAGCCAGAGGGTTCAAGAATATGCTAAAGAATCTGAGAAAGGGCATCTAAAATACAACAAGAAAATATTTTACCACCATAAGAAAAAAATCACTGTGTGTATGTATGTGTACTTATATATATATATATGTATATACACACACATACATATTATATCATAGTTGTTTAACTCTTGGGTATTATTTGCCTTAGGAAGTAGAAGAGACCTAGAGAAAGGAAGGGAACCTAAATAATGAGCAAGAGGACATTAATCTGTAAATGCACAGGCTGAAAGGAGCTAGAATGAAAAATCATGATTATTAAAAACGTTGACTTACTCTCTAAACTCTGTGATCTAGAATTGCATTTATTACTTTTTGGAGCAGTGCTTCTGCTTGGACTATGGGAAAGAAGGTGTTGTCTCTCACCACGGGGTTTAGACCAGTGAGCTCTTTATTTTTGACCTTGGATATCAGGGTCCATCCATTTCTGCTGAATACCTGTAGGGGTGCAACTTAGGGCTAGAGGAGCCATGAAGGAGGAGGTTGTTTAAGCATTAACACTCTTTGTCAGTGATTATTTAAAATATTTGTGCCATATTGGTCTCCTACTCAGCATATTGTTTAAGACACCATTGGAATGCCCATTGAAATGTCAACATGTACCCCAGTGTTCATGGCAGCACTATTTATAATAATCTAAGACATGGAAGCAACTTAAGTGTCCATTGACAAATGAATGGGTAAAGAAAATGTGGTCTGCATATACAATGGAATATTACTGGCCCATAAAAAAGAATGAAATAATGCCATTTGCAGCAACATGGATGGACCTAGAGACCATCATATCATACTAAGTGAAGTAAGTCAGACAAAGACAAATATCTTATGATATTGCTTATACATGGAATCTAAAAAATGATACAAATGAACTTATTTACAAAACAGAAACAGACTCACAGACATGGAAAACAAACTTATGGTTACCACAGGGGAAAGGAGGGGGAGGGATAAATTAGGAGTTTGGGATTAAAATATACACACTACTATATATAAGATAGATAACCAATAAGGACCTACTGTATAGCATAGGGAACCATACTCAATATGTCTTGATAACCTATAATGGAAAATAATTTAAAAAAAAAAAAATATATATATATATATAGCTGAATCACTTTGCCATGCACCTGAAGCTAACATAACATTGTAAGTCAACTATATTCAACAAGAATTTTTTTAAATGTCAAGGAATTAGTTTTAACATCAAATGAAGTTACTTTTTTTGTTTGTTTTAATTTATTTATTTATTTATTTTTGGCTGCATTGGGTCTCCGTTGCTGTGTGTGGGCTTTCTCTTGTTGTGGAGAGCAGGGGCTACTCTTTGTTGCGGTGCATGGGCTTCTCATTCTGGTGGCTTCTCTTGTTGTGGAGCACAGGCTCCAGAGTGCAGGCTCAGTAGTTGTGGCGCCCGGGCTTAGTTGCTCCGTGGCATGTGAGATCTTCCCGGACCAGGGCTCGAACCCGTGCCCCCTGCATTGGCAGGCGGATTCTTAACTACTGTGCCACCAGGGAAGCCCAAATGAAGATACTTTTTAATAGAACACTATATCTGATTCATTTATGAAAACTATAAAAAAAAAACCCTTCTTTTAAAAATTCATTTACAAAAATCTTTCTTTTGCTTCCTTCTAAGTGTTGCAATCCTTATCTTTAAAAACTTGGCTCATGTCTTGTTTCCTGGTAACTAGCAATTTCCATATCTAAGTCAGGCACAGATTCTCTAAACAGCCCTTTACTGTCACTCCGCATTATGTTGAAAATTTCTATGAGTGTTTCTACTTCATTGTACAGAGTTCCTTGTTCTCGTTTTATTCATCTTTGGAAATAACACTAGTACCCAGGATGAGGTTTGACAAATAATAGATGACAAATAAACATTTTTAATTGAGAAGGATTCCTCCTTTTAGATAGTTTTCTCTGAAAATAATAATACTTTTCCTACAGGTAAGTCAGTAAATGATAAATCCTGAATGAACTAAGGTTATTTGTTGACTAGATTTCTTACTTTACCAGGTTAGGTTCAGTTATTCCAAGTCTCTTTTACTCTGTTCGTCCTTCCTGGATGGTCTTTTATCCAGTGCTTCCCTTAACTTGTCATAGCATTTATCACAACACGCTGAAATCACCTGTTTGCGTGTCCCACCAGCCTGTAACCCCAGTGGAGGCTTATTGGCTTTTTCTCTTTCTCACCCCCAGTAACTAGTTCACTCTGTGCTTAATGGTTATTAAAGCATGATTAGGGGACTTCCCTGGTGGTGCAGTGGTTAAGAATCCGCCTGCCAATGAAGGGGACACAGGTTCAAGCCCTGGTCCAGGAAGATCCCACACGCTGCTGAGCAACTAAGCCCGTGCGCCACAACTACTGAGCCCGCACTCTACAGCCTGTAAGCCACAGCTCCTGAGCCTACGCACCACAACTACTGAAGCCAGCGTGCCTAGAGCCCATGCTCTGCAACAAGGGAAGCCGCCTCAATGAGACACCCGTGCACATCAAGGAAAAGTAGCCCCACTCGCCACAACTAGAGAAAGCCCGTGTGCAGCAACGAAGACCCAATGCAGCCTAAATAAATACATACATACATACATAAAATTGAAAAGAAAAAAAAGAAAAGCATAGATTAAAAAGAACATGATTAGGCATGATCTTCCATAAAAATTTGATGTATTTTTCTATCATAGATTAAGTATGAAAGCATATTTCTGACCCAGTAAATTTTAAATTTCTTAAATTTCTTAAATTTTTTTTCAAGAGGAGAATTAGAGAATGACACTAACAGCTCTTCTGTTAATGTTGTTAGGAGCTTCCTTTTTTTTTTTAACATCTTTATTGGAATATAATTGCTTTTCAATGGTGTGTTAGTTTCTGCTGTATAACAAAGTGAATCAACTATATATATACGTATATCCCCATATCTCTTCCCTCTTGCGTCTCCCTCCCACCCTCCCTATCGCACCCCTCTAGGTGGTCACAAAGCACCAGAGCTGATCTCCCTGTGCTATGCGGCTGCTTCCCACTAGCTATTTATTTGATGTTTGGTAGTGTATATATGTCCATGCCACTCTCTCACTTTGTCACAACTTACCCTTCCCCCGCCCCATATCCTCAAGTCCATTCTCTAGTAGGTCTGCATCTTTATTCCCGTCTTGCCCCTTGGTCCTTCATGACCATTTTTTTTTTTTTTTTAGATTCCATATATATGTGTTAGCACACGGTATTCCTTTTTCTCTTTCTGACTTACTTCACTCTGTATGACAGACTCTAGGTCTATCCACCTCACTACAAATAACTCAATTTCATTTCTTTCTATTTAAATTTTTTGTGTTCCTGGGTTCTTGGTTGTAAGGAACAGAAAAAAACTCTGACCAATTTACACAACAACAAAAAAATTCTGCAAACGTATTGTAATTGACAGAATAAGTGAGAAGCTTGAGGGGGTTGGGTTTGGGAAGTAGGCAGGAAGCTGGAAACCAGATCTACAGCTATGTTTGTGTTCTAAGAACCAGAAGAGGCTTGCAGTCAGCCTCTGTGAGCCCGGCACTGCGTGCTGCAGATGAATTGTCAACAGTCTCTCGTTTCTTGCGTAAGAGCACATGATTGACTGACCGAGTGGACGTGGTTAAGGGACTCTCTGCCCCTGCCCTTGTTTCTCAAGGGGGTGGGAGTCCTATCTGTTTCTGGAGTGGGCTGTGCCTAGCATCAAGACTCACAACATGTCAGTTTCTGTAAACAGGGGTAGGAAGGGCCAAATGCAAACACAGATAAACGAAACCAAACACTTCCTACGGATGCCCATCCACAGCATCTTTCTTTGGCTGCCATCATGCCCTAGGACAGTCTAGTGGTCTTTATCAATCTCCTTCATACTTTTCATTCCAGTGCACCTCCCAACCTTAATATTTAGTGTCATGTAAAATACCCCTAGTTATGAGATTTTTTTTTTATTCTTCCTGGTCTTAATGACAGTGAATTAAATGGTTACCTGTCCTGTCATGCATATGAAAATACCTTTCATGCATTCAGAGAAATTTAATAATGTTCCTCCCAAGTTTTAAAAAAAGTGTACCATGTACACTTCCTTAATTTTATAAAAACTTGTAATCAGAGGATTCTGTGTATTTTCCCTGACTTCATCTTATCATATATTTTTTTCTAAGTAAACTCTTTTAAATCCCACTCTTAGGATTAATGATTTTTCTGGGGGGGGGTAATTTTTTAAAGATACGTTTTACGTTTAAAAACAAGTTTCTCTTAGTGAACTATTACTAAGACAAACTGCATTGCACAACATAGGTATTTCTTTACCTGATCTGGGTCTTTGTGACAATTGAGTTTAAGAGAATACAATTTTTTTGATTTGTAATATGTAAAAAGGTTTCATTATGTGAGAGCACAGTTTTGCTTTAAAAATACAATAATATAGTGTTTTGTTTTGGTTTTATTACATAATTTCCTTGGTTTGTCTTTTTTAGATGACATTTTTTCAGATGTATTCCTTTATTAAAAAATATTGACAAATTTATATACAGGAAAAAAATGTTTTCTGATTTGAAGCATAGTATTTTAAAAAGGCAGCTGAAGCCGAGAAGCTTAGAGTGCAGTCTTCTTTGTACAACTATCATCAAGTTTTTTCCTTCATGCAAAATTCACTTATTTATCACTAGCGGCCTCTAGTGTGTATTTAATTTTTTTCCTGCTAGGCTGTAAATTGGTAGATTATTAGTAACTGGAGAGCATTTCCATGTGTTAGGAACAAGAAAAACAACTATAGTTTCTGTCATCTTAGCATTACATCAGTCAGTGGGAAGGACATTTTCACATAATTGTGTAGCCTTATGGGCCCTATTAACCAGTAACAGGGTGTTCATAGTGACTTTCCTCTGTGTGGCAGTTGTTCTCTGAAGTATACTTCTGATACACTGGGAGAAAGCAGTGATGGTCTTGCACTGCACTGATGCCTTCTCATGCTTTTAGTAGGATGGAATCATGTTAGGATACAGATAGCAGAAGTTACCAAAACCAGAGATTTTAGCCAAACCATACAGCAGAAGTCTGAACCAAACTGTCCTTAGTTGTTCAATTTTAAACAAAACTGTATTCAGGTGCTTTTTAAAGTAGTCATAATTACAAATAATAACAATACAAAAATAAATTAGTTTAAGTGAATCAAATCTGAATTATTTAGTATTTGCTTTTGGTTTTTACCTTTATATATTCCTTTTTTTTTTTTTTAAAGGCACATTCTCCCCTACCCCAATCCACCCTCCCACTTACAGAAGTAATTCAGGTTCATTACAGTGAACTTGGAGAATACAGGACGATACAAAGTGAAAAATAAAAATTACCTGAAATCACCTGGATTCTTACTGTTTATATTTTTACACACTTTTTTCAATTTCTTATTTTTTTAAGCTTGTTTCTCTTTTTGAGTGTATATATGTGTGCATATGTAGTAAAATAGGAATTTTTATGCATATATTTTATACCATACCTGTTTTATCAACATTGTATTGTGAACACATTATCATATCATTCAGTATAAATTTTGTTATGTTCTTATTTATCAACCATTCTCCATATATCAGGAATGTTTTATTGTTCATAATTTTTTATAACTCTGATGAGTAAAACTTGTACAAAGTTTTACCTACAAAACTTACCTAAGTTCCTGGCTCTTAAAATAGATTCCTGGGAATTTAGATATGAGGTCAAAACTTATGAATTAAAAAACTTAAATTCAAGTTGATAGTTTGCTTTCCAGAAGATTTGTGCTTATCTGTGCTTTTATCAGCAATGTAAGATCATATACATTTCTCTCCACTCTTGCCAGCTTTGTTAATTTATTGCTGTGTGATGCAGGAAATTATGTTCAATTGTGACTTTAGCATGTTTTGTATTATACAGTCATTCCATATGGAAGACATTATTGTAGGAATTGGGGATGCAGCAGGGAATGGAATGCCTGATTTCCTTGACGTTTCATGGAGTCAGACAAGAAGTCAGATCAATAATGAGAATATAAAGTATATTAATAGCGATACGGAGAACAAAAGCAGGAGAAGGGGTAGCATATTTTGTGGTAGGGTGGTAGAAACTAAAGGGAAGAGGCCTCACTGAGAATGTGACTTCTGAGTTAAGACCTGTAGGAGGGGAAGCGGTGGGCCACTTGGAATCCACAGGAAGGGCAGGGTAGGCAGAGGGAGTGAGGGAATGCCTGTGTGGACAGTCTGACACCTGAGAATGGTGTCATTTAATAACAAACCACCACAAAATTTAGTGGCTTTAAACAACAATGATTTATTGTTGTTTCCAATCCTAGGGACAGCTAGGCAGATCTGGGCTCGCTCGTGTCAGTCATGCGGGTTGGGTAGGCACTTCTGCCCATGACGTTAGCTTGGAGATAGGACTTGCTCACGTGTTTGAAGGTTGGCTGCCTATAACCTGGGTCACCTGACTCTGCTGTCTTACCCTCCATCCTTCAGCCTCAGGCTTGCCCACAATTCTTCTCATGGCGACAGGGGAGGGTTCCGGGAGAGCAAAGGGAAGGCTGCAACTCCATTGGAGGCCTTGATTCATAACTGCCAAGCCATCATCATTTCCACTGTATTTTGTCAATCACAGTAAGTCACCAGGTTAACACAAATTCGAGTGGGAGAGAAATAGGCTTGTGTTAGCACCTCTTGATGGGAGGATCTGGAAAGTCACCTTAAAAAGGAGTATTGATGGAGGGGAGAAATAATTATGGATAATTTTGCAAACCGTCTGCCACAGGTATGAGGGGGAAGCTTATTAGGGGGAGAGTGGTTAGAAAGTTAACGGAGGGTAGCTCTTGTAGGGACTCTGTAGGTAATACTAATGATGTACTCTCGGTGAGATGGGAAGCCGTTGGGCAGTATTGAGCAGGGGATTGGTCTCCGCTGTCTTATCAGCATTCTAGCTTGGAAGATGGTAAGAAAGAGTAAGATTCAGAATACCTTCTGCAAGAAGAGTCTATAGAACTTGCTGACAAACCAGTTATGAAGAGGAAAAAAGAAGAATCAGGGATGAGTCTAAGGATTTTGGCCTGAACAACTAGAGAAGATTGATTTTTGGTTTAATGAGATTTGGAAGACTGTAAGGGGGACAGCGTTGGTGGGGAAAGGAGCAGAGATTCAGTGATAACATGTGTGGAGTTTGAGGTGTTTGTTATACATCTAATGTTGAGTAGAATGTTCAATACCTGAGTCTGGAGTTGAGGGAACATATAAGCTTCAGAGCCATCAGTATACAGAGGGCATTTAAGGCCAAACGACTTGGTAAGATAACCTAGTAGTAAGTGCAGACAGAAGAGGAAAGAGGTCCAGGGACTGAGCTGTGGGCACTGCAGTGTTAAATCCAAGTGAAGTGTAAGAACTATCATGTAGACAGAGCAGGAGTAACCAGTGACTTACAGGGAAGCCCAGGAAACCATAGTTTTTGTTTCGTTTTGTTTTGTTTTTTTTGCGGTACGCAGGCCTCTCATTGTTGTGGCTTCTCCCGTTGCGGAGCACAGGCTCCGGACGCGCAGGCTCAGCGGCCATGGCTCACGGGCCCAGCCGCTCTGCGGCATGTGGGATCCTCCCGGACCGGGACACGAACCGGTGTCCCCTGCATCGGCAGGCGGACTCTCAACCACTGCGCCACCAGGGAAGCCCGAAACCATAGTTCTTAAATCAAATGAAGAAAGGGGATCAAGGAATAGAGAGCAATCAGTTCTGTTATGTGCTTCTGATGGATAAAGTAACATGGGAGTATTGATCATTAGATTTAGCAATATGGAAGCTTTGAAGGTTGAAAATGTAAAAGCTATATATACACCTACATACCTATATAACGATGATAAATTATATATACACACACATTAACACAAATTCTTTCTCTTTGTATCATATCTTTGATTTTTCCTATTTGATTTTATTTCTATTTGAATCAACTGTTGGTGTCAACTTTATTTGAACACGGATGGTCACCCTTTGTCTTTTATATTTCTTCTAAATGTTTTCCATAATATGCTTTTTACAGTTGTTAATACTCATCTTCTAATGATTTTACGATTTCAAGGTGACCTATACCTAAGCCATTATCATCAGCTTATCAATTCTTTCCAATTCCTATAAGACAGAAATTATTACTAAGTGCTGTAGAGTACTTCCTGAGCTCTAGTCCCTGTCTTTTAGGGTAATGGTTCACACATTCATGCATAATGGATAGAAGCAGCAAGGTAAAAACAGAAATTTGCAAGGATAGGAAACGCAGTATTTACTTTAGCAGGTCAGCATATGCCTTAAATTCTTTTGTCATTTCCTTAAATAAGGTTTAATTCCTATTATGGGGGAAGCTGTGGGGAAAAAGGAAGAATAAGAATTAAAAACACTATACTAGCAGAATGGTTAGCTAGGCAGCTTATTATGCTTGGCTTTGGAAAATGTGGGAGGAGCAGACAACCTATTAGTGACCCTAATGGCATTTATCACTAGCTGTATTTATTGAATTCTGTGTATTATGTCTCCACTGAATCACAGAGAGAAGCATAAAGCAAATAAATTACACAAAGTAAGTCACTCTCAGTGAGCTAGCCTTTTATATTAAGGTGAAGAATTGGCATTAACCCGTATACATGCTTTGAGGCTCTTTCATGTTTGTAAATAAGACAAGATGAAGCCTTCCACTCTGCATTCTATCAAGCTTAGCATGATTCCCCTCAATATACATAGCATTTTCTGGCACTACCCTGCACCCCTACCACTACTGCCTTCTAGGAAAATAATCCCATAGCTTACTTTCTCTTCAAATAACCTCTCTCATTCCTTTCCTCTCCTCACCACTTTTGGAAAATAAGTAATTACAGAAAAGGGCAGGAGGGGAAAGTGACCTAATACTAAGAGCCAGAGGAAATATTTAATTGTACAACCTTTATTGCATTTAGTGTGCAAAGCCCTGTTCTGAAGCTAAAAGAGGCACTAAGTCATTCTCCCGTGTTTTAAAGATGGTAACATCGCCAGCCACATGTGAATGCAGGTGACTGAAAGACGAATCACCTGTCATCTAAGAAATGAGGAAGTGACCTTGTGGAGTATATACACATACTTTTCCTTCGTTTCCTAACTTTTCTTTCACCTCTTCCGACTTTTTTTCTTTTCATTGCCCGAATGAGGGCATTATGTTTCTCTCTCATCCTCTTGTCATGATCTCACTCATTTAAACTTTTCATGCAGGACCACCTGTTATCAAGCCTTGGCTTCCCTTCCTCTAGTCTGGCAAGTTTGTGTTTTTCTGTTGCATTCTGTGCTTGACGGAGTCAGTGATCCTCTTCTATAATATCCATGCTTAGACTTTGAACTGTTTGGATCTGTAACTTTGGTATCTGCAGCGTGACACACATTGTATATATTTAATAAATCTTTGATAAATTAAGTATCCCGTGTATGGAAGATTCACGAGTATATCATTTTACCTCTGACCTCTCCTCAGCACTCTCTCTGCATTTACAACTTTCAGCTGAACTTGGGCACTGAAATATTCTGTAATCTTAAACTCCAACTGTCTAAAACTCTAGTTCTTATTATTTTGTCTTAACCAGTGGTATGAAGACGAAATCAAATTTCTGAGACTTAAATATTGATTTTAGTCTTTCAAAATTAAAATTGTTTCCTGTTTATGGAGAATGTTGAGAGAGAAGTTTCAAAAGATGGATTGAGCCATTTTATAGATGCCTTAATGACTAGTCAGTCTCAGGAATAGATGTTCCTCAAATGTGGTGCCTTGTTAGAGTTTCACACTAAATCATTGTACTCGCCATGTACATTGTTGGGCAGCAGTTAGCATTGTATAAATCGTGACCCAGTCTCTCTATCTCTTATCCAAAAACCTCATTTCCATCCTAGAACTTGATAATGAGTCTTTTAAGAATAGCATCTTGCAGGAATGATGAAAGTGAATAAAATGACAAGCCGCTATGTGCTTGAGTGTAGTTTATATTATAAATTTTGTTTTCTGGAAACCCACTGTATGAATATGATACAGTAGAAAAACTGTCTTTTCACAAAACCTCTTTAGGTCTTGACACAGCATTCGCCTCAGAGGAAACTTGCTAGGTTATATGCAATATATAAAAATTTTTTAATGACTTGTTTGTCTTTGATGTGTATTATGTGATTCAGTATGTGCAGACTCTGGTCTCCATATTTTTAGTGTAAATATTGTATAAATTTTACTCCTGTCGTTCTCATTTCTTAGTGTTTTCATCTTCAACTCTTTGTGGAGCAAAGGAAACAGTACATTTCGGGCATAGAGTTGATATTAAATTTTAAAACTACTTCTCTTCTGAAATCTTTTTACCTTAGATTTTGCTGTTGAATTTATTATTATTTTTTCTTCTTTATATCTCGTCCTTCTTTGGTGCCAACTAGACAGGTCATTAATTAAACATGTAAACTGGTTCTCTGGAATGGAAATAGTCTCACTCCCAAAACTACTGGTTGGTTATGTAGTGTTATCTGAGCTTTGAAAATCTAGCAAAGCCACAAGGGAGGACCCAGTTTATCCTTCTGTGTAGAGAAAATCCATTCCCATGTGTCATGAAAGCCACCGACAACACATTTCACCACCTGCATGTGTGACATTAAGCTGCCAGCATTGGGAGGCAGTAAAATGATTTCTGAAGTAGCATCTGATACATGCTTGGCACAGTTGTAGTAGCGTCTTACCAAATGTTATACTAAATATTAAGCTTTGTGATTAAATATGTGATTTATAAAATTGCTGTTAAATTATTACTTTAAAGGGTAATGTTCACTGTAACACTTTGGGTCTTGATTCACAGTTGAAATGATACATTTGTCAATGAGAAAATTATTTTCTAAAATGTGTATTTTTCAAAATTTGAGGTACACCTGAACTCTAAAATATTATAATATTAAATTCGTTATATTTGCATTATCTATATATAAATAAATGTTAAATATAATACATAATTATATAATTTAGTGGGGCAATTAAGCTGGTGTGAATTATAAGTAGGATAAAATATATTTCGAAAAATTGAAATCCGCAAGCTACTTTAATGACATATGATTGATTTTTAATTAATAACAATTTCATTCTGTATATAAATGGAGATTTTAAAGTCTCAAATAGCGTATTCTCTTAGTGATCATACTTCATTTCAGGAAGTACTGATTTAGAGTTGATGATTTTGAGCAAGTGAGAAAAGAAAGAATATTGTGTGTCATGGAACATACCTTGTATGATGTCAGTCCCATTACATCTATTAAGTCTTATTTTTGGCCCATAGCAGGAGTTGGCAAACTGTAGCTTGCAGGTCAGCTGCCTAGAAGTAAAGTTTTATTGGAACACAGCAGTGCCCGTTGTTTTCCTACTTTCTACAGCTGCTTTCTTGCTATCATGACAGAGTTAAGTAACTGAGACAGAGACATTATCATCCATAGAAGCTAAAATACTGACTGTCTGGGTCCTTAAGAAAAAAATTTGTTGACCCCTGGCCTAGAATGTGGTCTGTTTTGAAGAATATTCCACGTGCAGTTGAAAAAGAATGTACATACCTGCTGTTGTTGGCTGGAGTGTTCTATAAATACAGGCATACCTCAGAGATACTGTGAGTTTGGTTCCAGACCACTGCAATAAAGCAAATGTTGTAATAAAGCAAGCCACATGGATTTCTTAAGTTTCCCAGTGCATATAAAAATTCGTTTACACTATACGGTAGTCTTTTAAGTGCACAATAGCTTATGTCTTAAAATACAATGTATATATCTTAAATAAAAAAATTTGTTTTGCTAAAAAATGCTAGCCATCATCTAAGCCTTCAGTGGCTCATAATCTTTTTGCTGTTGGGGGGTCTTGCCTCAGTGGTGACGGCTGCTGACCGAGGAGGGTGATGGCTGCTGAACGTTCGCATGGCTGTGACCATTCCTTAAAATAAGACAGCCATGAAGTTTGCCACATCGGTGGACTCTTCCTTTCATGAATGACTTCTCTGTAGCATGCAGTGCTGTTCAATAGCATTTTACCCACAGTAGAACGTCTTGCAAAATTGGAGTCAATCCTCTCAAACCCTGCCACTGCTTTATCAACTAAGTTTATGTAAATTCTAAATCCTTTATTATCATTTCAACAGTCTTCATAGCATCCTCACCAGGAGTGAGGCTTTCTAGGCCTCTCTTTCTCTGTATGGTTCCATCTTCTGCATTTTCAAGCTCTTCACCTTGCCTTAAAATTAATCTTGGTCTCCTCACGTTAGGGAGGCCGCAGGTCTCTGAGTTTTCCCTCATTGTGCTCTGAGATAGAAATTGCCTTCAGAAAGAAAGCTGAGGAATCACAGGGGCTCATCTTATTTGTTTCCCTTTTTTTCACAGCAGCTGTCCTGAGCTGCCTGCTTTCCACTGTCTGAATACCATTGTTTAACATATTTTGTCTGATTTTCCAAGTTGTTACAGTTGAGAGGGGATTCTCATAGCATGGGCAGTAGTAGCTGTCTATGTATTGTAACTTTTTACTGATCCATAAAATTTGCATTGTTTATTTTGAGTCAGAGTGCTCGGTTACAGAGCTGAATTATTCATTTGTTTGTTTGTTTCCTGCCTAGAATGAAATATGCTTTCACGAAGACTCATATGATTTCATAATTGTGCCTCTCTTTACCACTTCTCTATTCATTAAAATAAATCATAAACCTAGAAGCATAAGCAGAGCATACCTAGGGATTGATAGCTTATGGTATGGAGTAACTTGGTACTCACACTGCTGCTTGATTACCATGCAGCTCTGGTTGGATATACAAGTAGGGCAGGTTTCAAATAAGGGCCAAGATTTTGTGAGAAGTGAAGTTGCATATTCTAATGGAAGTGTAGCAAGAAAACGTTCCTATGCCAGGCAAGGGAATCCTTCAACTCAGAGAACGCTTAACAGCCTACAGGTGGGCAAAATCACCTGACCCAAAGTCTGTTTTATGATAAAGTGTGGAATGTCTCATGTAATTTATTTATTGAGTACTGCACTGAAAATGAAAAAGAGAATTATTGTGTGTCAGTTGTTTACCCTTGTGATCCTGTGGCTGCCCAGCATCGCCAAGAGAGTATGTCATATCACTAGCTTAGGAAGACATTAAAATTCAAAATTTGAGGTGTGATTTCTCCTAAATGCTTATTGCTTTCACACCACTTAAAGTCAAAAAATCGAACCGTTGTAAGTCAGGGACCGTCTGTATTTAAATACCTTTGAAACCTTTATTGTATTCGGGACTTAGTAAAATAATCTGATTGTATCTATAAACACAGTCAAAAGTGGTACCATTTTTACTTATTGTATTTTAGATCACCCTTGATTTTTTCCTGCCTATTAATTAAGTTATGCAGTTTTGCAGAGAATATTAATTAGCTCAGACCTTTGAATGAGCAATTCCTGTTTCTTCACACTGGATACCATTACTTTTTTCTTGTATCTGGAGCCATAATCTTTCTCAACAATGTTCTCAAAATTTCTCCTCCTAACATATTCCTTTAATCAAGATCCTATCCTTTATTTAGCAATGAGCACAAATCCTTCTTTCCTTCTGCCTCAGTGGTACTTTTCTAATACATACGGGTTGACCAAATTAACACTGATGAATAAAATCAGGAGGGGAATAATGCAGTTATGTAGAGAACTTTCTCCACAAGAAACTCTTCCTCCATTTCATAAATGCATGTATCTGGGAGGCTGTAGAGAGCTGTTAGAGAATAAAGATGGTGCCGCCTGGGCGTGAGATTTGGTTCTAGCTCTTATTAGCCTTCTAACCTCGGACAAGTTACTTAGCTTCTCTAGTAATAACTTTTATGTTAACTGAATGGCTTCAGTCCTGCTTGCTTCGTGTGGGGCATTTTCTAAGTCCTTTACATATGTTAACTCTTAATCCTCACAACCACTCCACATTATATCCTCATTTTACATAAGACGAAATGAGGCTCAGAGAAGTGAAATAATTTGGACAAACTAAGAATTAGGGAGCAGGCGTAGTAAGAAGTTCATATTGAAGGTTTCTTTCCTTGTTCTTTCCCACTTCCTTCTTCCCCTTCCTTCCCTCTCCTGGCCTTTTTCCTCCCTTTTTACCATTTTTTTCTACTTCCTCCTCTCCACTCTTTCCCTCCCCTCCCCTCACTCTGCTTCCTCTTTTTGTCCTCTCTTCCTTCCCCCGCCCCTCTTCCTTTTTCTCCTTTTCCCTCCTACTCCCACTTCTCTTCCTTTCATCCCCTCATCCCTCCTGCTTCTCCTTCTCTGCCTTTTCACTTTATTACATTATTGTCACCATCTGTGTACTTGGTGCTTTGGGGAATACCAAGATCAATCAGAGATCTCCTGCTCCAAGAACTTAGTCTAGAAGAAGCTAAAAGACATTTATAAAATTGCTTAAAATGAAATGGAAAGTAAGAGATTCACTGCTATGGAAGTTGGAAGGCAGTGGTTGTATCTTCTTTGGGAGCAAAGAAGGCTCTGTGGTCAGAAAATGTCTTATGAAAAACAGTAGTTGTGTTGTAACACACCGTGGTTAAGTATATCTTCTGTATGTGTCAACCTTTCTCTCAGTTATTACATGTGATGGATCTTTAGCTCATGAATTAATCTCAACTCTTTTTGATCTCTTATGTTGTCATTAGTGAGTAGCAAGTGCAGTAATATTTAAAATATAAATATCAAGAGTCTATGCCATTTTTGTAGAGTTTGTAACACCTTTTAATACTAACGAGTCGGTGCTGGTAGACTGAGGATACTAAGAAGAGGTCCACTGGTGTGATGTACATCAACAGTAGACAGAAATGTGATCACTGGTGACACAAATCCATTTACTCTTCATCAGTTGCTATGTGCAGTCAGTCTCCAAATAGTTTTGAAAATTATCTCCTGTGTACACTGTCTTTTATATCATAATATAGTTGCTCTACATCTGTGAAGTGTCATCCCCAACAAGTACCTCTTCAGAATGCCCAGGCGCCTTGGCAACAGGTGCCTCAGAAAATGTTAGGTGGGCTTTTAATTGCAACGTCCAAAAGCACATTTCGGGAAGATTCAAAAACTAGTGTATTATATCAGGAAATGTTATAATTATTTTAGTTATCTCAGTGTGTATACCAGGTATATTTTTGCTATGAGTCTTTTTAGAAATAAGCATCCTCATTCATTTTAAAAGCATCTGTGTTATACTGGAGAAAATTATATTAAAAACTTACTGAAGTTGGTTATCTTTTATTTATATAATTTTGTTTTCCTGTTAATATTTTGCATGAATATATAAGTGAATTTACGTGATTGCTTTCCTTCATTAATTGCAGAGTAAGAAAAATATCTAATGCTCTTTAAGATGATATATCCTAGGGGATAGATGTTCAGCTGACTACATTTATCAGCTTTTATTTTTCATTTTATTTATTGTCAGAAAATGTAGTATTTGGAAACTGCCAAATTGATTCTTGATATTTGAGGCGCTAAAGTTTGTGGAGGAACATAGAGTAGGTCTTATTAGGAAGCCACGTGATTTGGACTGACAGAACCAGAGTCCTAAGTTAAAATGACTGCTTTACATGGTGAAGTACTGGCCAAACTCACTTGACACACAAAACTCACTTGACTTCTTAGATTTCAATTCCTTTAAAAGGATAATGGAGGTATGGGAGGAATGATTCCTTTTATCCTTGCCAGCAACGTCTCAATCCCTTTAAGTTGCTATAACAGAATACCATAGACTGGATGGTTTATAAACAACAAACACTTACTTCTCCCAGTTCTGGGGGCTGGAAAGTTCTAGGTCAGAGTGCCAGCAGATTCACTGTATGGTGAGGTCTCTTCCCTAGACAGATAGGTGGCTGTCTTCTTGCTGTGTCCTCATGTGATGGGAGAGGGGAGAGCTTCCTGGGGTTTCTCTTATAAGGGCACTCATCTATTCATGAGGGCTCCACCCTCTTGACCTGATCACCTCCTAATTTAGGCGTTGGGTTTCAACATACGAATATGAATTTTGTGGGGACATAAACATTCAGACCATAAGAAGCATGAATATTCTGTGATCCATATGCGTTTTAACTTGTGTATGGTTGAATGGTGGTAGGTGGAGGCATTTGAAAGAAACTTTGAAAATGAATTAATTTTTGCAACAGGAAGAAAAAAAGATATGAACTAATAGTCTATCTTTAGTCCTAATTAAGATATAAGGGAGTTACCAAAATAGGTATAAAATGAAATTTTGAAATTCATAGATACTACGGTAGGGACGTTTTGAGGAGAAAAGTTTGTAGGAAGATGTTGAAACCAGGCAAGGTGATTTAGAAACCTATTTTACTTCCCAGTTTTGCCTTATTCTGAGAGAACTGTTGTTTTTTGCACATGGCTGATGTTCAGTGAATGTTTCTGAAATCAATTGATTGAAAATTTTAATAAGTAATTATCATTGTTTAATGAAAAGACAAAACTGTGCAGTTTATATGGTACAGAACTCTGTGGTAGAATTTTCTCATAACCATTTAGTCCTAAGAAGATGTATAGATCAAAGAAGAGTTGGTCCAACATAGACTAGTTAACTGAGTCGACCTAAGAAGTCCTATTTCCAATTGGGTTAAGAACTTAAAAACATTGTACAAAAGAATAAGGTTAGTAATGGGTTTTTAAATACTCTTCCTTATTAATTTTATCCTGAATGTGTACACAAGAAGCTCTGAGTCAGAGTTCTTATTACCTCTAATAAAAGTTAGACGAAACAAGTATTAAATATTTAACTTTCATGGAATCCTATCAACCTCCTCTTGGATATGAAGGCCTTCCTTGCCTTTTGCGCCACTTCCAGCTATATTTTGATATTGCATCAATTCCTGTGCTCTAGTTTTTATCCCTTGGCTCACGCAATGATAGGTCAGTGGTCCTGTGCTAATAGCTGCACACTCCATATGTGAAAGACAAGGAAATAATGATATTTTCCCTTAACTTATTAAGTGGGAGGTGGCAGCTGTGCTTCTCCCCTCTTGAAAGAGTCTCTGGTAGAAATTTTATGGGCCTGAATCTTAACCCCAACCGATTTAACAATTTATAACAGTAAAATCTCTCCAGGAGCCACATAGCTCCGTGTGTCTTAGCTTTTATGATCTAGAGATGTCTCTAGGTTCTGGGGCTTTATCTTTTTTTTTTTTTTTTTTTTTTTTATTTGCTGTAGGAGGGCCTCTCACTGTTGCGGCCTCTCCCGTAGCGGAGCACAGGCTCCGGACGCGCAGGCTCAGCGGCCATGGCTCACGGGCCCAGCCGCTCCGCGGCATGTGGGATCTTCCTGGACCGGGGCACGGACCCGCATCCCCTGCATTGGCAGGCGGACTCTCAACCACTGCGCCACCAGGGAAGTGCTGGGGCTTTATCTCTTTTGACATATAATGCCCAGCAGTAATATTCAGTCTCCCTTTAACTAGGAACCTGGTTCATTATGTAACAATTTGGCCATCTTGAGAAGACATATAGAAGTTATATTATGATTCTGAATCAGGACAGTTAGGTTAAAAAGCTAGATCTAATTTTTATGGTTTATGGAGAGCAGAATATTTCTGGAAGACATGAAAGCAACTATTCTCTTCTTTATATCATAGGTACTTCGGAAGCTCAGAAAGCAAGAGTGTTTGGCCAGAGTACTGAGAAGTCCAGGGAAGTTTTATTTCTCCACAGTTAGGTGTTTTAAGTGGGAAGAAATTCTACCAGGTCATGTCAGTGTTTTACGTAAAAAATAGTAAAGGATGGCTTATGTAGATACAGTAAGGTAGGTTTTCCAAAATGAGTTCTGAAAAAATATAAATGGTAGGGAAGAGACATAAGGTAACAGTGATATAATTAGAAACATCCATTTGGGGGAATTCTCTCTCTTTATTTAGTAACCGTGACCTTTGTGGTATTGCAGACCTATCTAGAAGATTCCTATTTCTAGAAATACGTCAGTAGAATATTTTTGTTTTTGTTTTTGCGGTACGCGGGCCTCTCACTGCTGTGGCCTCTCCCGTTGCGGAGCACAGGCTCCGGACGCACAGGCTCAGCGGCCACGGCTCACGGGCCCAGCCGCTCCGCAGCATGTTGGATCCTCCCGGACCGGGGCATGAACCCATGTCCCCTGCATCGGCAGGTGGACTCTCAACCACTGCGCCACCAGGGAAGCCCTGTCCGTCGTATACTTAGAAAATGGTTTTGAACTAACTCCTGCTCTACAAAGAATGCCTAATCCTCATCATCATTTGTTCAGTTCAAATCTACTGGAAGTTTTGAACTGGTATCAGGGTAAAATACTGTCAAAGTTCGTATATATTTGTAGAAGGGACTATGCAGAGACTATGAGTCTTTGTGTTAGGGTTTTGAACTGAGAGCTTTTTTTAAACCAATAATCTTCTTTTATCTTTACATATATATTTTTAAAATAAATTTATTTATTTTTTTATCTTTGGCTGCATTGGGTCTTCATTGCTGAGCGCGGGCTCTCTCTAGCTGCGGCGAGCGGGGCCACTCTTCTTTGCGGAGCACGGACTTCTCATTGCGGTGGCTTCTCTTGTTATGGAGCGCGGGCTCAGTAGTTGTGGCTCGCGGGCTCTAGAGCGCGGGCTCAGTAGTTGTCGTGCATGGGCTTAGTTGCTCCACGGCATGTGGGATCTTCCCCGACCAGGGCTCGAACCCACATCCCCTGCATTGGCAGGCGGATTCTTAACCACTGTGACACCAGGGAAGCCCCTTTATATGTTTTTTTAAGCAAGATAAATATTGACTGATAGACTAAGTTGACGCATTAGTTGGATATGTGGAGTTGCCCTCAATCATACTGTATGGAAACTAAGCATATAAGATGTAACATCCCATTCACTCTGAAAATAGGCTCTATTTCTTTTTCCTTTTGAGTACATTAGCTCTCTCTCTCTGGTCCTTAATAATCATAGTTTTAAAGGTTAGCAACTAAGTAGCCTTAAATAATTGACTTACTTGGAACTCTTTCTTTCAGCTTTCTGCCTGAATTCATCAGTGGAGACTTTGATTCTATTAGGCCTGAAGTTAGAGACTACTACGCTATTAAGGTAAACCATTAACACTTCTATATTTAAGGTCTTTCTCATATGATTGCTTTTCCTATGTTTTTTCCCTGGTTTTCTGGGTGTATGTGTAGGGATTGAGAAACTCATTGTTTGGTTACTTTGTTACTTAAGAAGTTTTTTCCTAGCAATTTTCATACACACTCAAATGGAAATTTAGAAAATGACAAGTGGGAACACAATATTAGAATTTCTATGACCATCAGTTAAACATTAATGCTTAGTCTTTTAAGCATGTATATTTTACATGAGTTTATAGTTTTTATGCCTCATTAAAAATATACTGTATTGCCTATATCCTCATTAATTATGTATTTTTCACACATTTTAAATTTCATTTAATGAATGTATTGTATTTTACTTAACCAATTCCCAATTGATGTACATTTAAATGTTGTCCATTTTATTGTAAATTAAAAACATCTTTGTAAATGAATTTTTATAAAAATCCCTAATTGTGAGTGCCTAGAATTTTAGAACCAGTTATT
The DNA here is from genome assembly GCF_008692025.1 of Phocoena sinus. Lineage (NCBI taxonomy): Eukaryota > Metazoa > Chordata > Mammalia > Artiodactyla > Phocoenidae > Phocoena > Phocoena sinus. Next base: position 10,832,842 of record NC_045771.1, read on the forward strand.
TTTTTAATATTAGTTTTCTTGAAACTATTACTAAAATAATAGTGTTATTCAGAACAGAACTACTCTGTTCTGAATAACACTATTCATTACAACTTGAAATTAATAATAATGTACAGCTTATGAAGGTGTTCATTTTGTCACTATTGTGCACATCTTCCAAAGATCCTTGCCACTTAAGAACATACAAATGATCTAATTGCGAATGATAAAGGACACAGAGGAGTGTCTTATACTAATTAATAACTCAAGTTTTCACTGGCTTTAGAGGACAATGCAGGGTGTTTAACATGATAATTATAGCCTCAGCAGTTCTTCTAGCCACAACACCATCATCTGTGTTATTCTGAACTGGCATTAGTAAATTGTGCATTTTTTAAAGAAACGGCAGTTATTGAAAGAAACTTTAAATTCTTTATAGGGCTCTGGGATGGATGAGATAAATTCATAAAGAAGAAAGAGGAAAACTTTTGTAGGAAGGAAGGAGGGGGAGGCAGGGGAGGATAGAAGGAAAGAAGGGAAAAGGAAAAAGAAAAGAAAGAGAAAAAAGGGAAGCATGAATCTAGGTGAGGAAACAAGGTACCAAGGTTATATAAAGTGTAGGCTGTTGTGATGGAAATTCTGGGGCCAGCAGTGAATGCAGATCTGTGCACACCCCGTCTACCCACTAGCTGATCAGCCTTTCCATCAGCAAATGAAGACTGCTCCCAAGTCAGTGTTTGATATTCACGCTCAATTACTTTAACAACGGCATGTTTCTATTCATTCCCCGCAGTCTCACTTCTCATTAACTCCATACCTCAACATCCTTGGGATGGAAAGCCCTCAGCCTTGCTTACAATGCAGAGTTTTGCAAATTCATAGACATTAATCATATTTTCGGGAGCAGAAGAAACAGCAGGAGAGGCGGGGGCAAGCAGACCCAGAAACCAGTTGAAGATCTGGCCAGATGTGACTGTTCTCTCCCTCTCTTGAATGCTGCCAGCTTGCCAAGACTGCAAGTGTCAATCTGACAGGATGAGGAAATAGCAGGAAAGAATGGGAAGCCAGCTTTTTTTGTTTCTGAATGGCTCGGGGGTGAAGGAAAATTTTGAGTTAATACCTTTAGATGAATTTCCCTTATATTTCCTGCTTCACTCTTGATTTGAACCTCCAAAGCTAACTTCTATTTGTTAAGGTTTTGTTTGAAAAATAAGATGAACCGAATCTTCTAATTCCTACATTGCGTGCTTCTAAGTTGATGTAGTACAATCTAGGTTGGTTTTTTTTTTTCATGCATCTATGAGAACTCACTGCTTTTGAACTCTTTGGATCTGTTCTTAGAGGGCATCAGTGATGTCTTGTATAAGCTAATGTGCCCTGTAGAGCACATGGCGAATGTTTGGCTGCAGTTTTAATAATGATGGTAATGACAACAAGTTAATGCAGCATTACACACAATTCATATAAGCCATTATCTCCACCTTAAGCAATCTTTAAGCTGCTCTGTTACAAATGAAAGGAGGTTATTTCCACTGAAAGTGGAAAATACACTTTTTTTCCTACCTGGTTTGGATCATCAATGAAGCTGAAACTGAGGCTCTATTGAAGAAAGTAAAATAAGGAAGAAATTTAAAATGCTAAAGTTTTGTTAAAATCATAAAGTCGATTCGTAGCCAACATTGGTTCATACAACTTTTTTCCCCCGATAGATACATCATTGACTTATGTGTTTCTAGGACGAGACAAGATGGGGAGGGGTCTGGACAAATTTGAATTTATTTCACTTTCTTACTGTCACTCACTGCTTAACCCTTTTGAATTTGGCTTCTTCCAGCACTACTCAAGGTACCTCTTACTCTTATTATAGGAGAAATCCAGGTCTATACGTGACTTTTACTTGGTTTGCCTGCTTAATTTCTGAAAATGCTGAAATATCAAGTAGTTGGTTTGTCAGCTTTTAAACAGAATATACCCTGGTTCTTGCCATCTGTATTCGTTAGTTATTACTGTGTAACAGATTGCCCTAAAATTTAGCAGCTTAAAACAGCAAACAGTTCTTCTCTTGCACAGGGACTCCGGGTAAGAAATACGAGAGTCACTTTAATAGGGCAGTAGTGGCTCAAGGTTTCTCATGAGGTTATAATGTAGCCTGGTTTTTCCATCATGTCAAGGCACCCCTGGGGCTACAGAAATTTCTTCCAAGATTATTCCTGTGGTTCTTCGTTGGTTTTACTGGCTGTTACTTCTTACTGGCTCTTGGTTGGAGACATCAGTTCCTGGCCATTGGGCTGCTCACAGCATGGCAGGCTGCTTTCCGGGGAAAGAGGGAGGGAAAAGAAAACATGTATGCAAGAGAGCCAGCCCAAGACAGAAATAGTGGTCCTTTTTTTGTGTGTGTGGTACGCGGGCCTCTCACTGTTGTGGCCTCTCCCGTTGCGGAGCACAGGCTCTGGACGCGCAGGCTCAGTGGCCATGGCTCACGGGCCCAGCCGCTCCGCGGCATGTGGGATCTTCCCGGACTGGGGCACGAACCCGTGTCCCCTGCATCGGCAGGCGGACTCTCAACCACTGCGCCACCAGGGAAGCCCAATAGTGGTCTTTTTTATAACCTAATTTCATCAGTGATATATCACCTTATTATCTCTTCTGCCAGTTGTGATTAGTCACAAAGACCAACCCTGGTACAGTGTGGGATCAGACTACACAAGGGTGTCAATATCAGGAGGCAGGGATCATTGGTAACCACGTGGCAGCTGACTACCAAGCTATCTGACCTGATACTGATGAAACTGGATTGTTAGGCAATGAGAAAGATGTTTTAATATCATCATAATGCGTTCTTGGTCTTTAACTAGTAATATGTAAGAGGAAAGAAGAAAACATAGCCATTAGCGATTTTTCTTGGATTAGGTCTCTGTGTACATAACCTGCTTCAAGTTAGGTTACGTACCAACCACCTAATCACTAGTCTTTATGTCTACAGCCCTTAGTTATTTATTCCTTTGGGTTTTGGACAAGAAGGGGGACAAGCTCTGGTCTAACACTTAATTCCATATGGTCCACAGGATATGAACCAAGATATACAATTTATACTTCCTGTTAGTTAACGTGCAGCAGCTTGAAAACTGCATATTTTATTTTTATTTTATTTATTTATTTATTTTTGCGGTACGCGGGCCTCTCACTCTTGTGGCCTCTCCCGTTGCGGAACACAGGCTCCAGATGCGCAGGCTCAGCGGCCATGGCTTACGGGCCCAGCCGGACCAGGGCACAAACCCGTGTCCCCTGCAAAGGCAGGCAGACTCTCAACCACTGTGCCACTAGGGAAGCCCCAAAACTGCATATTTTAGAGAGCAATGATGTACCATTGGATTCATGCCAAAGACATAATTTGAAATTTCAGTTGAAGGACAGTGTGACTTGTAACTATCAATGTATTTTTCCATGCTGATAGCTCCATGTAACCTGTTTTAATATTAAACATATAGATACAATAAACAATGATTATATGTAGTTATAGTCCAACTACTTGTGATCCACTTCCTTGATGCATATGGCATGCCATTCTTTTTTTAACAATAGTTTATTTTATGACTTTCATACACTGACTTAATTTTTAAAATATTTAATATTTTCAATGTTATTTATTCTTCTTAACTTATAAGAAGTATACATTTTTAATTTTTTAACATCTTTATTGGAGTATAATTGCTTTATAATGGAATGTTAATTTCTGCTTTATAACAAAGTGAATCAGCTATACATATACATATATCCCCATATATCCTCCCTCTTGCATCTTGCTCCCACCCTCCCTATCCCACCCCTCTAGGTGGTCACAAAGTGCTGAGCTGATCTGCCTGTGCTATGTGGCTGCTTCCCACTAGCTGTTTTACATTTGGTAGTGTATATATGTCCCTGCCACTCTCTCACTTCATCCCAGCTTACCCCTCCCCCTCCCCGTGTCCTCAAGTCCATTCTCTATGTCTGTGTCTATATTCCTGTCCTGCCCCTAGGTTCTTCAGAACTTTTTTTTTTTTTTAGATTCCATATATATGTGTTAGCATATGATATTTGTTTTTCTTTTTCTGACTTCACTCTGTATGACAGACTCTAGGTCCATCCAACTCATTACAAATAACTCAATTTCGTTTCTTTTTATGGCTGAGTAATATTCTACTGTTATATATGTGCCACATCTTCTTTATCCATTCATATGTCGATGGACACTTAGGTTGCTTCCATGTCCTGGCTATTGTAAATAGAGCTGCAATGAACATTGTGGTACATGACTCTTTGAATTATGGTTTTCTCAGGGTATATGCCCAGAAGTAGGATTGCTGGGTCGTATGGTAGTTCTATTTTTAGTTTTTTAAGGAACCTCCATACTGTTCTCCATAGTGGTTGTATCACTTTACATTCCCACCAACAGTGCAAGAGGGTTCCCTTTTCTCCACCCCCTCTCCAGCATTTACTGTTTGTAGATTTTTTGATGATGGCCATTCTGACGAGTGTGAGGTGATACCTCATTGTAGTTTTGATTTGCATTTCTCTAATGATTAGTGATGTTGAGCATCCTTTCACATGTTTGTTGGCAATTTGTCTATCTTCTTTGGAGAAATGTCTATTTAGGTCTTTGGCCCACTTTTGGATTGGGGTATTTGGTCTTTTAATATTGAGCTGCATGAGCTGCTTGTAAACTTCGGAGATTAATCCTTTGTCCTTTTGGGCATTAATCTCCTTTTAACCTTTTGGAGATTAATCGTTTGCAAATATTTTCTCCCATCCTGAGGGTTGTGTTTTCGTCTTGTTTATGGTTTCCTTTGCTGTGCAAAAGCTTTTAAGTTTCTTAGGTCCCATTTGTTTATTTTTGTTTTTATTTCCATTTCTCTAGGAGGTGGGTCAAAAAGGATCTTGCTGTGATTTATGTCATAGAGTATTCTGCCTGTGCTTTCCTCTAAGAGTTTTATAGTGTCTGGCCTTACATTAAGGTCTTTAATCCATGTTGAGTTTACTTTTGTGTATGGTGTTAGGGAGTGTTCTCATTTCATTCTTTTACATGTATCTGTCCAGTTTTCCCATCACCACTTATTGAAGAGGCTGGCTTTTCTGCATTGTATGTTCTGCCTCCTTTATCAAAAATAAGGTGACCATATGTGCATGGGTTTATCTCTGGGCTTTCTATCCTGTTCCATTGATCTATCTTTCTGTTTTTGTGCCAGTACCATACTGTCTTGATTACTGTAGCTTTGTAGTACAGTCTGAAGTCCGGGAGCCTGATTCCTCCAGCTCTCTTTTTCTTTCTCAAGATTCCTTTGGCTATTCAGGGTCTTTTGTGTTTCTATACAGACACTGAAATTTTTTGTTCTAGCTGTGTGGAAAATGCCACTGGTAGTTTGATAGGGATTGCATTGAATCTCTAGATTGCTTTGGATGGTATAGTCATTTTCACAATGTTGATTCTTCCAATTCAAGAACATGGTATATCTCTCCATCTGTTTGTATCATCTTTAATTTCTTTCATCAGTGTCTTACAGTTTTCTGCATACAGATCTTTTGTCTCCTTAGGTAGGTTTATCCCTAGGTATTTTATTGTTTTTGTTGCAATGGTAAATGGGAGTGTTTCCTTAATTTCTCTTTCATATTTTTCATTATTAGTATATAGGAATGCAAGAGATTTTTGTGCATTAATTTTGTATCCTGCAACTTTAGCAAATTCATTGATTAGCTCTAGCAGTTTTCTGGTAGCATCTTTAGGATTCTGTATGTATAATATCATGTCAACTGCAAACAATGACAGCTTTACTTCTTCTTTTCCAGTTTGGATTCCTTTTTTGTCTTTTTCTTCTCTGATTGCTGTGGCTAAAACTTCCAAAACTATGTTGAATAATAGTGGTGAGAGTGGGCAGCCTTGTCTTGCTCCTGATCTTAGTTGGAATGGTTTCAGTTTTTCACCATTGAGAATGATGTTGGCTGTGGGTTTGTCATATATGGCCTTTATTATGTTGAGTTAAGTTCCCTCTATGCCTACTTTCTGGAGGGTTTTTATCATAAATGGGTGTTGAGTTTTGTCAAAAGCTTTTACTGCATCTATTGAGATGATCATATGGTTTTTCTCCTTCAGTTTGTTAATATGGTTTATCACATTGATAGATTTGCGTATATTGAAGAATCCTTGCATTCCTGGAATAAACCCCACTTGATCATGGTGTGTGATCCTTTTAATGTGCTGTTGGATTCCGCTTGCTAATATTTTGTTGAGGATTTTTGCATATGTGTGTCTCAGTGATATTGGCCTGTAGTTTTCTTTCTTTGTGACATCCTTGTGTTTTGGTATCAGGGTGATGGTGGCCTCATTGAATGAGTTTGGGAGTGTTCCTCCCTCTGCTATATTTTGGAAGAGTTTGAGAAGGATAAGTGTTAGCTCTTCTCTAAATGTTTGATAGAATTCGCCTGTGACGCCATCTGGTCCTGGGCTTTTGTTTGTTGGAAGATTTTTAATCCCAGTCTCAATTTCAGTGTTTGTGATTGATCTGTTTATATTTTCTGTTTCTTCCTGGTTCAGTCTTGGAAGGTTGTACTTTTCTAAGAATTTGTCCATTTCTTCCTGGTTGTCCGTTTTATTGGTGGTATGCCATTCTTAATTTATTCCATAAAAAGCCTCCTTTTCAGATAGCTGTGACATCTTTGTGTTTCCTCTTTTGCCCATTTGTCTTAGTTCGTCTCTGCCTGGTTCACTAATATTAACTCAGATGACGAATGTCTCTTACAGATTTTCTCCTTGATATTTTATTGTCCTTTATATTTTTCACTTTCTGAGTCAGTCAGTGCTTCTTTGATTCATGGTTAAAATCACCTATTTCAGTCTTTTTAGTTATTCTGTCAGTCATGCCCACATGTGTTTCAGTTTCCTGAGACCTTTGAAGAAACTGTAATATCTCATGTAACTTCTGATATTCTTTTACTGTTGCATATAGTCTTTGGGGTTTTTACTGGACATAGGAAGGGGGTTTTAAAGCATGCTTCCTTATGTTTAGGAGGTTAAGGAATTAGTTGCAGTTTTTAATTAATGCCTTAGAAAGTCACCGAAAAACAGGTTTTTCCATAAATGTGATTGTGTAGGATATAAGATAGCAATATGTTGTAAAATATACTGATAAAAATGTAAAATGATTTAAAATATTATAAAAATTAAACAGTGTTATTAAGCCCAATTTTATGATGTGGAAACTGAAGCTCATAAAGCTTAAATGACTTAAGGAAAATGGTAGAACTAGCTAGAGACAGCTCTCGTATCAATGTTCATGTTTTCCATAAAAATTTTTTATTAAAACTGGGACTCAGTTACTGCTACTGCTCTTCAACAGATTACATCTTTGGTCTATTGGACAGGACAGTTTTTTGCACAAGGTATTTAGCATCCTTGGGAATGAATGCCAGTATCACCAGCAGTGTGATAATGGTCAGTGTGAGAACCAAACACTGTCCCTTCACATTTCCATCACGTCACTCCCTTTCACCCGCATTTCTGGGGTGGCAAGAGTAGAACTGCAATAGCTGGGCCAGACCAAGAATGACCAAACAAACTGGTAAATTATTACATTATATAAAATCTATTTATAGAACATGGAATTGAGCCAAGATAGAACATTGAAGAACCAAGGTGATTTGGTAACAGAAAGATAGCAAGGGCAGGGGTAGGCTGTAAGTATAAGAACGTCGTCTTTGTGGTATGACAAAAGTGAGTCTTTTGGCATTCCGAAAACTGTTGCCATCAACACAAGGCCATGTTCTCGACAGGGTGGTGAAAACTACCCTCGTCATAAGTCAGGAATAGACCTCTAGATCTTAGTTCTGATATTATCTTCTCTGTTAATTCTTCCAGATCCTGGAAGAACACGGTATAGTATCCTAACGATGGGCAAGAGTATTGGAATATGGTGTGGGCCCAAGACCCTGTTAGCCCTGCAGTTACAAAGATAAGACTTGGTTGAAGAGATACAGTAATCCCCAGTATAAATGATGAGTGAGACTTGCAGTAATGTTGAGTTGGTGCTAGGCCACTACTTTTCTATTAGAGACATAACAAGATTATTCTAGGCCAGCTGGTAATTCTACAGTACTGTAAACTGCAGGAGTGGAGACGGAGATCCAGGCAGACTATCGTCTCCTTGTTCTTTCATTGTATCTTTTTCAGAATTGGGAAAGGTAAGATTTTTTTTATTTTTCGGAAATAACGTGAATTATTAAAGAATATCTTTTATTAAATCAGTGTTTCTTGATGATATTTTCCTATTGTCATCTAACAGTGGCATGACCATACCCGCATTTCTGCAGACTCAGTCACTGGGCAAGGGTAGTCTGTCTAAACTTTTTTTAAAATTTATTTTATTATTTTTTTAATTTATTTTATTTATTTTTGGCTGTGTTGGGTCTTCGTTGTCGCACATGGGTTTTCTCTAGTTGCAGAGAGCAGGGGCTACTCCTCATTGCGGTGCACGGGCTTCTCATTGTGGTAGCTTCTCTTGTTGTGGAGCACGGGCTCTAGGTTTGTGGGCTTCAGTAGCTGTGGCACGCGGGCTTTGTTGCTCCATGGCATGTGGGATCTTCCCGGACCAGGGCTCGAACCCGTGTCTCCTGAATTGGCAGGCAGATTCTTAACCACCGCACCACCGGGGAAGCCCTGTCTAAACTTTTTAAACCTGTGCTCCTTTTGTTAAATATAAGATGCCATAAATGTTATATCTAATAGCAGAAAATTTCTCATCATTTTACATCTCATCATAATGTCTGTTGCTTCTGTAAATGTGTTTCAGTTGCATTTTAGGAGACTGAGTATTTGGGTTTGAATATATTTTTTCCCAGTCAAAATAATGGGAAACAGGCTTTTGGTTGACATTTGAATAGGATGTCTGATTTTTCTTAAATAGACTACTGATGTTAAGCAGGAAGTGCTTGTGTTTTAATTCCAATTTAAAGACAAAGACACTGATTCTCAAATAGTGTGCATGGGAACCCCCTACTCATCAATCTTCCCCCACGGTTCCCCACCTGTAGCTGTTGGGTATTCCTTCCTTTGTTCTTTCCTTGCGGAGCTTGATCGAAAGAATTTTATCTTAATTTTCCTCCTTATCCCTATTAATATGTAATATGTGATCTCCTGCAACCTGAAGTCTTGGTCATTCCTTCTGGGATCCCTAGGAATTAGTAGGTTCTCATGAAAGTTTATATGACTCAGGTGTCTAATCCTTCTTTTAGATACTTGGTATAAAAAAGATTTACACCAAGTGCCACATGATAACTTGCTATAAAAAAGATTTCTGTGATCAAACGAGTTTGTGAAATTTGACATTCTCTATGTCCCTCTTGGAAATTCACCATGCACAGTATCATTCTAAGTAAGTCTGCCAAAATTTTAATTTTGTTTACCTTAGTGTTACACTTCTCAAGTGAGTTTCACCATTGAAAAACTACCCTTTACCCACTAACAGTTAAAGTAGTATATTGGTTTCCAACAGGCTAAAATGTATTTGGATGCTTATAAGTTTGTTGTACTATTTCAGGTTTTCTCTACTCTTAAAAGTTGATGAGAGAAATAATCAATATAACCTTGAAAAGAGCAATGGCTGACAATGACTTTAACGTGCTCACAATATGACAGACACTTTTATATGTGCTTTCATTTATAAATTCATTTCATCCTTGCATCAAATTTTATTAGGTTGGAACTGTCACCTACATTTTACAGATGAGTATGGAAGCACAAAGAGGTTGAGTAACTTGCCCGAGCTTACACAACTAGGAAATGGTTTAAGTAGCCTCCAAACAGGCATTCTGGCCCCAGAATCTGCGCTCTTTTCTAGCCGTTATGCCGTAATCCTCTAGTTGAAAGGAGGGAGTTTTCTCAAAACAAAGTGAGGATCAGTTTCAATGCCGGGGAAATCCTGTGGCCTCCTTTTTCTTTGTGAGCATTCAATTTTCCTTTTCAGGTTCTGCTTAGTTCTGGGTAATTGAACAATAACCTCCACCACGGTTACCTTCAGCACTCCCACTCCTGCCCCACCACATCCTTGCTTTTCTGGGGAGAGTTGGCAGAGAGCGCTGATGGAGGCCGAGTCCGTCCTTGGCATACTTATAGTGGGTGTGAAGGAATGGCACCTGGACAAGACCAGATCTCTGCGTCCAGATACTTATAGGATTATTGTAAAATAGAAGCCTATACAAGCATCCTAGTAGAGGAAGAATCTCTGTAGCTCTTTGTTTTGAGGGTTCCCAAGACCACCTCCACGTTCTGTAATTCACTAGAGGACTCACGGGACTCGTCATATAGTCAGCCTCTCGCTGTAATAAATCACGGCTGTGAGTATAGGAAGCGGAATCAGCAAAGGGAAAAGGCACTTGGGGGAATATTCTGGAGGAAATGAGTCACCAGTTGCAAGAGTCCTTTCCCAGTGGAGTCAGTAGGATGTGTGTGCTTAATCAAATTGTAACAAGTGTGATGTGTTGTCACCAGGGAAGCTCATTCAAGAGCCAGTGCCCAAAATTTTACTGGGGGCAAAAAGAAAGCAGGTGCTTAGCATAAACCACATGGTTTGTACAAATAATTTAGGCACAGTGAGCCACCATTGGGGAAAGTTGTTTATCAGTATAGGGAACTGTTTACTGTTCAGGTCCTCCAGGTGTTAGTCCAAAGGCCAACCATGCAAGCAGGCTTTATAAAAGCATTCTTGAGCCTGCTATGTTAAGTCTTTTGGACACCCTGTTCCACTGGGAACTCTGGCTCTGCTTTTAGGAAGGAAGCCATCATTTTGAGACCCTGTGCTGTTTTAAAATAACTTTTGACTTCTGTTAATAGATGTGGTGGCTTTCTTGTTTCAAATGCTTAAAGTTTTCGTTCAATGCCGTGTTGAAAGGAAAGGTTATTTTACAACACCCAGGGCAGTGAAGGTTATAGCAGATTAGAATGTCTCTTTATGTTTGGGATTGAATGGAGAATTGCTACAAGGTAAATTACTTTTGTTCTCTTCTTTTATACACTGTCTAGAAAAACAGAAAGAGAACACTGGATTATATTAGGCAACTTGTTACTTAGAATTTTTAAGAGTTTAATCACGTGACATTCTTGCTGAAGAAATTGTTACTCGTCAGCTGTCATTTGATAATTTAAAGAAAACTTTTTAGTTTGAAAAGTAGAAATGTTTTTAGAAGTCTGGTAAATAAAACTGAAGTAGTAATCTACCATAGTATGCTTTATACAATAAAGAGGAAAGTGGGAAATGGTTACTTTGTGATAACATCTCTACAGAGTAAAAAGACAATTTTCATACCTGTGTCAAGGAACGTAGATCATTTAGATTTCAATCGGCTTTATGCAACTATTCCCCTTCTTAGCAAATTTGAGAACAAGTTTGGGCTAATTTTAGATCTCTATCTTTGCTTATTCAGAGTATAAGTCATTTTGCTTTATCCCTGCTGTGCTCTTAATCTGGCAGCCAGTTTCTTATTACAGCGTTCTGGTCAATTCAGTTTAATAAAAGATTATGGAACCTCATTATTAAAAGTGTAATGTATTCAATTTTTTTAAGACTCTTGAGTATATCTCCCTAAATATTTTTAAATGTATGCTAACATACAGGAAGAAAGGCTACTTCGGCAATGGATAGGGGAAAATAAAGTGTGTGGGAGCTAGAATTTTAATACCCCATAAAGCTCTTATTATCATTGCTTATTTTTAAAAAAAGTATCAGTTTTCTAATGTGATGGGATAATAAATTGTACTTCATCTTTTCAGAGCCAACTTGAAAGGTGGTCTTTGACATCTTCTTGCCTCCTTTTCTTTACCCTTGATTGACACCTGTTTCCCCTCCCAGAAGTGTCCCTTTCTTTCATACTGTCCTTTAGCTCCTTAGTCCTCAGTTGGGTGGACCACTTCCAGTCTCAGCCCTGCTTCACACTCCAAAATTGTCTTAACTTTCTTTTCCCTTCCTCTCCAGTGAAAGTCATCTTTTCCTTAATGAAATTAATCTGTTTGTGATTAAGAAGGAAGTACGGCAAGTAAGTTAATTCACAGTAAGAAATTCATGATGAATTATCTTTCCTACTGTTACTTATATTTTAAAAGAAGAAATTTTTTTTCACCCTCATACACCAGTAGGAATATTCATATTTACAGCCTGCCTGGAAAGGCAGGAAACTCTGGCAACATCTACCAAGGGTTATAAAAAAATGTTCTTATAATTTCCCCAGTAATTTCATTTTAAGAATTCAATTCTAAGAAAATAACCAGAAATAAACACTTGTATACAGAGATGTTGATCAGAATGATATGTTTAATAGCCCAAAAAAGTGAATTATGTCATGAATATAAATGATAAATATAGTGACAGTATAATGAGTTGGGAAAGCAGAAAAAAGGGACGAGAAGGATAGCTAAGCACTCACTGCGCACTTCAGATGTCTGTGGGTGTTCTGAGGGTCCCAAGCCTTGGGCTACAACGGAATCAGCATGGAGTCAGGCAGGGGTCATGTCTGTCTAAAAGCTAAAGGATTTTCAGGGATTTAAAATGGGAGAAAAGCAACTAAATAAAGGTTCAGTATAAATTATAAAGGTGTTTTTCTGCTTAAACCTTGCAAAATACCCAAAGTTTAATTAAGCAGGGTTGAGTACAAAGCATTGGTAGGTTACGAGTATGGGCTTCAGATGACATACTATGTCCTAAATCAGCTGTGTGACTTTGGGCAGGTTATTTAATCTCTCTAAACTTCAGTTTACACATCTTAAAATGTGATAATTACATTAACCTTATAAGATTGTCTTAGAGATTCAAGAACATAATTCATATAAAGTGACTCATATCTCATATAACAAGATGTGTACTCAAATGTTACTTTTTATTATCGTTATTGATTTAGTGAGGAAGATAGTTAATTATCAACAGATCACAATGTTAAGATTCTAATTTTAAGATAAGTTTTGAGGTTATCTGATTTTTCAGAGAATTAAGTTATATGTTGTTAGGAAAATAATCTGTTTGTTGAAAAGCATTTTAGATTTTGTAGCTACAGACATATTTAATTCTGTTAGGTGAGAAGCTATATGCAAGTCACTCCAAGTAAATGTTCAGAGTTGGTGTGCGTGGTACCTACAAGGAAATAACACTTCTAAACTTTTAACCTTATAAACACAGTCCATAAAGTTACAGTAGAAGTCTCAGAGCCCCAAAAACTTTTTGCAGGATAATTTTCATAAGTCCTTTCTTGTCCTGGCTAGATGGATAGGCACTAAATGACTTATCCTAAAATGAATAAGCTAATAGCAAGTTTGGGAATGCTTTCACTGGACTTGCCTCTTGTTTTTAGGAGGCCAAGTCTCTCTCTGGATAGAGTGCATGAAATAACAGTTGATATGTTGTTATAATTTTTTTTCCAAAGGATTTGTTTCCTTTCTAATTAAGGAGTTTTAAAGGAGTCAGCATAATATAACCTGATAGGTTTTACGTGTGTTAAATATAAAAACTCATTAATCTATTTTAGTTGAATTATTGGCAAACAGTAAAATTAATTGAGAATGACAGTCTAACGGCTTTTGCATTGATCTTTTGAAATTAGGTTCATTAATGACACTCATTGTCTTGTAATAATTTCTTACAAGTTGTCAGTGAATTCAAAAATAGTTTTATAAGCCTCCACACAAGGTTCTATGGGGAATATTAGCAATATTTCGCTTACTCTAGTGACCTTTGACGCGAGGTGGTGTGACTGTAGCATCGACGTTTCTAGAGATTGTTCGGAAGTGCCAAGGTGAGAATTTGCTTTGTGTTCGTCTCTGTGCCCGGTGCTTTCTGGGCATTATACAGGGCATCTCAACGGCACTGTTAGTTTGCCTGCTAGGTCCGTTACAGATAAGGAAAAGGGAGTTCGCAGAGATTTTTTTAAAGGCCGGTGACTTTTCCCTCATATTAAATTCCTCAAACATGTACAGAGTTTGGTGGTTAAAATCACAAAAACTATTTGTGGGCTTGGAACGGGGATTGGTTGATAAACTACAGCCCACAGGCCAAATCTCGTCCGCTGTCTGCTTTTGTATAGCTGGCAACCTAAGAATGGTTTTTACCGTATTAAATGGTTGGGAAAAAAATCAAAAGAATAATAATATTTCATAACGTGAAAATTACGTGAAATTCACATTTCAGTTTTTGTGGAACACAGCCATTCCTACTCATTTTTTTTTGTCTGTAGATGTTTCCATGATACAAAGGGAGAGCTGAGTAGTTGGGATAGAGGCCCTTTGGCCTGCAAAGCCTAAAAGAATTACTATCTGGCCCTTTACAGAAAAACTTTGCTGATGCCGGGTCTAGAGTGGTAATTTATCTCAGGCTTTTATAAATGACTTTATTCATTATTGAATGCTTACTACTTGCTGTGTCCTGTGTTGGGCTCTTGTCTGCAGATGCAATAATGAGCAAAGGGACATAGTGGGTACCTTCATGGAGCTTACAGCTTAAAGCTAATATTTTGATTAATATTTTAATAGTCATAAGGTAGATGTAATAATAGTTATTTGGTCATTAATAAAATATTGTAATATTTGTAAGGTAGACTTAATAATTTAACTAATAATAAAATTATTTGGTTAACTGAGCTAATAATAAAGTTATTTGGTTAATCTGAGTATTTACCGTAACCCTTACTTGAACGTTTTTTCTTTTTAAAATATACCACACTGAACATAAACCTTTGCTCTTTAGATGACTTGTGATTTTACTGAGATTAAGATATATATTATGAGAATATATTTTTGTGTTTGTTATAGCTATAGATGCCGGCACTATTGGAAATTAATTTGAACTATTACCATTCCAGGACATGTTCTGAAAACTGTTTATTGCTAAATTTTACTAAGTTCCTGATATCAGTTTTTTTCCTTGTCGTTTTTCTTTCTATTGAGAAATAACGACTCATTAAAAAAATACTGTGAATTATTTATGTAGTACTTTATACTGCTGTATTTGTTAAGCCTCAGTGGTACATTTGTATTTCACTTTACCTGATTGGATGTTCACTTTGTTAACATTAATGTATTGTTGAATTTTAGTTTATATAATTGCATATGAAGCACTAATATTTGTCACCATTTTAAGAATCTGTATTAATCATACTTTAAAATAAGTGTTACATAGTTTCCTAATGGCAGCAGGTAGCATAATGCCTGAAAAAATAATGTCATTGTTGCTTTTCTGAGTTAGACTCATAGTCTGATTTATCCACATTAATATTTCAGAGAAACGTAGCATTAGTCCCATGAGGAGAGAAATGGTTTTAATCCACCCATCATTTATCTATCCATCAAACTTCTGTAGACTGCTTGGTATGTGCTGGTATTGTCTTAGCAACTGAAACGCAGTGGTCAGTTTCCCTGTACTCAAGGAACAGTGAGTCTTCTCTTGCCGAAGATCCTGTGGTCCCAAAGCCATAGGCAAGGATTTGCCAGACGTGAATTTTTGCCTGTGTGTGTGCGTGCGTGCGCGTGCAATTTGTTCCACTTTGGTTCATTTGCTCCGTTAGTTAATTTGGTTAATTTGCTTTCTCATCCTTGAAAACTCTTTGAATGACAACTTTATATACTAGATTATATTTAACTTTCACTTCCTCAGCTGTTTGTCAGAGACCTTGCATTGTTTTATTCCTGAATTAAGAAGTCGGAAGTCCCCTCATGCTCTGGTTTTTCATACCTTTGCTTCTGTAAGACATTGGAGAGAAAGGTGTCATTTCAAAAATATCGTTTCTTGCACCACCTCAGTTCACTAGTGCCAACAAGCTGGCACTTTTGTGGCACTCTATTTATAAATATTTTTCAGTGTTTTTCACTAGTTATCTGTTGTAGAAAAGGCAGAGAACTTACAAATTCACTTCATTTTGTCCAAAAGGTAATCCAAGAGACATATTTACACAGGCATCTCTCTTCCTGCTTCTTTTTACATGAGGAAAAAAGGGTGCTGTAAAGGAATTTTATAGGACATCTAACTTGATTTTACTTAAAATGTAGTTTATCATTAGGTCAGTATTAGTTTTTCTGTCGTGTGGGTAAACTTAGGAAGTCTGCTCGAAGAAACTCAAAGTTTTTTAGAAATAGTTTAATTTCAGGTAATTTCACTGTGAATATATTTTATAATACTTGTACCTGAGTCCTTATGCTAATCTTGAATGTCATCACAGCAGTGATTTTTAAGGACCATTAATGTAGCATAATCTGTACTTTTTTGGGTAAAGTGCTTGTCGTAATCAGATCGTTATTGTGATAGTCTAACATCATTGCTGAGATATCCTGTTATGTGAAATAATAAAGATAATGAGAATGATTCTGATGATCAAGGTATAATACAAGCATGACAGGATACGTCTGATACTTTACTTTTATAGCTCTTGATCTTGTTCCAAGGCTGACATCATTACTTATTCCTACCTTTTATCTTATTTAACACAGGGATGTGAAATTATTTCAACTCCTGATCAGTGCCATACTGACTTTACCAAGTGCCTTGAAGTGCTCCAAAATAAGATAGAAGAAAAAGACCTACAGGTAAGATAGGCGCCTATTTGGTGAAGAGTCTTATACCAAGGATGTGAACAATCCTGTTTTTACTTATCTGAAATCATTATTTGCTTTTGTGCTGCTTATCTGGATTCCCTTGTCACGTTTTTCCAGTATATGAATAAATATGCACTTAGTTGTCAAAACATTAACGTGTGCACTTGAATCAGAGGTCACAGATTCCAGAACCTTACTGTGATGAGGTCCCCACACGGGTGAAGTGGACCTTGTACAAAGCAAACAAAACTGGCAGCTCATTCTCAGCCTAAAGGGAGTAGCTGCTTTCTATCTCAGGTTGGTTGCTGCTCTGAAGAGCTGTGTGTGTTTGTGTTTGTGTGTTTATATATTATGTAGGCAAGACAAACAAGGAAATATGGCCTAGATTTGGCCAACATTGCAAACTCTTATGTAAACAAATAAAATATTACTATTTTTTTAAATGAGAAAAGAGTCTGCTGCTTTGTACATGTGGACTCTTTAAGGTGTTCAGTAGTGATTTTCACCTAGCACCCAAGTGTATAATCACATCAATTAGCTAATGCACAAATTTGTATGTTTTTATATTAGACAATTTTTTTTTGATACTTGTTGAAATGATATGCAAACTTTTTAAAGTCTGTATTCCATGAAGATCCATGAAATTAAACCCGAAGCAGTGAATGACAATTGACCATTATTTTCCTGGGAAGGGCAGGAAGGTAAGCTGAGATGCGTGATCCAATGTGTCATTTTTAAACTAAGAAAACTAGGAAAACACCTTTTACATTAGGATGGTTTTCACAGTACAAGTAACAGGAGACGTGTTTCAGCCTTTCCTCAGTAATCGAACGGGGTAGGGCCGACTTCAGACACAGAGCAGTCAGATCTCATGTCTGCTTCTTCCATTGTCTTGGCTCTGCTGTGTAAGCTTTCTCTTCAGTCTGGTTTCCCTGACTGTCTGCGATGGCTGCTTATAGCAATTGTTTTTACATCGTTACATCTAGAGGGATTGAGGGGCAGGGTCATCACTTCCCACCGTCATGAGACCTAAGTCCTGAAATCTCTCCATTAACCACCACTTGGTTTTGGCGAAGGATGATGAGAATAACCTGATTGTCTTGGACTGGAGCAGGGAGTGGGGGGTCGATCCACATGTCTCATACAGTCCAACTACATGCCTAATACATGTGTGGCGGGATGGCATAGGCAGTGGAGATGCACCCCGAATAAAAACTTACTCCTTCGCAGAAGTTATGAAAGATTTATTCTAATGTATATTTATTAAGTTGAGGCAGTAGATCCTTTTCTCCCTTTGAAGGAAAGCCTTGTTAACTATTATAATTGACAAGTAGCTCACTCTGCAAACTCAATAAACGTAATTGAACGAACATTTCTCATCTCCGTTGTAGCTTGAGCTGTACCTAATGTGCTACTTCCAACAATCAATTGTGGCAATAATATATTTGTTTAAGGAAACAGAAGACAACCTATTGAGAGTTATCTGCTTCATCCCGACATAGCTGATGTTGCGTTTCTTAGAAAAAAATTGTAAATCTTCACAACTGTTTCAATTTTCCTAGTACTTCCACTGAGTGTATTGAAAGCTGGGAATGAAATTCTGTGAGTGTCATTTGTTGTGTCAAATTGATAGTATCTCTAATACAGTATTCAGTCATTGACTCTCAAAACAAACCATCGTATCTCAAACTCAACAAGGCCAAAATCCAGAGAGAGCGTCAAACTGGGGGAAGAGGATAATCAGGTGTATATAATCTGTGAAACAAATTGGACAAAGTCTTGGCCGAGCCAGTGGAGGCCTGGAGCGAGAGGACCTGTTAGAGGACTCCTGCACTGGGCAGAAAGGGCCGCACACTCCTGCTGCCACCGTGCTTACTCATAGGCTGGAGGCTGCCAGGGATGTGCATGGCCCTGGTGGCAGGCTGTGCTGTGTCATGAAGGGGTTGCCGCTGGGCCGGGATAGCCAGCTGCCCTCCTCTCAGCCCAGTAGCGAGGTCTTCGTGGAGAGAATGGGAGCTGGGCACCTCCATGGTTGGCATGTTTTGGGTCCAGTGCATTCTCCAGCCTCATCTTGAGCCCCCTTTCTCCTTGTTCCCAAAATATGCCAGATTCCCTCCTCTCCTTTGCCTTAAGGTGTTTTTTGTATATATGTTGCCCCCTCTCTCTAGAATGTTGTGAATATATTTTGACTTTTTTTTTTTTGTATTTTTCCTTGTCTTTGCCAAGGCCATGATGGCAGAGTATGCCTGACGTCCTCAAGGCGGTCTTTCCTCCACCGTAGCTCTGGATTAGGCTCTGCGGCTCTACATTTCTATGCCTCCCTCTTTTCTCCTTTACGATACTCTGAACACTGCTAATAATTGGTGTTAATTGTGTATATCTAATTGTTTGCTTAAGGCCTTTCTTCCCAGCTTGACTGTGTAGCCCATTAGGCTGGGATCAGGTCTGTCTTGTTCACGATTGTACGGTAGCACTGTGCGTATAAGAGATGCTCGGGGAACTCACAGGAGAGCAGGAGATGATGCAGTTAGGGGAGAGGTTTTTTTAGAGAAGGCTGAGACATGAGAAACAAATAGAAGTTAGATGGCAAAGGGGAGAAGATGGTGGCCAAGTATGGCAGTCCACAGGGAAGATGGCTAACACTTCAGTGAACCAACAGCAGATGGTTTGAAGAGCTTTATGACAGAGAACAGTGTGGTTACTTGGTGTTTGCAGAAGCATGGTTAGGTCAACTGAATTCATTACTAACAAAACCATCCAAATTAGCTCTTGTTCAGACTGAAAAAGATGGTTATGTTAAATCTGAGGACTATCTGTGAGCTTCCACCTGACTTTATGTTTAACCTGGGAGCACAACATTGTCTTTGGTTTAACATAATAGCAGGAGAAAAGCAAGATTGGAAAGATTGGAAAGGAAAATCATAAAAGATTCCCCTCCACACATTCTCCTACCCTCAAGTGAGATCATCATGAGGGCTTTTACAAATTTCTTCCTGAAATACACATAAACTGTGTCCGAAAATCCTTTATACTTCTCCACCTAATAAATCTTACAAAATTATCATACATTTCTTGTTTTCCACTTATTAAATTATAAATATGAATTTGTATTCAAAGTGTCTATATTTTTAAGTAAGATCTTATCTTTTTAGCATATACTTTAAAATATTAACTCTAGTATAAATGAATTGAATTAAAGTAATATTTAATATGTTAAGGAACCATACTGTGTAACATATTAGAACTTTATAGAATTTGGATTAGGGTCTGTCATTATCCTAAAGGAGTTAACTGTCTAGAACATGAGGTTAATTATAAAAGAAAAGATTTCCCTAAATTACCTTATTTATTATTTATCTGTTTTAAACCTGTTCCTCCTCTACTTTTAATTCCTCTGCGAAAAGGTTCTGATACATGAGACTTTTTAGTGCTTTGCTTTATGTTGCCACATTGTTTATCTGTGATTGAGTCATGAATAACAAATTTATCAGGATGCCATCCGCTAGGACTGAGTCTTCAAAGAGCACATATATATTCTGATGCTGTAATACACGTTTGCGATCTAAACCCTGGAATTCGGTGGAAAACATTAAAAGCTATTGCTCCAAGTTTCAAAAAATGTAAGATGTACATTGTTTAGGATGAAGCAGGAAGAAATCTAGATCATAAGGCCCTAAGAATAACAGGTCTCCTAAGATACAGATTAGGGTATTTCCTAGAATTATATGGCAATAGAATCAGTTACTTCAGTTTCTGATGTTTTAAACAGACTTTATGTTGGGCAAAATTTGGGCAGAAAAGTTGATGTTAATTTCAAACTGTATATTGTATAGATTTAAACTCATACTAGTTTTATTTGCTAAAACCTCAATATATTTTAGCCCATTTATACTGTGTTATTTTTTTGTAAACAGTTTTTTAATCAAATGCTGCAGGATGCTGAGTATTATATAAATAAGAGCAAATGTGTAAGTTTTACACACACAGACAAATATTAATGACTACAAATTAAATATCACATAAAGACTATAGGACTGCTCAATGAACCCAAGAGGACAGAGTAGAAAGACCTTGAGTTCACCTCCTCTCAGGGGCACACCAAAATTACAGCTATTTACAGAACAACTATCAGAGAAATAGATTGAAACCTACCAGAAAAGATCTTATACAATAAAGCCATAAAGAAGGAACCATAACAAGATGGGTAGGAGGGGCGGAGTCATGGTATAGTCAAGACTCTTACCCCCAGGTGGGCGACCCACAAATGGGAGAATAATTACAACTACAGAGGTTCTCCCCAAGGAGCAAGGGGTCTGAGCCCCACATCGGGCTCTCTATCCCGGGGATCCTGTGCCCAGAAGATGAGCCCTCAGGATTTTTGGCTTCAACAGCCAGTGGGGCTTACTTTCAGGAGACCAAAAGGACCAAGTGGGGAGATAGAGACTCCATTCTTAAAGGCACCCAGGGGAGAAGTAGTAATTTGAAAGGTGTCTGGGTCAGACCTACCTGCTGATCTTGGAGAGCTTTAGACTATTGATATCTACTGATTATCAGTATTGGACATGATTGGTTTGTAATGGACTAATGACTTTTTTATGTTCATACTAAATATCTGTTGCTGCCATCAAATTTAAGACTGACTGTATCTGATTGGACTAATTACTTTATCAATATAATAAGATATCCCTAGGGTTGCTGGAAGAACTATGACAGTACTGTGAGAAGTATTTTCCAAGGTACTCTGATGTCTTCAATAAAGTCCGCTCTGATGAGCTGGTATCTTTGGCAAGATTCCAGTCTTATCTAAAGCAAAACGTAATAAATCTGTCGTGTGTGTACACGTGTGCTCTGGAAAGGAATAAATACTATCTTTACATTAGAGAAACCTAGCAGATACCACCTTAATCAAGGAATCATAATTAACATCATCAGTGATGTTAGTAGTACACGCCCCTCTCTCTAGGTATAGGGTGAGAAGGGCACTTGCGGTGTACTTCCCTAAAACCCGCAATCTCAGTTTAATCTTTGAAAAAAATCAGAGAAACCCAAATTGAAGATCATTCTACAAAATACCTGATTGCTATTTTCAAGGTCATGAAAGACAAGGAAAGACTTGAGAAACGGTCACAGAGCAGAGGAGATGAGAGAGACATGAAAACGAAATGCAGTGGGGTGAAATGTGAATAAAGTCCAGGGTTTCATTAATAGCTGTGCCCCAGTGTCAATCTTAGTTGTGACAAATGTGCCATGTTTATATAAGATGTTAACATCACTGGGAGCTGGGTGAAGTGTGTACTCCCTGAAGTATCTTCACGACTTTTTACTAAATCTCAAGTTATTTCAAAGTAAAACATTTATTTGAAAAAGTATGTTCAGTGTTGCAAATATGCTCTAACAGTGGAATGGTGTCATCTTTGTGTGCCATGACTTATGGTAATATAGAATAAGAAGCAAGTACTACAATCAATAACTTTTTGTGGACTCTCTCAATTTTAAAATGTTTCCTCAAAAAGTTTCAAACTGTAAGACTCTGCTGCATGTTTCGGCAACTATTGTACATGAAAACTATGCCTGCTTGAAAATCTTCACTAGAAATTTGATGGTGTTTAAACTACATGACAGGCCAGATCCTCTCAACTTTCACAGCTTCCCTAGAGATCAGAGTATGGTCGGACTCAGTCAAGGATCTGATTTTACCAGGGCTGGGTCTAGAAGAAGTAGCCCTGTTTATTCCTGCATTCCCTCCTGACCTGTCACAGTCCTGTGGTCTCCATCCCTACCTCCATTTTCTCCCTGGCTCTTCTTATATTGATATTCTGTCATACCTGCCTTTTACTTTTACCTTGTTTCCCCGGGCTTCAGTTATCATTCTGTGCCATTAACTCTATATCTTATATCTCTAATCCTGAACTCCAAAGCCCTATTTCTAACCACTAACTGGAAGGCCAGAGGAACTTCATTGCAGTGTAAACCAAAATTCATCATCTTTCTCACAAAATCTCATTTTCTTTCTTTTCTGTCTCATTCAATGGCACTACCATCCATCCACCTGGCAGAAACCTGAGAGTAACCTTATATTTTACTATCCCTGTACCATCCCTCAATGGCTGGTCACAGTTGCTTTAATTCTACAAGTATCTCCTGTGCCCACTTGTTCTTTCCGATCTTACTGGTACTATCTTAGTTCAGACCTTTATCATTTCTTACCCGGGTTATTTTACTAACCTTCTGTTTGCCCCCTTCACTCCATTCCCTTACTAAAATTTATATCCTCTATCTTAAATGGACATCTGCTTTAAGTCTTTTCTTTTCTCCCAGTTACTTATTCAATAAATACCTGTTCAATGAATAAATGTATTTCCAATAACATCAAGGCAGATTCCAAAGGATATCCTGGCAAACCTTAGCTGGCATGTATCCTCTGTGAAAGAATCTTCTTAGCATCTCCTACTAATTCTCCCACGACACGTGTGTCATGTGTCCACATTCCTTACATTGCTTGCTGTCTGTACCAGTTGTAGGAATGAATATGCCTATTATGAAAAGAATTAGTCTCCAACACATTGTAGTTAGAGGTTAGGTGCTCAGATGCTCGGCTTACGCTGCCATTCTCTCAGCTGCATGACTACAGAAAGCTCTTTAACTTCTTCAAGACTCATCTTTCTCATCTGGAAAGTCAGAATAATAATCTACACGTACCAGCGAGTTATGAGGCAAAGCATTTACTGCAGTGCCTGCCACACATAAAGTCCTTCATAAAAATATAATAGTAGCAGTGGTGGTATTAATAGTCATATATTTTTGTGCACCTTAGCTCTTGTGATCTCATAACATTTATATAATTTCCTTTGCATAATATATTTATATATTTACAGAAAATAAATACAAGTTTTAAATAAAATATAAAATACTGTATTTTATAGATATATTTTATAAAATATATTTAGATATTCTTTTTTATAAATTTTTATTTATTTATTTATTTATGGCTGTGTTGGGTCTTTGTTTCTGCGCATGGGCTTTCTCTAATTGCGGTGAGTGGGGGCTACTCTTCATTGCAGTGTGCCGGCTTCTCACTGCGGTGGCTACTCTTGTTGCAGAGCACAGGCTCTAGCTCAGTAGTTGTGGTTCACGGGCTCTAGAGCGCAGGCTCAGTAGTTGCGGCGCACGGGCTTAGTTGCTCCGTGGCATGTGGGATCTTCCCGGACCAGGGCTTGAACCCGTGTCCCCTGCATTAGCAGGTGGATTCTTAACCACTGCACCACCGGGGAAGCCCAATATATTTATATATTCTATTTAATTTTATAAAATATATGTAATATAGTTGTATATGATATTTATTTTATAAAGCATATACCTTAATATATTTATTTTATAAAAATTATAAATATAAATAAGATCTATTATAAAATATGTATAGTGATCTTTTGCTTTTATAATAAATTTCATGGACCAATATGGTATTTGAATTAGATAATGTTTTTAGGAATCAGACTAATTAAAGTTTATAGCCCAGTTTCATGGACTCATCATTTCCTTTTTTTTAAGTGAAAACAGTTTTTTTTAATTGAGGTATAATTGACGTACATTATATTACTTTCAGGTGTACAGCATAATCAGTATTTGTCTAAATTGTGAAATCATCACCACAATAAGTCTAGTTAACATTCTAGCATTGTTTCTTTTGGACATATTCTAATTTTACAAGATTTCTTTTAATATCAGACACTTGAATTAAACAGAGGGCTCCTCCCATGTTGCTGCGTTTCCTAGGGGAGGTCTTCAATGTCCCCTTTTCCCCTGGTTCTCACAGGGAACCAGTGAGAATGGGATCTATATGTTCAGTGATCCCTCAGCAGGGCGAATTGCACAGCCCCGCTGACCATTGTGTGCCTCGTGCCTGGATGGAGAGAGAAGAGGAGAGATGTGCTCCGGCTTCCCCCATGCTACGGGGACCTTGTGTGCCTTATGCTCACTGAGGGATGTGTTACCCAAGGAAAGTCATAAGTTCACTTCAGTGTTCCAAAGGCAGACTTTCTCGCCTTAGGTATACTGTGGAAGCTACTGGGGATCATCTTCCGATCAGCTTAACAAACTTTTACGTATGTGTCTGTTAAGACATTATGCTAGGATTTGGTGACCAAATGCATGGCCTCAAATAGACTCCAGTCTAATAGAGGAAACAGATAAATGAGTAACCAGGGAATAATTCAGACTATCATAGATGCTGTGACTTGCCTTTTCAGGATAGATTCAACTTCTTAAAAACCGGATTGTTTAGGGGCTTCCCTGGTGGCGCAGTGGTTGAGAGTCCGCCTGCCGATGCAGGGTACACGGGTTCGTGCCCCGGTCCGGGAGGATCCCACGTGCCGCGGAGTGGCTGGGCCCGTGAGCCATGGCCGCTGCGCCTGCGCATCCGGAGCCTGTGCTCCACAACAGGAGAGGCCGCAACAGTGAGAGGCCCGCGTACCGCAAAAAAAAAAACAACAAAAAAACCAAAAAAACGGTCCAGTGCATACTCAGAAACCATAGTGTTAATGAACAAGTGTGAAATTTGCAATCAAAATGTCTATTCTTCCAGAAGTTGGAAAGGGGATAATTAACATAAACTATTTATTATTGCACCAGATTGCAAAATCTAAGAATTGCACTACAGTAAGCCTGATAGCCACCTGTTATAAACTGGTCAATAAAAACTGAAGAGAGTTTTATACCACTAAACTTTGGGAAAATAATGCGCCCGAAGTACTACAAATAGCCAAATCCAATCCATCCAGACATGGAAGCCAAGAGTTTCATTTATCATTTTAGACAAGAATATGCAGCTATGACTTATTTTATGGCTGAAGCAAAAGCAAGAAATATCGTTTGGAGAAAACAAATCATGATGATGCAAGATAGGGTAATAGCTATTAAAAAATGATCACAAGTACAGAAGTACTCATATTCTGGGAACAAAGCATCTCTTACCAAAAGTCAGTCAGTTGGCAGAGGTTTTGAAAATTGTCTATTTTCAACTTGCTCAGTGGTGGGAATGAAAGAGGATGCATGAGGGATGAAAGAGGATGTGGGTTTCAGGTTCTGGTACCTCATAAGCCATTTTTCACAGAATGGGAGGAATGAGTGCTTAGTGCTCTTCCAAATATTCAACTTTAGAAGGGCATCATGTATGTTATAGAAATTTTAGCCAGAGTGAAAAATATCTGGTGCTTTTTGAATAGGATGATCAGGAATGCAGATTTGAATTTTTTTCATTCATCTACCAAGCAATCATTGAGCTTCGAATGGACGACATTTACACAAACTGTAATATCCTTTCACACTCTACCTCCAAATAGCTAATGGTTTCTGAATGTGATATAGGTCATACTTTGAGTTTTAATTTTGCACTAAATACCAGCTGTGTTGACGATGCTGTGCTAGGTATTTGGGGATTTCTAAACCACAAATAATACATCTTTCCATTTCTTAAGACCCCCAGTGGTATGAGAGGTTTGGAGACCATAATTACCTCCAGTAGATCTATAATACCCATGCTATTTATACAGGCCATGATTTTATGTAACTTTTACTTACTCTTAAATATATTCCTGACTCTTCAAAGAATTTAATTTTCAGCAGAGATAATAGAATAAAATCATGTTAAAAATACACAAGTATGTGTTTTATTCTATTCAACTCTCCTTGGCACTCACTTTCTGATATAGAGAAATGTAAATACATGCAAATTTGCTCTTGCCATCACTTTGTGTATTTACATGGAAGGAAAAATAACACATTTCCATATATATATATATATCACATTCTGCTTTTTGTTTATATGGAAAAAATGTCCCATATCCAGGGGTCTCATTGATATGGTTTCAGAACCAATAGGCCAGTTAATCAAGGAAATATTAGTACTCAGGACAGACCTGTGAGGAAAGACAACACTGCTGTTACAACCAGGCTTGAAATATTTAACTAAAAAATGCAAAGCCTGGGGTAAATCAAAAAAGCATTTCATCATTCTGGGAATGAACTCAGTCATTGTCCTGTACTCTGTCATGACCAGGGCAGCTGAAATTAAAGTGTTTTCGGGGATTCCAGACAGCAATATGAAAAAGCAAAGAAAAACTCACTGTGTGCGGTAAGATTTCTAAGGAGTAGAACTGGGCACAGCAGTCATCAGTGCTAGAAAGATTGTTGGGGTCACATAGGAAGGATCTTTAATCTCTAGGTAAAGAATTTGAATTTCGATTTACAGGTGATGTTAAGTTAGAGAATTTTGAATGAAAAGTCATATAATTTAGGAAATTAGTGTAATGGTGTGTGCAAGCTGAATTGAAGGATGGAAATTCTAATGATAGTAAAAAAAAAACCAATTACAGGCTTCTTGAAGGATAACTCTTTTTTTAAAATAATATTTATTTATTTATTTGGTTGCACCAGGTTTTAGTTGCGGCAGGTGGGCTCCTTAGTGTGGCTCCAGGGCTCCTCAGTCGTGGCATGTGAACTCTTAGTTGCAGCATGCATTTGCGATCTAGTTCCCCGACCAGGGATCAAACCCAGGTCCCCTGCGTTGGGATTACGGAGTCTCATCCACTGCGCCACCAGGGAAGTCCCTTGAAGGATCACTCTTTAGTCATCTTTTAAGGACCTTAGAAAATAGACTTAAACTGTGTGCCTGGTGATGATGGGTCTTGTTTGCCAGAGTTAAAGCATGGAAACCGTTCCCATTCAGCTAACAAATGTCTGTTACATATTTACCAGCCACTCTGCTACATATTGTATCAATAGGTTGAAAGGTGCAAACTGAATGAGACAGGGTATCTGACTCTTAGAATTCATGGCCTTGGAAGTGAATGCCCTTGTAAGCAGGATAGGACAGGTGAGAAGCCACTCGGAAGTGGACCTTCTCCAGTCTGAACCCTCTTTGTGCAGGTGGTAACTCAGCTGCAACTGGAAGATAAAGAACTAACCAGAATCAGGGGAGTGTTTTGTTCTGAGTATTCAAGGTCAAAGGTAAATCAGGTTTGGGATGTCAAAGGGTAGGCAATACCGAAAGTCCTAATCACACATGAACACTTGCACTGTTTACATTTGTTTCCCTTAACAAGCTAACAGAATGCACTAGTAGGGAGGGGCCTACCTTTTGGGCCTGTCTCTCCTGGCCTCCTCTGCTGCTGACTTGCTGCCAGTGTGTCAAGGACCTCTGGCAGCAAGAGTTTCTTGCAGTCTGTACAAGCTGAGCTCTCCAGAGAGGTACAGGGACATTATAAGCTCCTAATGGGCAGTGAGGGTGTGAGCTGCCTGAGCTTTTATGCTACAGCTTTTACTGGGGGATTATGGTTTCAGTCAGGAGTCTGAGCATAGATCCTTTTCATCACCTTCACAGTTTTCTGTCAAATGCAAACAAGCTTGTATACATTGCTCACTTTTCAGGTATAAATATGCCCCTTCCTCTGCTTTTTTACTTTTTAAGCTTTTCTCTCAATAACACGTTGAAAAACAAGTTTTGTGGTAAACGTGTTTATGACATTTCTTAATAACGTATTTGCAGTTTGACAAAGTTGGATGAAAATGCTCTGTCCAAACAAGTTTGTTTTTTTTTTTTTCTTCGGAGGTGGAGGTAGGCATCTTTGGAAATACTTTACAAGGGAGGGTGGGGGAAGGGGATAGTTCAGACACTGAGGTTTGAAATCTTGTGATGTGTTCTGAGAAGTAAAGTATTTCTAGAACATAAATGGGGTGGGAGTGGCAGATGTAACTTAGGAGTCAGTATAGGAGGAGATTGGACTTTATTTATCTTGTAGGTTCTGGAAAGCCAGTACTGAAACAGAACATTGGCATGATCAGATTTGAGATGTAGAGAGCTTTCTCTCATAATCAGGTAGAAAACTACCTGGTTATAGAAGGCCAGGCAGGAGGCCAGTGGAGTTATCCAGGTGAGAAGGATGATGCCTGAATTACGGCTGCAGCAGGGAAGATAGAGAACAAATTATTTGAGAAAAATCGGGAGCCTCATTATCTTGCCATTGCAAGAGGCATTATTTCTTTCTCACCCAAACAGGTTTGCATTAAACTGTGACTCATTAGGCCTTGTTGAAATTTAAATGGGATCCCTGTAGTATTGTTTCCACGGGCTGCCTAGATCCAGCCACGTATATTCTGTGTTTGTCAGTACAGTATATTCTGATACCATAAAACCTGAGGTCTTTAATCTCTCTGGTGCTTCATTGTACTTCACATCAATCACTGAAATTATTTTATAGGCTTATTAAAACATATTTTGATATTGCTGGGTTGTTGTCAGTTTATTGTTTTTCCTCTATCTTGATCCCATGATTTCCTTCATAGCCTGCATTGGGTCTTCCTTTTTTTTTTTTTTTTTTTTTGCGGTACGCGGGCCTCTCACTGTTGTGGCCTCTCCCATTGCGGAGCACAGGCTCTGGAGGCGCAGGCTCAGCGGCCATGGCTCACGGGCCCAGCTGCTCTGCGGCATGTGGGATCTTCCAGACCGGGGCACGAACCCATGTCCCCTGCATCGGCAGGTGGACTCTCAACCACTGCGCCACCAGGGAAGCCCAGGTCTTCCATCTTTAAATTAGAGCATCAAACAACTGGACCAGAGAATTTCACCTTCTGTTTAAGCTTAACTGTTGTACAGTAAAGATCTTTGAAGGTTAAGGGAAGCTTAAGAATAATGTCTAAATTTTTTGAGACCCTAGGGTTTAATTTTGTTAATTTGGCTCTGTTAATGTTACTTGTAATTCTCAAAGATTAGGGTAAACGTGTGTCTTGATTTATGCATGTATTTATGCATGTATTTATGCATGTATTCTTGGTGTCATTATTTATAATGTCCCCTTTTTACTTTCAAGAGTGTCTCAGCTTGTACATTAAATTGTATGGTCACCCTATCAGGGAGAGCCACAAAGAAATTGGCCATTTATGCATCTCCAGAATTCAGTTTATGGAAAGTCAATGCAATTAAAATATTCTGACAGCCACTGTCCCAGCTGTAGACTTTGTGCATGCTGTATCTAAGTCTTCTTGAGGACAAACGGAGAAAAACATGTCATTTGTTTATCAAAAGGTTTTTACTGCTATAACAGAAAAATGAAATTGCTTCTCCTTTTGGTGTTATATATCCTTCAGCCAGTCTTGTCATGATTCTATTAAGGCAAATAACGCAAAGCCAGCTTTTTCATTTATCCTCTAAACAAAACAGACACAATTATTATTTAACCTGTTAGAGTGGAAACCAGAGAACCTCACATGGACTGTTAGAAGTGAAAGGGATCTTGAAAAATAGGTTAGGGAATTTAGTCCATCCCTTACCTTTATACATGAGCCACCTAAGTCACAAGGAAGTCATGTATGTGGTTCCATGGCTCTTAAGGGAATATACTGTACTATAGTCAGGTCTTTAATGTATTAATCCAGGGTTTCAGGGTTCTTTTTTGCTACACATGATTGCAGATGAAGAGCCAAAAGTAGTCTCTGTTCCACCACTTCCCCTTGCTAACAAAAAGGGTCCATGTAAAATACCCTGACTTGAATGTAGGACATGTATAAAAATCAATTAGAAATTGATTTTTAACATTTTTATATTACAGAATATGGCGTAATAGGTATGTTTTTGTGTTATGTGTGCACAAATATATTATTTAAAATATTTTATCTGCAGAGCTAACAGGATTGTAACAGCGCTTTTTAGAGTTACAAACACTGAATCTTTGATGGATCACAACCGATAGAAAATGTGTTAGTCTCTGAGAGTAGCTTATATTCTTTAGAGAATGGTAGATGTGTTCTAAAATAAATAGACTTGCCCTAGAATATGTATACTCTGTATCTCAGTGCCCTCTGAAACTCGTGGTCCGTCCTTGTGAAAAATCCCCTGTATTCACAATGTCTTTACATCTAATTCCAACAGAAACTGGGCTTTTTTCTAAGGACAGCAATTCTCTGCAGTCATAGTAGTGCTGTTGTTTTGTTCTGTCATTTCTCCTGCTGCTTTTTCTAGAATGGTCCCCAGAATTAGGGGTGGGTGTCTTCACTACTATTCGCCATTTCTAGACCTGTGTGGTCCAAAACTCTAGCCACTAGCCACCTGAGCCCTTGAAGTATAGCTACCCTAGATTGAGATGTGCCATTACTGTAAAGTACATTGAGGATTTTGAAGACCAAGTGGGAATAAATATTAAATATCTCAATATTTTTTCCAGCTTTAATGAGAAAATTGGTGTAGAACACTGTGTAAGTTTAAGGTGTACAACTTGATTTAATACACATATATATTGCAGAATGATTACAATAATAAAGTTAGTTAACAAGTCCATCACCTCACATGATTACCTTTGTTTGTTGTTGTGGTGATGAGAACATTTAAGATCTACTCTTAGCAACTTTCAAATATACAGTACAGTATTGTTAAGTATAGTCACCATGCTGTCCGTTAGATCTTTGGAACTTCCTCATCTTTCAACTGGAAGTTTGTACCCTTTAATCAGTATCACCTTACTTTCCCCAACCCACAACTGCTGACAACTGACATTATCCTCTCTTTGCGTTCAGCTTTTTAAAATTTCACACGTAAGGGAGATCATACAGTGTTTGTCTTTCTCTGTCGGACTTATCTCACTTAGCATCTCACATCCTCCAGGTCCATCCATGTTGTCACAAATGGCAGGATTTCCTTCTTTCCCATGTCTGAAGACTATTCCACTGTGTGTATGTATATTTATGTGTGTGAGTATGTTACATATATATGCATATACATATATATGAATATATCTCACATATTTTTTAATCTTCTTTACCCATTCATCTGTTGACAGACACTGGTTGTGTGGTTGTTTCCATATCTTGGCTATTGTGAATAACGCTGCAATGAACATGGGAGGATGTTCGTGAACATGGGAAGATGATCGTGACTTCTTGTGTGTGTGTGCGCGTGTGCGTGTGCGTGTACACACTGTTTCTTCTGGGTATGTATATACCCAGAAGAAACAGAAGAGAGTTTGATTGCTGGGTCATATAGAAGTTGTATTTTTACTATTTTGAGGGACCTCCATACTATTTTCATAGTGGCTGCACCAATTTCCATTCTCAGCAACAGTGTACAAGGGTTCCCTTTTCTCTATATCCTTATCAACACCTGTTATCTCTTGTGTTTTTTAAAAATTTTATTTTATTGAAGTGTAGTTGATTTACAATGCTGTGGTCATATCTACTGTATAACCAAGTGACTCAGTTATACATATATACATTCTTTTTTATATTTTTTTCTGTTACAGTTTGTCACAGGACATTGAATATAGTTCCCTGTGCTATACAGTAGGATCTTGTCTTTTTGATAATGGCCATTCTAACTAGCATGAGGTGATATCTCATTGTGGTTTTGATTTACATTTCTCTAATGGTTAGTGATGCTGAACATCTTTGCATGTACCTGTTGGCCATTTGTATGTCTTCTCTGAAAAAATGTCTATTCACATCCTCTGCCCATTTTTTAATTGGATTGTTTGTTTTTTTGCTACTGTATGAGTTCCTTTTATATTTTGGATATTAACTTCTTATCAGAGAGATGGTTGCCGATATTTTCTCCCATTCCATAGGTTGCCTTTTCATTTTAATTGTTTCTTTTGCTTTGCAGAAGGTTTTTAGATCTGTGCAGTCCCACTTATTTATTTTTGCGTTTTTTACTTGTGTTTTTGGTGTCATATCTAAAAAATTGTTGCTAAGACCAACGTCAAGGACCTTTTTCCCTATGTTTTTTTCTAAGACTTTTATGGTTTCAGGTTTTATGTTTAAGTCTTTAATCCATTCCAAATTAATTTTTGTGGGTGGTATGAGATAGGGGCTCAGATCTATTCTTCTATAATTATAATAATCTATAGAATTATAGAATTCTATAGAATTATCTTCTATAATTATCTAGTTTTCCCCACACCTCAATATTTTTGATACAGGTTACATGTTAAAATGATATTTTAGATATAGTACATTAAACAATATACATTTTAAAAATTTTACCTCGTTTTACTTTTATAAATGTAGCCACTAGAAAATTTTAAATTGGATCTGTGTCTCCTGTTGTATTCCCATTGAACACTGCTGTTCTATTTGATTCTTCGTTTCTTCTTTTCCCCTAAAAACTCAAGCTCTGAATCTCATGTCATCAGATTCTGTCATCCTTATTGCTAATTGCTGTAGTCTTCATTTGTTATAATCCTGGTCATTTTCCTGCTTGTCTTGATGAAGTTAACATCTAGGTCACCAATAATTTTTTTCAACAATACTGTTTTAATTCATGGTAAATTCCATACACACTTGAATGAACCTTCCAGTACACTGATCTCTTGCTTCCTTAAACTTATCCCCTCTAGTTCTATTGTTTGCCTCTTTACCTCAGTTAATTGTATGAATATACCTAGACCTTGTCTATACCAAGATTTGTAAACCCTCCATAATCTCTGTTTTATCCATTTGACTCACCCACTTGCCCCCGACTTCAGCAATTCTTCAACTCCACCAGTACTCTGATCCATTGACCATGCTCTTTTACTATCCTTCAACCCTTGTTTTTATTTCTCCATTTTTTCAACAAATATTTGAGGCACCAACAGGTACATAATAATGTGCCATGCTGCATTCTAAACACTAGAGACAGAAAAATCTCTGCCATCATTTAATTTTAGTCTAATTAGAGTGACACATAATAAGACAAGCTAAAGAAAGAAACTATTTAGCATGGGGTTAGATAATGAGAGGTACTAAGGAGAAAATTTAAATCAGAGAATGGGGATATGATCTGTTGGCATGGAAGAGGGGAAATTTTTTATTTTTTTTTTTTGCGGTACGCAGGCCTCTCACTGCTGTGGCCTCTCCCGTTGCGGAGCACAGGCTCCAGACGCACAGGCTCAGCGGCCATGGCTCACGGGCCCAGCTGCTCCGCGGCATGTGGGATCTTCCCGGACCGGGGCAAGAAAGAACAGCAAACGCAAAGTCCTTGAAGTAGGAAGGACTCTTGTGTCTTCAAGAGACAGAAAAGAGGAAGGAATTACGATTGGAGCCGAGAGGAGGAAGAGAAAGGAAATAGGTGAGACCAGAGAGACACCTGGATATCCAATATTGCAGGCTTTGCTGTCTTATTGAGAAAAATCATTAGAAAACCATTGGAGGATTTTGAACAGAAGAGTGTCATAATCTGATTTACATTTTAACAGGATTGTTTTTGATACTGTATTGAGACTAGACTGTGGAGAAATAAGGGCAGAAGCAGAGATCTGTTGGAGGCTATTGCAGTGTTTCCCATGAGACAGAACGTTGGCTCACATCCTCTGATGGATTTTAGTGGCCATGGTTGTGATGAGGTTGTAGGTACTGAGGAAGGGAGAAATTTTGGATATGTACTGAACTTAGAACCAGTAGAATCTCCTGAGAGGATAAATAAGGGGCGTGAGAGAGGAGTCAAGAGCGACTCTGGGAGTTTTGGCTGGAGCACCCGACGTGGGGAAGACAGTGGGAGACCGTGACTGAGGGAAAGATCATGGAACCTTGGAGATCTCTATTGGATTCCAAATGCAGATGTCAAGTAAGCAATTGAATATATGAGGCTGGAATTGAGGAGAGAGGTCTGGACTGAAGATACACAGTGAGGAAGTGCTGACATTGATGGTATTTAAAGCTACAAGGCTGCCTGAGAACACCAAGGGAGGGGATGTAATGACAGAATAGAATTAAGGACCTTGCTCTGGACCACTCCAAAGATGTTAAGTTGTTCCTGAGAAGACACAGCCAGTGAGATCAAGGCAGTATGGTTTGCTGGAAGCCCATCTTCCTGGAAGAGACTTCATCCAGGAGGAGGTAAGAATAAACTTGTCAGATGTTGCTGATGGATCGAATAATGTCAGAACTGAGAACTGACCATTGGGTTTTGCAATAGGATGTCACTGGTGATAGTTTTTGATGAAGTGATGGGGCTAGCAAAGTTGTCTCTCGTCTGTATTCCTGTGCTGATCTCTTAACGATCTCCTGGTTTTCTTCTTTGCCTCCACACAGTT
This sequence comes from Phocoena sinus, assembly GCF_008692025.1. Lineage (NCBI taxonomy): Eukaryota > Metazoa > Chordata > Mammalia > Artiodactyla > Phocoenidae > Phocoena > Phocoena sinus. The sequence goes on from NC_045771.1 coordinate 10,867,462, forward strand.
TGTTCTCCAGACACCCCACATGGTGACTTTTAAAAATACGTACATCGTGTCACCCCTCTGCTCAAAATGGCTTTCCACTTAATGCTAATAAAAGTCAGGACTTTACAATGTATTACCAAGGCTCTATACTGATCTAGCATTTAGATTTTAATGATTCCTCCTACTAATTTCTCATTCAGTTCTCATGACTAGCCTCCTGACATGCTTTGAAAATGCCTGGGACCACGTCACTGCTTCAGGGCCTTACTACAGTCTGTTTTCTGATGGGTCTGGCTCCAGGTGTCTGTACCTGACTGGCTCCCTCATCTCCTTCAGGTCTTTGCTGCTCCTCTCTTATCTTTCTGATGGAGCCTGCCCTGGCTATCTTGTTTGAAGTGGAAGCTCTTCCCAGCCTAGCATTTTTTTTTTTTTTTTTTTTTTTTTGCGTTACGCGGGCCTCTCAATGTTGTGGCCTCTCCCGCTGCGGAGCACAGGCTCCAGACGCGCAGGCTCAGCGGCCATGGCTCACGGGCCCAGCCGCTCCGCGGCATGTGGGATCTTCCCAAACCGGGGCACAAACCCGTGTCCCCTGCATCGGCAGGCGGACTCTCAACCACTGCGCCACCAGGGAAGCCCCCCAGCCTAGCATTTTTCATCTCTTTTCCTACTCTCTTATTCCCCTGTAGGACTCGCCATCTTTTCACATCCCAACTAATATACTTATTTTCTGTTTTTATTAATTGCGTGTTGTCCTCCATCTGTTTTTTAAATTAATTTAATTTTTATTTTATATTGGAGTATAGTTGATTAACAATGTAGTTTCAGGTGTACAGCAAAGTGATTCAGTTATACATATATTGTCCTCCATTTGAATATCAATTCCATAAAGGCAGGAGTTTTTGTCTTGTTTACTGATCTATCCTAAGTGTTCAGAATAGTAGCTAACACATGGTAAATGATCGATAAATACTACCCGGGGTAACACATGTGAAATAAGTTATTCTTTTCAAAAGCTACTAACTGTTAGAATCCTTGCCAAGTAGGGAAGTACTGTTTTGTAGGATTTAGATGACATTAACTCAGCCTGATAATCAGCTTCTTGCCTCTCTGGTTATTTATTCAATTTTCCCTGATTTTCTATGCTTTGGGGAAGCTCCGTAAATGCTTGCTGTCTGCCTTGTCGCACACGCTGCGGCTGGCATCTGTGATTCATAGGCCTCCTCTAGATGGAGAGATATACAAGTACATCAGCAGTTGTAACAGTGTAACTGGGTGTGCTGTAAGGAGTAATTGGTGGGTTTTGTTGATCAACCTGGTGCAGACACATGCAGATGCGGAGTTGGCACCAAGGAGAGGCGTGTGGAATTAAAGGGCTGTAATGCTCACAGATCCTAGAGAGGAAGGCGTGCAGTGGGCCATGCAGGGGCCTCGTGGGAGGAGGGCACAGGGTGTGAGCTTAACCAGGCAGGTGGGGAGCCAGCAGAGAGAACAAGGACCCGTGAGCAAGTGCCTTTTGGGGGGTCTGGTGTGGACACAAGCAAAAGCTTGAGAAGCTGTCGCTGGTGTGTTTGAATGTCACTAGGTCAGTCAGAGGAGGGCACAAAGGGGAACTTGGCCAGGCGCTTACAGCCTGTTCGTGGGGTTGCTGAGGCATCCAGAAAATACCATGTTTTAAAAAATGTACAATACGCGGTGTAACGTAAGAAGTAAATGCACAGGGCTTTGCATCCAGGTAGGAAAGGTATCCTGGCACTCTGTAAATAGCCTGCTTTCGATTGAACATTCTTTCCCAGGGGCGTTGCTGTCCTAAAGGCACAAATCTAGGCTTGCAAAGCCTATGTAAATATACAGGGTTGGTGTCTGTCTTGTTTCTCCTATCTCTGTGAATATCAGATGTCCTACTACTTTTTTTTTTTTTCTTTGTGGTATGCGGGCCTCTCACTGTGTTGTGGCCTCTCCCATTGCGGACAGGCTCTGGACGCGCAGGCTCAGCGGCCATGGCTCACGGGCCCAGCCGCTCCATGGCATGTGGGATCTTCCCGGACCGGGGCACGAACCCGTGTCCCCTGCATCGGCAGGGGGACTCCCAAGCAGACTCCCAACCACTGCGCCACCAGGGAAGCCCCAGATGTCCTACTTCTAACCAGAGCTAAAGAACTACAGAAATAGCCCTGGGCTGGCTCCTGCCCCCCCTGCAGCTTGCACTGATCCTCTAATGTTTTTAATCAGTCTGGATATAAACACTTTCTGTAGGGAAAATGAGTAGTGATGAGAAGTAATCTCGCTGCTTCTTTATTCTGAAAAATTCAATGACTGGTTTACAGATATTGCTGATTCATCATGATATCCTGGTGTGGAAGATGTGGATTAAGTTTCAGCCTTAAAGGCTATGGGATCCCTCAAGGCTTGGAGTATAGTAATGAAAAATTGAACACCTACAAAAAGGATTCCAGAATCTGCATAGTGAATCAACTATTTTATCACCAGGCCTTGGTTCTGATATGAATTTAGGATTATGTAGATAGGACTGTGCCATGTGCTTTTTACCAGAGCCTTAGAACTTTCTCTACTTTATATTTCATATATAACTTCTTTTAGTGTCTTTCTCTTCAGTTTAAAGCAAATTCTCTTTAGTTCTTCTGAGGTCCTATATAATTTCTGGGCCTTTTCCCCTCCAGTCTGGAGTGGCTTTACTAATAAGGTTTTCTAAACACAACCAGGAGCGATTACCGGACTTGATAACCCCAAACAAAGGTTTGTAAGTTTCCTCTGAAGACTAAGATGTCCCAGTCCTCACCTGTGTATTAGGAGTAATACATGCTTCCCAGAGTGCATGGCCTTTCTCTGCCTCAAATCTAATGCTCGGAGTTCTAGAAAGATCGCCAAAGAAAATTTTAGATCCTCTAGATGTGTGGTTTACTTGTCTTAAAGTATTCTAGCTTTGACCTGAAGCATCTTATTCAAAATAAAACTTCCTATACTCTGAAAAGGTCAAAAATAGGAAACTCATTCCAAATATCTTAATTTTTCTGTGTAGTTTACTTTTTTATGTTTTTATGGAATCCCATTCTGATTTATATATTCCTGTAGTATGGCAATTAATCTCTTTCTTCCTTAGGCTGACTAGTTCTTTCTTGCAGTGTCTTCACTTATTCATTCATCAAACATTTGAGGTCTTGTACATGTTAGGCACTATGCAGAGGACCAGGGCCACAGCCTGTGGACCAGAGAAGCACAGCCTTTGGCTTTATGGAGCTTAAGCCACTTACTGTTCCTCTAGAGACTGAACAGGTTATACCGGTGCTTGAGTGATATGTTACTCTTCTAAAATCATGCCTTCTTCAGACTAAATGTTATCTGAGCTTTTAAAATGTACTGTTTTAAAACTAAAAGCCAGGGGCTTCCCTAGTGGCGCAGTGGTTGAGAGTCCGCCTGCCGATGCAGGGGACACGGGTTCGTGCCCCGGTCCAGGAAGGTCCCACATGCCGCGGAGCGGCTGGGCCCGTGAGCCATGGCCGCTGAGCCTGCGCGTCCGGAGCCTGTGCTCCGCGGTGGGAGAGGCCACAACAGTGAGAGGGCCATGTACCGCAAAAAAAAAAAAAAAAAACTAAACTAAAACTAAAAGCCAAATGCTTCCTATCTGTAAATAATTTCTATTTTATTCCAGGTAGAGTGATTATAACTGTCAGTTTTTATTGTATGTAAGGTTTTCTTATAATAATTTAATTAAGCTCTTCTGTCTTTCCTTTTTCATGATCAGTATACCAGCTTTGACTCTGCTGATGCATCACAAGATCAGGCTGACCAGCAGAAGGAAAGAGACCAGGCAGTGCCTCTTTTTCATTCTCCTTAAGACCTTCGGCCAACTGCCTTATGCAGGAGACTGTTACTCTGCCCCCTTCCACTGCCCTGCAGCCATTCTTTAACCATTGTCTCATATGTTAGGAAAGCATCACAGTAATTTTATATACAAATATCATGGAAATGTATTTTCAACAACAGGGGAACATTTAAATAAACTATACTGTAGTCATAGGAAATGCTTTGCTTAAGGTGTTAAATGAAAAGAAAGAACATACCAAATGACATGTAACAATAATAAAAATAGTAATATAAATGTAATATACTGAAAATAATACAATAGATGAGTAGCTAACACTTTTTAAACAATCACTGTGTTGTGAACATGTTTTAAATGCTTTGCACTTATTGACCCAATTAGTTACCTCATTTAATCCCCCCAACAACCCTCTCAATTGGTAATTATTATCCAGTTTTTACATGTAAACATAAAAATGAGGTACAGAGAGTTTAGGCAACTTACTAGGTTTGGTGAAAAGCCAGTATAGGTCCTTAAGATACCTAGGTTCTAGTGGGGGCTCACTCACTGTTGGGTGATCAGAGTGCCCACAGGGATGCCGTGAGGAGTGGATGGGAGGGGCACCAATTGTGAAATCAGGAAGACTTCCACATGGAAGGGACATGGAACAGAGTTTTCAAGGACGAGTTGGCTCGTTTTGCAGGTGAATAGGCAGATGGGAAAACCTGTTGAAACCTGACTGCCACTCACCAATCTTGTGACTGAGTTCCTTCATCTGAACAACACAAATGCTGTCTGCCGTTTCTTCATGGCTTATCTAATAAAATAGGGTACTGAAAGCCCTGTGGAAGCGTCTGATGTTATTTAATTATTTTATTTATTTATTTTTTAAAAGTCCTTAAATATGTGACTGCTGGTTTTCCTTTGCTTTCTTAGGTAGATATGATTGTAACCCTGGGAGGACTTGCTGGACGTTTTGACCAGATTATGGCGTCAGTGAGCACTTTGTTCCAAGCAACTCGAATCACTCCTTTGCCAATTATAATAATCCAAGAGGAATCTCTCATCTACCTGCTCCAACCGGTAAGTGAGCATTAAATACAGTGTCAGCGCTTTGCTTCCACAAAACCTGTAACATTTTCGTACACAAGGAGAAAACATGTGCCCCATTTATGTATTTGAACTGTGAGTGAAGTTGAGGTGTTTGATTACTTGTGGCTAAATGGGAAACAGGTGGAGGAGAAGCCTCGTTGTACTCAGAAAAACAAAACAAAACAAAAACAAAAGTTTTTAAATTAAATTGACACTAAGAATTAAATTTAGCATTTTTGCATTTTGAGCAGCTGAATGTGAGTGCCACTTGAGATAAATCTCAGCAGAGAAAGCACAAAGCTTGGCAAACCTTACAAATGGAATTCTTGTATATTTTCAGTGTTGTTGTTATAATTGGAAACTGTATTTGATTTTGTTAAGCACTTAGTCTTGAGCTTTTACTGTTCATAAGTTGCTTGGTTGTTAATTTCACTCTCATGATGATGTCATTCATTTCCAATGATAAACATCAAGGAAATTTTCTATCAGTGTAGTGCTTAGAACAGAATTCTTATTATATAAACATGTTTTATGAGGTTGATGAGTGTATTTCGGTTTGAAAAATGATTGTTTGGCAACATTTTCTTTTTCTTTTTGCGGTACGTGGGCCTCTCACTGTTGTGGTCTCTCCCGTTGCGGAGCACAGGCTCCAGACGCCCAGGCGCAGCGGCCATGGCTCACGGGCCCAGCCGCTCCGCGGCATGTGGGATCCTCCTGGACCGGGGCACGAACCCGTGTCCCCTGCATCGGCAGGCGGACTCTCAACCACTGTGCCACCAGGGAAGCCCATGTTTGGCAACATTTTTTGAAGACAGTGGACAGTTTTTTGTTTTTTTTCTTTTTTGCCTGTCACTGTAATGTGCTACTTACAGCTTTGCTTTCAGTCCATCTGCTGTCCATCATCTGTAGCTTGTCATCACCTGAAAACTGTTGTTTGGTTAATATGGCATGCGTGCTTACCAGTTGTGCATTTTTTTCTGGCTCTTTGCATTGCGTGGCTCTGTTGCTTTCTGGAATACTTCCTGTGAGGTGCGAAAACGAAGCTGAAGAATTCGGTTTTCAGACTCCATAGTGTCCATTTATTTGGTCAACAAAGAGTTACGGAGTGCCTGCTACCTACCTGTTGCACTGCTGGGCAATTGAAGATTAAACAGAAATAGTAACGTGTTCTTTACTCTCTAGTATATGTCTAGTGAAGAAGACATTTATAAAACACAGACATAAAGCGAGGTCAAAAGGTTAGTACACAAAGATGATGAAAGATTATATAATCTGGTCATGGGTGTGTAAGGAAATGCTTCACAGAGGCACTCACATTTTATTTACTTAATTAATTCAACAAATTTTTTTTTTTTTTTTTTGGCTGCTGTACGGCTTGTGGGATCCTAGTTCCCTGAGCAGGGATTGAACCCCGGCCCTCGGCAGTGAAAGCCTGGAGTCCTAACTACTGGACCACCAGGGAATTCCCAACAAATATTTCTTGAGTACCTGCTATATGTCAGGTACTTTTCTAGGGATACAGCAGCAAGCAACAGCGACAAAAAAAAAAAAAAAAACCCTTCCTTTCATGGAACATAGATTGTGTTGAGCTTGCATTTCAGCAGAATCTCGAAGGATGAGTGGATGTCTGCTGTTGAAGATGATGGGAAAGTCATTCCAGTTAGAAGGAGCCACTAAAGAAAGATAGAGCTGAAGGGCATGTTATGGCATCTACAGGTAATTCTGAGCAGCCATATGGAAAATATTGAAAGGTCAGACTCAGAAGACTACTTTGGATCCTACCTCTGAAGAACCTTGAACTCTACATACTACAGTGTGAACTTGTTTGCCATAAGCTATGGGAAGTCATTAGAAGATTTCAGTTAGCAGTCTGACATGCACAGATATGCTTCTTAGATTTCTCATTAGATGTTTATTAAATACCTGTACTTTCCCAATAGGTTCTGAAGCGTGAAGCTCTCTGCCGTTGTGAAGCGTCGAGCTTTATTGTTGTATAATGGTTTTATGATGCTGTGAATGCTAAAATAGTCAGCTGCAACTTGTCTCTATGTAAATACTCTGGCTAAGAGATAACTAGACGGGGTACAATGATTTTTGCAAAATAAAATTGGAAGATTAACTGATAGCAAAAACCACATCTTCTTTGAATAATTGTAGACTTCCTAAAATGTATTCAGCTTGGGATTTCTTGGAATTCCTCCATCTATAGATTGCTGTCTGTCCTCAGTTTGGAAAACTCTCAACCATTATGTTTTCAAATATTGTCTCATCCCCCATTTTCTTTCTCCCTTCTTCTGCAACTCCAATTAAGCATATATGTGATCCTCTAATTGTATCATATATATCTCAGAACTTGTCTCTTGTACTTTCTGTCTTAATCTCTCTGGGCTGCATTCTGAAGTTCCTCATCGCCTCTGCAATCCACTTCACTCTTCTGCTTCAGCTGTTCTATTTTGCTACTAAACTCATCCTTTCAGTAGCAAAGGCTATTCCTGCCATGATTCATCTCTCTTACAAGCTTTCCCTTTACTCACATTTTAAAAACTCTTAAAACATAATTGTCCTACTTCCTTTATAGTCTAGAAAAATTCTGATATCTGCAGTCTTTATAGGTCATCTATCTTTTATGTTCTCTTTTGCTTTTCTATTTTGTAACCTTGATTCATTCCATATTTTGTGATTTTTAGCTATGACCTCATATTTCTGGGAACTTTACCTGCGGGAATTACTTATAGAAGGAAATAAAAGTGAGTCCAAGGAGTATTTAGAGTGGACGTCCAACCCAGTTACTTATAGGCACTAATAACTTAGGACCTCTTGTTTGGGACTTTTTTGGACCATCTCGGTGCTATGTATTTTGAAGCTAATTCTGCTGGGAGTTTGACTTCCGATTACAGATGCCCAAGGAAGACTTGTTCCTCTTCTCAACCAAGGTTTGGCTGGACAGTTTTCCTAGCATTCACGTGGGAGTATCCTTTGTATTCGTCTTTTCTCTGAGAATCTCCGCTGAAGTGGTGCAGTCTCCTTCTACACTCCTATGGTGCTCAGGCTTGCTCTCCTGATGACCTTCCACACTTGGAGGCCTAAGCAGCTGAAACTCACATTCATCTGATTTGGTAAAAATCAGATGCCTGTAAGGTGAAAGGTAGATTGGTGTTCTTTTTCAATCAAAACTTAGTTTTTGGCTTTTGAATATTCTTTGAAAAAAAGAAAAAGATATTAGATGCATTTTGAAAGATTCCCTTTAATTTTTTTCTAGCTTTTTTTTTCTTTTATTGTTGTCGGTTGGCCAGGGTACTAATCTACCCTGTGTATGTTGCAGTGATAATTAACCCCCAAATCTCAGAGGCTTAACTGAGATTAAGCTTAATTTTTTTTCTCATTCATGGAAAATCTGGTGTGGTTTGGGCAGTATCCTCCATTTTATATCCAAGCCAATTGGGAACATGTTGAGTCAGCAGGGGAAAAAAGATTACTGTAAAAAGTGGCACTGCATGTTTTTAAAGGCCAGGCCTGGCTGTGGCTTGTGTCACCTTTGGTGGGAACACAGTTACACTGCCCCAGCTCAGTATGAGGTGGTCGAAGAGAGGAAGGCTGTGGGCGGGAAAGATGACTGAGCACAGACCATTGTCTCTGTCAAAGACAGAGATTATGTTCTGTACCATAATCATCTTTTTTTTTTTTTTCATTTATGATATGTCAGACTTTAATCGTTGAAGTAGAATCCCCAGTTCCCCAAACATAGTAATCATGGTAAGTGTGCCTGCATACACCATGTCCTCTAGAATCTCTCTCTGGTCATTTTGATTTTGTCTTATTGAAACAACTAGAAAATTACCTTACCCTATCAAGTTAAGTGTTACATAGTGTGTGAGGCAGAAAGTTCACACAAGACCATACCCTCTCCACTGCATGAGAGGAGTAAGAATGTTTAGCACAGACTTTCCTCTGGGGACTCAGTAGGGTTGGCTCTGCTCGTCTTTCCCAGGGGTCACATCCCAGGTCTCTGCTTCTCAGTCACTTTTAGTGAGAGAGTAGTTAGCACCCAGAGCAACTGCAAAAGCCAAAAGGAGTATGTTTGAGGCTTAAGATACGAATCAGTCTTACACACTGTACCATATTTTTAAGCAGTTCTAATTATACACTTACGAAATGTGATCAATTAAAAGCTGCTTATTGCACAGAGCGGCCTATATCCTAGAAATGGAACACGCAACGTTGGAGCTGAAATGACTCTGTAAGATGTATTTTCATTCATCTCTGTGGCATATGTGGTAAAGTACGCATCTGTATTAGGTAGTGTGCATATTCAGGACAGATGTCTACAGGATACTGTGCTTGTTAATAGGGCGTATTGTAGTCACAATCAGGATGGACATACCATAAACGTAAATTGAAACCATTTTCAAATATTTTGGTGCTAGGCTAAGGAAATCAATCTGGTTTGCTTCAGTGACAGATAAAGAATGCTTTCAGAATGTTTTAAATGTACTTCTTAATTGAAAGTCATCAAATAGCTATTCTTGAGAAAGGAGGTAATTGGGGGACTTGTACAAGAAACATATCATTTGAGCTTCATAACAGTCCTGGGAGGCAAGCAGGACAGATCATAAGAATCACACAGCAGTATTTTGACTCAGCAGTCTTTCCACTGCACTACCTTTCCTTCTTCATGGGATTAATGGGCTGAGATGGAAATGACAAACTCTTAAAACAAGTCACAGTCTACAGGCTGGTCATTATCCATAGTGTATGCATATGTATATACACACACACACACACACACACACGCACGCATATAAATTCTCTACAGTATTCTTTTCAAATAAGATTGATCTTGGATGCACCTTAAGGGTATATCCTACCTTGTGGCTTTACCCTGAAATTAAACAAAAATAACACTCTGCATTTTCCTCAACTATAAAAAAATCTACCTACAACAAGAATCTTTGTTATTTAAACAGATTAAATGAGATTGCCATCAAACTTTGCTAAAATATATCAAAAGTGGTAGAATTCAATATAAATGTTAATTATTATGAGTATTACTTTTGAGGACAGCGTCTTCTAGAATTGGTTCTATAATTCTAGGTTGTGTGAAGTTGAAGATAATAGCAGGAGGTGTGAGATGTCTTATGGGACCTGTGTGTTCGGCTGATAAATGTTTTAGTGCTTGTATTTGCTCTATGACGGTGAAGTGGCTGGGATAGCACTAGACCATGGAACTAAAATGTGCTTCTCTTGATTTTTTCTAAAAAAAGCCTCCCAACCCTCAACTCATCTTAATGTTTCTGTAATGTTCTGTGTTTCTTTCTCTACATACGAGACTCTCGCGAGACCGTGTTGTGTAAATAAACCATCATCCTTCATTCATTAAGGGTACGTTAGTCATTTGGGACAGGCCTGTATGTCGAGAGCCATTCAGTTAAAGTTGTGTAGATTGTTGCAGACTAAAATCTTTCATCTAATTCTCTTTTCAGTCCACTTCCTATGACTCATTTTTGTTAATTACAAATAGCTGATTCGGTTTGTTATACAGCAGAAACTAACATGACACTGTAAAGCAATTATACTCCAATAAAGATGTTTAAAAAAAAAAAAGGCAATAGTGTACTTCCAGGTCTATATAAATTTGGAAGACTGGAAGTTTTTAGCTGGTTGACTTTTTAGAAGATAATGTCTTTTCGATTGTATTTTGGCATATTTCACTTGCTGCGGGTCAGATGTCATTATGAGTGAAAACCTCAGTAGGTAGCGTTTACTTTGAAGGGATGTTCAAACTGCCATTTTAAAATAGCAAATTAAAAATAGAATGCCTAACAGCCCCTCCCCGAAGAGTCATCATCCCTCTTTTACCCCACAAAAATGTGTTCTTAATAAGACATCATGCCCTTTTATGAGCAGGAGATTTTATGAAAATGGTGAGAGACATTTTAGCCATGAAACCCCACTGATGTCAATGACGGGTTAGGCTGTCTTCCCCATGAAGACAGCCAGGTGCTCAGAGCGTGTTTGTCGCATTTACTATGCAGGGTGTGAATGGCTCCAGATTTCACATACATACTTTCTCATTTTCTGGTCCTGTGCTTCTCAGGAGTCCAGAAACATTAGCTTCTGTACACTGAGCATAAATTATCTTTTATCTCCAAGTTTTATGGCAGTTGGTAATACAAGTTAATAGGATTTATGACCAAAAAATGAGCTGTCCGAGAGTTAATAAGCCATGTCTTTTGTGTTATCCCAAACCTCGTTCAGTGATTCCTGTTCAGGATTATAGCGTCTGATGTATAAGAGAATGGTGTTACAGAGCGATGCTGTCGCTTTTTATCTCAGTTGAACGAACTTCTGCATACATTGTAAATATTTCTTCCTCATGATCTTAGCCATGTTTGCTACTGCTTGTTTTTTTCCTCTCACTAGATCAATTATTTACTGTATAAAGTCCTGACATTTTCTCCATTATACATTTGAAATGCTGGTAATGAATATGATAGAAAGATGTTAATAGTCTGATAGAAAGAAGCTGAATATTCGTGATGTAAATTTGGTGCACATGATGGTTTCTGCAGAGAACCAGGGGTTTGGATCTGTCTGTCCACACATGCAGCACCATCTCATCAGTGATAACACCGGAGAAGTGATTCTCAGAGTGATTTAGAGTGAGGGGACTCTATAGGCATCACTGATAATCTTCTCACTATTTATTATCCAATTATATAATTCCTTTCTTTGGATTATTATTTCATTCTCCCTCTGTATCTTCTCAATTTTTGTTGTTGCTTGGCATCTTAGAATCTTTTTTGTAAATTATAAGTAGCATACAACCATTCAATATTGGTGTAAATAGTGTAAAGTCTGAGAGATCGTTTTATAGATGAGCAATTGCAGACACTTAAAGGTAAAGTGATTTTCCCAAGGTTATGCGCAGCATTTCCTTGAAAGAAAATTTATGCTGAAAATGAAGTAGATTTCATGCAGCGATGCCTAAAAGAGGACCGCTAGGCATTTCATGTCTGTAAATGGCCTGCCACTCAGAGCCTTCTCAATCTCTCTTTCCTCTTCCACAGGGCAAATTGCTCTCCCCCCTTCCTTCCTTCCTGTGTCGTACACCCACCGAAGCTTCCTTCTCTGGGAAAGTCCTGCCACCCAATGTCTAACCTAAACACTCTTCGAAGTGGCTCCTTGCTTTGCTTACTCTTTTTCTTTGGCTTGTCTGCTCTGTATGCCAGGGCAGCAGATTCTTCTCGACGAGGACTGCACACAGACACACATCTGCCCTAAGCACCCTCTTCCTTCCCTCGCTCCAGACCTTGCCCAGCTTTCTAGGAGAATGTTTCTATGCCCCTTCTCTCCTCTTCTGTCCCCTTCCGGGTGCTTCTCCTCCTCCTCCACTACATGGCATTTAAAAAATATAAAACAAAACCCTATCCTGTTGTAGAACAGTGTATTTGCCTTTCTTAGTAGTCAGATGTTAAATTTTAATCTGCAGTACTACCACAAAATTCCAGAGCTCTACAACTGTCATTTTGTAAGCGCCCCAGGGTCCCCTTTAGATCTCTTTAGAGATGATACAGTTCGTTGGGATGTGCGTTCAAAAGTCTTTGCAGGAACACAGAGGGAGGAATCAGTGCAATGCCTAGGATTCGGCATTAGGCAACTGGGTGTTGTCTTTCTTTGAAATAAAGAATGTGAGAAGAACAGAACAAAATGGGAAGATAATCAGCTGAATTTGGGACATAAAGAGATTGGTCTGTTTTGGGAACTGAGTAGAATTGCCTAAAAGGGTTAAATATTCTGCCTAACCTGGCGGTGTACCTTGAGATTCATCATATACATGGTAATTAGAAACTTGGGACTGGACTCATCACCCTGGAAGGACGGTGTAGAGTGTAAAGAGCCACGGCAGATGGTAGAACTCGAGGGAATACCTTAAAGGAGAAGAAATAGAACTAAAAAGAGAGTGACGCTGAAACGAAGGTGGTTTAGAGTTTCAAGAGGCAAGGGAGTGATCAACAAGGGTATCAAGAATTTTAAAAAAATGATATCATGAGTTTGGAAGCTAGGAAGGCTTGATAAGGTACAGTTTTCATGGTAAAATATAGGTAGGAACCAGATTATTTTGAGTTGAGTATTAAATGGGAAGGGAGGTAGATATATATTTCTCTTTATTATTGTTTGCCCTTTTTCATTGTTCCCTCATAAGCAGTTGAATTTTTTTTCTTTTTTGGACTAACCTGGGGACTAATGACGGCTTACAAAATTATTTTGGTGAGACCATTTTCCAAGTTAAAAACGAAACCAGAAGAGGAATGTTTGGGACTATGCCTTTATTTCTTTTCCAGGATGACCAGAAGTGTAGCTGCCATGCTGCACCTTTTTAAGATGGATGACACATTTATGGACACTAATTATATCACTAAATACTGGTGAAATATGTTGCAATGTGTTTTAAATCCATATTGTCTTCGAAAACAAGCAGAAGGACCACCCCCAGCTCTACAGTCCTGACAGGCCCTTCTCTCCTTTCCGTGGGCACCCTGGGTCTGGGCATCAGCACGAAGCTTTGAGTCAGAGCTTTTCATCTGCCTCTTTCTGGTCTGTCATCTTTTCAGTGTTACATGACCTAGGGAAACTGACCTATCTCCTGTTTTCCAAGCTGACCACAATCACTCCTTTCTCTGCCAAAAATATTTTTTTGTTGAAGTCACCCTCTTCTTTTAAAGCCCTACTCAAATTCTCTGTCTCCAGAATTTCCAAATAAACCTCTCTGAACTTCCCTCATCTGGATTATTTTCATCATTTTTTAAAATCCTTTTTCTCCTATGGGCCTCAAGCAGTTTATCCATAAAAGAAAATTCGTTAGGGTATAACTTTTCTCATTTTCTAAACCTTAAAAACATAAGTCGCCTATTTTTAATCAAAGGTGAAATAATAACGATCATACTTCATCCAGTGGTAGTTCATCCAGTGGGAGCCAAATCCAGATAAATAGGAAGTTTTAGATGATCTCAATGTACTGTTCCCATTATCAAGAGTGTTCATTGGTGCCTCCCCTTGTAGAATACAGGGTGCCTGGGCATCCCAGGTTGGGAGTCAGGGGCTCTGACGTCATCTACTTCTTTCCTACTTAGCACGTGCTTTTTTCCTAGTTTGTTGGAAGCTCACGTGGGGAGGAGCGATAGCTTCTGTTAGTGGCTGCTGGTGTGCTAGTTCTCTTGAGCAGATACATGAGGAGGATGGTGGCAGGGTGGTAGGTTTTAAAGCAGCCTGGTTACAATGAAGCTTCAAGGGTAAAGGCCGGAAATGATAACCCCGGTACCCGCCACTCACCCATGCAAACATGTAAGTTCTTCGACCTTAAAGAAGTCTTTCACTCAGGGAGATCTATAGAAAGGTGCCCATCAGCAAAAACCTATGGTGACCCCTCCGTGATTCCAAAGCAGCAAGGGAGGAAATATCAAATTCGGTCTCAATGGAAACTGTTTAAAAACTTATTTGGACGTTGGCCTTTTCGTTTTCAACCACGAGTGACAGAGAATCGGGTTAGGAGTCTTGATGCAATCCAAAAGAATGCTGTGAGCAGGTGAAACAATAGAAGCGATGGCATCAGCGTTTGTCACAGCCCTGTCATCGTTATTTTTCATAATCCAATTCTGGGTAAAGTCATGGAATATGGGATGCTGAGTGTCATCTTTCCCTTTATCGCCCCCCACAGTCCTCTGTGGCAAGGGCACAAGTACACTGTGTCACGTATACTTCGTTCAATTGAGCACTGCTTCAGCATCTTCCTTTGATTGAAAACAAAGCGTTGCCAGTGCGGTATCGGTGAACTGTGAAGTGATTTGAGCATTACCAGCAGGGAAATGAAATGAGCTTCTGGGAAGAAGATTGGCGCCGGTGAAAGCCTCTATATAAAGAGCTTCATACAGCCCCAGCTGGGTTGTATGACTTCTCATCCGATTAAGATTTCTTTTTCTCCCTGAATTGGGGAGCATTTTGATCTTATTTGTTCCAATGCAATCAAAACTGAAAGTGAAGAAAAAGTAGAATACTTTTCCAAATAAAGTTAAGCTAGGAGGACTGGGGTTCGAGGGTACTTCTTCAAACTATACATTCACGCTGGATATTTTGAAGCTCTTCCAAGGGATGGCGGGAGGTACCTCACCCTCATACATACACACACAGATATACAACACATGTAATATACATGTGCATACACCTCCCCCCACCCCAAGAATCTTACCTCTTCCAAGCCCAATCTCACTGAGAGGGAGGATTTTTTTCCCGAGAACCACTATCCTATATAGCTGTCTTTTAAAAGCTACCCTTAGTCCTTCATAACTTTGTCATGATCAGAATTAGGATATTTGACTTAGATGGGTATGAAATAGTTTAACAGTAACATTTATAAAAATACATCAGAGTCAGGGACCAAGTTAGCACAGCAGAGTATAACCAAGATGATCAATAGACGGAGAGAGAGAGCGAAAGAGAGAGTTAAACTTTGACAGAGAATAGAACGCTAACGATGCCCCAGTTTCCTGTTGTCTTCTGAAGTGGACTGAGACACTGCTGATAGATGTCAAGTAGATAGGATGTTCTAAATGTCGAAGACATACTGAGTATTAATCTACCATTGAAGTCTCTTGAGAGCCATGCATGAGTTGTAAAAAAACAAAAAAAAACAAAAAAACTTTTTTACCGGAAAGCCTGGAAAATTACCAGA
This sequence comes from Phocoena sinus, assembly GCF_008692025.1. NCBI lineage: Eukaryota > Metazoa > Chordata > Mammalia > Artiodactyla > Phocoenidae > Phocoena > Phocoena sinus. The sequence continues at coordinate 10,883,079 of NC_045771.1, forward strand.
AATATTTTTGGAGTGATACAGCGCTTTGAGAGTTTGTGAAATACGTTCATCATTGTCTCACTTGATTCTCAGCAGCCCTGTTAAGCCTGCAGACAGGTACATTGTTCCTGTTTTTCAGATGAGGAAACTATGCATAGAACAATGTTGTGAGTGTGTGGAAAATCCATGAACAGTCTAGGGATTTTCTGAAACCTAGTCCTGTACCCTTTGCTTTGTAGCTGCTGTCTGTTAGAATCCCCGCTTCCCTCTCTGAATGGCGTTGCACCTTATGGAGGCTCCAAAAGCACGAAGGAGAAGTAACCAGTTTCAGTTATCTTCCATGCCCTGAGGGTGGTGCATTTAGGAGCCGGCACTGAAATCATCTGCATAGCATGTTTTTCTCCCCAGTCAACTTTCTCATTAAGAAAATTGTCATATATCCAGAGAATTTGAAAGAATAGTATAATGAGCAACACATTCCACCCATTTCTAATTTTTTAAAGCATTTGATCATGTATGCTCCCTCTGTGAACAGATGTATTTGGGGGGAAGGTGACCCTTTGAAATTAAATTGCGGATGTCTCATCACATCTGAAATACTTCAGCATGGGGAATGATATTTAGAAACTGAGATCGAGATAATAGATACGCTTACTGCTACTATGGTGGCGTTGCTTCTAGACATTTTTCAATGAACAGAACTTCGAAACAAGCAAAAAGTTGTGTGTATGCATAAATTACAAGTTTGTATTGATATTTTGAATTCCGTTTTTCTATAGTTAACCTATTTTTATTTTCTATTTTTTATTTCTTTTGCCCTCCCTCAAAATTCCTGGTTTGAAATAACATACTTGTTTTAGACTATAGTGTATGGTAACTGGTTTCAAAATTATAATATTTAAATTACCACTGATGGTGAACTACTAAAGGAAATTTTAAATTTCTTTGCAGGTCTTTCCATCTGTCTTTAAATTTATAGCCCAGTCGGAGTATTGTGTCTAAAATTTGTCACTTGAAATGATAAATTTTGTTCTTTCTGTGGTTATGCTACAGATTTAACTCTTAGGTTCATTTGTCACAGTTTATTTGTAGTTACAAGACTTTATTTTTTAATTACTATATTAAAATATTTTAAAGTAATTACATTGTTCAAAAGCAAAGCTTCATAAAAAGTTATTGTCAGGAGAGGTCTTGCTTTCATTTCTATCCTCTTCACCACCACCACCCTCTTTCAGAATCTTCCAGATTCTGGAAGAGAAAAAAAATAAAGTAATATATTTTGGAGACTGCTCTGTAGTCAGTAATAGAGATCATCTTCTTTTATTATGGCTGTTTAGAACACTAATTGTGTGTATGTATCTCAGTGTACCATAATTTATCCATGTGTAGCTTTTTGAAAGGACATGTTGGAAATTCTGACAAGGTAGTTCTTTGAGTTGTGGCTTACGGTGTGTTTTGAAAATGTTCCTCAGGTGATTCTGTGCACTTTCTGATGAGAGAACTGCTTAGCTCTCGTAACACCTTAGGAGGTGGAGACAGTAGGACCCAATTTTAAGGACGAACAAACTGGGTCTTAAAAATATGCAGCAACTTGTCAAGAGTTACTCTTCCATTTAACGATAAAGCCACGTTCCAAATCCATGTCTAACGACCCTTTAGGTCTCTCCCTTCCGTAATTCTCTTTCCCATTACATGATTCATGAGCTTAGTGTGATGTCATCCAGTGTAGAAGAAGCAATTTTAAGAGGTACACTCATTAAGCAAGCGTAACATGTACAGACCACATAATTCTTCTCTAACAGAGAATCAGGGTTCACTGCTACCTTTGTAGAGTGTAGATAAGTTTTTAAATAGAAAGAAGTGAATGGACATTATCAGTTTCCTTTATCAAGGAAGAAGAATATTCTATTATAGCTGAGATAGTAATGATAATGAACCAGAGTCTTTCTTTTTTGGAAAAAGTCGTGTTGATAGAGGAGCCTCAGAATTGATTAATTGCATACACATTGGCCTTTCCAATTGTCTGATGATAGGAAGCCAGTTTCACTCCTACCAGAAGCCCTCAAGGTAAAAGGCACAGAATATGGAACATTGGTCTTATTTTATCACTCAAGTTTAATGTTCAAAAATGCTGCTCAAGGGATAGTGGGAAAGGATTTATTTTCTCTCCTGGGTGAAGCTAGCCTATTAAGAAATGGGCACTCTTTGAAATTTTGATAATAGTAATTGAAAAGCTATGAATAGAGCTTAATATTTTTTTCTGAGCATATTTCACATATAAAATATTTCCAGGAACAGAGCAAGCATTAAGAAAGATAAAGGGACTTGGACAGTTTTCTTCATGTATTCATTCAACCAACATATTAACAAGAACTTATTTGTATCAGGTATATTGCTAGATTGAAGATGAATAAGTTATTCTCAGAAAAGCTTTGCTAAATCTATTTAGATCATTATTTCAATAAGATAAAAGAAGTGCAATATTACAAATACATACAGACTATTATGGAAGCGTAGAGAAGCAGCACGTAATGTACCACAGACAGGTGTGGGAAGAAAAAGGTCATGTCTAAGCTGGGTCTCAAAAGTAGACAGATGAGTAAGGGTCACTAAAAGTTGAAGAGGTTAGAAGACAGAGAACGGAGGTACATGAGCAAAGCTGTGCAGTAAAGAAGCCGAGCTGTTTATTTGGGAGAACAGTAGAAAGCCTGGTCAGACAAATACTGGTATACCTTGTTATCTTACCAGTTAGTATGGACAGGGCCTGGCTGTACTATTAGATAGGACTTTCACATTGAGTTATTAACAGAAATTATCAAATGAGGGGTAGCCAAGTTCTTCAGTAATGGTGAAAATTATGATAGTGGCTAATACTGAATCTCAACATGTGCCAGGATGAAGAAATTATTTTTCTCCCTATTTCTCAGATGAAGCTCAAGGTGTTGCTTGCAGCCAGTAGGATGCAGAGATGGGATGTACCCAGGCACTCTGGCTGCACATGTACTGCTCTGTACTCCTAGTTAACTGCATTATAACGCTCCCTGAGAAAGACAAAGTGAGGCCTTTTTCAATGCTCGAAGCCTAGGCTTATTGGCCGTAGATACAGGTCAGTATGCAGATCTTATGTTCTGTTCATTGAACTTACCTCTTAGATAGAAAGATTTCTGCCCTTGCAGCCACATTCATTACACGATTGTGAATAGCATTAAATATGGATACAAGATTATTAGCAGCAACACTTAATACGTGTATCATCCAGTAGGCTGCAGTAAAGAATTTCATTTCCAAAGCCAAATAGTACATAATTCTCTAAAATCACCTTCTCCTGAACACATACTTCATTTAAAACAATTTTACGAACCAAATTCTAACTTACTACTTAGCATAAAAATGTTGATGTGCAACATTAAAAAAGTAAATTAATGCTACAAATCTCATCCTCTATTCCTTTTATCTGTGATGCTTTCTTTTCCTGAAAAATTGCATTTATATCCAAAATAGAAGTTTATTATAACCAGGCTCTTTTGGAGAGGAGTTATACTCAAAGAAAGGAAGACATTCAGAACCATTAAAAAGGGAACTAGAAGGAGAACATATATCATAGTTCATCATAGAATAGTTAACTGAATGTATGAAGAAGCAAGGTGATGTCTATAATCCTATGGCTTATTAGGTCTGAAAAGTGTCAGTTATTCAGTGCAGATTTAGGTGTTGTCGAGGGCCTTCTGGTTCTGACTGGGAGGTTTGGGTCTTGACTCTAGTTTGTACAGCCTGGCTCCTGGGGACGCTCTTGAGTCCCAGTTTCTTCATCTGTAACTTGGGAATGATACGGCACAGGATATTCACGCAAATTAAAACATATAAGGCCTTGTATATGAGTTGCTTCTTGTTTTATTTTGTTTTGCTTTTGTTTGGTTTCTTTCCTTTGGGAATCAAGTGGAAAGGGTGGAGTTCATCATACTCCTTATTCCTGGCACATTATCTTCGTTGGTCAGTTTGTTTCATTGTTGATTTGGGTTTGTTGGTTCAAATCCCATTTTCGCCTGCGACTCCCTATTCATCATATAGGAAACCATCCAAATATATTATAATTTACCTTTTTGTTTGTGCTTTACAAAAATGTGTATTGTTTTATGACCATTAAAAAATATTTTATATGTGTCTCTAAAAGAAAGCAATTCCTAAAAACCATACCTAAAGTGACTAAAGTTAAAAATAATTACTTAATATGATAAAATACAATTTTTACATACGCTCTGTTATTTTAAGTTTTTTTTACGGTTTGTTACATGATTAGGGATCCAAACAAGGTCCGTGCATTGCAATTGGTTAATATTTTTGTTGTCTCTTTTCATCAGTAAGTCTCCTTCTCTATTTTTCTTTTTCTTCTCCTTCTTCCTGTTATTCTACCCCTCACCCCTCAACATTTTTGTTGAGGAAACTGTCATTTGTTCCATGGAATTTTCCACAGTCTGGGTTCATGGCATGGCAAGTTATCATTAAATACTTTCTCTTTTCCTTTGTGTTTTTGTAATTTGTAGTTAATTCTAGAGCTGTGATCAGAACAATTAAAAAATTGGGGGGATGCTTCTGAAATAGGTGACATTGCATCATAACATTTGGTTGTCTCTTTATTATAATGTTCTAGCCATTGATAATCATCATTCACCTCCATAGTGGTTGCTCAATGGTAATACTAAACTATTCTACAATTGCTACTTTATTTATTGCCTGGAACACCTCCTTAAAGAGCAGCTTCCCTCAGATCAGCTACTAGGTTATCTTGTAGAACAGTTTTTAAAGGAAGGCAGGATACACACTTAATTCTTTTTTCTTTTATTTACTATTTTTCAGAATAACGAGTTGCTTCCCTAGCATTCTTCAATATTAATCAGTATTTTTCCTTAAGTTCATGATTATAATCATATTTGATAGGTATAATCAGTCCATTATAGTTATTATCTTTATTGCTACTCAAAGTGTCCTGTCTTTGGACAGTGGGAGCATATTCAGTTTGGCTCCTGAATCTGCTTGACATAAATCCAGTAGTCTTTGATAACGTGCTTTCTGTTTCTGTAGCATGTTCCTGGATTCATCTTGTACACTTCCTGGCTGAGTCTTAGAATTTCTACAGTGGGCTCTTTAGTAAGAAATAATATAGAGACTATAAGCTAATACAGAGACCATAATATAGAGACCACTAAGGGGAGTGCTTGTAGCTACTAAGTTGATTCAATAGACAAAGCTAGGATTTTTTTTTAAGATAACATGAGTTCATACTTATGCTTTCCATTCAAACTCAGTACTACAGGGAAACAATATCTTTTGATGAGCAGAGCTTTAAAATTTTGATGAAGCCTCGTCTATTCATCTCTTCTGTTATGGATCATGCTTGTGGTGTTTTATCTAAGAAATTTTATCTAACCTAAGGTTACAAAGATTTCCTTTTATGTTTCCTCTTAGAAGCTTTATATTGATAGTTATAGGTTTTACATTTAGATCTGTGATCCATTTTGCTTTAATTTTTGTACACCATGTGGGGTATGGATTGGCGTTCATTTATTTGCATATGGATATCCAGTTGTTTCAGCACCATTTGTCATAAAGGCTATTCTTGCCCCACTGTATTGCCTTTGCAGCTTTGTCAAAAATAGTTATCCATGTACATGTGGATCTATTTCTAGCCTTTCTTATATACTCCATTGATGTTTTCGTTTTCTTTAAGCCAGTACTACAGTGATGTGATTGAATAATCTTTTGCATGTATCTCTTTGTATGTTGCCAGTGTATCTTTTGGATAGATCCCTGGAAGTGTGATTACTGGGTCAAAGTTTCTTCTAAATGCTCCCCCATAAGAGTGTAAAATGCAATTGTAAGAGTACCTATTTCCCCTCAGCCTACTCATCTGAATAGATGAGAAGTAATATCCCAGAGTAGTTTAAATTTGCATTTCTCTTATTAAAAATGAGATTGAGCATATTTTTATATCTTTAAAACCTCTTCACATTTCTTTTCTCTGGACTGCCCATATTTTCTATAAAGTTGTTGGCCTTTTTTTTTTCTTTCTATATTGTTAAAAGCTCTTTACATATTGTCTATAATATGAGTTGCATATACTTTTCTCTTTTTCTTTATTATTATTTTAGGAAGGGTGTATGTATGCACTTATGCTTTGCATACATAAATGATACTGTTTTTACCTTTTTCTTATTCTTTATATAACTTATTTTTTTAAATAGGCTTATATCTTAGAAGTTTTAGACTTACAGATTAGATTGAACAAATAGTACAGAAAGTTCCGATATATACCCCCGTCCACTGAACACGGTTCTCCCATTATTAACCTACTAATAATGTACATTTGTTACAATTAATGAACCAAAAATTGATTCATTATTGTTAACTAAAGTCTATAGTCTATTCATATGTCATTACTTTTTAACCCAATATCCTTTTTCTGTTCTTGGATCCCATGTTATATTTAGATGTTGTATTTCCTCATGCTTTTCTTTGAGGTTTTCTTGTTTTTTCTCCGACTTTCCTTGTTTCTGTTGACCTTGACAGTTTTGAGGAATCTTAGTCAGACATATTGCAGCATGGCTCTCTGCTGGAATTTGTCTGATGTTTTTCTCATGAATAGACCAGATTATGTGTTTTAGAGAGGAAGAGCACAGGGTTAAAGTGCCATTTTTATCACATTATACCAAGGATGCCTACTGTTAACGTGATTTATGACTGTTTTTGTTAACCTTGATCACCTGGCTAAAATATTGTGTGTCTGTTTTTTCCTACCCTAAGGTTCATGTACGCCCCCTTCCATCTGTACTCTGAAGGAAGTCACAGTGTGCAGCCCACAGGAAGGAGTGGGGAGTTAGACTGTCCCTCCATTAGGGTGGAGTAGTTACACAATTTATTTGGAATTCTTTGTGGGAGATTTCTCTCTTTTTCCCCATTTAAAAATTTATTCGGTAATTTTTTTATCAGATTGGGCTCATGAATATTTATTTTATACTTTGATTTGTATTCTAATTCTGCTTTATTTGGTTGTTCAGATTGTTTCAGTGTTGGCCATTGGAAACTCCTTCACTTGGTTCCTGTGCTCCTTTGACAGAGCCCCTAAGAGTGTGTGAGTGCATAGACGTCTGCACACACATGCTTCCTTTCTTTCTACTAGAAGGCATTCCAAGCTCATCTTGTATATTTCCTGCCCTAGTCTTAGAATCATCTATTTTTCTACAGAGTTCTGTTTCTCTTTTTTTTGCAGAATGGCTTTAGAAACCAAGATCTGGATGCTAGGTGTGCTTACTGCTACCGGGGTGTCATTTTTTAGACCCTCTAAGCAAAGAAGTATAGATGTGTATTTTAACCTGTGTATATATACCCATATTTATACATACTTCTGTATGTAACTGTCTGCATATATATTAAGTTTAAACATGAGTTCTTACTGATATTTCCAACTATAATCCATCATCACATGGATCGTTTTAGCTTATTTCTCCTGCTTGTTTGTAACCCCTCACTTCAGCAGTGACAGACCTGGATCTCACCATCTACCATCCATTTAGTTAATTATTTAATTCCATTATACATGAATAGCAGTGTTAGAGTTAATAACTTGTACCCCTGTAGGAAACAACTTTATCGGCTAGAGGCCAGTACTTCTATGTAGCTCCTTTTGCCTTTAGTTTTACAGACTCTATTCATTTCCAGAGTACTTAAGGTCAGCACCCTTTTCCTACTCCCTCTATTGAGGCTATTCCATACGTTGGTAATATAGTTAGGTTCTGTTGTCACATTCTGCATTTTGTCCCAGAATCCCCGATCCTCCTAAATGATTTTTTCAATTTGTGTATGATAAAGTTCATTCTTAGTGTTGTGAAGTTCTACAGGTCTTGACAAACCCATACTGTCATGTACCCACCTTTACAATACCATGCATGCAGTACAGTACAGTACACCTTTGCCACCCTAACAATCCCCTGAGCTTCACCTATTCATCACACTCCCCACCTTCCCCTGGACCCCAGGAACCAGTCATCTTTGTACTGTCTCTATAGTTTTCCCTCTTCCTGGGTGGCATATAATTGGAATCACACAATATGTAATCTTTTTAGACTGGCTTGTTTTGCTTAGCAATGTGCTTTTAAGCTTCCTCCACCTTTTTTCTTACCTTTTTTACTCAGCATTATGTTTTTAAGATCTATCTGTGTTGCTGTGTATACATCGATTCTTTTCCTTTGCATAGCACGAAGTGTTGTATATCTCGTATATTTGCCAATCCACTCTGAGTGCTGGACACCAAACTGCTTCTAAACCCTGCATCTCCCTGCACCCCTACAAAACTACATCACCACAAATAATTTTGCAATGCACAGCCTCACATATATTCCCTTACAGAACTGTGTGAGCTTTTCTTTGACATGTATATATAGAGAGAGAGAGCTTGGAAAAGAATTACAAGATCATAGGATATTTGTTTATCCTATTTAACTATTGCCTGATTGCTCTCTAGAACAGTTTTATCAAACCAGCAGTGTGTGGGGAAGTTGTGTGTGTGTGTGTGCTTTAAAAATCATCCCCATATCCCCACCAATATTTCACATTATCCAAATCTGGGTATAAAGTATATAGGAATCAAGTGATATCTCATCGTGTTCATTTGTATTTCTATAATTACTAACAAGTCTGAGCATCTCTTCATATACTTGCTTGCTTTACTCATTTTTCTGTTGGGGATACTGTCAAATTTTTATTGCTGATTTGCAAGTATTCCTTTTATATTTTAAAGATAAATCCCCTGTCAGCTTTGAACATTACAATACATCTTTTCTCATTACATCATGTGTCTACTAGCTTTGTTCATGATGTCCTTTATTGAATAGAATAATCAGTTTAGTTTTTGGCTTGGTCGATAGTGGTACCAATTACTGACATGCTGAAAACAGGGAGAGGAATAGGATAGACTGAAAACTAGGGGTAGGAATAGGAGTTCACCTTGGTTGCCTTAAGTTAGAGATGCTCATTGAACCTTCAAGTAGGAATCTTGAATAGGCAGTTGGATATTTGAGTCTGGAATAAACATGAGATTTTGTTAATATTCTAAATTGTTTTTATTGTTCCTTGAAGATATTCTTTTCTTTTTTCATTTACATTTTAAAACTTAGAGCTTTGTTGTTTAAAGTTACTAAGAAAATTTTTATTTAAGAAATTGGAATTGAAGGTACTTTAAATTGTATCATAGTGGGGTTTTTTTGGCTACATATGTAACTTTGATCATAATTTCATTTTTTTCTTATCCAACACACTGAATCTTTGCAGAGTCATGGTTACCCAAGGAAATGTGCAGTTCTAGCTTGTTTCAAGGACTCTGAACATATTTCATAGAACGTTTACTATACACCTTATAAATGATAATATTTCCCCATTTCACATTTAGATTCTAAAAAATAACTCAAGGTGACTCATGTTTAAATTGAATGTGAAAATAGATAGTTTTGATGTAAATCTATATGTTCATGGGATTCAGTTATCAAGTATTGAATATTATAGTTTCAGGACCATCTTCCTTAAGAAGGAAATACCCATGGGTGCGCATATGTGAATCTTTTATTTTTTTAACATCTTTATTGGAGTATAATTGCTTTACAATGTTGTGTTAGTTTCTGCTGTATAACTGTGAATCAGCTATATACACATATCCCCATATCCCCTCCCTCTTGTGTCTCCCTCCCACTCTCCCTATACCACCTCTCTAGGTGGTCACAGAGCACCAAGCAGCTCTAGGTGGTCACAGAGCACCAAGCAGATATCCTCATGCAATGCAGCTGCGTCCCACTAGCTACATATTTTACATCTGGTAGTGTATATATGTCAAGCTACTCTCTCACTTCGTACCAACTTACCCTTCCCCCTCGCATTCTCCTCAAATCCATTCTCTATGTCTGTGTCTTTATTCCTGTCCTGCACCCAGGTTCTTCAGAACCATTTTTTCTGTTTTTTTAAGATTCCATATATATGTGTTAGCATACGGTATTTGTTTTTCTCTTTCTGACTTACTTCACTCTGTATGACAGACTCTAGGTCCATCCACCTCACTACAAATAACTCAATTTCATTTCTTTTTATGCCTGAGTAATATTCCATTGTATATATGTGCCACATCTTCTTTATCCATTCATCTGTCGATGGACATTTAGGTTGCTTCCATGTCCTGGCTGTTGTAAATAGTGCTGCAGTGAACATTGTGGTTCATGACTCTTTTTTTTGTGGTACGCGGGACTCTCACTGTTGTGGCCTATCCCGTTGCAGAGCACAGGCTCCGGACGCGCAGGCTCAGCGGTCATGGCTCACAGGCCCAGCCGCTCTGCGGCATGTGGGATCTTCCCAGACTGGGGCACGGACCTGTGTCCCCTGCGTCGGCAGGCGGACTCTCAACCACTGCGCCACCAGGGAAGCCCCATGAATCTTTCTGAATTATGGTTTTCTCAGGGTATATGCCCAGTAGTGGGATTGCTGGGTCGTATGGTAGTTCTATTTTTAGTTTTTTAAGGAACCTTCATACTGTTCTCCATAGTGGCAGTATCAATTTATATTCCCACCAACAGTGCAATAGGGTTCACTTTTCTCCACACCCTCTCCAGCATGTATTGTTTGTAGATTTTTTGATGATGGTCCTTCTGACTGGTGTGAGGTGATACCTCATTGTAGTTTTGGTTTGCATTTCTCTGATGATTAGTGATGTTGAGCATCCTTTCATGTGTTTGTTGCCAATCTGTATATCTTCTTTGGAGAAATGTCTACTTAGGTCTTCTGCCCATTTTTGGATAGGGGTGTTTGTTTTTTTGATAGTAAGCTGCATGAGCTGCTTGTATATTTTGGAGATTAATCCTTTGTCAGTTGCTTCGTTTGCAAATATTTTCTCCCATTCTGAGGGTTGTCTTTCCATCTTGTTTATGGTTTCCTTTGCTGTGCAAAAGCGTTTAAGTTTCATTAGATCCCATTTGTTTATTTTTGTTTTTATTTCCATTTCTCTAGGAGGTGGGTCAAAAACGATCTTGCTGTGATTTATATCAGAGTGTTCTTCCTGTGTTTTCCTCTGAGAGTTTTATAGTGTCTGGCCTTACATTTTGGTCTTTAATCCATTTTGAGTTTATTTTTCTGTATGGTGTTAGGAATTGTTCTAATTTCATTCTTTTACATGTAACTGTCCAGTTTTCCCAGCACCACTTATTGAAGGGGCTGTCTTTTCTCCATTGTATATTCTTGCTTCCTTTATCAAAAATAAGGTGACCATAGGTGTGTGGGTTTATCTCTGGGCTTTCTATCCTGTTCCATTGATCTATATTTCTGTTTTTTGTGCCAGTACCATATTCTCTTGATTACTGTAGCTTTGTAGTATAGTCTGAAGTCAGGGAGCCTGATTCCTCCAGCTCCATTTTCCATTCTCAAGATTGCTTTGGCTATTCGGGGTCTCTTGTGTTTCCATACAAATTGTGAAATTTTTTGTTCCAGTTCTGCGAAAAATGCCATTGGTAGTTTGATAGGGATTGCATTGAATCTGTAGATTGCTTTGGGTAATATAGGCATTTTCATAATGTTGATTCTGCCAATGCAGGAACATGGTCTATCTCTCCATCTGTTTGTATCATCTTTAATTTCTTTCATCAGTGTCTTATAGTTTTCTGCATACAGGTCTTTTGTCTCCTAAGGTAGGTTTATTCCTCGGTATTTTATTCTTTTTGTTGCAATGGTTAATGAGAGTGTTTCCTTAATTTCACTTTCAGATTTTTCATCATTAGTGTATAGGAATGCAAGAGATTTCTGTGCATTAATTTTGTATCCTGCTACTTTACCAAATTCATTGATTATCTCTAGTAGTTTTCTGGTAGCATCTTTAGGATTCTCCTTGTATATTATCATGTCATCTGCAAACAGTGTCAGCTTTACTTATTCTTTCCCGATTTGGATTCCTTTTATTTCTTTTTCTTCTCTGATTGCTGTGGCTAAAACTTCCAAAACAATGTTGAATAATAGTGGTGAGAGTGGGAAACCTTATCTTGTTCCTGATCTTAGTGGAAATGGTTTCAGTTTTTCAACATTGAGGATGATGTTGGCTGTGTGTTTGTCATATATGGCCTTTATTATATTGAGGTAAGTTCCCTCTATGCCTACTTTCTGGAGGGTTCTTATTATAAATCGGTGTTGAATTTTGTCAAAAGCTTTTACTGCATCTATTGAGATGATCATATGGTTTTTCTCCTTCAATTTGTTAATATGGTGTATCACATTGATTGATTGCATATATTGAAGAATCCTTGCATTCGTGGGATAAACCCCACTTGATCATGGTGTATGATCATTTTAATGTGCTGTTGGATTCTGTTTGGTAGTATTTTGTTGAGGGTTTTTGCATCTATGTTCATCAGCGATATTGGCCTGTAGTTTTCTTTCTTTGTGGCATCTTTGTCTGGCTTTGGTATCAGGGTGATGGTGGCCTCGTAGAATGAGTTTGGGAGTGTTCCTCCCTCTGCTATATTTTAGATGAGTTTGAGAAGGATCAGATCCATGTTTTTATATCTTAAAATATATTCATAGTTGGCTTTTATAATTTAGGAAGAAAGGATAGTATCTTAGCTATTTAAGTTTATAGAGGTGATATTTCTTCCAACAAGGGATGTGACCATCCTTATGAAGACAAAACAAAGAAAATCTTTCTTTAAGTACAGAAAAAAATGTTCCTATATCGCCATGCTGGGCACTCATAAAAATGACTGGTGGTACTTTCAAGCATCATTCATCAGGCTTACATTTTAGAGGGGAAAAAAAAATCTCACTATCCACTCCATATTCATTTAAGTTTTAAGTGCTTAGAAGACTTACCATAACCTCGACTTTAGCCCTGAAGTGGTAAATCTTTTTTTTTAATTTCTTTTAAATTTTATTTATTTATTTGTTTGTTTACTTGTTTATTTATGGCTGTGTTGGGTCTTCGTTGCTGTGCGCAGGCTTTCTTTAGTTTCGGCGAGCGGGCTTTTCATTGCAGTGGCTTCAGTAGTTGTGGCACGTGCTCAGTAGTTGTGGCTCGAGGGCTCTAGAGCACCGGCTCAGTAGTTGTGGCACACGGGCTTAGTTGCTCCATGGCATGTGTGATCTTCCCGGACCAGGGTTCGAATCCCTGAACCCCTGCATAGGCAGGTGGATTCTTAACCGGTGCGCCACCTGGGAAGCCCAGAAATGTTAAATCTTGACATGTATCAATTTTAGCAGTTTGTCCCGGCACTGCTAGAACTCTGAGCACCCAGATGTCCAGAGCTTTACGTTCTGTTTTGCCATAGTTCTTTCACATTTTTCACCCATCACTACTAACTTTGTAGTGTTGTTAGCTTTTACATCACCCCTTATTTTAAAACTGGACTAATCTAAAAGTTTCCTATTCCGTGAGAAACACCAGACAATGTATCAGACATGGTGTGCTTTCTTAATGCATCTAATCACCAAGGGCAGGTGAGGAGACCTTCATCATATTCAAGTGGGCCTGCAGAATGAGATTTCTCTGAGGTCATAAGTATTGTATTTACCTTAATTTTGTGCACTCTACACTGCCTTCTGTGATATCATGCGGGCTTCTCATATAGCAGAATTATCCTGATTATTAAAAATTTATTCTATTTGAGTATATAAGTAGGTTAGGAGAGAAAGGACTGGGAAGTTTTGGGTTTTTTTGTTCTTTTGTTTTTTGCGGTACGCGGGCCTCTCACTGTTGTGGCCTCTCCCGTTGCGGAGCACAGGCTCCGGACGTGCAGGCTCAGCGGCCATGGCTCACGGGCCCAGCCGCTCCGCGGCATGTGGGATCTTCCCGGACCGGGGCACGAACCCGTGTCCCCCCGCATCGGCAGGCGGACTCTCAACCACTGTGCCACCAGGGAAGCCCTGGGAAGTTTTTAAAAAAATATTTATTCTTCAGTATCTAAGAAGTAGCAGGTATAAAAGTGTTACTTATGTTAGTAATATTTAAAAATTCATTGAGAATTAAAAATTGCCATAAAATGACATTTTTCCAGTAGCTTCTCATACCAGATTCGGTGTTCAAATTAGAGTCAGAAGATAAGGGTTCAGATTTTGACTGCTGCTAGGATAATCTGTCCAAACAGAGCATCGCTGTGAATTTATAGCAGTGCTAGGATGTAAAAGAAGGCAGTAAAATTATGGCATTTTTTAAGACATGTAATGATTGGGTTTTATGGGCTTTTCTTTCATGCAGTAGGCTCTCTACCCACTTATTTGGTTTGTGTTTTCACAGCAGCCTTGAGATATGGGGAAAGTGACATAAGACTGTTGTGTAGACTGGCCTTAGCATGGGGATTGGGCTGGACAGGGGTAGTGTAGAAGTTAGATGAATGTATTTCATAGAAGAGCACTGTGTGGTTGTTGTCACCTGTCTTCTGTCTTTTGTTTTCTCCATTAGCTTATCTGAAAAAATCAGAGAATAATTAAAGATGAACAGCAGAACCCCTTTCGTCACACAAATGCAAAATTCACACATTAAACCTACCTCGGTCATTTTTTCATTCGCCATGATAAAGTAATGAGAATGGAATAGGTAAGATTTATTAAAAGCTATGTGCCATGCACTCAGATCTGAGCATTTTATGTGTACTACTTAATTTCACCTTGGCGACAACTCTCTGATGTCAGATAATATCATTACCTCAGTTTTGCAAATGAGGAAATTGAGATGTAGAGAGATTAATAAAATTGTCCAAAGTCACAGGGCCAGTAAGTGGCAGGACAGCTATCGATTCCAGGTAGTCAGACCCCAGAGTCCCTGCTGATTCTCACCACAGTAGAATCTCTGTGAGTTGCCAACTCCCTTAGCACTGTTGTTGCCAACACAATGCTAAGTACAAGCTAAAATAGAGCGACTGGGATTGAATGCCAGTCTTCTCTTACAAAACAGTCATCTGGGGCTTCTCTGGTGGCGCAGTGGTTGAGATTCCGCCTGCCGATGCAGGGGACACGGGTTCGTGCCCCGGTCCAGGAAGATCCCACATGCCGCGGAGCGGCTGGGCCCGTGAGCCATGGCCGCTGAGCCTGCGCGTCCAGAGCCTGTGCTCCGCAACAGGAGAGGCCGCAACAGTGAGAGGCCCACGTACCGCAAAAAAATAAATAAGTAAAGAAGACAGTCATCTGAATGGCCCTTAATTGGATCATATTAATTTTTATTAACATAAACTACTAAATGGAAAGGCAACAATTATTTTCATTGATACGTAGAGATAACTCTTTGATTGAAAACCATGCCTGCTGATTGAAGATCCTGAGTTTTCAACTATTTTTCACATGGTATGGTGTTTTTCTTTTTTTTTTTGGACCCTTCACCAGGTATATCAATATATCATAGAAGAAATGGACAACTACCATGACTGAGATGTTAAATGCCAAATATTTTAAAAATAATGTTACTAATTAGTAGAATAAAGGCCTCCCACAGCCTGGTTCCTAAGGTTCCCTGCAACAAAAAATTACTGACATCCTATAGAAAAAAATT
Source organism: Phocoena sinus (assembly GCF_008692025.1). Classification (NCBI taxonomy): domain Eukaryota; kingdom Metazoa; phylum Chordata; class Mammalia; order Artiodactyla; family Phocoenidae; genus Phocoena; species Phocoena sinus. Next base: position 10,898,608 of record NC_045771.1, read on the forward strand.
CAAAATATTTTGTCCTGCCTGTTTTTGTTGTTATATATCTCCCTTTAATTTTACTCATTTTTCTAAGTAGCTAGTTGCATGTGTGTGTATGTGTGTGTGTGTGTGGGTATATATATATACCCACACACACATATACATATATATATATATATATATATACACACACACTTATTTCACTTGTCATTGGCCTCTACTATAGTATGCCCAAATCACACATTTTGCACATTTTAAGTACAGAATGACAAAGTCATGACAGGATTAATCATGATAGACAGTCACTAAGTCCATGATAGTATTGAATTTGGATTTGGAGAATGAAAGAGGAGAGGATATAAAAATGACAGTGACATTCAAGAGCAGGACCTTTATTTTTTATAATACCAAACAAAGACTGTTTTCTTACAGATGACTTCAGAAATTAAACCTTAAACACATCCTTGGTGCACTGTTTTTCCTAAGTGTCCACGTTCTACAATGAAAATGCAGTGCTTTTCTTGTCCGAGTCTAGAGGAAAAAAAGTGCTATCAGTTATTTAGGATCTGATTTATGCCTTAAGAGATTGGCTGCCACTCTGCGATTTCAGGGAAGCTGGGTATCAAGGAGCAATTTTCAAAGAATTGAAAGCTGGTACAGGGTTATGAATAAATTCTCAGAAGCTTTGACCTTCCCTGTCAAATGACAGGACCATAAATATGTTGGCAATTCTGCTTTGCTGTGAGTACCTGCTCTTTTCCATCATTGTGGAGTTTCTAGGATACCATAAATTGGTACCAGCAGAACTAAACCGAAATTTTTTATTGTATAAAAAAAATTAGAAGAGGAGAAGATATAAGGGAGAGAACACAGGTAGCAGCTCTTGGTTGTTGCTCCTGAAATATGTCTAGAATTAGAGGATCCAGTTTTGGAAACTTTATAGTATCCAAGTTAAAAATAACTGTTTGGTCACATTTTATCATTTATTTACATGAAATTAAATAAGCGACTTTTGGATAGGAATTGAGGTAGTTAATGCACAATATTTTTAACGGTTTCCCTCCCCTTATGCCAAAATCATCATGAAATATGGCTCATTCTTGCTTAATATAGTCTTTTAAAATAAACTACATACAGTATATAATTACATACAGAATTTAGATACGTGTAGCGTGGTTAAGCATAAGATGCTGTGTTTTCATGACTTTGTTATGTATCTTAATTCCATTAAGATGCAATTTATTGATTGTCGTAGAATCTTTTTCCTCTAACTTCACCCTTACCTTTCCAAGCTGACAATTCAGGAAAGAATAGAGATGAGGGAAAAATTGGTCCAGATAACCCACAGAGAAGGGGGCAAAGAAAAGCTGGTTGTTTTCCTTTAGAAACAAAGAAAAACTTTTTCATACTTCCACTTTTTAAGAGGGTTCCATGTATTCTTTTGAACAAAAGTGAATATATACATACATATATATATATATATATATAGTACATATATATGTATGCACACACAAACATACACCTGTTGTCTCTTTTAGGGACACTTAAAGAAGCAGAAAGGGCACAAGAAATGAGGAAGAAAAGCAGTGGGGATAGAAAGGTACAGCAATGCAGACAAAGGCATCTAGAAAGAGACGGAGATGGTAGTCACCTATGGCTGTGTAACAAGTCACCACAAAACTTGGTGTCATAAAACAACAATAAACATTTATTATGTCTCAGAATTTCTCTGCAGATCCAGAATTTGGACTTTTCTGGATGCTTCAAGCTTGGGGTGTCATGAAGTTCAGTTGTCCCAGCATCCGTCATATGGTTCCCAGGTGGCTCATGGGTGGTGGTAATGGTGACGGCGGCCCTGGTGGGGGGCAGGGAGCAGCTCCATTCCTCTCCATAAGGGCTGACTGGCACACATAGGTTAGTCCTATTCAGCGTGGGGAGTCACTAGGCGAGGACCTAAATTCCAGGAGGCAACGTTCATTGGGTGCCATCTCGGAGTCTGACCACCACAGAGAAATACGGCAAAAGAGCATTAGACTCACATGAGCACATATACTTGTAGGAAGATGAGAGGGTAAAAGACTAGGTGGTTCAGTGGTGAGGTGAACGTGACCATGATCGTCCTGCAACACACTTGATTTGTGACAAACATAGACTGCTGTCGTATCAGTTGTTACTCCAAACCCAGTGCATCACATCTAGTTGCTTAATTGTGGCTCCATGATAATAGTCTCCTTTACAGCACAGAGCTGTAAAGCTAAGCTGCATTAAAGCATGGTATTCTCTCAGAAGTCTTACCATAATTTTACCTCAAGACATCAAAAACTGCCCCTCCCAAAATCAGTACTTTTACTTTTCTGATGTTAAAGACTCTTAACTTCATATGTAAGAGGTACCAATATAAGATTACTGTGGCCATTAAGACTGTGATCTGTATAACTTGAAAGGTGTATTTATTTCAACATAGTGCCAATACATAGCATATTATGGGGTACTTTTCAGATTGCTTTCAGAAGACAAAATTATCCTAATGTTCTTGACATGAAAAATGAGAGACAGGTAAATTGTCTAAAATTAAAAGTAATGCATTGCATGAAAATAAGCCAGTTTGAAGTTCAGAGAATAAAGAAAAGCTTGCAAAAAAAAAAAAAAGTAAGGCATTGTTTTGTTGCCCATTGAAGTCCTTTTGTATGATAAGAATAATAGTAGGGAATGTTTAGAGCATTTATTCTGTGGCAGGCACTACTCTAAGTACCTCACATATCAAGTCATTTAATCCTCACAACAGCCCTTTCATTCTGGTTTGATAGATGAGGAAAACGAAACACAAACATGGTGAAAAGATTCAAATCCAGAAGTCTTTCTTTAGCCCTTGTGCCTTTAACCACAACGCTGTACGTAGAACAGGCTGACTCAGAACAAGGATGCGTTAATAATGACAGCATTTCCCTCAGACTCACTCCATGGACAGAATCTAAAGCCTAGCCAGAGTCCCCAGGGGCCAGAAGGGGGAAATGGAAAGCTTTCAGAAAGCTAGGAGTATTTCTCTTGAGAGGGTACAGTCAGTATGGAGACGGGTAGGTCTGACTTAACTTTTTTTTTTTTTTAATTTGGGTATTTTAGGTTGTTTTACAATGTTATGTTAATTTCTGCTGTACAGGGAAGTGAAGCAGAGTTCCCTGTGCTTATACAGCAGGTTCTCATTAGTTATCTATTTATGCATATTAGTTAGTGTCTATATGTCAATCCCAATCTCCCAATTCATCCCCCCTCTTCTCCCCCTGGTGTCCGTACATTTGTTCTCTACGTCTGTGTCTCTATTTCTGCCTTGCAAACCGGTTCGTCTGTACTATTTTTCCAGATCCCACATATATGCGTTAATATACGATATTTGTTTTTCTCTTTCTGACCTACTTCACTGTATGACAGTCTCTTCCACCTTTTTTTTTTTTTTTTTTTTTTGCTGTACACAAGCCTCTCACTGTTGTGGCCTCTCCCATTGCGGAGCACAGGCTCCGGACGCACAGGCTCATATTAGTTAGTGTCTATATGTCAATCCCAATCTCCCAATTCATCCCCCACCCTTTCTCCCCCTGGTGTCCATACATTTGTTCTCTACGTCTGTGTCTCTATTTCTGCCTTGCAAACCGGTTCACCTGTACCATTTTTCCAGATCCCACATATATGCGTTAATATACGATATTTGTTTTTCTCCTTCTGACCTACTTCACGGTATGATAGTCTCTTTGGCAGCTGAGTTGACTCTGGTGAGACAAGGGGAGATCTTGTCATGGTGACTTGGATAAGTTAGTAGTGAAAGAAATTGTGAGAAGTGATAGGGATCTGGATATATTTAGAAGATAGAGTAAATGGGATTTCCTCGGGGGTATGAAAAAAGAAAAAAAAAAAAAAACTTTCCACCTGAGTAGCTGGAAGGATGTAGTAGATATCCACTCAGATCAAAAGCTGTGTATGGGGTGGGTTTGAGATAAAAGATGAGGATGTATCAAATAGGCAGTTGTATGTTCAGGACCGGAGTTAGAGAGGGAAGTCTAGACTAGAGATACAAATTTGGATTTGCCAATATCTACATGACTGAGCTCACAAAGGACATAAATATGGGTCGATTAGAGAGGAGGATCTAGCCGAGACCAAGGGACTGAGCCCTGAGGCAGTTCAGGTTTAGGATTTGGAGTGAAGAGGGGGAGCCAGCAAAGGAAATTGTGGGTGAAGAGGAAAACCAGGAGATTGTGGTGTTCTGGAAGCAAAGCAAAGACAGTATATCAAGGAGGTGTAATAACCCACTGCAAATTCTACTGATAGGTCAAGCCAGATGGGAACTAATAATTGACCACTTGGTTTAGCAGTTTGGAGGTCATGGGTTGTCTTGGTGAAAGCTGATTTGGAAAAGAGGTTAATTAAGCAAAGGCTTAATTGGAATGAATGTAAGAGAATTGGAACAGTGAATTTAGACAACCCTTTCTAGGAGTTTTAACGTAAAGAGGAACAAAGAACTGGGTTAGCAAGGTGGTAGTTGGCACATGAATTGGAGTTTGAAAGTAGTTACATGAAACAGCTAAGCTCAGTACCCCCCTTTCGATAAATATTTGTTGTATTCCAACTGTGTGTCCAAGATGGTACAGTGTTTTATAGATACAAAAAGTGATGAGCTGTAGTTTCTCTCCTTGAGGGTATGCAAGTAGCCTGGGCTGTGTGTTCATGGAGGGCTTTGGAGAAGAAGTGCTTTCATCAAAGAGGTGATACTGCTTCTAATTCATATTTTATAGGATCTGGGGGAGAAGCAAAACTGTCCTATCTGTTCCTGACTAAAAATACTCAAATCTTTAAAAAAAAAAAAAAAAACTTTTCTGTGTTAATTTTTTTTATCTTAGCCCACTCATTGATTTTGCTTTAACCATTCTTTGTGAACTTCTTGAAGACCCAATAAGTGTGTTTTTGGAAAAAAAAAAAAAGTGTGTTTTGAAAACAGGAATGAGTGTCGCACACATCCTAGTCAGCACCCTCCTTATAGACAGTCATTAGCAGAGGACAATTAAAGGAATGAGGACATGTAAGTAGACTGAGAAACGTTGAAGAGAGGTAGCTGAGGTCAAGGAACATAGTTGTTCATTCACTTAATTCACTTACTGCACAAGTATTTATTATTTAGGATAAACTTTGGACAAGATCATGCCAACGCTTAACTTGCTGATTGAGTATAGGGAACAGAAAGCAAGAATGGGAAGAAAAGCAAAGGAATGAAATGGTCTGAGTGGCCTTTGAAGATAGAAGCCTGGAAAAACATGATGATATAGTAAAATGAAGTAGATGTTAAAATCACAGCATGCTTGGGTTTAGATCCCACGTCTGCTAGTTACTAGTTGAGTGGTCTTGAGCAACTTAATGACTGTACTGAGTCCACAGTCTCTATTTCAGTAGTAACTTTACCACTCCAGGTTGTTATGGGAATTATGGTGCCCAGAAGAATATTAGGTCAGAGCAGATACTCAAAAATTGTTACCTTACTTCTCTCTCTTTTTCTTTAACTGGAACTTTTTCAATTATTTCTTCCAGAATATAAAGTTTGATAGTTGAGCTGGGGTTTGAAATAATTAAATGCATGCAGAGTTGTCTTTTTCTTTCCCCGTCTTCAGGAGCACTAACAACATCCCATGAGCATTATGAGCATAAGTGGAAAACAAAACAAAACAGAAGTAGACACATAGCTCAGTTAAACATGCTGAACATCAGCCATACTGCATCTCAGCAAGCAGACATGCTTCCTGGAGTGTATTTGAATAGGATAATGAATAGGATCGCCCAGTACATCTATCCACTGTCAGACCACCTGACAATTACCCTTCACTCCCCTACCAGTCTTAATGACTTGCAGCCTCTGCTATAGCAGAAAGAAGTATGGGGGCGGGGAGGGGTGATGAATCTGACAAAAGGGAGGGGTCCAGTGGAGGAGAATGTACAATACTTGGAGTAATTGTGGGAAGCTGTCTGTCTGTCGTAGGAGACCCTGCATAAAGCTCTTTTATAGAAGGAGAGTCGAAGTAGCTAAGGATACAAGGAGGAAAGTTGAAATACATCTTGCAGTGCCGACATTCCCATCAACTCTTTACCAACTATGAGAACATTTGAGAAACAAGTTCAGTGGCTTTAGAGTCTGAACTGAATTTTATTTAAACTATTTGCTTGCATTGAAGAAAGAGAATCTTGGGTCACCTTAGTACTAGGCTCAGTTCAAATCGAGAATTCCAGAAATTAACTTGAAGCATTATATTTTGGATATGGTGAGCAGATATGAGACCTTAGAAGGAGTTCTTTGGAGTTTTCTAAAATTGGTGAACAGAGTTGGGGAGGTGTGCTCCTATAAAGAAGGACTATTTCAGAATAGGGAAGCATTTTTAAAAAGTAGTTTACTGAAAGCTAGAGCTTCTGTATAGCAAATGGAGATATGATTCTTGTCTTTAAAATATCTTAATGTCTTATGAAAGTTAAACATAAAAATGTTTACATAAATTTTTTTCTCTTTCTCCTTTCCCGCTATATTTCATATTAGTCTTATGAGGTCTAATCACTTTTTTTTTCTTTAAAAATTACTGGGCCAAAGTGACTAGGGTTTTATAAAATAAAAAGCAGAGAAGAGTGGAAAGAAAACTTGTGTTCAAGTTAAACTTGGAGGACTTGATAGAGGGAGAGGGGTAAGTAAATCAACGTTTATAATAGGAATGTTTGAAGCCCTGTTCGTGGCACCTTATACATGTTCTCATTTAGTCCTCAGAATAACCCAGTGAGGTAGTACTGTCATGCCCATTTTACATATAAACATAAAATGTGTACTCTGTATACACCTTGAAGTATATTTTGAATACTGTTGACGGGGTATTCATAATTGTTGGTTGTGTGTGGTTTATCGTAGTGTCCAATTAAGCAGACCTTATCCACACAGAGAATTCTGTCTTGGTGTCTATATGGAGACCTTTCAGTTCAACTGGGCCCTCTCTCATCTACTTTAATTTTGACAAAGATTTTTCTAAGCATATTGACACCTTTTTATTGATACTTTTTCCTTTTGTTCTAAACCATTAGTCAGATATTTGTTAGACACTTAGTACGTTCTTCCCCCTGTGCTATAAATCCGACAAGTGAAAGGCCAGGGTTTTGCCTTCAAAGAAATTTTATTCTTTTTAAGGATATAACATGCACCCATTTGAGAGGTACAGGACAGTAACAAAATGCTCTATTTTGTGGTATAAATAAAGACTGTAGCTGTTAGAAGCCAGTGTGATCTATGTTAACTGGAATAACAGAGGGAGCTTTGAAAAGAAGGTAGTTTGACCTTTGCTTTGAAGCTGCTCTTGGTTAAGGATGGAGAAATAGCCTAAGAATAGACAGGGATTGTGGGCCTCCTGATCACACCATACATTAAGTAGAGTAACATTTATCTGAAGTTATTTGAAAACTCTGTGATCACTCTTTGACTCAAAATCTATCTTTCGTGTAACCTGTCCTGTCTCCACTGTTAGAAATGCTTGCTTCTGGGATAAGTATTGTCTTTAGAAGGCATCGTTTAAAATGTCCATATGTTTTGGAGGAGCAAAGAGTAGGTTTCTGACAATTTAGTGTGAGGGCACTCACCAGATGATTTTCTCTGACTGGAATAAAAGGAAGGCTTAGAGACAGGATAGGATACATTGTAAGAAAATCATCAATACCGAGGTGCTAGGGTAGAAAGGATAAACATCGATTGCATCTGTTTTAATTTGAAATAGTTTAGTGTTGGGAGTTAAGGAGGAAATTAGCCAATCATACTATTTTACTGTCTCTAATAATAGTGGGTATTTCTTAAATATCTTTGACTTTTAAATAAACTAGCTTAACAGGCATTCAGAAGGTTTTCTTTTGGATATACATGCACCCAGTATTGTCATTAACCGTTTAATCAAAAAAATAAGCCTACCTTTTGTCAATATACACATGATTTCAGCCTCAGGTGACTAAATAATTTCCAAAACAAAAATAAGATGGAGGTTATTAATTTCAAAACATATCACTGAAATGTTCTGGCTGTGGAAATATGCAACCAAAAATCATAGTTTCAGGTGCTGTGTGCAGAATCTCTATTCCAAATCAGTATTTTCCTAGGTGGATTTCATGAAATGCAAATTCCACAGGTAATTGTGAGGTGTTATTTTAAGGGGCAGGAGGAGGACCTGTAGTTAAGTAAGTTTGGGAAACACTCGCTCAGGTAAACAGAGTTTTTTGCTTCAAGACTACCTAGAGGGACTTCCTTGGTGGCTCACTGGTTAAGAATCCGCCTGCCAATGTAGAGGACATGAGTTCGATTCCCTGGTCCGGGAAGATCCCACATGCCGCAGAGCAACTAAGACCATGCGCCACAACTACTGAGCCTGCGCTTTAGAGCCCGCGAGCCACAACTACTGAGCCTGTGTGTCTAGAGCCCGTGTTCTGCAACAAGAGAAGCCACCGCGATGAAAAGACTGCACATCACAACGAAGAGTAGCCCCCGCTCGATGCAACTAGAGAAAGCCTGCACGCAGCAGCGAAGACCCAGTGCAACCCAAAATCAATAAGTAAATTAAAAAAAAAAAAGACTACCTAGAACACCTAGGATGCTGGTGTGTGTTGTGACTTCCAAGAGGGGACTCCAAGAAGCTATTGTTCTAATCTTAACCAGACCCCGCGAGTAGTGTTCTGTGGGATACACTTTGGAAAATGTGGTTCTGACATGATTGGAAACTCTAAAAGCTCTCTATAGATAAGGAAGTAATGCTTTTTCAAAAGGAAATGCAATCAATCAATCAATGATAAAGAAATATATATTAAACCAACACGCTTGAGTTTTGAATTCTATGTTTGTGGAACAGAATAAAAGTCAATATACGCGTCCTCTAGCTCTGAGATTTTACAACTATAAATTCACTGAAAAGACCATTTCTCTTGTTACTACTTTCAGTCATGTGGGTAGTCGCAGTATGAAATGTACCAGCACAAAAGTCTATCTTTGTGTGGGAGAGGTAACCTCTTCTCCTAGTAAATATAAGCTAGATCCTTCCGTTGACTTCTTCCACTGTTCTTTCCAGGGGGCTATTTAAATTCCCGTGGTGTTAGCTGATGACTTTTTAAAGTACCTGGACAAACTAACAAAAGATTAGGTAGCATAGGTTAGCCTTGTATTTAATCAGTGTACAGCAGTATTCCATTCATACTGGGTCTAACCGTTTGCCAGAAATTTTAGCTGCAATTAGCCATGGGGTTTAAGTGTAGCATTAACAGCAATTTGATGAATGGTTATCCGCTTTATAAACGAGTATCGGTATCTGCTCCTTGAAGCTTTTGCACTAAGTAGAAAGGACATTTGTGGTCTTCCTGTGTTCAGTTGCTTTGTGAATGATCTTGTGAAATTTCTCTGTATTTTGTGAGCGCCACACTAAGATAACGTAGCCTAAAACTTAGCATCGTTATTGGATTTAAAGATTTAGAGATGTAAACAGGATTCAGATGCCTCAATGCTTGGAATTTTTGCAGAAGCAAAATCTAGGGTGAACTTTATCATTTCTCTCGGTCATGTCCTTGTCATTTTCAAAGAGGAGGTAAAATACAATCAAAGGGACAGTGATTTCTTAGCCCTTCATTAGGTGTCCACTTGTGTATGTTTTGCTCTAGCTTGGCATTACAGCCTAGGGACAGTGACTGTGATGCTGCCTGTCCTTTACATGCTCATAAGTATGACTTCCAGCATAGGTGCCAAGCGCCATCTTTGTTGCCTTTACTGAATTACAATTTCATCCCTTATTGAGGTTGTTAATATGTTAAAAATAACCATGATTGGAAAACCAAACTGTCTATGATTTATTTTTGTTCCATCTCTACTATATAGAACTGACTTTGACTTCGAAGAGTCATCTTAGATCAGAACAGGTGACAGAATAGGAAGCTGTGCAGTGATTCATGAGAGTAGATGGAAGTCAGTGATTAGTTCACGTGCCTGTGGTCTCCAGTAATGGCATAAATCTTTAGGGAAGTTCTTTACTGTCAGGCTGCATGCCTGCCTGTGTCAAATCCCATATAGGCTAGTGTATATTATGAATTGAGAAATCTGAGGGATGAACAAAAATTCCTTTTGTTGTCCACTGTAAACATGTCACATAGACTTGAGGATACAGGAGAAAAGCATAGTATTGCTCTCTGTTAACCATACAAAGCTAAATTTTGTATATTTATAAACACAAAGACCATTCACTTGTGGCTAAACACCTTTTTGGAATGAGAGGAAAAACTGTTCATTGTTTGATTGTAGGCAAATACCTATCTGGGACTTTCTAGGTCCCAGAATGAAATTTTCAAAGTCTGTTAAATCTTAAAATAATGAGGAAGGCAATGAATACATAGCAAGGCTAGAAGAGAAAGCTTACCATTGTGTCATTTAAACCAGTGGGTTTTTTTTGTTTTTTGGGTTTTTTTTTTTTTGCGGTACGCGGGCCTCTCACTGTTGTGGCCTCTCCCGTTGCAGAGCACAGGCTCCGGACGTGCAGGCTCAGCGGCCGTGGCTCATGGGCCCAGCCGCTCTGCGGCACGTGGTATCTTCCCGGACCGGGGCACGAACCCATGTTCCCCACATTGGCAGGCGGACTCTCAACCGCTGCGCCACCAGGGAAGCCCCCCAGTGGGGTTTTTAACAGCACCCTCCCACCCCGGGATCATAAAGCTTAACATGTGTTTGTGCTGTTGCCTTGGCATTATATGATACAAGTTGAAGAATCTTCCTAGGGAGTTAATATGCACGAGTTGAGAAATCATTCCTTATTTCCTTTATCATTCTTTACTGTAGTTAGCCAGAGCACCAAACATGGTAATGTGTTCAGCTGACCACTACCAAACCATTAAGCAGGCCACAAACAGAGGGAGGAAAGTCTTCAATTAGAAGATAGGAATTAACCCTAACAGATTGAAAATAAGACAACCCAAGGACACGAGTCCCCTTTGATGAGAAATGAAGAAGTCACAGGTCTCATTGTCAGAGAACACCATTTCCAGAGACAGAGGTGGAGCCATCTGGTCCAGGAGTGCATCCCTGCCCTTCTTGGTCCCAGAGCCCAGAAGACTACGGGTCACCTGCAACTCCTCTGATACGCTGTGCTTTCTGATGGGGACCCTGGCGGTACAGCCCTCATCTGGCTGGGATCCGCCACTGTGAAAAATCACCATCATTCCTATCCCTTCACTGCTGAAGCCAAAGCTGTTCTAAGGAAATCAGAATTTCTGCAATACCCTCTCTCATGAACTCCTTTGATGAGAAAAGAGGCTTTGTTACTGCTTTCCAAAGTTGTTAAAGTGTTACGTTTGGCATCTCTGGATGATAATTTGTATTGTATTTAGCATCTGTATCTTCAGAAAGAATTATTTCTATAACGGAAGGTAGTAGGGAGAAATAAAACCCAAAACTCATGTGGCAAGCTATCAATGTTAATCAACTTAGGGAAAAGATTCTAAAGAAAGAAATAAAGGTGGCTCGTATCTTAAAATTAAAAAACCTTATTTTATTAGGGGGAAAAAAAGCAGAACAAGGGGCTTCCCTGGTGGCACAGTGCTTGAGAGTCCACCTGCCGATGCAGGGGACGCGGGTTCGTGCCCCGGTCCGGGAAGATCCTACATGCCGCGGAGCAGCTGGGCCCATGAGCCATGGCCGCTGAGCCTGCGCGTCTGGAGCCTGTGCTCCGCAACGGGGGAGGCCACAACAGTGAGAGGCCCGCGTACCGCAAAAAAAAAAAAAAAAAAAGCAGAACAAGGTTGTAAAGGCTGCTCAGAACTGGCTGCACGTTTCCCCATGTGTGGCGCCGCTCATCTGCTGGCCTAGGTGTTAAACGCACCAGCACATTGCTGTTAGTCCCACTGAAGGGATGAGAAAGTGAAAGGTCATTGAGAGACTTTTAAAAAATAACAATACTCTTTATGCTTAGAGCAGTTTTACATTTACTGAAAATTTAGCAGATGACATGGAGGGTTCCCATATACCCCCTCTCCTGCTAGCAGTTTCCCCTATTATCTTGCATTAGTGTGGTACCTTTGTTACGAACAGTGAACCAATATTGACACATTATTAAGGAAAGTCCCTAATTTACATTAGAGTTCACTCCTGGTGTGTGGTACATCTGTGGTTTTGACAGATGCATCATGTCACGTATTCACCATCACGGTGTCACATAGAACAGCTCTCCTGCCCTAAAAATCTCCCGTGCTCCACCCATCCCCCACCCCACCCCGATGCCTCAAGTGATCCTCCTTGTGGCTTCTGCGGTGCGCCCTTGGCCTGCGAGCCTCTTTGCCCTCCCGTCGTGAGTTGGCGCTTGTTCATCCTTCGGTTCCCACACAAGCATCATTGTATACAGTTGGGTGAATAACTTGTCTGTAACACTGGCTTGGAAGTTCCTGAATGAGTATAGGGCAGGATGAAGAACAGAGCTGTTTCAGATCCCATTCCTCAGTCCCGCTGCTGGCGCTTAGGCATGTTACCCACATTACCAATAACTCAGGACAGGAGCAATTTTTAAATCCCCCTTAAAAAAAAATCTGCAACTTTAGGCTCTATTTCCTGATTCCCATATGATGTAAAATGATGAGAAAATAAAGACCACTGCACTTTCTTCTACTCTTTTCCTTACTTGTGCCTTCTGACAATTATAGCATTACTTTTACACTGAAATATGTAGAAAATTTCTGTAATTATAATATGGTTTATATGCCTTTGCTCTAAATTACACTAAAAGAAAAACACCAAAGATCATTATTCAAGAATGAGATGTTTTTATTTCGCTCCTGAGTTTTTCCCATGGCTGTCTCCCAATTATTCCTTTCTTGAATTACTGTTTTTAGTAATTAGTAATTACTAATAATTACTGAATTATTAGAATATTTTCTCTTTTTTTCCTTCAGAAGAGTCTTAAGAATTTCTAAATCTTGTATCACTTCATATCTAAAGTATGTATTTGTTATTTTATTTTTATGAGATTTCAGTGTTGGGTCAGTAGTACCCATTAGTTCATAGCACATTACCATCTCTGGTCCAGGCAAGAATCCTCATTGGTTGATTGATCCATTGCTTCCCTTTTGTCCCTATATCATTTCCCATTACGCAAACATGTTAGTGTGTGTGTATATATGAATATACATTTTTAATTTTGTTAGTAGAAAAAGTGCCTTATTGTGTTTGCATTTATTTTAATTTACATAGATAGGTTCTGTCATTTATCACGATTCTGTTTCCTACTATGTGTACTATGTTTTCTATCCATCCACATTTCTCTGTGTGCATCTAATCCATTGCTTGGTGTATATCTACAAGTGTTGCCTACCTTTCTTCCAATGATGGACACCAAGTTCAAATGTATTTTAAATTTTCTTTAAAAATCTTCCTTGTGGGCTTCCCTGGTGGCACAGTGGTTGAGAGTCCGCCTGCAGATGCAGGGGACACGGGTTCATGCCCCGGTCCAGGAAGATCCCACATGCCGCGGAGTGGCTGGGCCCATGAGCCATGGCCGCTGAGCCTGCGCGTCCGGAGCCTGTGCTCCGCAACGAAAAAAAAAAAAAAACTTCCTTGTGTTTGAATGTATTTAAGCCCTTCTAATTGAATTTGTGCCCTCTGATTGAATGTTCAGATGGAAATATATGTATATGAATTGTACAGGCAGTAAATGTCTTTTGACAAAAGACAAATCCTGCTTGCATGTTGAGACCTGGATACAGTAGAATAAGTTCTCAGAAACTTACAATATACAGCACAAAAGGCATAGTTGCAATAAAAGTAAAATGACTGTACAAGGAGACCTAGATACCTTAGTTTGGTAATATGTCATATATTAAATACACTTTAAAGCAATATTTTATTAAAATGAAGAATATCTTTTGGAGCTTATTCCTTCAGAGTTATTTGAATTATGAAAAATACCTTTTTTACTCTATTATTGAATGCATGCATGTCTTGACATTTTCCCGTAAGAACTTGAGGTATCTTTCTACAAAGACTGTATACCCTGAGGATAATGAATAGGGTAGGAATGGAAAAGCATTACTTTGTAGGAGAGGCATTTCCAAGTATTTTATTTAAAAGCAAAGCTTGTGGCCTTGATTGAGCATTACATTTAACTTTAACCTTCTTATAAACTGAAAAATTGAAAACAGATTATATCAGTTTTCATAATCAGAATAGAAGAAGCATACTCATTTCTCAGGGCAGATACTCTATTTCCTGGTAGAGGTACGCCCCACTGAGCATCTCCTAGAGCAGCTGTGGGTATAGGAAAGAGGCTAACCATTAGTAGGGTTTACACTGAATTCTCAACGTTAGAAGCCCAGTTCTCAGATAAAAAGCAGAGATTTTACTGAGGAAGCAATGTTGTATTTACACTCAAGCAAGTGTTTGATTAAGAGCCTAGAATTCTGTATCACTTAGTGCTATATCTTTAGCACGTGGAATCTTGGAAGTGGCAGGTATAGGTAGGAATTCTGATTCTGCCCCTTGCTACCTGTGTGGTCCTGGACACATTTAATCTCTGCAAACTTCAATTTTCTGATATATAAAGGTAATAATTAACAATAAACTACCTTGTAAAACTGTTGCTAGGATTAAGTCAGGTGAAAGTTCCTAGGATAATTCAGTACGTACTACATAAGTATGTTGTTAGGATTAAGTGTGATAAACCATGTGAAGTTCCTAGGATGGTACCTGGTGCGTATGGCCAGGTCTTCAGTGAGCATTAATGGGCCTTCCTTTCCCTTCCCCATCTTAATGAGCCTTCCTTCTCTACCTCAGGGAAAGCACAAATTGCATGTCGATACCGGAATGGAAGGTGATTGGTGTGGCCTCATTCCTGTTGGACAGCCATGCAATCAGGTTACGACAACAGGCCTAAAGTGGAACATCAGTAAGTAAAACCCTTGCACAAAGGGAGGTTTTCTTTCTTTCTTTTTTTAAAAATTTCTCTTGATAAATAATTAGAAGTGGAATTGCTAGGTCATATGGGAACTCTATGTTTAACCTTTCAAGGAACTGTCAGACTATTTTCCAAAGCAGCTGTACCAATTTTATATTCCTACCAGTGATGTGTGAAGGTTCCGGTTTCTCCATATCTTCACCAACACTTGTTGTTGTTAGTATTATTATTCCCATCCTAGTGAGTATGAAGTGTTATCTCATTGTGGTTTTTACCTGCTTTTTCCTGATGACTAATGATGTTGAATGTATTTTCATGTGCTTATGGGCCACTCGTATATTTTCTTTGGAGTAATGTCTATTTAGATCTTTTGCATATATTTTAATTGGGTTATCTCTTTTTTTTACGTTGAGTTGTAAGATTCCCTTATGTATTCTGGATAAAAGTCCTATATCAGATATATGATTTGAAAATATTTTCTCAGAGTCTTTGGCATATCTTTTTATTTTCTGAAATTTAATTAACTAAGTGTATTAAGTTAATCTAATTTAAATTTGATGAAGTCTAATTTTTTCTTTTATGGATCATACTTCCAGTGTCGTATTTAAGCACTCTTTGCCCACCCTTCTTCGCGATTCCATACGCCTGAAACCTACTTTACTTTTCCAGAGAAGTAGCTATTCTTACTAAAATAGAGTTATTTTATAATCAAACACCTGAGATTTTATAAGATTAACTGTTCTTACTAAATGTTAAAGTGTTCTTCAGTACTTATGAACTGTATTCAGTACTGTACTTCGGTACTAGTCATACTAAAACTGTCTGGTTTGAAAAGAACAAAAAATGAGGTGGATCTGTTCATGAAATAAATTCCAAAAGAAACCATCAGGCATTATGAAATGAATCATCCCTAGTCTCTAAGAATAACAGTAATTTAATCAGAGGGCTTTGACTAATGTCAAAGGGATTATTTCATGATTGACCAATACCTCTAAGGTTGTAAAAAGTAAAATATGGAACCATGTCATTCCTCTATAACATGTAAAACTTTGAGGTTCCTACAAGGAAATATTTCAAGAAATAAATACATTGAAGATTAAAAGATATTTTAAAAGGCCTTTCTATGAGCCATTGCTGAAACAATTAGGAAAAGAACTAGAGATATTTTGAAGCAAATGTCTGGCAATCTCATCAGAATTTGAAAGGACGGTGAGAACAGATCTCCTCCAGTGCATAGAAATCTGTGTGACAGGCTTTGAAGCGGTTAGCTGAAACTGACATGAGCTCCCATCAGAAGCTTTATTTGAAAACATTTCCAGCCTAAAACGGTTGTTTTACTGTCTGGAGCTCCCAGTCTTTCCAAGGACCCAGTCTAGACAATGTTGAGTTTCCTTCCGGATCTGGTAGTGACCTCACTTTCCAGGGCCAACGCCAAGACACGCTGGGCACTGTGCAAAGTGAACAGGAGGGTTGACCGTATAGCTTCCTTTATCTTACAGAACAGGCAAGAGTTGGAGGATACAAGAGATTCTTCTGTGCTCGTTAGAACATCCTCAGAACCCCTGCCTTCCACACCAAAATGCACATCCTAATTCTTTTTTTTTTTCTAATTGAAACTTATAAAAATGTTTTATACAATTTTTAAAGGTTATATCCATTTACAGTTATTACAAAACACTAGCTATATTCCCCATGTTGTGTAGTACATCCCGATCGTACACCCAGTAGTTTGCACCTCCCACTCCCCTCCCCCTATATTGCCCACCCTCCACCCATAACCACTAGTTTGCTCTCTATATCTGCGAATCTGCTTCTTTTTTGTTATATTGACTAGTTGGTTGTATTTTTTAATTCTACATATAAGTGATATCATACAGTATCTGAATAATAACATTTAGTCCAGGAAGGGGCCTTGGGCATGATGGAGCTTTTAATCTTCTTGTCTGTGATAATGTTTCAGTCCTGCCGAAATGCTCTACACTATTACTTACCTATATATTTACAGATTGCTTCAACTTTTGAAGTAGATACTTTTTTCTCTACAACTCTGTGAAAATAAGAAATAGGAACTTCACAGGGTATGAAAAGCAACAGAGTTGAGACGCAAGTGTTTCATCAGTGGTATGTGGTAAAAGTGCTAATGAATGGGGTCTTCTGATAGGTAATATTGCCTCATTAAAAAGCCATAAAAATAACTGTGAAATGACACCATGTTGGCTTGGAGAGACGTGGATAGATCTTTTTCACAGAGAGGGTCCTGCTTTACTCAGTGTCATTATGAAAGCAGAGCTCGATGTCAGTTTGTCTGTCACTCCTACAAAGTGGCTGGACAGGGCTGGACCCAGAGGAGGAGAAAGGAGATATAGTAGTAACTTAGGAGTTGCTCACATCCTGGGTCAAGGAGAATAAGCAATTCCTCATAAGGAAATGAATCAAAATCTTCCTCAGGTGGTCTGGAGGCTGGTATTCTCCCTGTCTGTACCCACACTAAAATATGATGCCACTTTCTGATATGAATCAGAAAGTAGTCTGATTCACCTGTTTCAATTTGTGGTATCTCCCATCATGGTCTGTGTTTAAAACAAGTGCCTGTGGCGGTACCACCATCCAGAAGTGTATCTTTACTAATTTTGTTGAAACTACCTCTATTATAATACTTTAATTCATAGCAGTATACTGTGAACAGTCTGTGGTGTGTGTCTGGCACTAGAGTTTCCCTAGGCTGTGTACACATGGGACTAAAAGAGCTGCATCATAGGCAATGGCATGCTCATCTTTACTAGACCTGCCATATAGCTCTGAGAGTGGAAATGCCAGTGTACACTCGGCTCAGGAGTACACAGGCGTTCCCACGCTTCACGTCCTTACCCTGTTCTCGGTATTGTCAGATTTAATCATTTTTGCCAGTCTGCTGAGTGTCAATGATATTTCATTGTGGTCTCTGATTGCTGGTGAGGGAAAGCATCTTTTTGTAGTTATTAGCCATGTGGGTTTCCTCTTCTGTGAATTGCTACTTTCTTCTGCCCTTTTAGCCCTTGGACTGTTTGTTTCTTTCTTACTAATTCTTAGAAGCTCTTCAGACACTAATGATCTTCCTCCTGGCTATACATTGCCTTTGCCATTTGTTTATGCCATTTTTGTACACAGAGAGGTTATTAAGTTAAAGGTAGTCAAATTTATCAGTCTTTTTCTTTCAGATTTGTAATTTCTGTGTCGTAAATCGTCTTTCTATCCCCTGTGGTTGTAAAGATGTTCTCACAGTTTAGTTTTGAGGGGGATTTTTTTTTAGATTTCTCCTTTCACCTGAAATTGATTTTTGTGTATGATATGAGTTAGGGATCTAATTTTTTTTTCCTTACTGATAACCAACTGCCCTAGCATCATTTATCATCCTTTTTCCAGTGATTTGTGATATACCATAAGTTTTCATATTCATGGGTATGTTTCTTTGATCTCTAGTCTCTTCCTTTGACTTACATTCTTCTTCCTGTACTGATACCATACTGCCTTAATTAACATAGCTTTATAATAAATATTGAAATGTGTTGAGTCTACCAACCTTGTTCTTCGAAATTTTCATGGCTATTCCTGGCTTTTTTCTCTTCTTTGTAAACTTTAGCATTAGCGTGACAAGTGTCACACATACAATTTAATCGTAATTTTTATTGGGATTACATTTAATTTACAGATTATTTTGGGGAGACCAGAACAATTGGGGAAGAGAATTCCTGCATGAAACTGAGTCTTCCCATCCATAAACATATTGTATCTCTCCATTTAATTAGAACTTTTTAATTGCTTTTGATAATTAAAAAAATTTGTCTAAAAGATTCTGTACTTCTTACATAAGAGTTGTCTGTAGAAACCTTGTATTTTGTGCTGCCATTGTAACTACACCTTTAAAAATTACAGGACTTCCCTGCTGGTCCAGTGGTTAAGACTCTGTGCTTCCAATTCAGGGGGCATGGGTTCAATCCCTGGTCGGGGAACTAATAACATTCTGCGTGGTGCGGCCAAAAAATAAATAAAAATGATATTTTCTGAGTTCATTGGTGCTATATACACATACAAGTGACTTCAGTATATTATATTAATATATTTCTGAATACTTTCATTGTTTCTAAAAAAGTGACTTGGGTTTTCTATAGAGCCACATTTTTGTTAGTAATCAAGTTTTCTTTCTTCTTCATCTGTAACAAATAGGATTGTGTTCAGTTATGAGTAACTGAAATAGTAGCTTTAAAAACTGCCCCCCTTTCCCCCTTCATGTAACAAAGTATAGAGTTAAGTAGTTACAGGGCAAGGTTTCTATGGTTTCCTCAGCCTTTGCCTCAGAACATAAGATGTCTCTGTTGCAACTCCAGCCACTATGTTCCCCGTTCGGCATCAGGTGGGAAAAAACAGAAGAGAGGAAGTAGGGCACAGCACATATTGCAGGAAAACAAGGCATCAGGGATTCCCAACATTTCCAGAAATCCTTCCTGCATCTAATCTTTTGCCTCAGTGGCTAGAACTATCAAATACCACCCTAGCAGCAAAGAAGTCTGGGACATGAAATTTTTTAATCTAAGGACATAGTCACCCCAAATAAAACCGAGGTCCTGTCAGTGAGGAAAGAAAGAATGAGTAGGAGTCTGCTCTTCTTTCAAAAAAATGCCTTTTCTGTCTGCCATCTTGATGAACACTTTAGCCACATATATAATAAAAACTCTTTTAACTTTCTTCCAGCCATACTCTTCTGGATTTCTGTTGTTGCTGTCGATGAATCCACAATCAGACTAATTCATATTTGTTTATCATCTGTCTTTAACTCTATCAACTCTTTAGACCTTATGTTTTTCTTTGATGTTCTACAGATTTACTACAGTATGTTTAAGTGTAACTTCTCTCTTGTTCTAGTTGGTTTTCCTTAGCTCTGATAATTGGTGTTCATTGATTCTGAAAATTTTTCAGATATCCCCATTTTTCAGACAAGGGCATGGTAGTTCAAAGGCCTAGTTAGTGATTTGCCCAAATTCATATCATTAAGGGATTGATACACTCAAAATTTGAATTCAGGTCTTCAATGCTATTTTTCCTGTTTCTAACTAGTAAATGAAAGACCTTCCATATAAAATAAGTTGATGTTTTAAAAAAATCACTAAAATGAATTTGGGATAAAGAGAAAAATACAAGAGGAAGTTAACTGTAGACGGGAAAGAAAGCAAAGGAGATAGGAAAGAGGACAATAATGGTAGGAAATTAAAAGTAATTTGGAAGAAAAATAAAAATCCTGAGGGACAGAACTTTTAACTTCTCTACACTTTTGCCTAAGAAAAATATTAAATGGTGTTGCCCTCCATTTGCCCAGGCCTCTGCTTTATAACACTCAAATTGAGTTTGAAATTATGCATTCATTGTTCTTCATTTTTCCTTTTTTTGTGTTTTTTTAAAGAAGTATAGATATAAATGACAGAGTGAAATAATTTTGTAGCATTGACTGAAAGAGACTCAAATCTAGCCCAAGTGAAAGAGTTCTGAAAGAAAAAAAATTCTGAGAAAACAGTTTGAAAAGATTTTTCATCTCTATTGAAATGCTTTGTAATAGTGTATACAGGTACCAAGATTTTCTGTAGGAGTTCTCTGTGAGTTTTTTTTTTCCTATCTATTTATTTATACATCTTTATTGGAGTGTAGTTGCTTTACAATAGTGTGTTAGTTTCTGCTGTATAACAAAGTGAATCAGCTATACATATACATATATTCCCATACCCCTCCCTCTTGCATCTCCCTCCCTCCCTTCCTATCCCACCCCTCTAGGTTGTCACAAAGCACCAAGCTGATCTCCCTGTGCTATGCAGCTGCTTCCCACTAGCTATCTATTTTACATTTGGTAGTATATATAAGTCCATGCCACTCTCTCACTTCGTCCCAGCTTACCCTTCCCCCTCCCCGTGTCCTCAAGTCCATTCTCTAGTAGGTGTGCGTCTTTATTCCCGTCCTGCCCCTAGGTTCTTCATAACCATTTTTTTTTTGTTTTTTCAGATTCCATATATATGTGTTAGCATATGGTATTTGTTTTTCTCTTTCTGACTTACTTCACTGTAAGTCACTGTATGACAGACTGTAGGTGCATCCACCACTGTGAGGATTTTTAAGTGCCAGCCTAACAAGGGAACAGTTCAAGCATCTATTAAACAACAACAACAACTACTACTACAGTTGTTATTAATGCAGTTTCACTGAGAAACTCTTAATTCTCACTCCATTATGCCTCACAAGGTGATTCTAGTCAGTTGTCATGGTTCAACAATAGCTATACACACTTAGGGTATAACCTTTGTGAGCTCACGCCACGAATGTGTGAGATGTTTCATGTTTCTAAATGTCTTTATTATTATTTTAGTTATTGCTTTTCTAGTCCAGCCCTTGAAAAAAAGCATTCTGAAACTGTGATGTCAACATTTCCTCTTTGATTCGAGGACAATATCTTTTGTGTCTTCATTCTTTTGATAATCAGTGACCCTCTTTGAGTTGAAGAGATTGTTACAATTTTTACATAAAACACATGCTTCAAGGATCAAAGTTGATGATAATAAGGATGGCTTTTAAAAAATTAATTTTTTTTTTGCCCCAAGGAAGATGTTAGCTAAAGTTTCCCTCCCCAGGACCATTTTCTCAAGTTCACAGTTTGGTGAAATGAGTGTATTCCATCGTAGCCAAGATGTCATCAGTTGTAAGATGCATTATTATTTTGTGTACACTGAGAAATAAATGCTACTAATTATAATTGCAGAGATGTGGGGAAAATATATGTTAAAACTGATAAAATATGGTAGATCAAATAGAATAGAAATTTACGAATCAAACTATATGCACAGACATACCACTCTTAAACCTGTTGTGAAAAATTGCAGAAGCCTCTGAAATGGGCAAAAAGATACCTGTGTGTCTTTCAGTGGATTGTTTGGCCTGGCCTAGAGGCCCTTGAAAGGTTATATGATTCTATAGGATACCTAGCTTTTCATCGTCTTTGATTATTTTGCAATGTTGTGGAATTAGAAGTTAACTGATAAAGGGTAGATCATACTGTATATGATTCCTGTTCATATAAGTCAGTTGAACTTTTGTTCTGTGAAAACTCCATGGATTATCACCCTATATAAATGGCCAATTTTCCATCCATTAGCAAATCCATTTCAGCACTCCTTGTTGTCTAAATAGGTCTGTCCTTTGTAGTCTCCTTTGAACCAGTGTTTTCCATCAGAATAGTTTTCTAATTAATTAATGACTTAATTGAAATCTTTGATGTGTTCATTTTATATTTGTTTGAGTCATTATTTTACCCTTTAAAAATTAAAAAAAAAATTGTAATCACCTATGGTATTTAAAGGATCACAAGCTGTTGCAATCTTTAAAAAAAAAAACTGTAAAGTGTTATTGCAAAATACCACTTCCGGTTGTATGCAGTAGGTCAGAGGGAGCTCTGGGACAGAGGTCTAATGATGTCACTTCCATATTTGTATCCCGGAAAAGGTCTCACAAAGGGCTGTACTTGAACTGTGCACTCTGTATCTATAAAGGATCATGGCCATGACTGAACCTTTTAAGCAAAAGAAATCAGACCAATACGCTCTTCTAGAAGGCAAAAGTTGATTCCAGTACTAGTAAACTAAGCTGGAAGGAAATGACATTTTTAAAGCAGTGTTATTGAAATATAATTCACGTATTATAAAATTGTTCTGTTCTTGATCACAGAAAGAAAGCATCCAGTGTTTTTTCCATGAACTATGATGTTAGCTGTTGGTTTTTCACAGATGTCCTTGATCAGATTGAGGAAATTCTATTCTATTCCTAGTTTGTTGAGTGGTTTTACCATGGAAGGGTTTTGGACTTTGCTTTTTTTTTTTTTTTGGTCTATTGAGATGATCATGTGATTTTTTAAAAAAAATCCTGTTGATATAATAATATATTACATTAATTGAATTTCCGATATTAAATCAAACTTAAATCCCTCGGATAAGTTCCACTTGGTCATGATGTATAATTCTTTCTCTATGTTGCTGGATTCAGTTTCTTAGTTTTTTTTTTTTTTTTTTTTTTTTTTTTGCGGTACGCGTGCCTCTCACTGCTGCAGCCTCTCCCTCCGTGGAGCACGGGCTCCGGAAGCGCAGGCTCAGCGGCCGTGGCTCATGGGCCCAGCCGCTCCGCGGCATGCAGGATCCTCCTGGATCAGGGCATGAACTTGTGTCCCCTGCATCGGCAGACGGACTCTCAACCACTGCACCACCAGGGAAGCCCCTAGTATATTTTTGAGGATTTTTGCGTCCACGTTCCTAAGATATATTGTTTTGCAGAGTTTTTTTCTTGTGATGTCTTTGACTGGTTTTCTAATCAGGGTGGTACTGACATCTGCTCTTAAAGTCCAGGCATTCAGGAGGGACCCTCCAGGGAAGTCAACCAAGGCAGCAAGAGTGAAACACCAGTGAAGTAGGTCTAGCAGACAGGATGCAGATTTGGGGAGGACATAGCATAGAGGAAACTCTGGTTGCGGGAGACACCTGACGTGTGTTCTGACCCAAAGATAGGTGGCGCCTTGTGCCTTTTGCCCTCCTTTATTTGTTTGCTTGCTGCTAGAGACAGGAGGGAGGAGAGAATGAGACCTGTAGGGCCAGCTCGTATCTAATGAATACATAACAGGGGCTGGCTGGCCCTTCTAAGGAGGAAGTTTAGGTCACTGAACATTTAAACAAGCCCAGCCTGCTGGGGAAGCAGTTTCATTTACAGGAAATTCTATTGAATAATCTCTAAGTGTTCCTTTAAAAAGCAATTATCTCCTTCTCTTGGATAAAGACAAGGAGCAGCCTTTCCCCCTTCTGTGTTTAATTAGCCATCAATGGCTTTGCATCTTCACTGCTTTATATTATTAATTCAGAAAAGTCATTAATGTTTCCATAGGTCATTTTTATTTATAAATAGAAAGTGCTAGCTATAAATTCCAATATTGATTTTTCTCCAGTAATAACTTTTCTCTAAGGATCTTTCAAACCTGAGGAATAATAAGTTCCCTCACAAATTTATGTAAATTTAAATGTGTGAAAGATTTATTTTTCGTAATATCTGTACCTAGAATATTACATTTATTTATATATGTCTAAATAAATTAGGATGGTAATTACAGATAAATATTTTCACGAAGGTTTCTCAAGGAAGCCTTACATTTCTATTGGTAGGGCCCTGAATATTTTCAAATATTTTGTAAGATTTAAAGTGTAACAGTGCATACTGAGTTCATTGCTCTAGGCTGTATTAAGTGTTTTTTTTTTTAATTGGAGTATAGTTGATTTATAGTGTTGTATTAGTTTCTGCTGTACAGCAAAGTGAGTCAGTTATACATATACATATATCCACTCTTCTTTAGATTCTGTTCCCATATAGGTCATTACAGAGTATTGAGTAGAATTCCCTGTGCTATACAGTAGGTTCTTATTAGCTATCTATTTTATATATAGTAGTGTGTATATGTCAGTCCCAATCTCCCAATTTATCCCTACCCCACCTTCCCCCTCAGTAACCATAAGTTTGTTTTCTACACCTGTGACTCAATTTCTGTTTTGTAAATACGTTCATTTGTACCATTTTTTTAGATTTCACGTATAAGTGATAGCATATTATATGTCTTTGTGTGACTTCACTTGGTATGACAATCTCTAGGTCCATCCATGTCGCTGAAAATGGTATTATTTAGTTCTTTTTTATGGCTGAGTAATATTCCATTATATATATGTACCACATCTTCTTTATCCATTCCTCCGTCAATGGACATTTAGGTTGCTTCCATGTCCTGGCTATTGTAAATAGTGCTGCAATGAACATTGGGGTGCATGTATCCTTTCGAATTATGATTTCCTTCAGATATATGCCCAGGAGTGGGATTGCTGGATCATATGGTAGTTCTGTTTTTAGTGATTTCTTATATTTTCGACTATGTTATGGAAATAACAGAGCATTACATTCTTGATTAATGGAATATATTAAAAAAGAAACCTTTATTGTTGATACCACATCTTGATTTTTTAATGTATCCTTGATAGTAAGTGCCAGCAAATGACAATTTCTATGATGTATAGTCCGGACTCTATGAATGTTATTTCCTTGACTTAGAATCTAGGATAATTATATTGATAGTATCAGAATGTTGAAAGGCACATCACCGTTTGTCTTGACCTGTGATTTTCAAATGAAATAATGAAGATCTAAAAGTGACTTCCACAAATCACATGGTGTTGTAGGGCCAGCGCTAGCCTGGAACACAGATGTCTCTATCCCAACACAGGGCTTTTTCCTCCTAGGCTCCTTCACTACTAGCAGTGTAGAAAACTTTGATATTTGATAATAGATGCAAATATATATAAAGATAGGTAAGTAAGTGTAAAATGTGTGATGTTTGATAGGTAGATTGAAAAATATAACCATATTTGTTAAAATTTTCATGATACAAGTTTTCAGCTGTATCAGTTCCAAATTGCTGCTATAACAAATTACCACAAACTAGAGGCCTAAAACAAGCTCATCATCTACAGTTCTGGAGGTTGAAGTCCCGAATGGGTCTTATGAGACTAAAATCCAGGTATTGACAGAGCTGCAGTCCTCCTGGAGGCTAGGGTGGAGAATCCTTTTCTTACCATTTCAGCCTCCAGAGGCTGCCCACATTTCTTGACTCATTCCTTCCTTCATTGTCAAGGCCATCAGTGTAGCATCATCAGATCTCTCTTTCTCTGACCTCTGCTTCTATTGTCACCTCTCTTTCTCTGACTCAGACTCTGAGCCACCCTCTTTTAAGGACGTTGTGACTACCCTGGGTAATCCAGGAGAATCCTAGCTCATGCTTTTTAATTTAATCACATCTGAAAAATCCCTCCTGCCATGCAAGTAACTTATTTACAGGTTCTGAGGATTATAATGTGGACATTTTGGGGATGCCATTATTGAGGCTGTCATTTAAGTCTGTAATCAATAAGTTCAATAATTTCCTGGAATAATACATATTGAATACGGTTATTACATCACTGAATCTTTACAGTTACTCTGAAAAGTAATGTATGAAGACTGTTTACATGTCCTTGAGAAACCGAATCTCAGTGTTATTCATCGTGGCCTCAGATAACATGTGGTAAAGACTCAAGACAAAATAGACACATAATATTGCGTGAGCATGATTTATTTGGTGTCCACAAAGAGGGGTGAGAGAGACAATTTCCATTCACTCTGGTTTCTGTTCTCCAAGGATTGTGGTCAAGTTTAGTCCAGTGTATATTCTGATCCCTGGGAGCCGTGAAGGAAGTCAGAAGGTTTGCATCTGGTCAGCCGTGAGTTTGTAATCGGGCTTTTATTAGACATATTCCTTCTTTCTCTCCTTTTTTGATTGCTTCTCTTTTTTAGCCTTTGAGGCTGCATTTTAATGAGAAACTGATAGTTTCTACCAATAACAGGCAGCAATCTGATGTGTGATTAAGATGGTGAAAAACAAAAGGCAGAAAATTTGACTCTTGTATTGCTTTCTTAGTTCCATATTATTTGAGTCTCAGGACTCTACGGGTCCTTAACAATCGATCAGATATGTATCATTAATTTGCTGAGCACGCATGCACCAGCAGACTACTGATTGACTACTTATCTGCTCTTTTATTCCTGCCCCTTCCACACACACAAACACCAATGCCGCACACATATACTTGCACTACAATATGGTACAAGTGTGGGTTTTCTTATTATATACATAGATTTGATCAGTCTGGGGTCCTAGAACACAGAACTGCCGCTTTTGATAAGTTCTGAATATTAACACTGAGGAATAATCGCACAAAATGACAATCATGGGGAACTTGAGGACCCAACTTTTATGAAAAAGGCAAAGATGGGTAAGGGGGAGCTTGATAAGCAGTAGATATTATTTCTCTGGGGAGAAAAATACAGAGGAACAAGATTGGTTTTTTTAGACTATGTTATTCTGCAGGATTTTCAAAAATTATTCTGTTAGCAAACATTACAGTTTCCAGACATACAAGACTAATGACATACAGCCTACAACAAATTTGTATTAAATACTGTATATTTCGTTAACTCAGCTCCAATTCTGTTTTCTATGTTATAGGATTTGAAGCAGATATGAATGATTTTTCTTAAGTCCTTACCCTTTTGTGATTCTGCTAGAGCACAAGAAACCAACAGTAATTTACTGTTTGCCATAATCATCCTGTTTTGTTTTTAGAAAACTCCCAACAACCTGACAACACACATTTGTTATGGTTGAGTCTAGGCATTTAAATGTGAAAACAGTTAACATGCATTTGTAGGGAATATGACAAATGGGAATGTGTGAGCAGACCAATTTTTCATTGACCTGCATTCAAGAACACTATTATAACTCAGACATGCCTCCCAAGTTGTTGAAATGAGTTGATTTCCTAGTATTTATGTGGGCAGGTTGACTGATGAGAATGACTTTGGTATAAGCTCGAGTCCCTTTCTATTTCCCCTCCTCCAGGCTTCACTTTTGTGCTGATTCAGATGTGAGCTCTGTGCATTCAACCATCCAGCTAATATATTGAGACAAGAAAGCAATAACTTTTGCTCATTACATGAATTGTAGAGAAAGAATCAAGGGGTTCAGATGAATAAACTTTTACTATGGGAACAGCTCACTGGGCATAATTTTCTTCTGGGTCCATATAATCATATTGTGTGTTTTGAATATACTTTCTTCTACCTATCTTTTCTCTACACTCATTCTTATTCAGGTATAACATCAACTCTTTTATGAATGCAGAGTGTTATTATCCTCATTTTACAGATGAGGAAACTGAGACCCAGAATGTTAAATGAATTGTCCAAGTTCATGTCTCCTAACTCAGTCCTCCATGCACAGAAAGTGGATCCATCACTGGTTATTTACCTATCTATTTTTAAAAGCTTTCGACTTGGTGAAGTAAGCTATCTCAACATCCTTTTTCTAAATGAAAATAGAATTTTCCCAGACATTGGGCAGGTTCTAAGACAAAGGAGACAGAGAATTAACACCTTGGCAATTAAACTCATGATATGAGCCCTACCTAAGACATTCCTTTCCACTCTGTGAGCCACAAATCAGAACCCATGCAGATTTGAAGAGTGTGTAAATTAAGTGTAACTTATGCTCACCGTGATGTGTGATGTCTGGGGTGATTATAAACCAAATGTCATTCATCGCGGTTCTCAAGTATTTGTGGTAAGGACTCAAGGGGAAAAAAAAATATTTACTTAGCATTCACAAAGGGGGATAAATGGTTAAAGCAGGATTTTTGATGAAAAGGAAAGAGCAATGATAAAAGGGCAAGATGGTTTGGCTGCAGGAGGTTTAGATGGCAGGCAGGTTTCTCAGCTGTGAGCTGCCCCTGTGTCCTGTAGATTGCTTGGAAGCCAGATTGTGAAAAAGCTGAAAATATTTAGAGAACACTAGGCTTAAATTAAAAGAAGGGCAGATCACACTGGGGAAATGCCCAAAATGCAGACTAAATTAGAAGCATCTGCATAAAGGCGCTTTGAAACATGTCTGTGGACCCCAAGTAAAGCTTGTAGAGAAGAAGTATTTGCATAATGTGTTTTTGTTACAGTGCAGGTTACATAGAGAGAAAGTTCTCAAGCTTAAGAGGTGTATTTGGGAACTAGCAAGAGAGGGTAGAGGGCTTCTCCTGGTTTTGAGATTATAAAACAGCCAAAAAAGGAAACAACTCAATGCTTTAAACCGTTTGACAAAGTAACTCTCTGGAGATTATTGTATGACATGTAACTTACCTTCTTCTCTCTGTGTAATTTGTACCTTGAGTTTCCCTTGAAACGTAGCAAAAAACATTTATACAGCTATTTACTTCAGTTAATAATGTGGAGGAAAGATGACAGTAGGGTTCAAGCCCTGACTGTGAAACGAATGAATTATATGGCCCCAGGACGTCATACAGATCCTTCATCTATACCAAGAGGGTTGCTAGATGATGTCAGAGGTTTCAGTGTGGAACTGTGGCTTCTGAAGCCACAGAGAAATAAGCGGGTCTAGATCATAAATGCCAGGAGCTTAATGTTCAAGGAGACACCTCTCTCCCCCTTAATTCCCTATGTGATGGCAATTAAAGTCCCCGTGGGAAGCAGCAAGAGGACCAGACTCAGGAGACTTCTGTCTGGGGTTGCTGTGCAGCCCCTCTTCGCATAGATTTCGTGCGATGTGGTCCACCGTATGGAAGTGGCTTTGAACGTTGCAAAGGAGGACGTCCTGTGTCGTCGTTACAGTCTATCATCTCTTGCTGAAGGTTCTCACTCTTCAGAAGTTCACAGTGAGGCTAGAAATGGGAGATGACGATGATTATTCCTCATTTACTCTGAGAAAGAATGGATGCTCTGGCTGCAGGAATACAACATTTTCTGATAATGATTTATTAGTAGTTGTGATCTCCTGCTTGCCCCATTGCCAATGTCATACTTTGGCCGCCTCTCAATTTATTTGCAAGGTTTCACTTTGGAGAAATCATATCGGCCTTTTTCACTCATCTGTTTTCTAGACCACATTTAATTGCAGATTAACAACTCGTCTCTCAACTGTTCCTAAATCTGGCTTTTCGTGTGTGTGTGTGTGTGTGTGTGTGTGTGTGTGTGTGTGTGTGTCTTAAGAACATGCTTAGAAAACATTATCAAAGCAAGAAGGCTTTCTGATTTTACCAGCTACAATTGATAACCAATTTTTATCTTTAACCATCGAAAAAAATTATTTATTTGCAGTATATCAGTGTTAAGTCTGCCAGGAGAGAGAAACAGGTTCTGGGCAATTTAAATCTGACATATAATTAAGAAAAATACATGTTCAAACCTGAGGTGTTTTCAGTTGACCTGAATCCCACCAAAGGCTGATATTCTACAGATAAAGTAGATAAAGTTTTATTTCCTATACCTTGCATGGCACATTACTAACTAACAGGCAAATTAAATAAAGAAGCCTCCCCCGTTCTAGAAGGATACATTACCAAGGGCGGTGGGTATCTGGCTTGTGCTTGTTGGACAAAGTGAAGGAAGGCAGAGGTGCCGGCCTCCCTCTCATCCTGACCCACTGCTGCTGCAATTTTGATGTAATTATGAGCGCTACTCTCACCTGCCATGAGGTTTCATTTTCTTTCCTTTAAAATGTGTGACTTTGAACTAAATGATCTCAATCTTTTTCATTAAGTCTTTCTTCTTTATTCTCAATAGCAGAATTAGACTATTTTGTTCTCTCCTCCTGAATACCTGTGAAAAGCACTTGAGATCCAACATACATGCCATTTCCCCCTTAAAACATGTCCCCAACCCCTAGTATTCTCAGAATATGTTCTCCCTTGAATATCTTCCTCTCCCTTACCCCCCACTAAAATCTTCACGAGCCATTTCAAATCACATCCTTCACGAAGCTTTCCTAATTAAGTGTGATTTTTCTTTCTTAACTTTGAATTCCTAAAGTGTGCTGTGCACCTCTCTTCAGTATGTTTACCTATTAGTGTCATTCTCTGTGCAGATTTTTTATTCCTTTTATTAGAATGCATTTGCCTCAAGGATTTGGTGCTGTCATCTGTGTTTCCTCCTCGTCCTCTGGGATAGAGCCTTGCATGTTTTTGTGTAATTAGCAACCTTTTTAAAATGAGCAAGTGCATGTTACCCCCATGAATTCTGTAATGGGACACAGTCAATTGCATTATGGTAAAAGATGCCGAAGCAAGAGTTCTATATTGTAAACCTTTAAAACAATTAGAATAATGAGGGCTAAGTTCAATTTTAAGGGTGAAAATTTTAAGGGTGTAAACCCTGCCAAAAGTTGATATGGTTTAAAGTGATGCCATTTAGAATATGAATGTTAGTTACCAAAGATGGTAACTAACATTTTAGTATGAGTGTGTGTGTGTGTGTGTGAGAGAGAGAGAGAGAGAGAGAGAGAGGTGCCTGTCTAGGGAGTGGGCAGTGCAGGAGTGAATATGTAGAAATCTCACCATGTTGAGGATTTGGAGTGTCCAGTGAATTCATTGCTCCCCTAGATGCTTTTCTCTGACCCATTTGTTTACTGCTCTTAATATGAGGCAAGGTCTAAAGCATTTCATTTTTAGATTCCCCTCTTATAGATGTTGAAGATGGTGGAAAACTATAATGTGAGGGCAAGTATCATTATAAAAAGAAAAGAAAATGGAATTGGTTCTCTTACTGTGTCTTAATTCATGAAACTTCTAATATTTGCTGTGCAGAAAGAAGAAAAACAGGAAAGCCCTAGTTTGGTTTATTCTACTGTGTCCTAGAGGGCACTCTTACAGTATTATATAAATGTAAAAATTGGGTTTGTTCCAGTCACTTTGTATCTTTATCCAATTAGCTAGATTATTAATTTCTCTAGTTTATGAGCCCTTTAAGTTTTCCTTCCCATCCTATTTAGTAACAGTTTTAACACTAGGTGTTCAAATGACTTGATAAATAACAGGATTCCTTATCAAATTGGTCCTTCTTTTTCATATCCATGTTATATACATTCTTCCACCGTTATCAATGAGAAGTGAATAAGGAAGTGGTTACTTAGCCTTGGGAAATAGTTGTATTTACATGTTGGTAAGAAATAGTGGATCCTGAAAAACAATGACAGGGAAGAGTGAGTAAGGCAGGAAGAGGAAAGGATGATACAGTTTATCCAGTGAGTAGGATCATATGCAAAACAGAGTCAAAATGGTTGGATTTCACTGAGGAAATATTTTGGTCACTCCTGAAAATGCAGAAAAGTAGTAGCATAGTACAGGCAGGGCCAGATTTCTGTTTTTCAAGGTGGTTAGAGAAGAGTTAAATGCATGTTGAGAGCACAATGGCAGCAGATTTATTAAGCTTTTTAAAAGAAGTTGATCAGGGCTTCCCCGGTGGCGCAGTGGTTGAGAGTCCGCCTGCCGATGCAGGGGACACGGGTTCGTGCCCCGGTCCGGGAAGATCCCACATGCCGCGGAGCGGCTGGGCCCGTGAGCCATGGCCACTGAGCCTGCGCGTCCAGAGCCTGTGCTCCGCAACGGGAGAGGCCAAAAGGGGAGAGGCCACAACAGTGAGAGGCCCGCGTAACGCAAAAAAAAAAAAAAAAAGAAGATCAGTGATACAAGAAACAATATAGGTATGGAGTTTTGTTATCAAGGAGACCCTTATGTCCAAGGTGTAAAAAGAAGTCTATTTATGTTGAACGTCAAAAGGAGGCAAGAAACTCGAGACCCAGGAGAGGTGGGAGAAATGGGGAAATGCCGGCTGAAGAGGGGAAGGGCCGCAGCAGTGGGAGGCTTTAGAGAGACTATGCTTAGCTCCACCTTCGGAACTAGAACTGAGAGATGTTGAGTTAGGTTTTAAGGTGAAGACGCTTATGGATGAAGGCTCTCATTGATCATAAGTGGCATGAATCTTTATCAGTAAGTTAGCCACAGCATCGGTGGATAAGGCACAGGGATAAAGTTAGGATTTAGAAAGCGTAAAATACCTATCAACAGGAGTGAGTGTGTTAAAAAAAATAATAATAACTTTTGAATAAACTTTAGACCACAGCAAGGACCAACTGTTGAATATAAAGGAGTCTTCAATTCTGAACGTTTCCCTAGAAGAATTCTAGTGGGAAATAGTGGACAAAGTAGATCGGGGCCACTGATTACTGGCAAGTTGCCTGGGGCAGTAATTCTCAAGTGCCACATGGTCTCCATCAGTTATAAATTATGCCACAAGTAATCTGTAACTAAGTATAAGTACTCATAATTTTGGTTGATTTTTTTAAAAATTCATTAAAGCAGATTTAAGGTCACTCTTAAAATACTGTCTCTCACTGGCAGTTCAGTGCGCTTCCTTGGACTGAAAAGTAACCTGTGGATGATTAGAGTCAGGGTTATGGAAATTGTATGTACCTTCACCCTCACCTGTGGGTGCCTCGTGATGTATGCAGCACTGTTACTCATTTACGGCCCATTGTTGTGGCAATCACAAATTATTTAGAGTTTTGTAGTTGAAACTTTACAGTTAACTGTGTTTTCTGTTTAACTTTACCCATGAATACAATTTTAATAAAGAAGGTAGGAATAGAAGAAGAAAATGAGACTAGTACATCAATAACCTTATTGAACTTGCCCCTAAATAGTCTAAGAATTCAGTGGGCAGTGGTGGGGAGGTTACTTTGCTATGTCTGTCAATAAAGCCAAACAAATTAATGACAAATTGTTACCCAGACGTGAATAGATTTATTTTGCCCTCTTCATTTCTTATTAAGAAAATGCTTGTCCTTTGCTTGGTCTGGTCCTGAGTTCCTTCTCTCTATAAACTGTCCCTAAATGATCTTATCACAGCCTATAACTTTAAATACATCTACATGCCATTGCTTCTCTCATGTATAGCTCCACCCCTTACCTCTCTGATTTTCTTCACTTGCCCTGGAATTCTGGGAACATAAGCTGCTCTAGAGCATAGAAACTTCATGTCTTTTGTTTAGAAGTTGTCCCTCCTGCAGAGAAGAGTGTCTGGTACAGAGGTGTTGTTGAGTAAACCTTTGTTGAATGAATGTCTAAGAACCTTATGTAAGATAACATGACCACAGCAAAATGTTTGGGTTTTGCTCCACCTGTTCTTTCTGTTTTCCCCATGTCAGTAAACCAACACAGACACAGTTGCACAAACCAAGAACCTTAGATGACTTCTTCCTTTCTCCATGTCTACTCTTTCATGATCCAAGTCCAGGCCATCTTCTTTTTCTTTAACATCTTTATTGGAATATAATTGCTTTACAATGGTATGTTAGTTTCTGCTTTATAACAAAGTGAATCAGCTGTACATATATATATATATATACACACACACACATATATATATATCCCCATATATATATATATCTCCCCATATCTCCTCCCTCTTGCATCTCCCTATTCCCACCCCCCTAGGTGGACACAAAACACTGAGCTGATCTCCCTGTGCTATGTGGCTGCGTCCCACTAGTTATCTCTTTTACATTTGGTAGTGTATATATGTCCATGCCACTCTCTCACTTCGTCCCAGCTTACCCTTCCCCCTCCCCATGTCCTCAAGTCCATTCTCTACGTCTGCATCTTTATTCCTGTCCTGCCCCTAGGTTCTTCATCACCATTTCTTTTTTTAGATTCCATATATATGTGTTAGCATATGGTATTTGTTTTTCTCTTTCTGACTTACTTCACTCTGTATGACAGACTCTAGGTCCATCCACCTCACTACAAATAACTCAGTTTCATTTCTTTTTATGTCTGAGTAATATTCCATTGTATATATGTGCCACATCTTCTTTATCCATTCATCTGTCGATGGACACTTAGGTTGCTTCCATGTCCTGGCTATTGTAAATAGAGCTGCAATGAACATTGTAGTACATGACTCTTTTTGAATTATGGTTTTCTCAGGGTATATGCCCAGTAGTGGGATTGCTGGGTCATATGGTAGTTCTATTTTTAGTTTTTTAAGGAACCTCCATACTGTTCTCCATAGTGGCTGTATCACTTTACAGTCCCACCAACAGTGCAAGAGGGTTCCCTTTTCTCCACACCTTCTCCAGCATTTATTGTTTGTAGATTTTTTGATGATGGACTTTCTGACTGGTGTGAGGTGATACCTCATTGTAGTTTTGATTTGCATTTCTCTGATGATTAATGATGTTGAGCATCCTTTCACGTGTTTGTTGGCAATCTGTATATCTTCTTTGGAGAAGTGTCTGTTTAGGTCTCCGGCCCATGTTTGGCAGGCCGTCTTCTTATCTCTCCTAGAATCTGCAGTGGGCTTCTACTCCATCACCTCATTAAATCATCCTTCACAAAGTGACCAGAGCAATCATTTTAAAGCCAAAATAAAACTGCGTCTCCCAGCATTTGGAACCCTTTAATGACTTTCCTTCATATTTCAAATAAAAGCCCCATTCCTGTCTGTGCCGAGGTCCTGCTCTAGGCTCTGGCCTCCTCCTGCCTCTCCAGCCACTGGTACCACTCTCCCCTCACTCCCTGGCTGTAGTCACGCTGCCCTTTTGGTTCCTGCCTTAGGCTCTTTGTACTTGTTTTTTTCTCTGCCCAGAATACTTTTCTTCATGTCTTCCTATCTTTCGATGGATCTCCCACATTGTATCATTCGAGTCTCAGCTAAGATGTTACTTCTTCATGGAGACTGTTTCTCGTAAGCAGATCTGAAATAGTACCCACGCCCTCTCCTCCCAACAAAGCACATTGCCCTGTTTTACCTTCTTCATTGCAGTCATTACTGTTCGACTCTTATTAAATTATTGCTAGCTCTCTTCCCCTCAGTAAAAGTTAAGCTTCATGAGAGCAAGGACATTGCCTGTCTAGTTCTTTGCTTTATCTTGAGTACTTAGAGTGGTTCCTGCACAGTGAGCACTGAGCAACTAGTTGCTGAATGTAAACTCTCTACAGGATGGCGTCACGTGGTAGATGCCAGAATTAAATCGGGAAAGAAGGATTAGCCTCATTAGGCCTCTGAACGTCGCGTTCCATCTGCATCATTGAAAGTGGCTACAGTTAATTCCCTTAGAAAGAATTAGGGACAGCGGCCACTAACGTAGAGCAGGAGGCTGGGGTGGAGGTGGGTACAGTGCCCTGCCTGGTCCCAGACTGTTTTGGACCAAAGCATAGAGGATGTAGAAGAGGCAGCACTAGGATGGAACCAGAGACAGTATTTGAGATGAATCAGAAATGGTAATATTTGCCAAGGGAGATCTTCTTTCTGTTTAACAGTCTGTCTAGCTAAGGTGTTTGAGAGATCCCATAAAACAGAAGTCTTCAAGGAACCCTGTTTATCACCGTGATCCAGTTCTGCTGTGTCCAGAATCTGTGGAGTCAAGCGCTGGATGGTAGGCTCTCAATCCACAGGAAAACCAAATCCTTCATATTCTTCGGCTCATTATTGTCAGTCACTCATAGTTCAAGGCCAGTGCCCTAGCATGGGCCATTTATTGATGCTCTGAAATCCACAGCTTCCATTTTCTGAATCCCTCCTTATTTTCTAGGCTCCTTTAAAGCAACTGTTGCCCTTTGAAGATGTATACCTCCAACCAGATGCTATCTTTCATTTCTCTGAATCTTCAAAGCATTTGGGAGTGTCTCTTCAAGGCATTCCAGCCTTGGATTGTAAGATCTGTATAATTGCCTTAGGTTCCTTCCCCTACCTAGATCAGAAATAGAGGCAGAAACTGGGTCCTAATCATTCCTATACCCTCTAAAACACAACCCCATGCCTTAGACATTCGTGAATCAGTGTGAAACTTGAAAGAAATTCTGCTGTTTACTAGGTGTGTGACCTTGTGATTTACTTCTCTAAGCCAGCACTTTCTCATCTCTAAAACTGAGTTAATGATAGAGAAAATGAAAACCACATCATAGGACTATCAAAAGAATTAAGCAAGATAGCATATACCGTGCTTGGCACAGAGCGTAATAAGTAGTGGTTTTATTATGGTGATGGATTTTATGGGTTCCCCAAATGTCAACCCCAAGAGAACCCAAGAATGGCCTATCTTAAGTGACTATCTTTGATTCGAATATTAATGACCTTCTAAAATATTGACTGTCACAGGGCCAATAATAAATATAGTACCAAACATTCAACTGTGAATATAGGCCTATATCCTTAAGAAAAAAGTTAACAGTGGAGAATCACTTCTGAGTCTTATAAATAGGAAACTGGATTTCCTAATGGGTAATTTAAAATACTTTGGGAGCATAAATACACCTGGAGCACTCAAGCTGTAAGCTGGTGGCTCAGAGAACAAGGGCACAGAATACTGAAATAAGCAACAGCAGATGCGGCCACTTAAGGTCTCAGAGCAAATTGCAGAAAATAAATTAATTCATTTAAACATGCATGAACCTCCTAAGTGGGGGAATAACCTGAAATGGTGCTGAATGATTTCCTTAGTTATGTGTGTTCGGAAGTATTAATAATGCCTTGTTTTGTGCCTTTTACCTTGGATGAGAACAGATCCCAGAATCTTTTGCCTTAGTAAGTTGTTTTCAAAGTAATTTAGATTATAAAACAGCAAATTCCAGTCAAAGTTCAGATCGGTTTCATTGATTTGGAAAAGTGGATAGCAAGTTTATCAAAGGATAGATGGATCCTGGAGGGAATGAGAAGTGATTATGATTAAATCGTTAGAAAAGAGCTTTGGAGAGGCTGACATAATTTTGCAGCAACTTCTTAAAAGTTTGAAACTTGCCTACCTTTCTGCTAAAATATGTGCAAAGATTTTATCAACTTGTCTGACACTGTGTGGCATGGCAATTTAAGTTCTAAGAATCAGTATGCTCATTTGTAGACTATAGGGTAGATTTAGTATATTTATCAGCATTATTACTCAGTTATTTCCAGATCTCACCAGATGTTTTAATTTTCATTCTGGGAACCACAGACACGAAAATCCCAGCATTTTATGTCCTTGCATACTTAAACTTTACAGTTGTATAACTGAATAAATAAAGGAAAAGGGGCCAGAAAGAGGAGGAGAGATGTCAGAAGCGGAAGCAAACTGTCAACTAAAGGCCTGTAATGTTCGATGACGTGTTCCATCTGATCTTTTAAAGGAGAAGGATTTAAGGAAATTACTACGTGCCCTGCACACGCTGGTTGTCAGGGTAGCTTTCTTGTATGGCAGCGGCTCATTTTTGATGCCAAGGCAGTGAGGGAGAGCTTGGCAGCAGAGCAGGAGCTCGAACTGAGGACACCCGGCTATGGAATGGATGAAGCTTAGCCAAGGATTTGGCAGCCCTGCCTGAGAACAAAAATAATCAAAAGAATTGCCGAGAACCATAAAACCAGGAGAGTAGGGATATGAAATACATCAACCTGATTTTTTGAACATGGAAAAATATTAAACCTATTCTAAGTCTGTTAGGATGCCCATGTATTTCTGTGAGTTTCTGTTACTATAGTAATTTCTATTTTGCCCTGGGACTATGAATAGGATAAAGTCAGATACTTTGTTACTGTTTATTTTTTAAGTTTGGAAAAACACATACTTCTTAACCCAGGGTTTAAATAATTTGTAACTTATGAATAAGTGCATATATCCCTGTAGTTGAATATTTCCTTTGATGCCAAAGGCTCATTATTTGTATGCTAATCTGTTCTCTTGGGAAGCTCTGATATGTTACAATTGCAAATAATCTTTGAAATCTTTTGGAGCAACTATAAAAAAAAAACAGTACATTCCAGGATGATGGTACAGCATTTGCAAGGCTTTGTCATGATAGGTCAGGAAGTATTTTATGTAGCTGGAGTACGCATAGAGGTGGTGGAAAGATGAGAGATGATGTTGGAAATTTAGGTGGGATCAGATCGTGTACTAGGAGAGGAAGTCTGGATTTATTCTGTAGGCAGTAGGGGAAGATTTTATTTTATTAAAAAAAAATTTTATTGGAGTATAGTTAATTTACAATGTTGTGTTACATTCACAGCAATGTGAATCAGCTATACATACATATATACATATACATAGATATACATATATATACACACATATACACACACACACATATATATATATATCTTCTCTTTTTTAGATTCTTTTCCCATATAGGTCATTACAGAGTATTGAGTAGAGTTCCCTGTGCTATACAGTAGGTTCTTATTAGTTATCTATTTTATATACAGTAGTGTGTATATGTCAATCCCAATCTCCCAATTTATCCCTTCCCCCCCACCTTTCCCTCTTGGCAACCATAAATTTGTTTTCTACATCTATGACTCTATTTCTGTTTTGTAAATAAGTGGGAAAGAATTTAAACAGAGGAGGAAAATGATCACTTTTGTGTTTAACAACAATTCATGGAATCGTATGGACTGGATTACAGAAAGATACAGTAAATAACTTAAAAAAAAAACCAAACCATGTATGAAACTAGAACCTTATGTTAATTATTTGAATAAACACTCAAAAGAAGCATTTGTCACTCATTCTAAAGGGATAAGATCTTTTGAGTGACTCTTTAGAAAAGAAGATGCCTATATTAAATATATTACAATTGACCCTTGAACAACGCAGGTTTGAACTGCCCAGATCCACTGATATACACGTGTTTTTCAGTAGTGAATGCCACAGTACTATACACTCTGTGGTCGCTTGAATCCAAGGATGAGCAAGAACCACTGATGCAGAGGACCGACTATAAATCATAGGTGGATTAACCCCCAGGTTGTTCAAGGGTCAACTGTACTATCTTTTTCAATAGGTACCCTTGACCTTTAAAATTCCAAATTCAACTTCATGTCTGCTTATGAAAGAGGAAATTCTCTTCTTCAGTGACAGAGTTTGTGGGATCACTTGGTTCTTTACAACAAACACAAAATTCGAAGTGTCTCTTCTTGTGAATTGTGACACATGTCTGTTTCTATAATTTATTCTGCCCTGTTGTTCTGACTCAACCAGGTAACCTACTATTCATTTGTTTAAAACAAAGCGATGCAGCTTAAAGGGCCACATGTACTGCAAATGAAGTTCTTGAGACGTTAGAAAATCATCACGATTACATATCCACAACCCCACACCCACTGTACCGTGTTTCGCACCACGCGCTGCTGTTGATAGATGGATTATACTTGTAGGTAGAAATCAAATAATCAAAAATCAAATCAAATATATAATGAATATATTTGGATATGTATTTATGTATAGGTACTAACTGTCCATTGATGCTTCTTTAAGAGCATATGTCTTATAATAAATTGAAAGGCAGAATCTTCAAGAGCTTTCAAGTATGAAATGCTGTTCTATCACTACCGTGTTTCTGGTGATTAGCTTGCTTTTTTAGTAGCTCTGTGAGATGTTTCTCTAATCAGTGCACATGAGCCATCATCATAACTAGAATTCCTCATTCTGAGCCCAAACAGTTGGAGTCCAACCAAATCAGGACCTTTAATAAGCATTGTAAGGAAAAAGCCATCAATCATTTACTCCCTCTCCCTAGCTCTGCGTACATTATTGAAAATTTTTATCAAAGTTTTGGTACTAAAAAGCCTTTAAGAAATTTGAACGATGTACCTGTAAGCAGATAGTATTATCTAATCAAAATTTGATTTGTGAGGGTGTCAGGTTCATAACTTTAATCATGTTAACAACTCTGAAATTGGCTGATAATTATTTTAGAGTTAGAGGCTCTAATTTGTACATTGTTAACATGTTTCCAATGACTGGCCAATGTAATAACAATAACAAATTATACTCTGTCTTCTTTGAGATCCTAATGGGCAGCTGAAATGGGATATTTCCACCAGAACTGAATATCAGTTTTTTCCTGAACATCCAAAACTTGTGAAGTTTCTGAAGATTCAGGGTCAGGTTTAGCATTGTGCTAGTAGAGTCCTATCATGTTCTCAGTGGTTTTGATTCAGTTAAAGTCTGTGACCAAAAACAGTCTTAGCAGTGTCATTGTCACTATTAGCCAAGTATCCTAAGTACAGTACCAAGCAGAATGCTTTGTAAACCACTGGAATGCCAATATCTTAGCCATATATCTTTATCCTTATTTATAGTAGGAATCCATCAAATTAACATACTAATCAGAGAGGCCTCAGATGAGAAAATTCCACTGCCCCTAAATGTTTCTAATGATGTGTTTTAAATCTATGCAATAAGGATAAATTAGGTTAACACAGGATTTTAAATATTTTCTTAAACTGTAGAACCCTTTGCTCAACCAAAATTTTGCCTAGAACCTTAAACCATAAAGCTAGATAAACAACTGTTTTTATTTATGTATAATACAAATTCTGTCACATATAGTGATTTACCACATACAATTTTTTTTAAGTTACTAAAAATATATTCGTAACACTGTGTATATATTTCTAACTTTACTGTGGGCTCTGCTTTATTTTTTCTACAAGAAATAATAGGTAATAATGCCAAGTGAATACTGAGTGCTCCTTTATATGTCAGAAACTCTTTAGAGTGCTTTCTTTGAATTGTCTCACGTAATCCAAGTGTCAAGTACCATTTTACAGGTGGGGAAGCTGAGGTATAGAGATAGCAACTTTGCTGCCCGGGATCACAAAATGTTTGAGCATTAGAGCTGGGAGTGTTCTCTGGATGACTGACTCCAGAACCCAGGTGCTGACCACTCATATATCACCTCCTACCCCGCTACCTAAAATAAAAATAATCTTGCACCAGGATCTCTGAATGCACAGGCTGCTATAGAGAGATTTTGGTCAGGCCTCTGAGGAGGTGACATTTGAGCTGAGACCTGGATCACAGAAGGATCACATCTCCTCAGGGAGATGGCTAGGGGCAGGGAGGTGTTCCAGGCAGGGGGAGCCCAGGGCAGAAGCCTGGAGTCAATTCTGCCTGGTCCACTGCAGGTTCTCATCCCCTACTTTGCAGTGCAGTTGTGAGCATCAGACACAAGGTCAAGTGAATAAAGCAGCTAGCCCAGAGTAATAACCGCCATGGGTACCATTACCAAGAGCAGCCCCCTTTTCCAGATGAGCAAACTGAGGCCCAGAGAGGATAAAATGTATCCCTGCAAACCAGAAGCTGGGGGGTAGGATTCATATGAGGCCACAGTGTTCCACCTACAGCTGTGCATGCCTGGGGGCTGGAGTCTGGGGTCCAGCAAGGAGCCCCCCACCTCAGGGCAGAGATGGAGGCACAGCTCACAGAGATGCCGGACAGGAGGGTCCAGAGGGTGAGGTCAGGGCTTGGGATGGAGGGGGCTTGGGGATGTGGAGTCTGGGATAGCTACATTGACCAGGAGACCTCAGGAGCTTAAAAATAGGGGATGCCTCGGACTTCCCTGGCGGTCCAGTGGTTAAGACTCCCCGCTTCCACTGCAGGGGCGCGGGTTTGATCCCTGGATGGGGAAGCTCTGCATGCCATGCTGGGAGTCCCTGCTGGGAGTCTTTAAACGATTGTTCTTTATATTATTTTACGAAACACACACACACACACACACACACACACACACACACACACACACACACACACACACAGAGTAATTCCCTAAGAATTCTCAATGGGTCATTGAAAACCAGTCTAGGTGGTCCTGTCCATTGTACATAAGTTTTCTAATGCCTAGCTTTTCACCTTGTGATTTGAAAAGCAACAAAACCTCAAGCTTGGAAAAGCATTATTTTGGATAGTATTTACAACACAGGACTGAAAATGGGAAGATTCTGTAGAAAGGGAACGTCTGTTTATGATAATTAGTAGTAGTGGTTAAAAACCTATTCCTCATATGGAGCACCTACTGTTTCTTTAGTAGCCCAGACAACTGCTTTTAGCTAGAGGGCCTGTCATATGTAATGCCTTCCTTATAGCCATAACAGAACAAAATGATTAGTGTCTGGGGAGGGACTCACAGCCCTAGAACACATGCATACATACATATACATGTGTACATACATAGAGGTGGGGGGAAAGAAAGAAGAAAGGGAGGGAGTAGGAAAGAAAGGGAAAGGGAGAAAAAAAGGACAGAAAGAGGAAGGAAGGAAAAGGAAAAGATTGATTTACATGCCTATCACTGAATTATTATTTAGACAAGTAGACTAGTTCTTCTCTGTGATTGCATGTGCGGGCAATTATGCATCCATCCAGAGTAATTAAACATGTTCATTTGTTTTCTTGGAAACAACTAAAAGTAGATTATGTGCCATCAGCTGATTCTCATTTCAAAAAACAAATAACTTGTTTAGTGGTAAAACTCCACCTCCAAAAATGTCCATACATTCCTTTATCCCCTGCCATCAATTTTGGTGTGTTGTGACTTTTTAAATCATGAATATTTAGTTCCAGTAAGTTCACTATGCTGTCATATTAAGGATGTTCCTTTTTAAATTAGAATCTATACGGTGATTTACTTTACTTTTTTCCCTTTTCTCATTCAGATTATAGTTTTTTCCACATAACGTTATATATCCTACAGTTACGTTTTTTTTTTTTTTTCTGAGAATTTTGTCACAGTTTGGATCAACAGAATCCTTTAAAGCATGAAGACAAATATTTGCCAAGGAAAGACAGGGATGGAGGAAAAAATAGCTGATATGTTTGAGGTCTAAGTTTATTTGGGTCAGTAGCCTGCAGTGCTCTCTTTAGCTGGAGGGCAGAAGGACAGAATTCTCTCTTGGACAGCTCCCCGCACTGTAACTGCTAGCTGTGAATGCACAGAATAATCGGTGTTGAATCAAGGAATCACTAAAAAGTTGTACTTTAAAATTTTTGTCAATTAAAATATGTCACGTGTGATATTAGAGTAACTGAAATCATTATGTCAAATGATACACTGGCCTTATAGCAAAATTGGGGAATTCTTTAAAAGAAACCTCTTAGCTGTTCAGTAAAGCCTAGGATATAGGGAAGAAGAGTAATGTCATTGCTTTGACAGGTTATTTGTTGGTTTTCTGATCCAGGCTGTTGCCCCGCCAGGATTCTGAGAGCCCCAGGGTCCTTGTTGGATTCCTTTCAATACCTCAACTCCTAGATAATTGAAAAA
This sequence comes from Phocoena sinus, assembly GCF_008692025.1. Lineage (NCBI taxonomy): Eukaryota > Metazoa > Chordata > Mammalia > Artiodactyla > Phocoenidae > Phocoena > Phocoena sinus. The sequence goes on from NC_045771.1 coordinate 10,942,070, forward strand.
TAAAATCATTGCGGTCCGCGTGAGGAATTGTGGATCTGGGCTGATAGATTACATCCTCTCTCTCTGTGTCCAGATTGTCATTGTGCTTTCTCATCATTCTAGCACCCTCACTGCTTCTGGACCTGAAACATCTGTCTCTGTATTATTCCTCACTCTTTATTTCTGTCACTAAGGTTCAGTTGACCCCATGGACAGGAAGGGTGAGTGACTGCTTGAAGCAACAAGCTCCAAGGAAGGGATAAAAAGAGAGCACCTCATGTCTGCCCTATCAGCTCCATAAAGTAACTGGCTCAGACAGAGGGCAAGGGAGATCGCCTAACTTCGATGGCACAGGTGACCTAGTACTCGTCAGCAACCAGGAGAGCTCGGCCAGGTATCTCCTCTAGTACAGAGCACAGCCAGCCAAGAGGCTAGGGACCAGAGGGGAGCTGTGTCCTTTTAGCAGTCTAATTGAAGACAATCTCCTCCATCGAAGCTGTATCTTGACACTTGAACGGCCATGATGATTAACTGCCGAACTTGCCATCCTCCCACGTTTTAGGATATGCCTGTAAAGAAAGGCCAGTCTAATGAAACATGCTTGCTGGACATCTGATCAACTGTGACTTGTTCTCTAGCCTAGTACTTGAGCCAGAAAACCCAAGTGTAATTCAAGCGCACAGGAAAAGATAGTGGTCTGATCCTACGGCGTAGTCTCAACTATTTTGCCCCTCCTTCTACAGTTCTATCACTTTAGCCATTAGTGACTCTGGCTAAAAGGTTACTCAGTCAGTCAGTCAATATGAAACAAAATAAAAGTCTTGAGTTTCAGGACCAGAAGCCTTGACCTTTCTACTTCTTAAATACTTGAACTGACTCACAGCAGCAGTTCCTTGCTTCAGCTCAAGATGACAGACTCGCCCTCCTGGACAGCATGGTCTGACTGCTGTATGATGCTTCTCTGTGTCTCTGTCTTTAACCGTCATCCTTTACCTTCAGCGGACATTAATTCTACCTCCCTGCAGAAAATTATTTAACTTCCTGGGTTAGGAAGTGAAATTCAAATGCCAAAGTAAGCATTATTTGGGTTGAGTCACAGGAATGATTTATTATGTGTCGGTTTATCAGTGAATCATCTGTCCACTTCAGGAATAGACTTTTTTAGTTTGTTGCCATTATACCTGGCAATAAACTAAAAAAGACACAGCAGCATAAACGGAATTATTTCAGCAGTTCATCCTCTGTGGGACCTATTACTTTATAAGGAAAGTTTTAATGATATTACAAATTAGAGTTGTGTCCTGCCATTGCAAAGTGAGTTCTGCTTTTAGAGTGAATGTGGCTTTCATAGCACCCAAGGTGATACTTAGTTGTGCCTGACAGTGACAGCAAGGTGATGAGCAAAGGATCATTGTTGGACCTGCAGTGCCATCTACAGGATATATGGAATAATGGAGATTGTGCTTCAAGTAATGTAGCCACAGGGGAAGTAAGATGTGTTATGTGTTTCAAGTTCACTGTGTACACACAATAAGACTTTGTTGCTACATTAAAAAAAAAAATAGTTGTATGTTTGCAAAATGCTGTTATAGTACTTAAGCCTCTATTAGTTAGACTCCTAAGGTAATGGAGTGTTGTGTTTTTATTGAATTAATTGGAAAGCCCATTCATTTGTTTCAAAAATCCATCTGATAATCTTTGTAAGATGTAGTATTAAAGTTTCTGGTTACTTTGAATAGACTGTATTGCACTTAATATTAGATCATGATTTACTTATTTATCACGTCTATGGCTTATATCTGTCTCTCCCTGCCAGAACATAATCACCAGGAGGGAGACATTTTTATTTTATTTACTGCTTTTTCCTAAGAACCTAGAACAGTGCATGCACAAAAGTAGGTGCTCACATATTTGTATGTGATGAGTAAATATCACTATGTTTTGCTAGTAAGAGGAACAAATATGGAAAGTCAGTTACTCTCCTGGAAGCTTAGGGTCTTGCTTTTAATAAGAGGGTGCCAATACCTTCTTCCTATCTTTCTGTTTAAATGAGATAGTGGATGGTGAAGTACTGTGAACTATGAGGCACTATAAAATTTAGGCATTTTTCCCAAATACCATTTTTTAGTTTTGGTAGAACTCAAGAAATGTAGGAAACGTAAGACCCTCTTTTTCGCCCCCCTCCCATAATTTCCTGAGGTACTTTTTTTTTTTTTTAAATAAAGTATGGCATGTTCTTTTTAAATTAATTTATTTTAATTTTGGCTGCGTTGGGTCTTCGTTGCTACACGCGGGCTTTCTCTAGTTGCGGCGAGAGGGGGCTACTCTTCGTTGCGGTGCGCAGGCTTCTCATTGTGGTGGCTTCTCTTGTGGCGGAGCACAGGCTCTAGGCACACAAGCTTCACTGGTGTGGCACACGGGCTCAGTAGTTGTGGCTCACAGGCTCTAGAGCGCAGGCTCAGTAGTTGTGGCTCACGGGCTTAGTTGCTCCGCGGCATGTGGGATCTTCCCGGACCAGGGCTCGAACCCGCATTCCCTGCACTGGAAGGCAGATTCTTGACCAGTGTGCCACCAGGGAAGTCCAATCCTGAGGTACTTTTAAAAGACCATATAGGTTGGGGTCTGGAAATCTTTATTTTATAAAAAAAATTTAGAGGATCCGGAAGCACACTAAAATTTCAGAACTTCAGGCATAAAGAAGAGGTCGAAATTGAATTGAACCCCAAATGAAAAGTTACTCTTTTATTATTGCCCCCATCAATTATTTCCTAATATAAAGTTGTTTCTGATACGATGTATTCTTTGTCATAAGGAAAATAGAGAAAATTTTAGTTGATTTATTATTATTTAGCTTATGGTTTAGAGCACTTCCTAACTTTTACAAAAATTTAGACCAAAAGGGTCTAGACATATGTAAATAAAGATTCCCTGAATACATGAATGTTACTTAATTTTAGAGAATTTTACATATATTTCACAAAGTAGCATATAAATGTTACATAAAGCATTAGAAAATCAAGACATATGGGGTTCATCAAGGTCATATCATTTGATCAGGTGGGAGATGTGAGTAGAACCAGGTCCTCTGATTCCAGCTCCATTCTGCTCTATCATGCTGACCCTCCCAACTCCTATTTCCTTCCTTCTCCTGCCCAAACACCAGGAACCAGCAGAGAACACAGTGCTAAGTGTTCAGTAAGGCCCCAGTACGCCTCATTTCGTAAATCAGTTTCTCAGCATTCTAAATTTGAAATGATTTTTCATCAGTTCATGTTTGTCTTCTTGACAGCCTCACTTCAGCTAGAATCTTTGGGGTAGGACTAAAGTTCAAAAGAATGGGCCAAATACATAGGATTAAGTTCTTTGGATTCAGAAAGGAAAAAGAGAAAGTCTCACGTACTGTTTATGAAACTTATGATGTACAGTTTGCATGTTAGAAGCCTTTTTTTTTTTTCCTATTTATGCTTCTGTTTTTTCCACCCTAAGACAGATAGACAGATAGATAGATGGATAGATAGATGATATCGCTCATGTCTTTGCTTCAGGAAGTCAAATATACTCAATAAACATGCTCTCTGGCCTCCCCAACACACACACACACACACACACACACACACACACACACACACACACACACACATCTGCCTTTGGAATGCTGCCAAGAATTACCATTTTACTTGACTAGCATTAGGTAATTTATTTAATCTGTTCCAAACTTTAGGAAATGCAGTACCACTAAAATATTCTTTTCTAATGTAAGCCAGTGATTCTTAAGGCTACATATCCAGAGGTATAGGCTGCACATCCTCCCCCAGGGCTGTCTACCTTTCTAGTACCAGGCATTTTTAACTGAGAAATCAGCAATGCAGTACTTGCTGTATTTTCCAGAATCCCACGCTGGGATCCTACACTCTTCTCTGGCCCTCTTATTAGCAATGATCTGACACAAAGAATTATGAAACCTTGGAAAGACAGAGGCCAGAAAAAACTGCCCCATCTTCCCAGGACGTGCCATATCCCCCCACTACCACCCCAGAACCTCCAAGAAAAGAAACTTGAGCCTACATTTTAGACTAATCATCACCTCTGGTTACAGTTACATTTCTGGGAGGCCAGAGGCTGCTTCCCAGGGTGCGGAATGACACATGCAGAACGCTATCATCAATCATTCACCAGTTCCAATTGCTATTTGCATCCATTTATCTAATCACAGAGTACAGCAGCCACCACCCATGAACAGTTCAAAATCAGATTAACACAGAAACACTGAGGGTGATTATAACATAATCACCCACAAATTCTCTAACACTGTCAAAAATATCTGCCTGCCCCTGTTCCTATTTCCTTAAAATGCACAATAAACGTTCTCTCTCCCCCATATCACATGTTTAAGGAGGGGTGGGAGAGTGTAGAATATTGTAACGCAGAGAGCATATGGGGGCAATCACATGCCACATTTCTTCAGATCAGCAAAGAAACATATCCTTTGGGCTGCAAATTCCTGGGATTTTGGCTCTAAGCATATTCTCTTTTTATTTCTGTAGCCACACAAGATGCACACTTAGGCAAAGCTGCTCTGCACCTCCATTCATCTCCCTCCTGCCCACACCCCTCCCCAGTCACCTTCCTTTACTCTGTTCATGGTTTTATTCATGTTTGTTTTCGGTACCAGGCTTCATCTTTGTGGTTTCTACATCAGGTTCTTTTCACGATTGCAATTAGACTTGAAGCAGCTACGTATTCACTTTACCCAGGACATCTTTTTAGAATCATAAACAACACTAAAAGCACTGAAGATGGTCAGTGACAGGAAGTGAATGACCTTTCTTTCTGCCTCTGTTTGAAAATCTCTCATGACTCTCCTTTCACAATCGTGTGCATGCGTGTGCGTGTGTGTGCGTTGACTCAGAATCGTACCTCACTGGACAAATACTGAAGTGACTTCTGCTCGCTTCTTGTCATGTCATTAAAGTGCTTATATACTTTCTACTGTACATAACATAATTTAAGGACCTTAAGCTCTTAAACTTCTCCTGTTACACTATTTTAGTTTGAAAAGAAATATTCAAATAATGTAACACCTAGTTGATAGCAAAATGGCTTCGTTACTAAAGGATAAAATTCGAGCGAGGCTTACATTGCATACTTCAGTGTAACCAGGAATAAAGACCAGGGGAAGCAAGCAAAGTACCTCTCGTCAAAGGAAGCCTAGGTCGCCTATTGGCAGCCTGGCTGTTGGACTGTGTTAACGGACCCATAAAAACTTTGTGGGCGTTACACTGATATTGAGCCCTTGCAATTTTATAATTTTAACTAAACCCACTAAATTGAGGAATGAGGTCTGCATGCAGGGTGCAGGGCACAAAATGTACTGTCAAGCCATCCTGAATGGATTCAACTGAATTTCTTTTGTTCTTCAGCTAAAATGATTAGCTGCTCTTTGCATCCTCAAGTAGCTTGAAAACTTGGTCAAGGCTGAAAAGGGCTATTTTCAGGTCAATATCTCCTCCCCTTTCCCAGTCCCACACTCAGATCAGTGCCTACCTACAAAGGAGGCTGGACTCTCCACTCCTCAGTACTTTTATATATGAGGTAGCATAAAAATTGCCTTCACTGGTGTCTACGACAGGCCTGTCTTTAGCCTGAGTAATATGATAGTTAGGTTTCAGGATATTTTAAGCGAAGGAGGAGGCGGTTGCTCCGTCGCCAGCAAGCTCATTCTAGCTTTCCATATATTTATGTATTCTTCCTCCTGCCAGGAATGCTCATTTTCTCTCTTTCTTACCTCCCTCTTTCTTTCCCTTTTTTACCTTTTCTTCTTACCCAACTTTTTAAGGCTCAGCTCAACTCAACCTGAGTTGTGAGGCCTTCCCAGAGCAGGGCAGTGATTTCTCCTGTATGTACTTCTTCTTGCATATTTTCTGGAATACATAACATAGAATCTTACTACATACTGCGTTCGTCATGTATGTACAAGATCATGTCTCTTCCAAGTGACTGTGGTGTCTAGAGATCAGTCATACATCATCACTTGTCTAGTTAGGCTTATAGAAATGAACGATATTTAAATTAGTGTTTCTTAGAACTTGGATTTTTTTTTTAATTACTTATTTGGGAGGGAAAGACAATCTCTTCTGTCTTAAGTGCTTATAAATTGGATATTTGTAGATTTCTGGAAAACTAAGTACTGAAACAGGTAATGACAAAGCTATTAGGATAGCTCTCCAATGTCCATTGTCTTATGTATAAGATCCAATTTGAATGGATTTTACTGTTGTACATTTCTAAAATAATTTCCATAAAAATCATGTTCTCAAACTTTAAAATGCTTTGAACATAGACATGCCATGATATTAGAATCCACTTAAACATAATTTAAGTAATAAAAAAATGGATTTAGACATTCATCAGCAGTTAGGCAAGATTACTGAAAAAAGTAATAAGATTTATGGTACATCAGATCTATAAATGTAGCTAACTAGGTATCTGTCATCTCTTAGAGGTAACATAACAAGTGAGGTGCGCAGAAGAACTTGAAAAGTACCCTTTGTTCACATATTTTGAGATGTGACATTAGAGTGATTATCCATGAGGATTTCATAATGCATTAGTAGGTGTGCTGCAGGATATTTTGGAAAAGTAATGAAGGCTTATTAGTAATGCAAAATTTTTCTCCAGCCTTCTGTTCCTAGAGATAAATGAGGTGAGACTTCCTTTTCAGTTCGAGACTTCAGCTCTTCCTATCCATAATCTCATTTATCACTTCATTCTACACATTTGTATAGTTGCTTATTCTCTTATAAATCTGCTCCATCTCCTCTACTAGATTCCAAGTCTCCTGGAGACAGATCCAGGATTTTTTCATCTGTTTCCAAGGCCTACCAGCAGAGTGTCCAGTGCAAAGTGTGCGCACATGATAGAAGGGGCAAGAGTTTGCTACCAGACGGGGGGGGGGGGGGGGGGGGGGGGGGTGGGGGGGGAAGGAGAACGCATATGAATGATGGCCTGGTTAGCTTCACCGTCTGCTAAAGATGGTGCCCTGTTGCTGGCTCAGCTCTTGATCAACATTATCCCACTCATTCACGCAGCTATCTTCATCCAGAATCTCCATCCAACGTTACTGAAAGCCTCCTGGCTGCTAGCCATCTTTCTCTGAGTATCTTCAGGGAAATTCATCAACAGATAAAGGCATTAAATAGAAACACGGTCCAGTGAATTCTGGATTGTGGTGGTGCTGGTAAAAGCACAGGGACAAAGGATTTTTAAAAACAAATTTTTTAATGAGTTGGCCTGAAAAAGGAGGACATTCTGGCAGATCAACACCCAGGAATACAGACACGGAGGTGGGAACAGGAAGGGGGGAGGTGCAGGGATCTAATGGCAGTTTGCTATCACTAAAACAAAAAAGTGCAAGACACAACATAGTGAGGAATGGGTATTAAACCCATCGAGGCCATGCCATAAAGGACCCTGATAAGCTGGTTAATGGGCTTGGACTTCATCTCACATGATGGGTATCCATCAGACATTTAAGGAGAGTGACAGGCTAGTTTGGGTAGTTCAGTCTGGCAGTTTTGTAAAGGATGTATTTGAAGGCATAGAACTGAAGGCAGGGAGACTGATACGTAGATGGAATGAGGTGAGAGACTCAACGGGCAAGAGTATTAAAATTGGAGATGAGGGAATATTCAGGAAGGATTTTGGAGGTACAATTACACCTCTGTCTCAGTACTCTTTTTTGAGTGTAAATCATATATCACTCCCTGTTTAAACCTTTAGATGGTTCCCCATTGCTCTGAGAACAGAACACGCTCATCTACCAAGCCCTACAAGGCTTCCCTCCTGCTTCCCTCTGAGCTCAGACCCACACGCAGTTCAGCCACTGTCCTCAGCCAGGCCTGGGCTTACTTACTTTCTCTGTATTCACCTGTTGGTCTCTCTGGTTCAGGAGCAGCAGTTTGCCCTCTGATCTCACTTCTCCTGGGGATCGAAGAAGAGTTGTTGCTTTTTCAGTTGTTCAGAAAGAGCTGCATTAGAAGGTTTTAAGCAAAGGAACATACTTCACAAGAAATATTCTAGCTGCCATATTGTAAAAAGACTACAAGTCATCAAGTACCAATGTGGCAGGCCTCTGCTGCATTCAGACTTGTTGAATTATTGAAAAAAAATCATTATATATTTTACAAACCATAGCTTACTCTTTTGAGATGCAAGGGACTAGTGGGAGACTAGGCAGCCTCTTGCTATGAGGCTAGTCAGGACATCTTACATTGGGTTCCAGGGAATCTTGGGAAGGTTCTGACTGACTGAGAACACAAGTATCCCCAGGTGGATATGGTGGTGGGGGGCATTAATAAGATGCAGAAAAATGCTGAGTTTCATTCTAAATCTCACCCTTTTTAAGATGCACCATCATCTAGCAGTTGAAGAGTTGGGTTGCAAACTTTTCATTTTTAAATATCATTGATAATAAAAAGAAATCTTAGGTTGATTTGGGGTATAAAATTAACTCTTGACTCTCAATACAGGATCTGCTGGTTACATTTCACACAGTTGTCCCACACACTGACGTCCTGCACCTTGCCAGTCCACTGTCCCTGGGTGGGGCTTTCATTCTCCTGGTCACAGGGGGCAGCTGGAGCTCTACCCTGTTAAGTGTTCCAGGTAGCTGCATAGAAATCAAGGAACAAAAGCATCAGCTGTCTTTTTAAGGAAAATTCCCTTACGTTGCTATAAAACCTCAGCAAGTATCTTTTTAGCCAGAACTTTGCCTCATGGACATACTTAGCTGCAAGGGAGCCTAAGAAATGTTATCTCAATTCTCAGGAGCCATGTACCCAGGTAAAAATCAGTGGTTCTGTTATTCTAGAAGAAGGAAAAAAATGGATATCAGGGGATAATAAGCAGTTTCTGTCCAGACTGCAAATGACATGGAGAATAGATGGTACTGTTTTTGTTTTGTTTTGTTTTAACATCAAAACCCCCAGGATTTACGGACTTGGGTCCCAAATGTGGAAGACTGTTGAGTAGTTGTTCAATTGAACCTACAAATTTGTTCAGCACATTTTCCTACCAGTCGCAATTTTCATTATGCCACTTGAGCCATTTATTCCTAAATCCATCCCCTAATTTAAACTCTGATGGAATTCACACAGCATATATAACTCACCACCAGACAGCTGTTTTTGATCAGACTGGTGGCAGCCCAGATCTGTAACCCTGGGATTTGTATTCTGCTCCAGGTCTTCCACCACAGAATGAAAGGAAGTTTGTTTAGGAACATTGGTAATTAAGGCAGGGTGGGGCATTCCATGCAGGGTTACTATGTACGTAGGTAGGACTAAAGTATAAAACTGATGAGTCTCCAAGCCATGAAAGCCAGGTGTAAAGCCCTACGGACTTGAATTAGATCCATGGCTTTCAGTATGTTTTATACAAGTAAAGGGAAGAAGGAGGACATTGAGCCGATTGACATAAACAGCCTAATAATCTGAGTGGATATTTTAAATCACCCACTTATTACTCAAAGACATGAATCTTTGTCAGATGTCTACTCATGCTTTTTTTTAAGCTTATTTGCTTTTTTTCAAGCTTATTTGCTTTTTTTCCCCTTTAACTTGAAGTATGAAGAAAAGACTGGGGGTACGTTTCTCTTATCTCTTGAATCAGAATGTCAGTTCCGTCAGAATGTGACAACTCTGACAAATGAGACTGTAGCTTGATCAGCAGTTTCAATATAGGTGCAGGGGTTCTCGGGTACCGAGGCTCTCCTCACCCGTCCGTCATCTACAGTGAATGACCTGACAGTTACTTTGCAAAGTTTGGAAATTTAACTTGGGAAGAATGATAAAGAATATAGAAACCCAAAGTATACAAATAAATTGGAAACCAAATGCTATTTTGTTTTGACACTAAGAAAAAATGTTCATTTATCTCGGTTTGAATTTCTTTCGTTTCCATCCCATATATATGTATGTCATACTAGAGTTCCATTTTGCTCTATTTCTTTTCAATCTTTGTTTCATAGCTATTAGAGCAAACTTCATACCCTAACTAGGTTCTAGAAATAAAGGACATTTTCTGTCTTCTTCTCAACTTGTTGCTAGTAAAACCACTCAAAACGTGGAGTGAAGAATACCTCTGCATATCTCTCTTTTTTCAGACACCTGATACATCTTTCCCCTGCCACTACCATTCTTTTAATTTTTGTTTTAGCTTATTAACTTCATAAAAGAGCATGCAAACCTTGATTGATTTGATATCTGTTTCAGAAAACAATATCATTTAATCTGTTGTGAAGAAATTACCCATAAGAATCTTGAAAAGTAGTTAAGATGGTGACCAGTGGTCATGGAGACCACAGTTAATGCCCTTTCAAAGTCAGTCCTCCTCAATAGCAAAGGAAGCAGAGAGGAGGGGAATTTCCCTTCCTTAGGCCAGTGGGCTCTCTTCCTGAAATGTGCAAAAATATTCCCGAATACCAAGGACCATGAATTTTCATTCTTGTAGCTCTATTCTGGTTACCTAGTCAGTGTTCATTCAGCACAGACTGTCCCCGTCTTAGCATTTGGGTTTGTATCTAGCTGTTTTTCCTGCTTGTATCTAGAACCATAATATATTGCTTAATAAAATAGCTTCTAAGCATACATGTCTTTTGAAAAATATAATCATTTTCCTACAAAACAAACGAACTCGCATTTCCCCCCACGTCTCCATCCCCTTCAGGACCCTCGCGATGCTCTTTTTACTGTGAGTGGAACAGGTGAGCCAACAGACCCTTAGGGTCACTCTAAAAAGTGTTTTCAAGTCTCTACTCGAGCCTAGTCCAACGACTGCAATCCCATTCTTTCAAAGTCTGCTTTAGAGACTTCAGAAATATGTCTCTCCAGGGATGTTTAGGAAGACCAACTTAAAATTTAAAGTAAACGAAGAATGGCTGTGGGAGGGATGCAGAGATAACAGGAGGCTTAAATGGAACAAGAAAAGGAAGGAATGCAGTTACTCTGATGCAGTTCTTTTCCAGGCCTAAGCGATGTCTGTGTTCCTTTGAATTTTAAACGTGTTTGAATTATCCTTTTATTGCTGTTTGCAGCTATCACATTGATCTAGGGGAAGCAAGTGGGGCAGTTAAAAATCTCATTCCAACTTGGAACTGCCTCTAGATTGATTGGTAGTAACGGCAAAGTGGCTGAAGAGGAAGGGACTGTGTGCTTTATTTCTTATTGACCAAAGGTGTGTCTGTCTGATTAGTCTCTGCCAGCTACAGAAATAGCAGGTACATGCTGTTGAGGGATGTAGCGATGGAGATGTTGTGCTTTGAGGGAGGCCAGCAAGACACCTGTCCCAAAGTTATCACCACTGGATTGTCCATTGCTTTCCAAACTCTACCACTGGAGATTCACTCATTCTGACATTTCAGTTCAAGTCAGTTAACAAATATACTTTAGGTCCAATCCTTATACACAGCTCTGGGACTTGTAAAGGATTCAGAAGTTAATAAATGTGGACTGTCCAGGGATTTTCAATCTAGAGGCTGGACAGACATTTTTGTGTATAAGAATGTATGTTGTATGATTTCTAACTTCAAGCCAAAAATAAGAACGGAAACCAAACATATGAGTAAGCAAAACTAATTTTAAAAAAAGGTTGAGTTTAAAAAAAATCTACATGCCAAATAACTACAAGAGATCCATTTAAAGCAAAGCGACCCAGAAAAGTTAAATGTAAACAAAGTTAAAAGTACTAACAAGCATAAAGCTGCTATTGAGATTTTTATTAGACAAAGCTGGATTCAAGGTAAACTATGTCAACAGAGATATGAATGAGGAATTTATACTATTAAAGGGAACAATGAGGCTATAAGTATATACCCAAACACTATTGCACCAAAATCCATAAAGCATAAATTACAGGAAAATGAAAGAAGAAACTGACAGAAACACAATAGTGATTATAGCCTTTAATTAACCTCAATCAGCCCATGACAGATCGAGAAAACAAACAAAAAGAGGTGAAATACCTGAAAGCATTTGCATACATAAATATATATATTTATGTGGTGTATATGTGAAATATATACACATGAATAAAATTATATGACAGAACAATTTTCAAATCACCTTAGAAATATACAAAATTGACTGTTAAGTGACCAAAAAAATTAAATTTCTACCATAAAATAAAAATTCCACATTCTGACCCAGTGCAGTAAAACTGAAAATTATAATAATTCACAGATTGATAAGAACACATTCTGGAAAGTAAAATTTTACTCTTAAGCAACTCCTGAATCAAAAGGAATTCATAATGCATTTTAAGAATTAAAAAAATCCCTGTATATCCTAGAATAAAGTTTGCTCAGGAAAATATGTAGCTTTTAATACTTGCATTCTAAAAAAGAAATGAATCTGGTTTTAACTCAAGAAGCTACAAATGGAACAACAGAGTATGCCTAAGGAAATCAAATGAAGAAAATGAAAATGATCAAAGGAGAAATTTTTAAAAATCACAAAATTGTTAAGCAGTCCAAAAAACCGGTTCTTAAAAATAGAAAGCAAGAAACCACTAGACAGTGGACCATGAAAAACAAAAAGGAGAAAGCACAGGAAAAGTAAAATTAGAATTGTAAAAGGGAAAATCACCGCAGTTACAGTAAAGATGAAATGAATGATAAAAGTAACATGCAAGTACCTACCAAATATATTTGAGGCTATAAGCATTCCAGCAGGAATATGGCACCATGGAGTAGACTCAGAGTCACGTAATGAGAGCAGAATAGGGAAGGAAATGGAGAAGATCTATCCCTCTGCTGAGATTCCAGAATATCCTCAAAAGAATAGAAAACTGCATTTATAACCCCCTGATTAGATTCTAAAAATTTTCTTTCCCATCCCTCTTGAAATGGCTACTTTTCGCCTGACGAAGAAAGTTGCTATTGAGAAACAGTTTTTCATTTGGAAAATAAATCTAAAGACTAAATATAAAAACGCATATGCTATGACTGAACTGTGCAAAACAAAATAATCACATACATACATAAACACAAAGTGAGGACATATATTTAATTAGAGTAATAAGATTATGGGTAACTTTTCTTATTTTCCAGCCTTTCCAAAATACTGTTTGTATAATAGAAATGCAGAACAAAATAAGGTGTCTCCTGTATATGAGTCCAAATTTTTTTTTAACAGTTCTGCAGACTTTCTCCCACTCAAAGGACAAAGTACACTCTTCCCGTCATTATAAAATTGTAGATGGTGTTAAATTATTCCTTCAAAGGCCACCTAAAATGAACCATGTCCTTAGTTGAATGCATACTCTTCTTGAGTTGTTACCTCTTAAATACCAACTATGACAACGGTCTTTATCCTCATAGGAAGGCAGTCATATAAGAAATCTGCAGTATAAACTCAGTTTGTATATTTTGTGGGAAGTACAGTGCATTTCTTAGTAAATTAACAGATCCTAATTAGTGGAATAATTCCCTCATCCTTTATTGAATTAACCGTAAGTAGAATGGACCAAAAGACCACTTTGGAAACTCCACTAGAGATGACAGACATCAGGGATGATTCTGATCTTGGACTTAGCAACTGTTTTAGTTGAGATTACAGATACTTCAATCTCTCAAGACACAGAGAGTAAGGTGACAAACCTTCTACTATGTATCGAAGACTGACTAAGCCTTTGCATGGATAAAATGATTTATTTCAGAGCTGGTAACTACGCTGTCTTGGGAATTTGTTGAGGTTGGCAGTGGTACTTTTCTTATCAAAAGATGTCAGAAAATTCTTGCTGCCTATATTGTTTTTGAGAGCAAAAGTTATCTATTTTGTGACAGAAAAGGGGGGAATATTGCCCTCAGTTTTGGTTATATTTAGTGTGTCATTATAACTTTTGGTCTTATTAATACTTAAGCAACTTTGGATAGATACTTACAGAATTTTTTGCACATCATTAAAAATTATATGTCATGTCAAGGACTAGATGAATTGATGACAACTTGGATGAAATATGACCTACTTTGCATATATATAAATATTTCAAATACTGTATTCAGGTAGAAAGGTATAGAATTTTTAAGAATTTCCTTACAGTTACTTATACTTAGGAAGGCAGTCTGGAACTTAAGGCAACACTGCTTTTATTTCCACTATTAGTAATTATCACAAGTTATCTGCATCTGGAATAAAATATAGCACAACTACTCTATTACTTTCTTCCCCTTTTAAATAAAATCTTCAGAAATTTGATTCAGGTTCCCCTTGCCACTTACAGTCCATATCTTTGATTATGAGCTCCTACAAAAATAAAATTTACAATCAACATTAGAAAACATTATTCTTTGCAAAAACTGTTTTGCCCAAGTAATAAAACAGTGCACACCTATGAAACATAAGAAATAGAAGTCCCATCACAATCTAGCTGCCATAGGTAACTGCTTTCAAAAGTTTGATATTTATTTTCCTAGAATCTTATGCCTTTTTACTCTCACTATGTATATTTTTAACAAAAAAAAGTTAATAAGCATACTCTTCTATATTTGCTTTTTTCACTTAAAAACACATTTTATGTATTATTAAATATATTGCCTTACTTTATAAATAGAGATCCAAATAATTTGGTTAATGCGTTTGTAGCATCACGTTGTATAGAGCTGCCATGACTTATTAAATCAGTCGCAATTTTATGTATATGAGGATTATATCTGGTTTTTAAATTACAGTGTTGCAGCCAAAACCCTTGTACGTGTACATGTGTGAATAGTCAAGAGGACCCAGTGTCCAGAAGTGAGATGGTTGTATCACGGGCTGTATATATTTACACATTTGCCAAAATGAATATTCCTGCCAGTCTAATGGGGAAATTTGTCATTTTAATTATTAGGGAAATTATTACTTAATTATTAGGGAAATAGAGCATTTTTTCTTACAATTACAGGAATTGTAAGGTTTTTTTTTTTGAATTGTCTACTCGTCTTTTCTGTTGGATTGTTCATCTAGGTTGTGTGAACACATTTTTTTCTATTAGAGCTATTGGACTTACATGTATAGTGCATTTATTTGTAGTTTGTCTTCTGCCATTATACATAAAAGTGCTTATTTATTTCACTTCAAAACATTTTGAATTATTTTGAAAATTTTTTTGAAATGCATAATATAGAAAAATATAATTCTTACATTTCTACCATCCAGAATTAGCATTTTTTTGTTTTTGTTTCCAAGCCTTTTTTTTAAACTAAAGAAATAAAACATTTAATGTGTTAAAAGAAAAGCCAGCCTTCCAGACTAACACTTCAGACCTCGTTTATCTTCCTGAGTGACAAAAGTTTGTTTTATAGTCTTCTAAAACTTTTGTGTAGTTTTGAATGCCTGCATATGTTTCTATAAACAATATGTTTTATTACTCTCTGTATTTTAAATTCCTTTTGTTAATAAGAGCAAATTTTATAGTGTAATATTTGGACTTCCTTTTACTAATGAGCATTTTGTTTTTGAAATTTATACACGTAGATATGTATAAATTCAGCTAACACTGTTTAATTTTTAGGCACTCAGATTTAATAGTTTTTTATGTCTTCACTTTCCTCCTGTCAAAACTATAAAATTGTCCAATTATTTTATTATCTTTTTCTTTTTTTTTGTTCACATTTAAAATTTTGATGTGGATCATTTGACATTTATTTGAGGATAACTACCAACCATCTGGTTGTACAACATCAAGAATGTACGGTACCCAGAGTCACTGATTTATATACTTTAACATGAGGGGGGAGAAAAGGGGGATAATGTAAGTAGGGAATCAACCTAGTTTTCTCCCCCAAATTGCTGGATGGTTTGCTTATAGTTCATTCATCAGTTCATTATGTGCTTATTGATTGAAAACACTGCCTTTGTCAAACATGCAATATCCAGATACATATGATCAATTTCTGTGGTTTTTCTATGCATTTTTCTTATCCCTATACTGTTTGTAACCAGTATAGCTTAAGTTTATATTATTATTCTCCCCACATATTTTCCTTGGTATTCTGTTTATGCTTTCAATGTGATTCAGAATTGTTTTATCATGTTCCTAAAAGAAAATCTTATTTTTATTGCAATTTCACTGAATTTATAACTTAAATTAGAGGAATTTTTTATAGTTTCGATTTGTTCTTCAGACACATATGCATTTATTCACATCTTCTTTCATGCCCCGTCAGTAAAATTTTACAGCTTCCTTCATACAAGTTTAGTAAACTTGTTCTTAAACTCATATCTACAATATTTTTGTTGCAGTTAGTGTAAAATCTTTCATTGTATTTTCATATTTTCTGTCTTGTTCATATTTGTGTAGTATGTAACTTTATCAAACACTCCAATTGTTTTCAGTAGTTTTTAGTTGGTATTCATAGACTATATAGGTTTATTTGTCATCATGTGTCTTCTTTGGTAAAGTGTTACTCAAATCAATGGTTCTCATCTGGGGCAGTTTTGCTTCCCATGGGATCATTAGCAATGTCTTGAGACATTGTTGGTTGTCATTAATATGGATCCTGTTGGCATCCGTTGGGTAGAGATTGGGAGGCTGCTAAATATCTTTCAGTGCCCAAGAGAGTCTCTTGATATTCGTGAGTTATATGAATTCTTTATATATTCTAGATACAAGTCTTTTTTTGGACATATGTTTTGCAAATATTTTTCCCAGTGTGCCACCAGGGAAGCCCTCTTAAGTCTCTTTTGAAGAGCAAAAGTTTTAATGAAATCCAATTTATTGATCTTTTAAAGTTTTTATAATTCATGCTTTTTGTGCTTTAAGAAATCTTTCTAACCCAAGGTCACTAAAATATTTTCTTGTGTTTTCTTCTGTAAGTTTCTTAGTGTTTGCTCTTACATTTAAATCCATGATCCATCTCAAATTAATTTTGGTAAATGATGAGTTAAGGCTTGATGTTTATATTTTTCCAAATGGCTATCCTATGGTTCCAACACCAGTTGTAGGAGATTTTTTCCTTTCCCCAGTGAATCGCCTTGAAATCTTTGTTGAAATTAATTATACATATGTGTGGATCTCTTTCTGGTCTTTACATTCTGTTCCATTGATCTATCTATTAATCTACTACCACAATGTTTAGGTTACTGAAGCTTTATAATAAGTCTCAGCATCAGATGGTATAAATCCTCTAACTTAGATCTTTTTAACAATATTGAATCTTCTGGTCTAAGAACACAGGGTATCTCTCCATTTCTTTAGGTCTTATTTAATTTTTCTCAGCAATGTCGTCTAGTTTTTAGTTTAAAAACTAAATTTTTTGTCAGATTTATCACTAATTGTTTCATATTTCTTAAAGTTATCTTAGGGCTTCCCTGGTGGCACAGTGGTTGAGAGTCCGCCTGCTGATGCAGGGGACATGGGTTCGTGCCCCGGTCCAGGAAGATCCCACATGCCGCGGAGCGGCTGGGCCCGTGAGCCATGGCTGCTGAGCCTGCGCGTCCGGAGCCTGCGCTCCGCAGTGGAAGAGGCCACAACAGTGAGAGGCCCGCGTACCGCAAAAAAAAGCTCCTACGTCAAAGCAGCATGAGTTGCAAGTGGATGACATAACAGTAGAACACTGCCTTTTGTGGATTATTAGTGCCTTTCTAGAGGATTATCAACACTGCTGGCTTTTGGAGAAGAGTCTCAGATAATAATTTTAAAAGTCACTGTTTCAGCATCACCAAACATATTCTAAGCCCATCTTCTTTTAAGTGGTTTAGGTTATTTTTCTTTAAGGGCATTTGTGTGTCAACATTTTATTTTACTTGCCATTTGGGGGTGCTATTTTCACATACTTGTAAAATCTTTTTTTAACTTATTCTCATCCACTTAGAAATTTGCTTAGTATTAACTGTCAAGTTGCAGCTCTTTTCCAGAGCTATAAAGTTATGGGCCTGTTTTTCAGATCTTTTGTAAAATAAACACTGACCCTCGAGAATCAGCTGTTTATATTTTTTTGTTGAGAGATTTGATCGCTTCTCTCTTCCTATCGAAGGCCCAAGCCAGTTTCCTTTTCAAGACCAAAAACTTCCTCCCAGCCACTCTCTACCTTGACCCCCAACTCCCACCCCATTCCATGATGAAGCAAAACTCCGTGACCAACCAAAAGATAACAAAAATACTTCTTTGTAGAACCTTAACAGTGGCCTATGGATAATCAGTACTCTCTCCCCCATCACATAACACACACACACACACATACATACACATGTGGGTTTAACTGATTCTGTCCTTATATATCCTTCTCAATCCCTCAAAGAACTCAAGGATTTTATCAGGTATTTTTGTTTTGAGTCTGATTTATGAACTCTTCTTTGTGCCAGGTGCCGGCCATACTCCACAATTCATAATCTGTCACCAGGTGTAATGGTCCATTTCCAAAGGTGAAGTGTGACAGTTCTTTCTGTACGCATCAGGTAAACAGATCGTGTGGCTGCTCGGGTATCTATATGAAGTGGGTGATCTATCTGGAGAGCACGTTAGCCTTTCAGCACACCCCCAGTTTCACTGTGGTTCTCTTCTTTTATGCTCTTCATTTTTCTCCATCAAAGGCTTACCTGATGAATAACATCCAGTCACTAGTGAGTAGTTGCTCGAAATCCCTAGAAGGGGAGTGCGTTGTGGTACCCGGTGAATTTCAGAGCATCTCAACCTTCAAACCTTGTCGAATGAAATGCCGTTCAGAGGGTACAGCATTTCAGTTATACAAGATGAGTAAGTAGAGATATGCTCTACAAAACTGTGTTGTGCACTTACAAATTTCTTAAGAGGGTAGATCTCATGTTAAGTGTTTCACCACAATAAAAAAAGGAAGAATAAAGGAAAGAGAGTCATTGGGATTAAGAGGAGAATTTGGTTTGGTTTTGTTGGTTCTTCAACAGTGTCAGCTTTTTTTAACACTTGATGGTGACAAATCCCATGGCTTCCACTGACAGCTTTGTTTTTTTTCTTCACGTCTATCACAAAACTACAGATAAACCTCTGCATTCAAGGATTCAGGAAACTGAAAGTTTCAGGAACCAAATCTTAGAATAGATAAACTTGAATTACTAGGCCTCATTTTTTTTCATTTTCATGAGTTCTTTGTGTATATTAATGGGTTATTTCTCTAGAGATGTAAAATTTCTGTTGTTCAGGGTTGGGACGTTGCCGCAGGAGGTATTCAGTAAATTCGGCCGATCCATTCAGCTAATAAGCAGGAGCGCAGATCTGCAGATCGGTGGTCCTCAACCTTTTTGGCACCAGGGACTGGTTTCATGGAAGACAGTTTTTCTACGGATGCGGGGGGGGGCGGGGGCACGGGGGCTCGCCGCTCACCTCCTGCTGTGCGGCCCAGTGCCTAACAGGCCACGGCTGTAGAGGATCTTGAGTAGACGCAGGATGAGAGCGGGCACACGAAAGTCATCAGGCACCGAATGCTGCTAAGATCATTCATTTTCCAACAGTATAGTGTGAACTGAAAAAAAATGCACAACGTGAGAGCTGTGAGTTAAGTTTTATGTGGGGCAAAATGACGTCTATAGCCCGGGAGACAGCACCTCAGATAGCCCTGAGAAACTGCTCCAAAGAGGTAGTGGGGGAGGTCAGCGTAGATGTGATTTTGGTGAAGGGGGAGTACGTGCCATCAAGCACACGTTTTTGCAGAAAGTTGCTACTAGTCACAAGGAGCAGTCGTCACCGTGAAGGATTTTAGTGCGTTTCTAGATATGAGGAGATGCCAGAATTGGGCTCAAAAAATCTTTTCCTGAAAATATCTAAATATCGGAAAGCCTGTTCTTCTAGTTTTTCCCAGAGTACAGAGTGCCTCATTTCTGATCTCCACCTTGAACTCCGTTTAGGGTGTGTTGAAGGTCAGTGGTCACAGCAGCTTGCGATTTAATCCTTGTAGAGGCAGATGGCAAGTGCCAATTTATAGTTGGCAAAAGGAAAAATGCATGTTTTAAAAGTGGACCTAAGCTTACTAAAGTTAACCGTCCACATTTTTTTTAGTGCTTTGTATGAACTACACAGGAGTGAAAGTCAAGTTTCAGAGTTTTAAGAAGGAAATAAGAAAATTAAAAGTAAAGGGAGCAGGGGCATAGAATTCATTCCAGGAATGTGGTAACCAAAGAAACCCAATTAGAAGAGTCTAATCAGTAGAAGAGGAATCAGTCACTGAGGGCATGGAGAGAAATGTGGTTCTATTTTTGTTTTCGTTTTTGTTTTTAATGATGAACCCTGGGTTGTTTCAAGAAGGAAGGAAAGGAAATGGTGACGGAAGAGAGACTAATGGCATGTGAAATGGATGGGTTAATTTTTAAAAGAACGACCTAAATCAGTACTTCTCACATTTTAACGTGTTTTGTTAAATGCAGATTCTGATTTTTTTTTAAATAAATTTTTATTTTTGGCTGCGTTGGGCCTTTGATACTGTGCGCGGGCTTTTCTCTAGTTGCAGTGAGCCGGGGCTACTCTTCATTGCGGTGCACGGGCTTCTCATTGGATGGCTTCTCTTGTTGCAGAGCACGGGCTCTAGGCACCCGGGCTTCAGTAGTTGTGGCACGCAGGCTCAGTCGTTGTGGCTCACGGGCTCTAGAGCGCAGGCTCAGTCGTTGTGGCTCACGGGCTTAGTTGCTCCGCGGCATGTGGGATCTTCCCGGACCAGGGCTCGAACCCACGTCCCCTGCATTGGTACGTGGATTCTTAACCACTGCACCACCAGGGAAGCCCCAGATTCTCATTCTTTAGGTCTGGGGTGAGGCCTGGGATTCTGCTTTTCTAACAGGATCCCAGGTGATGCTGATGCTGCCTCCAAGGCACTTAGAATCATGCTGGGAGACCAAGTCAACACATCTGAAACTAGTCATGATTGTTTTAGCACCTGCCATATGTAAGACAGCACAATAAATGCAAGTAAGTGCTAAATAGCACAGTACTTTCCAGTAAATGCAGTGAAAAACTCTCAAACCTTTAGACTGCCATGTATCCTGAGTGATAAGGAGATAACTCCATATCAGGGAGGAAAAATGGTGTTGGTCATTGAGTTCATGACAATAACACATTTACAAGTCAAAAAAAAAAAGACTATTAGTTCTCAAGTAATTAGGAAAATATCATTGAACAGCAGAGAAAATGTAAGTCAAAACCATCAAGGGTTATTATTATAGTTTCAATTTTGAAAACTGCTCCCGTTTGTATTTCTAACATTTTTATATACACGTTCCCAAATATGCTGATATATGCAGGAAAGAAAATGAGGTCTTTTTCATTATCTGCACATCCTTGCATCTCTAAAAAAATCAGAATGTGCATTCCTGTATTCTCGCTTAGAGTTCTGATCTTTGCATTTCTGGGGGAAGGAAAGAAGGCGTGTGGTTTTGTGCTCAGCTAGTTCTTTTCCTCTGTATTCTACTGCACATGTGACTTTTCTTTGGTTAAGAGGTAGAGAATAGCTCTTACGTTTTAAAGATAACTTGACAATGACCTGATGAGAAAGTTTTATGTCTCTTTATGAAGTAGAAACATGAATCCTCTTTGATTGGAAGAAGCATAAAAAGATGATAAATATATTAGCCAGGTTTTTCTCCATAGACCCTTGGACTTACTAGCACAATGTAATAAAATGCTATATGCTTATTACAACCTGTGTTGTTTGACCTTTAAAATTTTTTTTGACAGCAAAGCAGAGGGCTGTCCTCTCTACATTACTTTTAATATAGACAAAATTAAAATAAACTATTATATTTTTATCACTATAGATTGGGTATTATGTAGATATTCCTAATAGAATTATCTGTGCATGGAAATTCTCTGTACATTTCTTTACAACCTCCTGTACATCTATAATTACTTCACAATAAAAGTTTTTAAAAATTGAAGGTAAAACATACAAGATTAAAATACACAACAGCCATAACATATACGCATATTAAGTTGGGATGGTTAAATGGAATTGCAGTATCCTGAGATTCTTGTTTTGTCTGGAATGAGGGTAAAAGTATTGAGGAATATTAGGCTTTGTGTTAGGATAAGCATGCTGTAATTTCTAAAGTAATCGCTAAAGGACCAGAAACAGCATCTAACTTCTAAACTGGTAGACAGATACTCGTGTAGATACTTAAGGATGAATCTGTTGAGGGAATTTGAAATTGATAAAGCATAAGGGGCAGAATAGGATCAAGGGAGCCTCTTGTCAATGAGATGACGATGTAAGAACAAGAGAAAGCTCAAGTACACAAACTGTGACTTCCAAAAACGGAGAAAGTGCTTCAGAATGGCAGATTTCGATAGAAGGAATTAAAAATGGTGAGACAGTGTTTTTATTCTTATTAGAGTTGGGTTCATAATAAGATCAAGGGCTGCACTGGGGGGTCTTGAAGTGCACAGAAAAACCAAGATTAAGTCAAGTAGCAAGTGACATCATTTCAACTTAGTAATGTGATGAGGTCATGGTCATGACCTAGATATTTAGGACTAAGCTCTAAATGTGTGTTAGGGGGATGGGTTCTATTCTTTTTCTTTTTTTAAATTGAGATACAATTTATATAACATAAAATGTACCACATTAAAGTATATAATTCAGTGGTTTTTAGTATAGCCACTGTGTTGTACAACCATTACTATCACTTGTTTCCAGAACATTTGCATCACTCCAAAAAGAAACTTTGTATCGATTGCCATCAGTTCCAATTCCTCACTCTCTTTTTCTGTGGCAGCCACTAATCTACTTTATGTTTCTGTAGATTTGCCTGTTCTGGACATTTCGTATACATGGAGTCATACCATATGTAGCCTTTTGTGTCTGGCTTCTTTCACTTAGCATAAAAGGTCCAATCATATGGTAGTGTATAACAGTACCCTATTCTTTTTTGTGGCTAAATAACATTCTATCACATGGATATACCGCGTATTGTTTATCCATTTATCAGTGCATGGACATTCAGGTTGTTTTTACTTTTTTGCATATCATGAATAATGCTGCTATGAACATCCATGTACAAGTTTTTGTGTGAGCATATATCTTTGTTTTTTTTAAGATCAATCTCAATTACTTTTTTAAAATTTTATAAAATTATTTTAAAATTTATCTTTATTTTTGGCTGTGTTAGGTCTTCATTGCTGTGCGCTGGCTTTCTCTAGTTGTGGCGAGCAGGGGCTACTCTTTGTTGCAGTACGCGGGCTTCTCACTGTGGTGGCTTTTCTTGTTGAGGAGCGCAGACTTCAGTAGTTGTGGCACGTGGGCTCAGTAGTTGTGGCTCGTGGGCTCTAGAGTGCAGGCTCAGTAGTTGTGGCTCACGGGCTTAGTTGCTCCATGGCATGTGGGATCTTCCCGGACCAGGGATCAAACCTGTGTCCCCTGCAATGGCAGGTGGATTCTTAACCACTGCGCCACCAGGGAAGTCCGTGAGCATGTACCTTGAGTCCTCTTGACTCAAAACATATACCTAGGAGTGGAGTTTGCTAGGTCATGTGGTAACTCTCTGTTTAACTTTTTGAGGAACTGCCAAACTATCTTCTTCACTGGCTGTACTACTTTACATTCCTGTCAGCAACGTATAAGGGTTCCATTTTTTCCATATCTTCATCAATATCTGTTATTTTCTTTTTTTAAAAAATAGCCATCATAATGAGTGTGAATTGGTATCACGTGGGTTTTTTTAATTGACGTATAGTTGATTTACAATGTTGTGTTAATTTCTGCTGTACAGCAATGTGATTCAGTTATACATATATATACGTTATTTTTTATATTCTTTTCCATTACGGTTTATCACAGGATATTGAATCTAACTCCCTGTGCTATACAGTAGGACCTTGTTGTTTATCCATTCTATATATAATAGTTCGCATCTGCTAATCCCAAACTCCCAATCCATCCTTCCCCCGCCCCATCCTCTCCCTTGCCAACCCCCAAGTCTGTTCTCTATGTCTGTGATGGTATCTGGTGGTTTTGATTTGCATTTCCCCGATGATTAATGATGGTGAGCATCTTTTCATATGCTTATAAGGCAGTTGTATATCTTCTTTGGAGAAATGCCTATTCAAATTCTTTGCCCTTTTAACAATTATGTTATTTTATCTTTTTTATTGTTGAGCTGTAAGAATTCTTTCTATATTCTGGATACTAGACCCTTATCAGATATATGATTTGGAAATATATATGATATATTGATATTTTCTTTTCCTCGGGGTTGTCTTTTCATGTTCTTGATACTGCCCTTTGATGCATAAAAGTGTTTAATTTTGATGAAGTCCAGTTTATCTATTTTTTCTTTGGTTTCTGTTCTTTTATAAAGCTATTTTTACTGAAATAAGATGTTATTTTACATTTTAAATTCTTGTTGTCTCTCAGTTATGCATAATCTAGATAGACAGCTTTTAGAGAGTCATAATTTAGGTCGTAACCTGCCTCACTAATGAGATGAATTATTAGTTCCCTTTAGCTGCTGTAACAAAATTGCCACCAACTTGGTGGTTTAAAACAACACAAATTTATCATTGTACAGTTCTGTAGTTCAGAAGAGTGAAATGGGTCTCACCGGGCTAGAATCCAGGTGTTAGCTGACCAGTGTTTCCTCCTGGAGGCTCTAGGGGAGACTCTGTGGCCCTTCCAGCTTCTAGAGGCACCACATTCCTCAGCTTTGGGCTCCCTTCCTCCATCTTTGAAGCCAGCAGAGTTGGACCAAGTCTCCCACACATTTCATCACTCTGACCTCCAACTCTACCTCCCTTTTCCACTTTTACGGGGCCCTTCTGATTACATTGGGCTCACCTGGATAATCCAGGGTGCACTCCCTATTTTAAAGTGAGCTAATTGGAAAACTTAATTCCAGCCACAGCCTTAAAACCTCAATCTCCAGGTAATGTGTAGTCACAGGTTCTAGGAATTAGGAGGTGGATATCTCTGGGCAGCTATCATTCCTGTACTACAGGTGACCTTATTGCTGGCCTGCTCTACTAAAGCTGGGGACGGCAGGACATCTATTGACAGCTCATGAAATTGCAAGTACTCTGAAATAAATTGACTGTAAATATCATTGGTCTTGTCTCTACAAGCCTATTTGGGTCGTGGCAGAAAGAGTAGTAGCTATGTAAATTCTTCATTCTTCATGAGCCTCTGTTACAGTCCCTAAACCAGAAGTTTCTATTCTTGCAATCCAGGAAGAAACCAGCTCAGAAGTTTGGCATTATGGATAGCAATCTTCAAACTGGCTTTCTAGAAGTGGGTTACACGGGCAGGTACTTTTTTAGGGGCAGCATGGTACAGCGAGAGAGCTTGGGCTTTTGACTTAAGTGGATCTGGAACTAGGTGTCAGCCCACCCACTTTATTTGAAAAGTCCACCAGAATTCAACTACATCCACAAACCTAGATTTTGATGAATGTGCATGAAACTTTGCATTTGTGTGGTAGCATATCTCAAATATCTCTAAAAGGCAAATTGATACTTTGTTTAAAATGAGAAAAATTAGTGCTTAAAGTATCTAAAGGAGTTTAAAGACACTTAGCCATACTGTTTACTGAATGATAATGCCTTTAGGAAAACATGTTAAGTGTATGCGCTTTAAAATCAATTTGTTAGTGTGATGCGAGAGATAAAAGGGTTCTCCTTACCTAATGCTGTCGGAAGACACCAAAAAGAGGCTGACAGTGAATTCTGTCATGTCTTTTTCTTTGATTAAAAGGAAAATGAGACAGAGGACAGGCGCACGTGTTTACTGCTAAGCATCCTCTCCTGCCCACATTTTCTTGCCCAAATAATCTCTCACCACATTTAGACAGAAGGGGGAAAAGATGAATAGCGTAGCATGTGGGTGCTCCCAGGGATATACAGAAAGTCTGAATTTTTCCATCTCTGTATGCATTGAGGTATCTTTTATTATGGGATACATGGATTGTGAAAACTCAGATTATTATTAAATAGGGCAGTGGGCAATTTAGGAAGTGCCCCACCTCCCTATGACAAAGGCTTTGCAGCTAAGTGCGGTGATTTATGTTGATAAATTGCAGCTGTCAGAGTGTCCAGAGCACTTCGTGGGATCCGTTTCTAACTTTGCATTTTTCATTCATGCATTCTGATGTATAAACTTCTATTACAAGAAAAAAGAAAAGCACAGCGAGTTCTAGAGCTAGTCCCTAAACTGTCATAACCCGGTTTGGGTAACATTAAACAAAAGTAAGAATGAGGATGACATTATTATTATTAATGTCTCCTTTGCCCTCCAAAGTCAACAGGTTGAAAGAAACGTTAGAGAAAGAGACCGTTATTTAAATGAGTTTAGGTGTCCAACAAAAGTAAAAAATGCCCTGAAGATGGAAAGATTGATTCCAAAGTATAGGAAAATACATACATACTAAAAACAGTATGAAAGGCAATGGGTTAAGTTCTATATGTAAGTGTCATGACTAGTATAACAGGGGGGAAAAAAATGATACATAAAATTTACATTAAAATAAAAAGTCTTGCAAGTTCTAAGAATCCGTTTTTGCCACTGTATCCATGAGCTGTGTTTCATACTCAAAACTCAGTGGTTTAAAACTATAGCCACATACCTTGCTCATGCAGTTGCAGTTCAGGTAGGATTTGGCTAATCTAAGACGGCTCGTTTCGTAACACCTGGTGTGTCACTGCTCTGCCTCTTAAAATGGATTCGTGCGGCACCTGGATGGCCGTGCTCCTTACGTCTCTCTGGATTTAGAGCTAGCATATTCTTCTCAGCACAGTGCCAGACACTCAAGACAGCAAGCAGAGACCTGCAAAGCCTTCCAAGGCCTGTGTTCCGACCTGGTGCACTGTCCTCTCTGTTCACATATCATTGGCCTGAAGAGTCACATGGCCACGCCCATGTCAAGGGACAGACGGCTCTAGCTGAAAATTCCTGCAAAATTGTACCAAGTTTTGTACCCAAGAAAGCCTCTGCTATAGGTAGTAAGATAATCTACGTAAGTTTATAGAGTCTTAAAGTGAAATTTTTTAAGCAACTCATGCATCAAAAGTCTTAACCTAAGGAACAGATACAGTAGGTGTAGCCGTCACATCTCCAAGACTAACTAGGCTTGTCAAGATAATCTAAACCAGCTTGTGCACATGGCCACACACTATCAAACTTATTTAGCTAGAATATTTCTGAGAGTGATACCAAGTGATACCAAGATGATAGAGGCTTGCTTCACTTCGCATAGAATTCACCTCTCCACCTCCCATTAAAGCTCTTCTGGCTGCAGATCTTAAAAAATGGAAAAATAAGAGAGATGAAATGTGGCTTGGAAAGTGATATAGGACTGTTTGCTTGGTTGTGGGTTTGCATTATTTTGTGATTATTTTTAATGCCCTTCCAGATAAGCCTACAACTTAAACAGGGTAATTCAAGGCTACAGATGGCCATTGCTAACGTCTGGGTCTCTTTTATGACCAGAAATAGAAACACAATCTCTTACCGATACTGATTCCCGAGGCCCCAGGGAATATACTTTGTCTGGGGAGTCTTGGCCCAGAAATGCCCCATAACTGTAGAAGATAAACAGCCAATTCCCTTCTAGATTTGTCCAGAAATGATGACCTTAAAAGGCTGTTTTCTTGCACTGTCTTGTGACAAGTGCACCACCTAAGCAGGTGAACTTTGTTTATCTTCTCTGTTTTATTGCTTTAGTGCCTCTTGTAATTGATTGAGAGGTGAAATCCTCCTGTGCAGGAGGATTTACACTCAGAGGTGACATTCCTCCATCAGGACCAAGAGGGTAACGTCAGATAAATAACCGAGCACATGCACGGAAAGAAAAGTCAATGCTCTGAGAGAACGTCTTTTCCTCAGTACCAGTAAGAAAAAAGAGGAGACTTCCAGAACTGGCCTCTGGCCTCAAGTTTAAGTCATAGGGTTAAACGTTGTTTTTCCAATTTATTTTGAGTCAAGTACTTTTCTTAGAGACAGTATATCAAAGTAGGATGAAGTAAGAGTAGCCGTGTGGATAAAATTCTATACTCTGCCCTAGTTCAGTTATACAGCGTTGGTTAAACTTGCTGTTCTTACCATCAGGCTCTGTACAATGCTAATAAAATCTCATTTCTGCAGTCAAGGTGTCTACAGTTTAGGGGGAGAAAAAATATGCATGTTATTATGCATAAAATTATAAGAAAATAATACAAAGTGGGATATACAATTTTTTAAGAGGATCAGTATTTTAGCATACTCAGTGTCAGTCTGTCTGGGCTGCTATAACAAAATATCACAGACTGGATGGCTTATAAACAACAAACATTTACTTCTCACAATTCTGGAGGCTGGGAAGTCCAAATCAAGGTTCCAGCAGATTCTGTGTCTGGTTCATAGACTTCCTTCTTCTCTCTGTGTCCTCACATGGCAGAAGGGGCCAGGGAGCTCTCTGGGGCCTCTTTTATAAGGGCACTCATCCCATTCATGAGGCCTCCACCCTCATGACCTCATCACTTGCCAAAGACCTCACCTCCTAATACTGACACCTTGGGGGTTAGGATCTCAACTTATGGATTTCGGGGCAACACAAGCATTCAGACCAGAATCATCAGTGTCATTCAGACAACCCTGGTGGGGGCATGGACAGCAGGGATGTTTTTTTCCCATTCTGCAAAAGCAGAACACAAGAAAAATAGACAAAAATATGAAATAAGATCATCACAACTTCCCCATAATCTACTAATCCTGAGAAAACCATGGTGAACATTTTGGGGTTTATTTCAGTCTTTTTTCTATGTTAGATTTCTTAATTAGAAAAGAAACTCCACATTTAAGCTTTTGTAACTTAAAGTTGCATTAGGTTTTTGGCTCTTTTTGTTGTTGTTGTGTTGTTTTTAAGCAGCATATTTATTTAACAAGTATTTACTATGCATCTACTCTGTGCACACATTACGTTAGGTGCTGAGGATTTAAGGGTAAGTCTGGTGCTCAGGAAGCTAAGACTCCAGTAGACCATGCTGTTGGCTAATAATTGAGCTCATAGTCTGTTCAAACCAAAAGACTATCAGCAATTAAGCTTTTCCCATCCAGAACGTATAATTTTTTAACTCAAATATGAGGCTTTACATTTTCTAGTAAAATATCCTGCAGTTGCTTTCCTTTGTTCATTTGTTTACATAACAGCTTTTGTAAGACTTAATTCGCATACTGTAAAATTTACCCTTTTAAAATACATAGTTCTCCCATTGCTTTTGGTTCATAACTTTAACTTTTCAGGATCGTTGTGAATCTTGTTTCTTTCCTTAGTTTCTCTCTCCCGGTATTCTGTCACCCACAGATCAGTTTAACCTTACAGATTTTATTCCAAGAGGATGATAGAAACTTGGATGGGGACAGTTCCAGGGACAGAATCTTGCATTATTGAAGGCCTTTCCAGAGAGCCGCTCATCAGTCCTCTTTGGGGAAGGTACTTACCATCTCTCAATTCATCTGTCTGTATAATCCTTTAGCCCACATTTCACCATGTCATTCTTGACAATATGCAAAAGTAAAAGGATAGTCTCTGAAAAGTAAGGCATCGCTCAAGCGTGATTGAACGATCCTTTTCAACGATCTGAGTCCAGCAAACAGAACCTTAACATCATCCCATGCCCTGAGCTCAGTTTCCTTTGTACAACACACAAGACTGTCTTCCCTCATGGAGAATACGAAAGCCCAAGAAAAGCTGAGTCATTGATGCTACATCATCTTCTCAGAGATCAACTCCTTTTTTCCTTTGCTCCAAATATAGCTTTGAAGCCCCTTTTTGTTACTGAATTTAGCACTTTTTGATTTTATGATCTCTCATATCGTTTCTGAAATAGCTTTTCTATGTCCCCATCTTTTAAAGTATTTGCTCGAATAAAGGAAACCCTTCCATTTATATTTTCCAGTGGTGAGTCCATCCTCAGAGTTACGATTATAAAGTAGTAATATTTAGTCTGTTATGATAAAACGTAGAATCCTTTTGTTTGGGATGGGTTTTGTTTGTTTGTTTGCTATTAGTATACAGCATGTAAGCCATTAGGAGTGCTCCTAGCTAGCTTTCCTGACAATTTCAGAATAACCTCAGGACCTCAGTATGGCTCCAAAAGATATCACATCCAGCCACGTTTCCTGCTTTGGGCAGTTTATCTCGTGATGTTTTCCCCTTTCCCTTCCACATTTAACTCCTCTCCTCTAAATAATTTATACATTTCTTCCCAATTTTTTACCTGTATTGCATTTTGAGCCAGAAACCCATCCTTTGTTTAATGTCGGCAGCTAGTGAACTGTTTGTTTCCTCCTGTCTCCTTTTCTTTTTCTTGGTATAATTTTCTTTCCGTAAGGGCAGCATCATTAAAAGTTACACAGTGTCTATAACAGCATGGATCCTGTCATATCTCCTTGCTCTTAAACTAAGGAAAAAACATCTCACAGTTGGCAAGCAGTTCCTCCTGGGACCTCTTGGCAAACTGGTAACTATCTTCTGGGGACTTTTCCTAAGCATTTAACAATAGTTAGGCAGAAAGGCAAGTAGACACCAGTGCTTTTATTTGAGTAGAGATTCTTGAGGAGCTCAGACAGTTACGTGAGTACGGTTACGGTACATATCAATACAGTTTCCCCCTCTAATTTTCTCCCTTGGCTCAGTTCCTCAAATTTGAGGGGAGTGCCTTTCCTTATAATTTGTGTTAACAACCCCCTTGTTCCTCCCGCTGTCTTTATCTTTTCTCTCCACTGTAAATTGATTCCAGTGGGAGGGAAGGCAAGATGGTAAATCAGTAAATCGATACTCTCATTTCCACTTTGGTTTTGTTCAACTCTAATTACACTTTATCTTCCTATGGTAGCATATTTTCAAAGTTAAGTCTTATGAATTTCAGTATTTATACATGTACATAAAAGGGAAAAAAACTCCTCTCCCCTTCACTTCACACCTACAAACTAATATTTGCCATAATGAGATAAAGGTAAATCCTTTTCTCAGGAAGATGACTGTGATTACCAAATAACACCATTCATAAATTTGCCTTTTTAGAGATGAGTAAGTGCGTATTGTAGAGAAAGGAAAAATGAAAACATTTTTTTTCCTATTCTTTGGTAAGATCAGTGTGACCAGGTAAAGGCCCCTGGAGGCCTCCTGGTCCAAGAAGAATGCCTTCCTTGCCTTTAAAGGCCCCACGGGCCACAGCTCTCAGCAAAAATAATTATTTAAGCTTGACTGTTCTGACCTCTCTGGGCACATTCAGTTAGTCAGAATTTATGGAGTATATTCCATGTGTATGGCATGGGTTTAGGTGCTAGAGAAAGAATAATACTCAACATCTATTGAGCTCTTATTTAGGAAATGAGCAGGATTCCGGGTGTTTCAGGGTATTTTTCCTGTCGATTCCTGTTGTTATTTCAGAGGGAAGAGGCAAGGATGGATCTTGGGGTAAATCAGATGTGTGTGAGATTTAACCTCTGTGAGCCCTAATCTCCAAAGCAGGAATAATAGTAACACTACCTACTTCACCCGGTTGTAATGGGGATTTGTATAAGTTAATTCAGGTAAAGCGATAGCCAATTCACAGTGCGACAACGCAGAACTATTTTTAAAGTTAAGAAATCAAGAAAGAGGAGTTTCTTCCACATGTCAGTCACAATACTAGGCACTGAGAATACACATGGTTTTTGGAAAGACGGTCATTGGTGATCTTGGTACAGTTTCAGTGAAATAACAGAGGTGGAACCTCCATTGCAGCTGGGTGTGGAATGAATGGAAATTGAAGAGTAGATAAGGAATCCTAATGTCTGTACTCTAACGTGGGTAAGAGAGTCAGATTGAGAGCTGAAAGGGGCTTGGAGTCAGGGAGGGGATGAGAGAGTTTAAGATGATAGAGCCTTGAATACATCTCAGTGCTCATAGACAGACAGAAAGAGATGTGAAGAGTCTGAAGAAACGGGGGGAGTACTGAGTAATCGGTAGGTCAAAGCTGTGCGTAAGCTGGAGACAGTAGGATCCAGAGCATCGGAAAGAAGAGCTGTTTCCTTTTCTATCGTAACCAGAGGAAGGGAGAATTGAGTGGGTCAAACTATAGCTGTTGGGAGTGAATGCTGAGAAGATGCTGAGGCAGTTTTTCTTGGGCTTGTTTTCCCCAAGAAGTTGGGGTAGAGTCATATGCTCAGAGTGGATACGTATAAGGTAAGAAGAAGTGTAGGAGGTTTTAGATATGTGGAAGTTTTTGAATAGTAGCTATCAAGAACTTCAAAATAATTGACCAAGAAAACAAAGATAGATTGCTTCAGCAGAAGACCTAGTTGAAGCTGAGTGCTTTCTCTGTGTCCATTTTTAGTCTCATTCTGGAAACAAATGAATGCCAACCAAATGAGAACAAAAAAGACTATTTATAGTCACTTACAGAGTGACTGTAAGTCACAGGCCGGGGAGTAGGAAAACTTTATAGTGCAAAGTGGAAGACTTGAGGTTACGCTGATTGGAGTCTGTTGGTCTGGAGAGGCTGCAGGCAGGCTAACTAGCAGTGGGTCCTCCTATGTAATTGGTTAGAGGATATTTGGTGTATGACTGTTAGCGTAACTGTTGCCATCTTGGGCCCAGAGAGTTCCTCCTGTCCTTCCACGGACCCTCCCTAAGACCGTACTTTGCAGTAAATCATGTCTCTGTTTGTCAAGGGCTTTGTAGTTAATAGGTATTGGTTTTTTTAAACATTTATTGAATATGTTGCTACCAATTTTTTTAAAAATATTTATTTATTTATTTATTTATTCAGGCTATGCCAGGTCTTAGTTGTGGCACACGGGATCTTTTTTAGTTGCAGCATGCGGGCTTCTTCATTGCGGTATGCAGGATCTAGTTCCTCAACCAGGGATCAAACCCAGGCCCCCTGCATTGGGAGCGCAGAGTCTTACCCACTGGACCATGAGGGAAGTCCCTGTAGTTAATAGATATTGTTTAATGATGATTAAGTCCAGGTGGCCTCTATGCTCTGTTAGCCTCCCAACAATGAAGACCTTCGCTGACTTATTCCTGGCGCCCACAAAACTAGTGACCCATTCATAAATCTTGACTTAGAAATGCACTTCCTCTTTCCAAGATCATACCGCCATACCCTAGGTTAACTATAAAACTGTCCCAATGGCCCCTTGGTGGTGAGGGTGCAGCTTTGAGTGCTTCTGGATTGTCGTCTGCCTGATCCCACCCTGTAAGTCACCTTATAGTAAACTGATCCATCAATTATATGGAGCTGCCTGCCTCATTTTTTGGTCTCAAGATACCTTCTCAGTTTGCTAGGCATTTTTCATTCCCTCTGTCCTCCAACATTTGGATTTCTTTGGCTGGTCTTAAAGTAGGAAACAGGGGCAAAAATTAGGGAATCTGTCAGTTATTAGTCAAGTCCCAGCCACTTAGGGTCAATTGTTATGAAGTTACTGTTTGGCTTCCTGGATTGTTAACAGATATAGCCGTCTGACTTCCTACAAGTCTGCCTTATAGCAGGCTGGCTTCCTGGGCTGGCTATTGTATATAAGAGTTTGGTTTCCTGGGCAGGTTTCTGCAGGTGGTGCGTCAGAGATTCTATTTTACATGTGGTCTGGCCATTGTCTGTCTGTATATTCAGTCTCTCACCAGTTTATCACTATGAAACTTAAAATGGCCTTTTGCTTGGAATCTATTATTCCTTCAGTTAAGAGAATATAGAACTCAGGAGACAGAAGAGACCCAGGAAATAGTCAATGATGGAATGGGCATAAGGACATTTGTAGGAATACACTTCAGGAACTAAAATGGAAATTCAAGCTGCACTGTAAAGGAGAAGTTTTTTTAAAAATTGCTTCATTGTTTTGCACCTTGCATAAGGTAACCCCACTTGCAAGCTGTGGAAGTGGAGCAGCAGGCCAGATGTCTCAGAACGTACAGACTTAAGACATCACCTAGCAAGACTGGAACTGGGATCCCAGGCAGGGTGAGGGCTGTCTCAGCTACCCGAGACTTGATTTCCAGTCCAGTGTCCTCATTTTCATTGATCTAAGAACTGCCCATCATCAAGCATGTTGCACATTTGTCTTTCAAATCTAGAATCAGAGAGTTCAAATAATGCAGGATGTTAACCCAAACCTTCCATGAATTACTCCACAGAGCTGTATAAAACCATAATAAACCTATTGTGAATATCCATTATTCATACTGGCTATTCAGGCTTAAGAGAGCTTAAGGAGAGCTTAAACTTATAACTGTATAACCATAAGGCATGATAAAAGTCATGATTAATGCTATATCAGAATACTCATACTTTTAGGGTTATTGTTACTATTACAGAAATTTCCTTGTTCCCATAAGGTACGCAGGGAGCAGTTTCCCTGCTTAGAGAAACAAGGGTGTATTACCATTGACTGATTATATAGTAAACCTTTACCTTGCCTCTCTTCACATAATGAATCTCTCTTCTCCTTACTGCCTGACGGAAAAATTTAATGGGATGTTTCCCTCCAGTAGTAAAACCACTGAGCCATAGAGAAAGTGTTTTTTGCATCTAATGAAGGAAACACCTTGATACCAGCCAGGAAGAGTCATGACTTCTACATAAATGTTGTGCTGAAGTGAAAAGCTTAACAAAACACTTATTATCAGAAACACAACATTTCTCAAAGTTCTGTCCATGGATGTGTGGTATTTTATGGATCAAAGGTAATCTGAAGTTGCTAATGATCTCAAAGGATGAAAAGGGAAAAAATGGGAACAGGGTTCTGGCCACTGACGCAAGTTCTTCTTTCCCCCTGGTGCTTCTGGACTCACCTGTCAGGTGACCTGGAAGCAATATTAAATAAGTTCTGGAACATCTGGGGTTAGTATGCTTCCATTGTAATAACCATGTAAGGAAATTCTGAGTTCTAGGAAAAGAAGTCAGTAAAAGATCCTTGATTTGAGAGCTCAGGGAGAATCAATATCAAAGTGTAGTGTGGGGTGGTCTGTGTCTTGGCTTTCTGGATGAATTACCTGACACCTAGACCCACAGCCTGGGTGGATGTTGGTAGAGCAGACACCCAGTTCCAGGTCAGATACTTATTGTCATGGGTACCAAAGTCATTCTTAGTCTTTGTGTTGGTTGTTTTATTCAGATATTCATTTATTCATTCAATAAATATTTATAGGAAGCCCACTCTAGACCCAGTACTCTGCTAAGTGTACAGTACGATGCAGAGCAAAACAAACCTGGTCTCCCCCGGGCTTACATGATTCTGAGTAGTGAGTGAACTTCAGAAATAATATTTTTAATATTAGTACTTTTGTATAATGTAAACAGTTAGGGATTCCTTGTTTTTACTGGAGTTTGTTGAACAGGCAGACTATCTTCTACAAATTGAGAACAGTGCTTAAGCATAATTATAGCTTTCCTCACCTCATTTTCATAAAGTTCTTTTTTCATAGCACCAAGGCTCTCCATTTGCACATATACTGAACCCTTTTTTCCAGCTAGGACCCCTGTCAGGATGTGTTATAATGTCAGAGTCTTCAGCTATAGAACACAGTAAGTCCATTACCGCAACAAATCATGGATTGGGGTAGCCCCTTTCAACATTCTTATTGAATGCCTGCTTATTCCGGTGTTTCTTACCTTTTTAAAATTCATGACTCATTTTAATAAACATTAAAATATCACCCTTAATGTCTGAATTTTCACAATAAATTTTGCACTTAAAAAGAGATTAAGGGGACTTCCCTGGTGGTCCAGTGGTTAAGACTCCAGGCTTCCATTGCAGGAGGCACGGGTTCAATCCCTGGTTGGGGAACTAAGATCCCACATACCACACTGTGTGCCAAAAAAAAACAAAGGAATTTAAAAAAATAAGTAAATAATACACTGCAATTTTAAGAATATTTTTTTCAAACTATACATACAACTCCCCACCCTACCCCTAAGAATTAGTCTTATAAAGCATATGAATGTCTTTGTAGATTACAGTAACTGCCCTTCTTCATATTTTTTTAAAATGTTAAAAAAAAGTCATGCGGGGCTTCCCTGGTGGCGCAGTGGTTGAGAGTCCGCCTGCCGATGCAGGGGACACGGGTTCGTGCCCCGGTCCGGGAAGATCCCACATGCCGCAGAGCGGCTGGTCCCGTGAGCCATGGCCGCTGAGCCTGCGTGTCCAGAGCCTTTGCTCCGCAACGGGAGAGGCCACAGCAGTGAGAGGCCCGCATACCGCAAAAAAAAAAAAAAAAATCATGGGTACACAAAGAGACCGAGATTTCAGGTATCCTAAAATAGCAAGTCAACCCAATAGAAATTTACTATACTTTTTTTTATAAAAAGGCCTTTAAGGTGCATTTTTTTTCTTTCCCATTGTAATTATCTCTTTAACTCCAAATGTCATGAATTAGCCATATGGGAGAAACTTAGACCAGAAGATGGTCTGCTATTTTTGTATTTCCTACAATGGCCTCTTAGCTGTTTTTGAGGCTGTGTAAATCCTTTCGCACACTGGGTTTTGGCTAAATCAAAACAGGTAGTAGATCCTTTTATCTTAGCATTTCAGAAACCAGTAACATATATCACATACCAGGAGCATGTCTTTTGCAATTTTTCACAAGCGTCATGTTTGAAGGTTGAACTACATGCAGTCAATTGCACTGTTAAAAATTTAATGTCTTTGCCTGCAGACATCATATTATACCAGTATATAATTGTACCAGTATATTAACTTCATGGTGCATTAAACCTCCGCGTTTGAGGGTCATGAACTTAAAGTTCAATATGATTAATATATGAGCCTTTTATTTTAAAGATAACTTTTACTTTGATTTTACAGGCTTTTTCCCATGATGTATAAAATCATTTACATAAGCTACGTTAATGCTAAAACGCACCACCATTCTTGCATTGCACATTCCATATAGGACTAACTACTGTTTAAAAAAGCACTTGGTATTTGTGGCAAAATTTTTAAAAATCTATTCCTTTTTGATTTAAAAATTTTAAATATTAGGGCAGCATAGGGAGAAAAAGAACTACCAAATAGCAGTTGTAGTCAACAAAGTAGCATTTATTTAGAATGTTGAAGCACATTTAAATCCTGAATCAAGAAGAGATCAATCACTGTCTCAGGCAGAATGCCTAGGAGGGCGCGCCTGGAAGGAGTTCACCAGGGTGCCCATCAGAGGCAGATGTGTGTCCAGATGCCGACAGTCACGCCCAGATCTAGAGGATGCTCATCCCT
The DNA here is from genome assembly GCF_008692025.1 of Phocoena sinus. Taxonomy (NCBI): domain Eukaryota; kingdom Metazoa; phylum Chordata; class Mammalia; order Artiodactyla; family Phocoenidae; genus Phocoena; species Phocoena sinus. The sequence goes on from NC_045771.1 coordinate 10,979,208, forward strand.
AGGCCCAAGATGTTTAGAAGGAAAAACAATCTGCCAAGATGGTTTCTTCATCCCTTGACAGGGAAACGGGGACTCGGATGGGTTGTTTGTATCTCTGGGCTTATTTGGAAGGATAAGACTTCTGTGGAATAAGGGCCAGAATAGAGAGGTTTTAGCAGATTCAGGCCCACCATGACTTGGCCCCAACCCACAGTCCTGCAGTGCATACTGTAGGAAATGCCCCTTTGATTCTGAAGAAAGGAAACAGACATCAATCACTGCCATGTCCATCAATACATAGAAAATGGGACACTGTAGCACTAGTAGAATGTAACTGACACAGGAGGCTTCCCGGCCACTGCTCAGAAGTGAACCCCCCACAAGGCCAGATCAGAGACAGATGTTATTCCAGATCCATCAGGTGGCCGCAAGTGCCCAAGGAGAAGCCGATCTGTAGTCACTCCCTGGCAAAGCTCTACTACTCAGTGTAGAGAAGAGAGACATCACAACTGTGTCCATCATCCCTGCAGCAAGGGATCTGCCAGTAATCAGAGGACATCACAGGCATTGTAGTGAGCATTCATGAGTGAGGTCCAAAGGAGCCCAGATCAAATACATTTTTTTTCCAGATGACTGAGATGAAGAATATGGAAAGAGATATTAACTGCCCCAGATTGTTTCTTGAAAAAATGTCTGATTAAGAGTAGAAAAGTGAGAAGTCAGAGTTGTAACCATCAAGAGGGTGGTTTGGCATGCTTCATCCACTCCTGATGGGACCAAAATGTGTAGCTTAGACCCTGCTCATCAGCAAGGCACAACGAGCGCCAGAACCAGAGGTGCCTCCCCGTGAACCCTCTCACCGACTAGATGCCATGTGTCGTCGGAGGAACGGGGGAAGCCATGGATCTTCACTCTGTCAGCCTAGATGCTTGCGGGGAACGTATGGGATTGTTTACTTCTTAATTGCTAATACAGAAAAGACATTCTCAAGCTACTTCTGTATGTATATACTTGTGATTTAACAGTTTTTAAAAATAAGTTCAATTTTAGTAATGACTGTTTTTACCAAATAGATTAGAAAGCTGTAAATCTGCCCATATCATGCCAAATAAGTATCACTTCTGAACCTGCAGCTTTGATGTAACTTTAGCTTGTAAGAACTGTATAGCTCAGTTTTTAAGGAATGATTTTTTTTTCAACATAACAAAAAATTTGCCATTCTCCATCCCTCCCTCCAAATATTTTTTTATAAAAATGTTATAATCATCTGATTTGGGTAAAATTGATGTCAGATATTTTGAAACATTAATTTTCATTCTGAAAGTTGCAAATATAGCCATTCATTTCAAATGATTTTTTTTTCATGTTCTCTAATGATAGAGATCAATTTCTCTAGAATTACAAATAAAGCCTCTGTCATTTAAGTCTTTCTTCTATACCATGAAATAATCTTTCCATATTAAAAGTGAATGTAGATTCGCTGAATTTCACTTTAATTTTTATCTAATGCGTTTTCTATAGATATAGCAAAATGTTTTTACTAAAAAGCCCAGTATTGAACCATGTCCGAGCAGCTAAGCCTGTTGGCTCAAGTTCTTTCTCCTTTGTCTAGACTGTTAGTACTACTTTATTAAACAGTGGCTAACACTGACAATAAGAGAAACACTCCTATAGACAGTGTTTTATGAGGGAATTAGTGCATCATCTAAATAAGAAAATGCAGTAAAAAGTTCTTAGGTTAAGCCCTTTATGCTCTGCTTCCCTGCTCTGTGGCTTCTTTGAAGATAAAGGATGAGAAACTGCTGACTCAGTTTTGCTGCTGGCCTGAAACCTACAACATTGGTCAGTCTACAAGAATCACTTTTTTCTCTTTTGTGACTGGGCTTTAGAAACATTTAGGTAACATCGCTACATTTCAGGCAACTTAAATATTCACTATGTAGCTCAAAAATCATTTAACTTTATCAGCCAATCTGAAAATGGTCCTGGGGAGCCCATCAATGTGTTGGTCCCAGAGTTTGACTGTGTGAAAGCAGAAAGCACACCAAGCTGGAAGTCAGTAGACTTGGATTCTGGTGCTGGGCGTACCTTAGGTCAACGAGGTATCTTGAATTGGCTTCCCAGTCTTGACTTGAAGGGATTGGATATTAGACCAGTGGTTCTCGGACTACATTCTCTGAAGCTCTGACTCCTAGCAGTTTCTGTAAGGCCACCTTAGTTTGGGAGTGGGGGTAAAGCCAAATGGACAGAGCTCTGAGCCTAGTATCCTAACTGGTCAAAGTAGGAGCAGCTCCATTTTTTATCTTTGTCAAACCACTGAGCTAGATCATAGATAAGGTCCCTTCCAGATTAGAAATTCTTTGATAAAAGAAGTTAGACCAAGTCACATACCTGATGGGGAGAAAAAGACATTTGCATATTTAATGTGTGAGGTAGAAAGTACATGCCACCACTCCAGTAATATAGTAAATGCTAAATAGAAAGTTTTATATTTGAGCTTGGTATAATATAATATGCAACTCTGTATGCAAATAGTTAATGCAGAGAAGGTTCATCAAGAAAAGAGAAAAGTAAAAGCTGTCAGCAGTAAAGGATCCATGGTATGAATATTGAAAAATGGATTATTATAACTAAAGTAGGAGGGAATATATTGTGAATTAAAGTAGCTTGCTTTTAAGAATGGCTAATATTTTCAGACTTATTAGAATAGTGATATGGTAAGATGCCCACTGTTTCTAATATGAAATATTATCACTGTATATCAGTGAGGGGAAATTAAAAATGGAAATAGGTCATGATGAAATATATTAGGAGCAAGCATATATATTTATACATTTATGGACAGAGTCTTAAAACAGTGTTTTATTACCTTTGCTATAACAAATCATTTCTGTTAATAATAAAGCATTTGAGTTAAATGCTGTTTTCCTAAAAGACAGTGGTCAGACTTTCACTAAATGAAATTCTGTTCTAAAAATAGCCCCATAATTGAATGAACTTTGTTTTGATGGTAAACACTCATCTGCTATTTCTGTTTTGTAAATATTTTTCAACAAGGCAGTGAAAAGCCACTGTGACCACTGGGATTTCATTTTCAAGAGTCTCACAGAGGTTCAGGCTGAGAGGTGTCAGAAGTCCAGTTGTATTGATGTCCCTGGTAGGTAAAAGCAGGGGACAGGGTGGGAGGGGAGGTCTGGAGAAACTGGAGTTGACATCTAATCCAGAGGGGAACAGGTGGTAGAGCCAAAGAGGAAAGCAGGTTACCATGCAAGGCCCTGGGCAGCAGGGAAGATGCCTTCGAGAGAGAAGTGGGTATTTCATCAGCAAGGTGTCCCCTCAGGGGAGCAGTTGGTCTGACTAAAGCTATTTGTAATGAGGTGGATAGACCTAGAGTCTGTCATACAGAGTGAAGTAAGTCAGAAAGAGAAAGACAAATACCGTATGCTAACACATGTATATGGAATTTAAGAAAAAAAAAAATGTCATGAAGAACCTAGGGGTAAGACAGGAATAAAGACGCAGACCTACGAGAGAATGGACTTGAGGATATGGGGAGGGGGAAGGGTAAGCTGTGACAAAGCGAGAGAGAGGCATGGACATATATGCACTACCAAACGTAAAATAGATAGCTAGTGGGAAGCAGCCGCATAGCACAGGGAGATCAGCTCCGTGCTTTGTGACCACCTAGAGGGGTGGGATAGGGAGGGTGGGAGGGAGGGAGACGCAAGAGGGAAGAGATATGGGAACATATGTAGATGTATAACTGATTCACTTTGTTATAAAGCAGAAACTGACACACCATTGTAAAGCAATTATACTCCAATTAATTAAAAAAAAAAAAAGATTGAGCCAGAATCTTGGAGGGATTTACATGGCATATCTTTCAGAACTTCAGGAGCTTTTGTAAACTCAAAGACTCAGAGTCCTTGGATTAATTTAACTAGGTCTTCCCCAGCCACATATAGAGAAGCAACTTCTAATGGCAGCTACTCTTCATTCCTGAGATTTATCAGTATATGCGGGGATGTTTCTAACCTGCCTAGGTGGTGGAAATAGTTTTTTTTCACATACTGGTGTGGGTGTCGGAGTGAGGGTATGTGTAAATATATGTGATATTATAGGTGTTTTCAAAAATACCCTCAGTGTAACATAATAGGGGCACCTTGTGTTCAGAATTTGTAAACCTTTCTCCACAGTGGTTCTGTTCGTCCCTCTAAGGGGGCATTCCTTCTTCACATGGGTTATATGAAAATCCATGCCATTCTTTTTTTTTCCCATTTATTATTTTAAAAAATGTAACAAGAAAATTTTAATTTACATGCATGCACGTATTTTCCCAGTTGTGATCAATGTATATAGTTTGAAATGCGACTTTTTCTCTTACATGTCTGTTAGGAAATTTTTCTATATTGCTGCAGTCTTCATTTTTAATGACTATCATATTTATCAAACTTAAGTAACATACACTATTAGCTTGGCATTAAAACATTGTAAGAAACTTACTTTTAACTAAATCAGAAAGCATTTTTGTCTGACGTGGCATCCCAGAGCAGTAACGGTGGATTGTAAAGCAGACTTACCAGGCCTTCAACCCCTTTTAGAGCCGCCTGGCTTTATTTGCGTGGATGCCTCGGAACTTGCCCTCTCTGATGTCACAAGCCAAAATGTGTCTTTGCCTTTATGATTTCCACACTTTCGCCACTTCCATCTATACCCAAGGTGACAGCTTTAATCCACATCCTACACATAACATACTGTAGCTAGTTGAAATCCATATGGTTATTGATAAGGTTAATAGACGTCTTCACCAATCATAACAACATATATCCTAGTTGTTACAGATGTCAGATCAGCTTATACATGAGGTATAAAATAGGCTGGCTCATAGACTGGTTTAATCAAATCTTATACAAGTGAGTTACGTCCTTCAAAGCAGTTTTTGGGGGTGCCACCATCTTTTTCCAACCCAACACATTTCAATCTTCTAATCTCGTCCCTCTTTCTCAAGTCATACATAGGAAGAGGTGCAGCGTCCTGTAACAGTTCTCCCAATATGTTTATGCCTCTTTCTGAGCATAATGTTTGTATGGCTTTTTTTATTTGTCTGTCTGTTGGGGGTTATCTGGCTTGACTGGTAAATTCTAAAAGAACATGGATTGTGTGGCTATCACCTGCAGGTTTGAGATTGAGGTTAAGTAATTATACTTTGCTACCTCACATATTTTCTTTCTTCACTTTCTGCGCCATTTCCATTTGTTTGATGTACTTATAATAATCTCTGTTGACATTTGAAGGATAGAAGCAAATGCCACTTTAAAGCTTCCTCCGTGCAGATGAAATGATGATAATAATACAACAGATTTTCAGTACTTGCATGGAGAAGTCAAAGCCCTGCACAGACAGACATTAACTCATTCACCTTTACAACAGCTGCATTAGAGATAACTGTGGACAGGTATTATTGGCACTTTGCACATAGATGCTGAGGTCACCTAAGGAACTTTCAGCAAAAGCCATAGCATATTATAGTGGAAAATTCAACCCTGTTCTCAGGGTTGGCACTGAGGCCAGCGGCACAAGATGGCTTGCCCAGTGTTCTACAGCCAGTCAGCAACAGATTGGGATGGTTTCTGCCATATATAGCCATCATTCTCCCACTTGTGTGAATGTTTTTAGGGCATGCCAGTGTCCACAGGTGGCAAGGCAGGGCCCCAGGAGGTGAAGGAAACAGAGCAAAGTAAATCAACTCAGAGCAGCCTTTGGACAGATTAGCATCCCCCTCTTTGCATGTACATTTAAATCTGATACAGACTTTTCACAATGAAAATTTTTGGCCAGTTCTACACAGATCATTCATTTTGCCACTAATAATGAATGTAAATAGGTCACATTTTATGGATTTGGACTGCCCTTTTTATTTCATAAACCCAGTAAGTTTTTTGTGTTTTTGGTTTTTTTTGGATTTTCCCTAAAAACAACTCTGATGGACTCTTTAACTGCAACATGGGGCCTGGGAGTAGAATTTAGTGCTAATGATATAACACATTTTCTTTCTAACAAAGAAAAATAATAACAAATTTTGTTTGCTTTGGAGAAGCCTGAACATTTGAGAGTGCTATTGCTGGGAGATGTTTTCCAACTGGCCAAATTAGCTTTGATTCCTCCAAGCAGCAGCGTTTTCTTGGTCTGATTGATTGTTTTCTGGACAGCAGGCTGAGTCATAGCACAGGAAATGTGAAGATGGAAGAATAATTGAACATCAGAAGCCTTCTAATGACTGCCAGCCCTGATCCAAGGGCAAGGAGAATGTGTGACTTGTGAGAGATGAAGATAAATGCAGCCACTTTCAAACAGAATTATAAGAGCCCTTCCTTAGACACCTGAGTTCAAGAAAGGATTAGTTGTCAAGATAGAGAGGTGACCAGTGAGTGCTCACCTTGGGAGGAGTCTTTGGCAGATCAGGATTTTGAGAGATAATGTCCTAAAAGAAAGCAAAGCTGAGGGCTTGTTATCAGAGCCTGCATAACAATGAATAAGTCTCCTCTTATCATTTTCCCAGGCACTGAGACGTTCTGGTACATAATTTGGGTTAATTTTCAGGTCCCCCTGCATCAATAAGTGTAAGTAGAGGTTACCCTTGGTGAGCTTCAATAAGTTGACAAAGGAAGGACTCTTTCCCACATACCAGGCTGAGCCCTCTGCATCTCTCTTAGGCTCTTCCAAGAAGCTGTGATGCAGATATCACTGGCTAGGTGACTTCTCCTAAATTTGGCATGCATTTTTTTCAATTAGGATTTATTTTAATGCGCTTCAAATCAGTGAGCATTTCTTGCTTTCCTTTTTTTTTTCTTGGCATATAATTGCTTTACAGTGTTGTGTTAGTTTCTGCTGTACAGTGACGTGAATCAGCTCTATGTATACCTGTATCCCCTCCCACTTAGACCTCCCTTCCACCCCCATCTAGGTCGTCACAGAGCACCGAGCTGAGCTTCCTGTGCTTTATAGCATGTTCCCACTAGCTGTCTACTTTACGCATGATAACGGCATCACTTCAGTTTGGGGGGAATCAAGGTGAACAAGACAAAAACACTTTCCGTCCACAAGTTCTTAGCCTATTTCCTAAATTTTTGTCCAAATTTTAATATTGAATTTTAATGTTGAAACATTTCAAACCTACAGAAAATTTTAATAATACAGCAAAATCTATACTCTTTTCACCCAGATTTATTAGCTGTTAACATTCTTCTATATTTCCTTTTCTCTGTGTGTGTATTTAGCTTTCTGAACCAGTTGAGACTATGCTGAATACATGATATTTAACCCCTGAAGTTCTTCAGTTTGTACCTCCTAAAAGAAAAGATATTTTTCCTACAAAACTACAGTGCTATTATCTATTCCAAGAAAATAACACTGATAGAACAGCGTTATGCAGTCTGTATTCATATTCCTTAGTTTTACCTGTAATGCTCTTTATAACTTTTTTAAAATCTACTAAAAAAACCATGCATTGTTTTTAGTTGTCCGCTTAGCCTCTTTTAATCCAGAAAATCTCTTTTCAGTCTTCCTTGACACTGACGCTTTTGAATAGCTCAGGCCTGCTGACTTGTCAAGCGCTTCCCATTCTGCATTGGTCTGACAGTTTCCCCGTGATTATATTCAGCTTAAGCCTTTTTGGCAAAAATTATTACAATAAATGATGCTGTATTCATCCCTTCATCATATCAGAAGGCACATAATGTCAGTTTGTCCTTTTACTGGTGACGCTAAGCTCGATCATTTGGTTAAGATGATATTATTATTTTAATTAAAAGTACTACATGGACTTTAGTTGGAGACTGTAAATACCCTGCTCCCCAACATTTCACCCTGTGGCTTTAGCAGCCACTGATGTTCCTGGCCTGAACCAGTTATTACACTGGAAGCTGCAAAATGGTGCCTTGCTGATATTCTTATTCTGTTGCTCATTCCTTTAGTAGTTGGCAGTCTTCCGTAAAGAAGAGATTTTCCTCTCTCCACATGCCTTTGGGGATTCTGTTTATCACTGAATGTGTTATTTGCATCACTCTCAGTATTCTTCTCTATCTCAAAGTGCCCTAAATTTTTCTGAGCACTCTTTTGTTTTCTGGAACAAGGTGTTTCAGACTCACCCTGTACTTTGCCTGCCATAGAAGAGGCGTCTAAATGGCCAACTTTTAATACAAAGTATATTCTAAGGAAGCAATCAAGCCACTTATAAATGGAAAAGAATTATTAATTCAGCCTATAGTGAGATATAGAATCAAAGAGAGATGCACAAACTAGAAGATGATATTTGACTTTAGCCTTGAAGGACACAACAAGCATAGAAAAGACTGGGTAAGTTCCAAAAGGAGGGGAGACAGCAAAACTTTTCACGGGGATAGGAAGTTCCTGATCTTTTTTTTTTTTTTTAGTTGAAAAAAGTATTTTAATAGTCTCTTCAGATAATTTTACATTGGGATATAGTTGATTTACAATATTAGTTTCAGGGGTACAGCAAAGTGATTCAGTTATACATATATCCATTCTTTTTCAGATTCTTTTCCCATATAGGTTACTACAGAGTATTGTGGCGAGTTCCCTGTGCTATACAGTAGGTCCTTGTTGATTATCTATCTTATATACAGTAGTGTGTATATGTTAATCCGAAACTCCTAATTTATCCCTCCCCCAACCTTTCCCTTTGGTAACCATAAGTTTGTTTTCAGAGTCTGTGAGTCTGTTTCTGTTTTGTAGATAAGTTCATCTGTATCATCTTTTTAGATTCTATGTATAAGTGATGTCATATGATATCTGTCTTTGTTTTACTTCACTTAGTATGATGATCTCTAGGTCCATCCGTGTCCCTGCAAATGACATTATTTTGTTCTTTTTTATGGCTGAGTAATACTCCATTGTATTTATGTACCACATCTTTTTTATCCATTCTTCTGTCGATGGACATTTAGGTTGCTTCCATGTCTTGGCTATTGTAAATAGTGCTGCTGTGATCATTAGGGTGCATGTATCTTTTCAAATTATGGTTACCTCCAGATATATGCCCAGGAGTGGGATTGCTGGATCATATTGTAGTTCTATTTTTAGTTTTTTAAGGAACCTCCTCTGTACTGTTCTCCATAGTGGTAACAGTGTAGGAGGGTTCCCTTTTCTCCACATCCTCTCCAGCATTTATTGTTTGTAGACTTTTTGATGATGGCCATTCTGACTGGTGTGAGGTGATACCTCATTATAATTTTGATTTGCATTTCTCTAGTGATGTGGAGCATCTTCTCATGTGCTTTTTGGCTATCTGTATGTCTTCTTTGGAGAAATGTCTATTTAGATCTTCTGCCCATTTTTTGATTGGGTTGGTTGGTTGTTTTGATATTGAGCTGTTTCTGTATTTTGGAGATTAACCCCTTGTCAGTCACTTCGTTTGCAAATATTTTCTGCCATTCTGTGGGTTGTCTTTTCGTCCTGTTTACGGTTTCCTTTGCTGTGCAAAAGCTTTTAAGTTTAATTAGGTCCCATAAATAAAACTGTTTATTTTTGTTTTTATTTTCATTACTCTAGGAGGTGTATCCAAAAAGGTATTGCTGTGATTTATGTCAAGAGTGTTCTGCCTATGTTTTCCTCTAAGAGTTTTGTAGTATCTGGTCTTACATTTAGGTTTATTAAGGGAATAGCAAGTAGCATGGGGTGGCTGGCAAGTAGGTTATAGGGGAGGAGCTAGATGATGAAGGGCCTTAATGTCAGGCCATGATGTTTAGGGTGGGAGGCAGGGAGGTTATAGGCAACTGGAGTCCATGAGTAATTCTTTCACATGAGAGAGACATGATCAGACAAGACATTTAGAGGAGTGGGAAGGAGAGGTGACGATTTGGGGTAAGGAGTACAATTAAAGGACTATCTGCTACATGTCCAGGAAGGAGTCATTATATTCATTACAGGATGTATTGATAATATATACCCTATTCGTAATTTTATGTTAGGTTTGTTTAAATTTTGCAGTTTCAGGATTTTTTTCTACAGTTTTGCTACATATTTTTAAACTTTCAACTTGAAGGGCAGAGGACTCAGTCTCTCTCACTGCTGAGCACATGTTAAGTATCTGAGTGTTTCTTGATCCATTCCTATAATAAGGGGAAATCATTTCAAATGGATTTGATATGCTTACTTTAAATGTAATAGTACCTTTATAACATGAGACTCTATCACTCCATATCTGCAGGTGAAATGAAAATCAGTATCTGTATAATTAAATAATGTTCCTCTGGAGAAACAGACAATTGAATCTTAAATATAGTTCCCACCTCAGTAACCTAGAATCTGTACTGTGTAATCAATACAGTAACCATTAGCTACTTATTGCTCTTCAACACTTAAAATGTGACTTGTCCAAATTAAGATATGCTGCAAGTATATATACATACCAGATTTCAAAGACTTAGTATGAAAAAGTAAAACATCTCGATAAGACATGTTAAAATGATAATATTTTAGGTATATTGGATTAAATTAATATAAAATGGCTCACTCTCAGCACTTTTATTCAACATAGTGTTGGAAGTCCTAGCCAGAACAATTAATTAAGCAAGAAAAAAAAAGGCATCCAAGTTGGAAAGGAAAAAGTAAAACTGTTACTATTTGCAGATGACATGATTATTACATGGAGAAAACCCTAAGACTTCACCAAAAAAGTGTTAGAACTAATAAATGAATTCAGTAAAGTTGTAGGATACAAAAATCAATATAAAAAATTTGTTCTGCTTCCATGTACTAATAATGAATTATCAGAAAGAGGAATTAAGAAAATCTCATTTACAGTTTCATAAAACATTAAATACCTAGAAATAAATTTAAACAAGGAGGTGAAAGATCTCTACACTGAAGACTATAAGACATTGTTAAAAGAAATTGAAGACTAAAATAAATCAAAAGATGATATTCCACACACATGGATTGGAAGAATATTGTTAAAATGTTCATACTACTCAGGGAATGCAATGAATTTTCTATCAAAATTCCAGTGGCATTTTTCACAAACATAGAACAAACAATCATAAAATTTGTATGGAACCACAAAAGACCTTGAATTGCCAAAGCAATCTTAGGAACAAAGCTGGGGGAGGACCTTCAAGATGGCAGAGCAATAAGACGCGGAGATCACCTTCCTCCCCACAAATACATCAGAAATGCATCTATATGTGGAACAACTCCTACAGAACACCTACTGAATGCTGGCAGAGGACCTCAGGCTTCCCAAAAGGCAAAAAACTCCCCACGTACCTGGGTAGTGCAAAAGAAAAAAGGAAAAACAGAGACAAAAGAATAGAGATGGGACCTGCACCTCTAGGAGGGAGCTGTGAAGGGGAAAAGTTTCCACACACTAGGAAGCCCCTTCTCGGGCAGAGACTGCAGGTGGCGGAGGGGGAAGCTTCAGAGCCATGGAGGAGAGCACAGCAACAGGGGTGCAGAGGGCAAAGCAGAGAGATTCTTGCACAGAAGATAGGAGCCAACCAGCACTCACCAGCCTGAGAGGCTTGTTTGCTTACCCACTGGGGCAGATGGGGGCTGGGAGCTGAGGCTCTGGCTTTGGACGTCAGACCCCAGGGAGAGGACTGGCTGCATGAACACAGCCTGAAGGGGGCCAGTGCGCCACAGCTAGCCAGGAAGGAGTCTGGGAAAAAGTCTGGAACTGCCAAAGAGGCAAGAGACCATTGTTTCAGGGTGCACAAGGAGAGGGGATTCAGAGCACTGCCTAAACGAGCTCCAGAGATGGGTGTGAGCCGTGGCTATCAGTGCAGATACCAGAGATGGGCATGAAACACTAACAGTGCTGCTGCAGCCACCAAGAATCCTGTGTGCAAGCACAGGTCACTATCCACACCTCTCTTCCCAGGAGCCTGTGCAGCCCGCCACTGCCAGGGTCCCATGATCCAGGGACAACTTCCCTGGGAAAACACACAGCATGCCTCAGACTGCTGCAACATCACGCTGGCCTCTGCTGTGGCAGGCTCGCCCTGCATTCTGTACCCCTCCCTCCCCCCAGGCCTGAGAGCCCCCTAATCAGCTGCTCCTTTAACCCCGTCCTGTCTGGGTGAAAAACAATCGCCCTCAGGTGACCTACACGCAGAGGCAGGTCCAAATCGACAGCTGAGCCCCGGGAGCTGTGAGAACAAAGAAGAGAAAGGGAAATCTCTCCCAGCAGCCTCAGGAGCACCGGATTAAATCTCCACAGTCAACTTGATGTACCTGCATCTGTGGAATACCTAAACAGACAACAAATCATCCCAAAACTGAGGCAGTGGACTTTGGGAGCAGCTGTAGACTTGGGGTTCGCTTTGTGTCTAATTTGTTTCTAGTTTTATGTTTATCTTAGTTTAGTATTTAGAGCTTATTATCATTGGTAGATTTGTTTATTGCTTTGGTTGCTCTCTTATTTTTTTATATCTCTATATATTATTAACTTTTTCTCTTTTTGTGAGTGTGTATGTGTATGCTTCTTTGTGTGATTTTGTCTGTATAGGTTCACTTTTACCATCTGTCCTACGGTTCTGTCTGATATTTTTTAGTATACTTTTTAGTGCTTGTTATTATTGGTGGATCTGTGTATTGGTTTGGTTGCTCTATTCTTTTTATTTTTAATTTTTTAATTTTTTATTTTAATAACTTTATTTTTTCCTTCTTTCTTTTTTTCTCTTCTCCCTTTTCTTCTGAGCTGTGTGGCTGACAGGGTCTTGCTGCTCCGCTGGGGTGTCAGACATGAGCCTCTGACGTGGGAGAGCCAAGTTGAGGACATTGCTCCACCACAGACCTCCCAGCCCCTCATAATATCAATCAGCAAGAATTCTCCCAGAGATCTCCATCTCAATGCCAAGACCCAGCTCCACTTCAATGACCAGCAAGCTCCAGTGCTAGACACCCCATGCCAAACAACTAGCAGGACAGGAACACAGCCCCACCCATTAGCAGAGAGGCTACCTAAAATCATAAGGTCACAGACACCCCAAAACACACTACCGGACGCAGTCCTGCCCACCAGAACACAGGCACCAGTCCCCTCCACCAGGAAGCCAACACAACCCACTGAACCAACCTTACCCATTGGGGGCACACACCAAAAACAACAGGAACTACAAACCTGCAGCCTGTGAAACACAGTAAGGCAGGCAAAATGAGAAGACAGAGAAACACACAGCAGATGAAGGAGCAAGGTAAAAACCCACCAGACCAAACAAATGAAGAGGAAATAGGCAGCCTACCTGAAAAAGTATTCATAGTAATGATAGTAAGAGGATCCAAAATCTTGGAAATAGAATGGTGAAGATACAAGAAACGTTTAAAAAGGACCTAAAAGAACTAAAGAGCAAACAAACAATGATGACCAACACAATAAGTGAAATTAAACATACTCTAGAAGGAATCAATAGCAGAATAACTGAGGCAGAAGAACGGATAAGTGACCTGGAAGATAAAATAGTGGAAATAACTATTGCAGAGCAGAATAAAGAAAAAAGAATGAAAAGAATTGAGGACAGTCTCAGAGACCTCTGGGACAACATTAAATGCACCAACATTCAAATTACAGGGTTCCCAGAAGAAGAAGAAAGGGATTGAGAAAATACTTGAAGAGATTATACTTGAAAACTTCACTAATACAGGAAAAAAAATAGTCACCCAAGTCCAAGAAGCACAGAGAGTTCCATACAGGATGAATCCAAGGAGAAACATGCCAAGACACATATTAATCAAACTATCAAAAATTAAATACAAAGAAAAATATTAAAAGCAGCAAGGGAAAAGCAACAAATAACATACAAGGGAATCCCCATAAGGTTAACAGCTGATCTTTCAGCAGAAACTCTGCAAGCCAGAAGGGAGTGGCAGGACATATTTAAAGTGATGAAAGGGGAAAACCTACAACCAAGATTACTCTACCCAGCAAGGATCTCATTCAAATTCGATGGAGAAATTAAAACCTTTACAGACAGGCAAATGCTAAGAGAATTCAGCACCACCAAACCTGCTTTACAACAAATGCTAAAGGAACTTTTCTAGGCAGGAAACACAAGAGAAGGAAAAGACCTACAAATACAAACACAAAACAATTAAGGAAATGGTAATAGGAGCATACATATCGATAATTACCTTACATGTAAATGGATGAAATGCTCCAACCAAAAGACATAGACTGGCTGAATGGATCCCAAAACACGACCTGTGTCTATGCTGTCTACAAGAGACCCATTTCAAACCTACAGACACATACAGACTGAAAGTGAGGGGATGGAAAAAGATATTCCATGCAAATGTAAATCAGAAGAAAGCTGGAGTGGCAATTCTCATATCAGACAAAATAGACTTTAAAATAAAGACTATTACAAGAGACAAAGAAGGACACTACATAATGATCAAGGGATCGATCCAAGAAGAAGATACAACAATTGTAAATATTTATGCTCCCAACATAGGAGCACCTTAATACAAAAGGCAAATGATAACAGCCATAAAGGGGAAATCGACAGTAACACGATCATAGTAGGGGACTTTACCACCCCACTTTCACCAGTGGACAGATTGATCATCCAAAATGAAAATAAATAAGGAAACACAAGCTTTAAATGACACATTAAACAAGATGGACTTCGTTGATATTTATAGGACATTCCATCCAAAAAAAGCAAAATACACCTTCTTCTCAAGTGCTCATGGAGCATTCTCCAGGATAGACCATATCTTAGGTCACAAATCAAGCCTTGGTAAATTTTAGAAACTTGAAATCATATCAAGTATCTTTTCTGACCACAACACTGTAAGACTAGATATCAGTTACAGGAAAAAAAACTGTAAAAAATACAAACACATGGAGGCTAAACAACACACTAGTAAATAACCAAGAGACCACTGAAGAAATCAAAGAAGAAATCAAAAATACCTAGAAACAAACAACAATGAAAACACAATGACCCAAAACCTATGGGATGAAGCAAAAGCAGTTCTAAGGGGGAAGTTTATAGCAATACAATCCTACCTCAAGAAATAAGAAACATCTCAAATAAACAACCTAACCTTACACCTAAAGCAATTAGAGAAAGAAGAACAAAAAACCACACAGTTAGCAGGAGGAAAGAAACCATAATGATCAGATCAGAAATAAAAAGAAATGAAGGACACAATAGCAAAGATCAATAAAATTAAAAGCTGGTTATTTGAAGATAAACAAAATTGATAAACCATTAGCCAGACTGATCAGGAAAAAATGGGGGAAGACTCAAATGAACAGAATTAGAAATGAAAAAGGAGAAGCAACAACTGACACTGCAGAAATACAAAGGATCATGAGAGATTACTACAAGCAACTCTATGCCAATAAAATGGACAACCTGGAGAAAAATGGACAAATTCTTAAAATGCACAACCTTCTGAGACTAAACCAGGAAGAAACAAAATATAAACAGACCAATCACGAGCACTGAAATTGAAACTGTGATTTAAAATCTTCCAACAAAGAACAGCCCAGGACCAGATGTCTTCACAGGCAAAATCTATAAAACATTTAGAGAAGAGCTAACACCTATACTTCTCAAACTCTTCAAAACATGGCAGGGGGAGGAACACTCCCAAACACATTCTACGAGACCACCATCACCCTGATACCAAAACCAGACAAAGATGTCACAAAGAAAGAAAACTACAGGCCAATATCACTGATGAACATAGATGCAAAAATCCTCAACAAAATATTAGCAAACAGAATCTAGCAGCACATTAGAAGGATAATACACCATGATAAAGTGGGGTTTATCCCAGGAATGCAAGGATTCTTCAATGTATGCAAATCATTAATGTGATACCCCATAGTAACAAATTGAATAAAAACCATATGATCATCTCAATAGATGCAGAAAAAGCTTTCGACAAAATTCAACAACCATTAATGATAAAAACTCTCCAGAAAGTAGGCATAGAGGGTACTTAACATAATAAAGGCCATATATGACAAACCCACAGCCAACATCATTCTCAATGGTGAAAAACTGAAGCCATTTCCACTAAGATCAGGAACAAGACAAGGTTTCCCATTCTCACCACTATTATTGAACATAGTTTTGGAAGTTTTAGCCACAGCAATCAGAGACGAAAAAGAAAGAAAAAGAATCCAAATTGGAAAAGAGGTAAAGCTGTCACTGTTTGCCGATAACATGATACTATACATACAGAATCCTAAAGATGCCACCAGAAAACTACTAGAGCTAATCAATGAATTTGGTAAAGTAGCAGGATGCAAAATTAATGCACAGAAATCTCTTGCATTCCTATACACTAATGATGAAAAATCTGAAAGAAATTAAGGAAACACTCCCATTTACCATTGCAACAAAAAGAATAAAATACCTAGGAATAAATCTACCTAAGTAGACAAAAGACCTGTATGCAGAAAACTATAAGACACTGATGAAAGAAATTAAAGATGATACCGACAGATGGAGAGATATACCATGTTCTTGGATTGGAAGAATCAACATTGTGAAAATGCCTATACTACTGAAAGCAATCAGCAGATTCAATGTAATCCCTATCAAACTACCAATGGCATTTTTCACAGAACTAGAACAAAAAAATTTCACAATTTGTATGGGAACACAAAAGACCCCAAATAGCCAAAGCAATCTTGAGAAAGACAAATGGAGCTAGACGAATCAGGCTCCCGGACTTCAGACAATACTACGAAGCTACAGTAATCAAGACAGTATGGTACGGGCACAGAAACAGAAAGATAGATCAACGGAACAGGATAGAAAGCCCAGAGATAAACCCATGCACATATGGTCACCTTATCTTTGATAAAGGAGGCAAGAATATACAATGGAGAAAAGCCAGCCTCTTCAAGTGGTGCTGGGAAAACTGGACAGCTACATGTAAAAGAATGAAATTAGAACACTCCCGAACAGCATACACTAAAGTAAGCTCAAAATGGATTAAAGACTTAAATGTAAGGCCAGACACTATAAAACCCTTAGAGGAAAAGAGGCAGAATGCTCTGTGAAATCACAGCAAGATCCTTTTTGACCCACCTCCTAGAGAAATGGAGATAAAAACAAAGATAAACAAATGGGACCTAATGAAACTTAAAAGCTTTTGCACAGCAAAGGAAACCATAAAGAAGACGGAAAGACAGTCCTCAGAATGGGAGAAAATATTTGCAAATGAAGCAACTGACAAAGGACTAATCTCCAAAATATACAAGCAGCTCATGCAGCTTAGTATCAAAAAAACAAACAACCCAATCCAGAAATGGGCAGGAGACCTAAATAGACATTTCTCCAAAGAAGATATACAGATTGCCAACAAACACACGAAAGGATGCTCAACATCAGTAATCATGAGAGAAATGCAAATCAAAACTACAATGAGGTATCACCTCACAGTGGTCAGAGTGGCCATCATCAAAAAATCTACAAACAATAAATGCTGGAGAGGGTGTGGAGAAAAGGGAACCCTCTTGCTCTGTTGGTGAGAATGTAAATTGATACAGCCACTATGGAGAACAGTATGGAGGTTCCTTAAAAAACTACAAATAGAACTACCATACGACCCAGCAATCCCACTACTGGGCATATACCCCGAGAAAACCATAATTCAAAAAGAGTCATGCACCAAAACATTCATTGCAGCACTATTTACAATAGCCCGGAGAAGCAACCTAAGTGTCCATTAACAGATGAATGGATAAAGAAGATGTGGCACATATATACAATGAAATATTACTCAGCCATAAAAAGAAACAAAATTGAGTTATTTGTGGTGAGGTGGATGGACCTAGTGTCTGTCATACAGAGTGAAGTAAGTTAGAAAGAGAAAAACAAATACCATATGCTAACACATATATATGGAATCTGAAAAAAAAAGTTTCTGAAGAACCTAGGGGCAGGACAGGAATAAAGACGCAGACGTAGAGAATGGACTTGAGGACATGGGGAGGGGGAAGGGTAAGCTGAGACGAAGTGAGAGAGTGGCGTGGACATCTATACACTACCAAATGTTAAATAGATAGCTAGTGGGAAGCTGCCGCATAGCACAGGGAGATCAGCTCTGTGCTTTGTGACCACCTAGAGGGGTGGGATAGGGAAGGTGGGAGGGAGGCACAAGAGGGAGGGGATATGGGGATATATGTTTATGTATAGCTGATTCACTTTGTTATACAGCAGCAACTAACAGAGCAATATAAAGCAATTTTACTCCAATAAAAGTGCTTAAGAAAAAAAGAACAAAGCTGGAGGAATCATGCTTCCCAATTGTAAACTATATTTCAAATAAAAGAAGATACATAGGTCAAGTGGAACCAAACAGCCCAGAAATAAACCCATGCATATATGGTCAATTAATTTTCAACAAAAAAGACAAAAATATACAATGGAGAAAGGGCAATCTCTTCAACAAATGGTGTTGGGAAAACTAGATGTCCACATGCAAAAAGAAGGAAACTAGACCTCTATCTTATACCATACACGAAACTGAACTGAAAATGGATTAAAGATTTTAACGTAAGACCTGAACCATAAAACTCCTAGAAGAAAACATACAGAAAAAGCTCCTTGCCATCCACTCTGCAGTGATTTGTTTTGATTTGACCCCAAAAGGAAAGGCAACAAAAGCAAAAAAGTAATAAGTGGGACTACATTGAACTAAAAAGCCTCTATGCAGGAAAGGAAGCCATCTTCTGCGAAGGAAACCATCAACAAAATTGAAAATCAACGTACTAAAAGGGAGAAAATATTTGCCAATATATCAGATAAGGAATTAATATTCAAAATATATAAAGCACTCATACAATAGCAAAAAAAAATTTTTTTTAATGGGCAGATGATCTGAATAGACTTTTTTTCCATATGAGACACATACAGATGGACAACTGGTACATGAAAATGTGCTCAACCTCACTAATCATCAGGGAAATGCAAATCAAAACCATAGTGAGTTATATTCACCTCACATCTGTTAGCGTGGCTATTATCAAAAAGACAAAATAACAAGTGTTGTGAAGGCTGTAGAGAGAAGGGAA
Organism: Phocoena sinus; assembly: GCF_008692025.1. Taxonomy (NCBI): domain Eukaryota; kingdom Metazoa; phylum Chordata; class Mammalia; order Artiodactyla; family Phocoenidae; genus Phocoena; species Phocoena sinus. The sequence goes on from NC_045771.1 coordinate 10,998,250, forward strand.
CCCTCGTGCACTGTTGGTGGGAATGTAAATTGGTGCAGCCATGGTGAACAGTAGGGAGGTTCCTCAAAAAATTGAAAACAGAACTTCTATCTAACCCAGAAATCCCCCTTCTGGATATTTATTCAAAGGAAACGAAAATGCTAACTTGAAAGGATATCTGTGCCCCCATGTTCACTGCAGTATTATTTACAATAGCCAAGACATGGAAACAACTTTAAGATCTTTAAGTGTCCATCAGTGGATGAATGGATAAAGAAAATGTGAGATTTTATAAATACGCACACCCACACAGGAATATTATTGGCCATAAAAAAGAAGGAAACCTTGCCATCTGCAGCAACATGGACGGACTCTGAGAGCATTATGCTAAGTGAAGTAAGTCAGACAGAGAAAGACAAACACAGGATGATCTGATATATATGTGGAATGTAAAAAATACACTAAAAACCAGTCTCGTAGATACAAAGAACATACTGGTGATTGCCAGAAGTGGGGGGTGAGAGGGTGGAAGAAATGAATAAAGGTGATCACAAGGTACAAACTTCCAGTTATAAAATAAATAAGTCATGGGGATGTGATATACAGCATGATGACTATAGTTAATAATACTGAATTGAATATTTGAAACTTGCTAAGAGAGTAGATGCTGCACGTACTCTACACCTCTAAACTAGAAATAGTTTGACTTTCTGCCTTTAAGAAAATGAAAATGTAATATAGCAATTTAATTTTTTAAAAGTTTCAAGAACCACTATAAGTCTAAATGCTGTTTTATAGGATACAATTTTAATAGTAATAATCCTGCCAGGAGTTCCTATTTTAAAGTGTAAATTAGCAATTTTTAAATAGAAAGTTTGTCTCACGTATATACATACAGACATTTTTAAGATCTCTAGTTCAAAAAATTAAAATTGTAAAGACCAGTCACAGTGAACTGATTTTAGAGGTAGTATGGTTTGCTTTAATGCTAACAAAATCTGAGTCACATTTTCTTAATGTATAGCCATTACTCCAATGAGGCTCAGCATCCTCAGAGAATAACTGATGGATGTAGAGCATACAGTGGTTCCATTATGTTGAAGTAGTTAATGATGTCCAGTAAGTCTAATTAACTCCTAGAACTTAACCTTATATTCCAGGATGGTAGGGAACCTTGGGATTCATCATAATAGGTTTATTAAACATGTATCTGTGTGGTAGAAACAGTACTACTTTAAGTCTTAGAGTGGTTTTATCGGTCTCCCTAAGTCATCCACTTACCCTACTCTGTCAGGCTGTTGACAGTTCTATACTTCAGGGAAACAGACTACCATCAATCCTCTTTTTAGAGCTCTTCAAAGTATTGCTTTAACCTCCCATAGTAACATGTGTCTAACAACTTTTATGATCATCATAGCCTGTGGATTTAACCTCTCTGAGCTTCATTTTCCTCATCTGTAAACTACAGATAAAAGCCCGCTGTGCCTTGAACACTGTAAGTGCTCAGATAATGTCTTGAATGAATGAGAATTACTCCATCCCAAATACCACCTCTTTGAGTAGCATCTCCCAGACCAAGTTTGTTCACTCCCTTCTCTTTTACTCTCTCAGTTTTGTTGATTTTTAGATACATTTGCATTACCTTTTAAATAATTTATTTTTATCAGATAACCAGTGTCAATCCACAGATTCTTGGGAAGCCAGGCCTCTGGGGGATTCCTCCCCATTCCACTAGAATATATAGCCCATTCCCGCTCCATCCTCATTAGCTCCTGCCTCCTGCTTCCATCCTATCCACTGAATTGGACTATATATACGTCTTCACCTTTTACTAAAATGTGAAGTCTTTGAAAGCAGACACACTCACGTTTGTATCCTTAATGCCAGCACAGGGTATAACCTTCATAAATATCTGTCAGACAAATGAGTTTGTACATGTATGCAGATGACACCTGAAATGATTTTAAGCATCACACATAACCTAGCCTGGAAAAGTTTATCTCATTCTGTCTCTCAGCTGGCTATAAACTAGTCACTTGAATTAAGGCATTTGCTTATTGTTCAAATCATGACATCTCTCTTTTTTCATTTTAAAAGACTCTTCAGGTAGGAGAGGAAAATCTGATCTACTTTATTGACAAAATAACAGAAGAAAGCAAAAGGGATGGAAATTCCTTGAATACTTACTGTGTGTTAGAATTTTGACTATATAATCCATACAACTTCTCTGTGAAGCAGACATTATTATCCACATTTTGCATATGAGGAAACTGAAGTCAGAAGGTTAAATAACTGAGTTCATATAGCTAGAGAGTGGTAAAGCCAAGGTTTGAACCTAGGTCTGACTTATTAACCTCGTCATGACGGGGTTCATAGTTTTTGACAGCAAGATGCCTCCTCTGTAAAAAAAACACCTGAGCAGAGCAATCACACAGGTGCAGAGGGAACAAATGCTTCCTGCTCTTGCTTTCTAATGCTTGAGAGCATCAGAGGCCTCCAAAGTACTCCTTTACACTCTGTCAACCAGTTCAAAAGAGCACAGCCCACTAAACCAGCTTGCAGAGGTAAGGTAGGAAGCCAGGACAAATGGCCCTACCTCCCTCCAACTGACAGGAAAAGAGCTGAATACTTGAATTCTACCAATTTGCCAGCCTCTGCTTTGCAGTCTTCAGTCTTTCCAGCTTTGGAGAAAAGCTATAGGACATCACTGAAAACAACAGAATATTAAGTGCCTAATTCTCAACCTTTCCTTTGGGAAAGAAAATACTGGATGAAAATTATAAAAGCAGTTTTCATGTTCTTCATATTTTTAAGTTCTGTTTCTCTAAAATATGAAAAGCTCAGAGTCAGACTATGCCTCTGTGTTCCCTAATGTAATTCACATTAAATTTCACTGGAAGAGGAACTTAACCCATCCTCACCAGCCAATATTCTATCATTAGACTACAACTGTCCTTAAAACAACTGATGATCATGTCTTTGAAGCAAATAGATAAGACACAACATTTATATTCAAACAGAGCAAGCAATTTTAGGTTATGTTCATCACAGATTGCTTATAGTCTTACACATGGCTATCACTTTTATGTTTGTCTATAGTTAAAAACAGGGCTTGATCCGAGTGACTGGTTGTCCCAGAACAAATATGTTTAGCTCTGCTGTACTCTCTGCAAATAAAAATGGAAAAAATCTGAATCTAGATAGGTTCTAAATGTTGAATTGAAAGTAAATGTTCAGCTAGCCAAAGTTTTGGATGAGTCCTCTGGAGTAGAAATGAAAAAGTTAATTTGTGAAGGAGTGACATCATCAAGATGGAAACATAGGTCATTCCCAACCTCAGTCCCCTTCACAAGAAGACCAGCTAATAACTATCTATAGACAAGACACCATTGTGAAAATCCTAGAATACAGGGGTGAGGCTGAAGGCACCCCCTGTATCACAGAGAATGAGGTAGGACCACATTAGAAAAGTTAAGAGGAGCAGCTGCACCCTGACCACATCACTCCTCCCCCAGGCTGGCTCCCCAGGCCTGCAGTTCCTCCGGGGGAAAAGAAAGTCCAGGTGGACACCCGGCTCCTCCAGCATCATGGGTCATTTCTCAGGATGCCTTCTCAGGTCTTGCCTTATGGGCATCTAAGGGGACTTGGGGACGTGACTGTGACAGAGAAGGGGGAAGGGATTTATAGCAACGAGTGCTCGGACTGTGGCCCTGTTCCTCCTCCCAGTGGTGCCCAAGTAGAAGTCCCAACCAGCAGCTCTGCTCATCTGCAGAGCCAAGATTGTGGTCCATTCTGACCAGGGAACTTGGCAGGGCACAGATCTGCCTGATTCAGGACTCCAGACAGTGAGCCCTTGCCAGCCATGGAGCCTGTTCTGCCACTCCATCTGGACAGGAAAGCTAATTCATAGCCCCACCCATTGCTGAATACCGCCTCCAGCCCTACCGACCAGGAAACCTAACCAGAGCTCCTGGGAATCTGTGTAGCTCATCCTGCAACCACAGTTACAGCAGCACTTGAATGGAGAGCCTGGCCAGTGGCCCTGCCCATCTGCAGAGCCTGTCTGGTGGCTCCGCCCAGGCAGGGAAACTAATTCATAGCCCTACCCACTGTTAAATACAGCCTTCAGCATGCCCAACCAGGAAACCTAACCAGGCACATGGGAAACGGTAGCCCAGGGGTCCCCAACCCCTGGGCCACAGACCAGTATCGGTCTGTGGCCTATTAGGAGCTGGGCCGCACAGCAGGTGGTGAGCAGCAGGCTAGGAGTAAAGCTTCATCTGCTGCTCCCCTTCGCTCCCCCTTGCAGTACCGCCTGAACCATCCCCCCACCTCCCACCCCGGTCCATGGAAAAATTGTCGTCCACAAAACCGGTCCCCAGTGCCAAAAAGGTTGGGGACCGCTGGCATAGCCCATCCTACAGCCCCACTTACAGTGATACCTGAGCAGAGAGCACAACCAGTGGTTCTCACCATTTGCACTGCAAAACCAGCAACTCTGCGTGGCCAGAGAATTTGGCACACAATCCTGCCTGATCTGGGTCCTTAAACAATGGGCTGTGCTGGCCATGGGGTCCATTCTGCTGCCCTGGTCAAGCAGGGAAGCTACATCATAGCCCTAACTACTGCTAAATATAGTACCGAGTCTGACCATCCAGGAAACCTGACCAGAGAACCCAGGCAACTACAGAGCCCCATCCAACAGCCTCACTTGGGCAAAGAACCAAGCCAGCAGTCCTATCCAACTGTTTTCAGCCACAACACATACCCCACAACCTCAGAGCTCAGGCAGTGGCCTTGCCCACAAAGAAGACCCTAATAGCAGGCTCCCCCTGCCCAAGGAGTCTGTCAGCTCACATGTCCAGAACCCCAAGCTGAGCTGACTGGTGAAGGACTGTCTCTGCCAAGGCACACCTGTAAAGTCTAGAAGAAGAGACTGTTTACTCAAATGTGCAGATACCAATGTAAGAAATCAAGGATCAGGAAAAATCAGGTAAACACCACCACCAATGGAAACTAATAAAATGCCAATAATTGACACTAAAGAAATAGAAATTTATGAACTTCAATGAATTCAGAATAATCCTCTTAAAAGAAGTTTAGTGAACTACAAGACAGACAGATAACAAAATTCGGGGGAAAAAACTGCATGAACAAAACGAGATGAAGAAAAAAAATAGAAACCATCAAAAATAAACCAAACAGAAGTCCTAGAGCTAAAGAATACAATGACTGAACTGTAAAGTTCAATAGAGAGCTTCAAAATCAGAATTGACCATGCAGAAGAAAGAATCAGTGACAGAGAAAGAATCAGTGACAGGGTATTTGAATTTATCCAGTCAGAGGAAAAAAAGAATGAAAAAGAGTGAAGAAAGCCTATGGAACTTATAGGACACCATCAGAAGAAACAATATCTGCATTATGGGTACCCCAGAAGGAGAAAGAGAAAGGGACAGAAAGTGTATATAAAGCAAATAACGGCTGAAAATGAGAAAAGAAATGGACATACAAATCCATGAGGCCCAAAGCCCAAAGGACCCCAAATAGATTAAACCAAATAGTTCCAAAAGTCAAAGACAGAAAGAGAATTTCAGGCCAGGAGAGAATGGGTAATATATTCAAAATATTGAAAGAAAAAAATCTGTCTGGCTTCCCTGGTGGCGCAGTGGTTGAGAGTCCGCCTGCCGATGCAGGGGACGCAGGTTCATGCCCCGGTCCAGGAAGATCCCACATGCCATGGAGCAGCTAGGCCTGTGAGCCATGGCCGCTGAGCCTGCACGTCCAGAGCCTTTGCTCCGCAATGGGAGAGGCCACAACAGTGAGAGGCCCGCGTACCGCAAAAAAAAAAAAAAATCTGTCAACAATAATACTATACCTGGCAAACCTGTCCTTCAGAAATGAAGGGGAGATAAATAAGTGCCTGAACAAATGAAAGCTGATTGAGTTTATCACCACTAGGCCTCCTTACAAGAAATGCTAAAGGGAGTTCTTCAAGCAGAATAAAGTGATGCTAATTTACATGATAACATCAGATGAACACAGGTATAAGACTTCCTGGTATTGGTAAATAATCAAAGTTATTTAATATGGCAATAGTGGTGCATAATTCTCTTACAACTCTAGTTTAAAAGTTTTAAAATGTATTAAGAAAAACCCATAACTTCAATAGTCTGTTACTGTATACATAATATAAAAAATATGTAAATTGTAACGTGATGGGGGAGAAGTAAATTGTAATTTTAGAGATGCTATTGAAGTTAAGTTGTCGTCAGCTTAAAATAGGATATTATAAATATAAGATAGTTTATATAAGGCTCATGGTAACCACAGAGGAAAAACCTATTACAGAAAAGATCAGGATCAAGTGAAAGTATACCAATACAAAAAAAGTCATCAACACAAAAGAAGACAGCAGAATAAGAAGCAAGGAACAACCGAGCTACAAAACAGTCAGCAAAACAAGTAAGAAAATGGCAATAGTAAATCCTTATCCATCAATAATTACTTTAAGCATAATGGATAAAATTCTCCAATCAAAGATACAAAATTGGACGAATGACTTAAAAACAATATCAAACAATATACTGCCTACAGGAGACTCACTTTAGCTTCAAAGACACAGACTGAGACTGAAAGGATGGAGAAAGATATTTCAAGCAAATGATAACGAAGAAAAAACAAAGGTAGCTATACTCATATCACTTATTAAGCTAAAAATGACAGAAAGAGAAAGAACTTCACTATATAACAATAAAGGGGTCAATCCTTCAAAAAGATACACCAATTGTAAATATTTATGCACCCACCCAACATCAGAGCACCTAACTATATAAAGCAAACATTAACAGAATTATAAGGAGAAATAAACAAATAAACAACAAATAGTTGGGGACTTTAATACCCCACATTCAATAACCAATAGATCATTCAGACAGAAAATCAATAAGGAAACAATGGATTTGAACAACACTGTTGACTAAGTTGTAACAGACATATACAGAATACTTTGTCTGACAACAGCAGGATACACATTCTTCTCAAATGCACACAGAACATTTTCTAGCATAGATCATGCATTAGGCCACAAAACAAGTCTTAGCAAATTAACCAAGACTAAAATCATACCTAATATCTCCTCTGACCACAATGGTATGAAACTAGAAATTGGTAAAAGGAGTAAAACTGGATAACTCATGAATACATGGAAATTAAACAGTACTATCCTGAACAACCAGTAGATCGATCTAAGATGAAATTAAATGAGAAATTTTAAAGTATCTTGAGACAAATGAAAATGGGAACAAAACATACAAACTTATGGGATGCAGCAAAAGCAGGTCTCAGAGGGAAGTTCATATCTATAAATGTGTACCTCAAGAAATAGATCTCAAATAAACAACCGAACTTTTACACCTCAAGTATCTAGAAGATGAAGAACAAACTAAGCCCAAAGTTGGCCAAAAAAGGAAATAAAGTTTAGACCATAAATAAATAGAGACCAGGAAAGAAATAGAGAAAACTGAATAAAACTAAGGGCTGGCTCTTTGAAAAGGTAAACAAAACAGAGAAATCTTTATTGAGACTAACCAAGGGGAAGAGAGAGATCTCAAATTAACAAAATTTAAAATGAAAGAGGGGACTTTACAACTGATAATATAGAAATACAAAGGTTCATAAGAGTCTTCAGTGACCAACTACATACCAACACATAGAAAAAGTGGATAAATTACTAGAAACCTAGAACCTATCATGACTGAATTAGGAAGAACTAGAAAATCCGAACAGACCAATTACTAGTAGGTTAATCAAAAATCTCCCAAAAAAAGTCCAGGACTAGATGTCTTCACTGGTAAATTTTACCAAACATTTAATGAAGAATTAACAGCAGTCCTTCTCAAAATATCCAGAAATACTGAAGAGGAGAGAACACTTCCAAACTCATTTTACAAGGCTAGTATTACCCTGATATCAAAGTCAAATAGGACATTACAAGAAAAGAAAACCACAGGCCAATATCCCTGATGAATATAGATGCAAAAATTCTCAACAAAACAGCAAACCTAATTCAGCAGCACATTAAAAGGATCATACACCATGACCAAGTAGGATTCATCCCTGGGATGCAAGGATGGTTCAATATATGCAAATCAATAAATGTGATATATTACATTAATAGAATGAAAGATAAAAATTGTATGATCATCTCAATAGATGCAGAAAAAGCATTTGACGTAATTTAACATCTGTTCATGATAAAAACTCTCAACAAACTAGCTATAGAAAAGGAATGCACCTCAATACAGTAAAGTAAGGCTATATATATCAAGCCCACAGCTAACATCATACTCAATGGTGAAAGACTGAAGGCTTTTCCAACAGGACAAGGATGTCCACTCTCACCACTTCTATTCAACATGGCACTGGAAGTCCAAGCCAGAGAAAGCAGGCAACAAAAAGAAAGAAAAGCCTTCCAAATTGAAAAGGAAGACCCAAAATTATCTCTGTTTGTAGATGACATGATTTTATGTATAGAAAAGCCTAAACACTGAACCAAAAAAAAAAACAAAACTGTTAGATCAATGAATTCAGTAAAGTTGTAAGATACAGAATTCAACATACAAAAATCAAAAGTATTTCTAGACACTAAGAATGAGTTATCTGAAAAATAATCTCATTTACAGTATCATCGAGAACAATAAAATACTTAGGAATAAATTTAACCAAGGAGATGAAAGATCTCTACACTGAAAACTATAATACATTGATGAAAGAAATTGAAGATTAAAATAAATGGAAAGATATTCCATGCTCATGGATTGGAAGAATTAATATTGTTAAAATATCTATACCACCCAAAGCCACCTATAGATTCACTGCAATCCCCATCAAGATTCCAATGGCACTTCTTACAGAAGAAAGAGAAATCCTAAAATTCATATGAAACTACAAAAGACCCTGAACAGCCAAAGCAATCCTGAGAAAGAACAAAGCTGGAGGCATCACACTTCCTGAATTCAAACTATATTATAAAGATATAATAATAAAAGCATTACAGTACTGGCATAAAAACAGAAACATAAACCAATACGACAGAATTGAGAACCCAGAAATTGAGAACCAACACATACAGTGAGCTAACATGAAAAGAGAGCCAAGAATACTCGATGGAGAAAAGACAGTCCTTTTAATAAATGGTGCTGGGAAATTGGATAGTCACATGTAAAAGAGTAAAACTAGATCCCTATTTTACATCACTCCCAAAAATTAACTCAAAATGGATTAAGAAATTAAACATAAGACCTGAAACCATAAAACTCCTGGAAGAAAACACAGGAATAAAGCTTCTTGACATGGGTCTTGGCAAAAGACCAAAGCACAAAAGACTAAAGCACGAGCAACAAAATAAAAAATAAACAAGTAGGACTACACCAAACTAAAAAGCTTCTGCACAGGAAAAGAAACAATAACAAAATGAAAAGACAACCTAAGCAATGTGATAAGATATTTGCAAATCATATCTGAGAAGGGGTTAATATTCAAAATATATAAAGAACTCACACAACTCAAAAGAAAAAAAAATAAGTTAAAAATGGCCAAAGGATCTGAATAGACATTTTTCCAAGAAGACATACAGATGGCCAATAGGTACATGAAAAGGGTAGATAACAACACTAGTCAGGGAAATCAAATCAAAACCGCAATAAGTTATGACCTCATACCTATTAGGTTGGCTGTCATCAAAAAGACAAGAGAACAAGTTCTGGAGAGGATATGGAGAGAAGGGAACCTTTGTGCACTGTTGGTGGGAATGTAAATTGGTACAGCCACTATGGAAAACAGTATGGAGGTTTCTCAAAGAACTTAAACATAAAACTACCATATTACCAGCAATCCCACTTCTGGGTATATATCCAAAGGAAACAAAATAACTATGTCAAAAAGATAACTGCACTCCCACGTTCATGTTCATTACAGCATTACTTACAATAGCCAAGACATGGAAACAACCTAAGTTTCCACTGACAGATGAATAGATAAAGATGTGGTGTAGATACAGTGGAATACTGTTCAGCCATAAAAAGGAAACCCTGCTATTTGCAACAATATGAATGGACCTTGAGGGCATTATGCTAAATGAAATGTCACACAGAGAAAGACACATACTGTACCATCTCACTTATATGTGGTAGCTAAAAAACTCAAATTTATAGCAAAAAGGATCAGATTTGTGGTTACCAGAGGCAGAGGGTGGAGAGAATGAGGTGAAGGGGGTCAAAAGATATCAACTTCCAGTTTTAAGATAAATTTAAGTACTGGCTGTGTAATGTTCAACATGACAAGTATCATTGCCAAGGCTGTACTGTATATTTGAAAGTTGGTAAAAGAGTAGACACCAAAGTTCTCACAAGGAAAAATTACTTATAATTTATAAAATTATAAAAATTGCTTATAATTTATAAATTTATAAAAAATTTTTATAAAATTATAAAAATTACTTCTCACAAGGAAAAATTACTTATAATTACTGATGTAATTATATAAGGTGATGGATGTTAACTAAACTTATTTTGATAATCATTTCACAATATATACATATGTCAAGTCATTTTGCCATACACCTTAAGTTTATACAGTGTTATTATAAGCCAATTATCTCTCAATAAAACTGGAAGAAAAAATAATAAAAGGAAGTAATTGTTGTATTGCTATCTGCAGGAAGTTATCTCTCTGTCAGTCTCATGTATTTTATTTCATGATTGACCCTCAAACATCTGGGGAGAGGGGAGTTCAGTATTAATTCCAAATATTTTCTTTAAAAAAAAGATTTTCTTCTAAGGAAGACTTTTGAAAATTTTGTCCAAAAGCATGATTCTTTGGAGAAAACATACTCCAAAATAATTGCAGTGACATAGTCAATAGAATTTCATGATTTTGTGTTTCAGTTTATTCATCTTTTTTTTCTATCATTTTTATTCTACTTTCCATAAAGTTGGAGATAATCAAATGAATTTCACTGTAACCTTTAATTAATTGTAACTATTATTATGGACTGAGTATTTGAGTCCCCCCAAATTCACATATTGAAGCCATAACCCCCAATGTGATGGTATTTGGAGGTGGGGCCTTTGGGAGATAATTAGGGTTGGATTAGATCATGAGGGTGGGACCCTCATGATGGATTAGTGCCCTTATAAAAAGAGGAAGAGGCAGGAGATCTCTCCGCCATATGAGGATACAGCAAGAAGGCAGCTGTCTGAAAACCAGCCAGGAAGACAGTTCTTACCAGAACTCAACCATGTTGGCACCGTGATCTAGGACTTCCCAAGCTCCTGAACTGTGAGCAATAATGTCTGCTATTTAAGCAACCCAGCCTATGGCATTTTGTTACAGCAGCCCAAAGCCAACTAAGAAATGTTTAATAACTGGTTCTTTTAACGTTACAAAATACAAAGAAAACATGATTTATAAGCCTGGATAATAATGGCCTTATATATTTCATGCAAAGTAAAAACTGTACCTTCTCATACCCTAATAAAGCTATTTCACTTCTTTTTCCATTTAAGAATTAATTAGGATGCAACAATGTCTTAGAAAAGCCAATATATATAATATAGTTTTCTACCTAGGATAATCCAAAATCCATAGTCTACCTTCAGAAAATCAGAAAGGAATTTACATGCAACTACAAACTAGAGAAATAATTTTGCACTCAATGTCCTTTGAGCCCAGGTAAAAAACAGGATTTTAACTTAATTAGCTGCCAGAATCTTAAACACGTTGTTTCACGTTCAGGTGGGTTGTGTGCACCTGGTGCTTCACTGGGGGGTTTCCACTGTACAGCTGGTCCGCTGAAGCACCCTAAATTGCCCTTCTGAATAAATGATATGAAATGTGTAAACTGTTCCCCAGCCCTTCCTCAGAGGGCTGTTGGGAACCCTGGGCCTGGGATGGATGTCAGTAGGGATCTGGTGCACCCGGATTCCAGGCACGGTCACCCTTCAGGAGAGCAAGGCTTCTTTCCTTGACAGACTCACTATCTATGTAATAGTGTCTGGATTTGTAAATGTATGTGCTTATCATAAATATCATTCAGAAACATCATCTCAGAAAAGCTCCAGATTACTGAGAGGCGAAAGCTTCTTGCACTGAGTTACCTGTTAGGGCAACAGTCACACGAGGTTCACTCTTGTATTCCTGTAGTTTTACTTTATAAATTCATGTTTGCATTAGTAAACGTGTTGACAGTTTACTAATCACGTTAGTAATTAGTAAAGAAATAGTTTGAGTTTTAATAAGTAACCTGTGTGAATTACTGATGTTATATTATCCTATAATACTACTTCTGAATTTTTAAATTGCCTTTTCAAGATTTCCTCAGAAAGATAACAGGCTCCCTCTAGCGGGAAGTGACCATTATAATTGAATTATTTACTCCAAAGCTGTGTAACTTCATAGTTGAACTTTGTTTGAAGGAAAAGGGGCCTTTTCTGACTCTGACATTTGTTTATTTCTCTCCATAACATTTGTTTACTTTTCTCTTTCTAATTTCTTAGCGAAGAAATCGGTACTGATTATCAAGGAATGTTTGTAGGACAGTCATGGTTTCAAGTCATGTTGATACCGTGAACTACTCTTTTATAAGCAAAGGGAAGTGAGGTTATCAATGGATGCCCAGGCATTAACTTCAACGAACTTGATAGGAAATATATATATATATATATATATATATATAAATGTAATTTATATGTAATTATGTAATTTATAAATATATAAATTCTAATAATATACCTTAACTCCAAAGCCTTTATTTTCATAATTAAGTAATTTAAAGGATTATCTCATCTTGTGCCCTCATTATATGCTGAGTTTAAGTGGCATGCTCAAGATTACACATTTGGAAGTCTGCTTTTTGACCTCCGGGTTCTGATTAATTTTACAGAAAGCAAGCCTTGTTCACTTTGGCTTTTCTCTATGAGAAAAAATGACCAAAATCCTATGCTTTTTTTTTTAAGTAATTAGCTTTCTGCCCCATATCATTTATAATTAAAACTAAAACTGTATTTTTATAGAGCTTAGTCAAATATAAAAATGTTAATTCTGAGGCTTCCCTGGTGGCGCAGTGGTTGAGAGTCCGCCTGCCGATGCAGGGGACACGGGTTCGTGCCCCGGTCCGGGAGGATCCCACATGCCGCGGAGCGGCTGGGCCCGTGAGCCATGGCCGCTGAGCCTGCGCATCCAGAGCCTGTGCTCCGCAACGGGAGAGGCCACAACAGTGAGAGGCCCACGTACCGCCAAAAAAAAAAAAAAAAAGGTAATTCGGAATCATCAAGAAAAATTAAAATTGCACCCAGGCAAGGAAGTAACCTATTACAGAAATGGGTTTTGGTTTTACAACTGGTAAAGAAAAAAAAAAAATTTAATGAAATTTAGTATTGAGAGTGACATATATCCCAAACTGGTAAATAACCAATAACCAACTCCAGCAAGACTGGTTATAACAAGCTATAGAAACTTTCAGGTTTAGAATCTCATATCATATATTTCACCTATCCCATATTTTTAAAAAAATTTTTTATTGTGGTAAAAGTCACATAATATAAAACATACTGTTTTGGGCTTCCCTGGTGGCGCAGTGGTTGAGAGTCCGCCTGCCGATGCAGGGGACACGGGTTCATGCCCCGGTCCGGGAAAATCCCACATGCCGCGGAGCGGCTGGGCCCGTGAGCCATGGCCGCTGAGCCTGCGCATCCGGAGCCTGTGCTCTGCAATGGGAGAGGCCACAGCGGTGAAAGGCCCACGTACCACAAAAAAAAAAAAAAAACATACTGTTTTAACCGTATTTAACTGTACAGTTCAGTGGCTCTATGTACATTCGTACTGCTGTGCAACTCTCACCATCACCCATCTACTGAATTTTTCTCCTAAACTGAAACACTGCCCCCATTAAACACTAACTCCCCATTCCCCGCCAGAGATTGGGACTGACATATGTACACTCCTAGGTATGAAGCAGATGGCTGGTGGGGGCCTAACTGTATAAGCACAGGAGAAAAAAAACGTACAATCTGTTTGCAGGGCAGGTATTAAGTTAACCTATCCCACATTTTACAGATCATCTATCAAAGTGTGTGCTTAATTGCTTTTTGGTAACTCTTGACAAAGCCATTCTCCACTGGAGGGAGCTTGGCTCTCACCAAACTTATTTTCTTATTTTCTTACAGCAAATCATAGGATGAGTTTCGGAACACTGGTCAGCACTTCCAATACCTACGATGGATCTGGTGTTGTGACTGTGGAAACAGACCATCCCCTTCTCTGGACCATGGCCGTCAAAAGCACCCATGACTGACCTCCGCAGCTGTGCCTCTGACCTCATTTGCCAACAACTTCATGCTCCACAAGAACAGTTCACCTTGGTTGGCAGGAATCTAAACCTGTCCCTGAGAAGCCTGCTAGTTTTAAATATGTTAATGTTTAGATCATCCAGGTAACATTATGAATGACAGATCTCAATTGTACAATGACGGGGGGAAATCATTATTTCTTAAGAAGGTAAATTACACTCAGTTGGAAAACTAATGTGGATTATTCCACTCTATTCTTATGTTATTAATCATTCCATGTATCCTAGAAAACTGTTGGTTTTTATTTTTGCGGTACGCGGGCCTCTCACTGCTGCGGCCTCTCCCGCTGCGGAGCACAGGCTCCGGACGCGCAGGCGCAGCGGCCACGGCTCACGGGCCCAGCCGCTCCGCGGCATGTGGGATCCTCCTGGACCGGGGCACGAACGCGCATCCCCCGCATCGGCAGGCGGACTCAACCACTGCGCCACCAGGGAAGCCCTAGAAAACTGTTTTTAGGTTTGAATCTGAGAAGGCTCTGTTGAGGCGCCGTGCTGTCCAGCACATAACCCTCCTCCTGTTCATCCCTAATTGCTTGACACCAAAGGCTACTTCTGTCTAATAATATTAGCTCTTTCTGTATTATATGTATTCCCTTTCACTGAAAAAAGAATTCCTTCTAGCTTGGGATGCTAGAACTGCACCATTTTATTCTGGCCTTAATGGTTTTTGGTATTATCTTTTCATAATAAATTTTAAAATGATTGGCCTGATTATTAAAATTTAAAACAGGTAGAACCTGCCCAGCAGCTTTACATAGCGCAAAGCCAGCGTTGCCCTAAGGAAAGGGACCAGCAGCTCTCCTCTTTCTGGTGCTACAACACAGTGACGGTTGCATTGTAAGTGGAGAGTGAAAGTGGGATCAGGTGAACTAGCATGCAGTTGTGCATAGTCAATCATTAGAGATAATTATTCATAATTTATGCAAATATATGTGAAATTGATTCCAGATGTCAAATAAAAATATTTAGTTATCCATGTGCCTGTGGTCAGTTTTTAAGAAAACAATCCATTTTCTCACCTGTATTTTATAATGACCAGTCTTTCCTAATCAGTGTTTCTGTACAAAAAAAAAAATTTGCTCAAAAGATGATTAATAGGTATAGTTCTTCACGCCTCTGATTTTGGGGAGGCAACCCAGTGTTGTTGTCAACACTTTCTCTAACCTCCATGGAAGTTAACTTTCTAGAGCACATGTGCCACATGTTTACACTTAATCTCTCTGGACCCATTGCCCCATCTATAAAATAGGGATTATAGGTAGCACCTGTTTACCTTGTCGGGCTTAGAAAGGAAGGACAGGTAGATTGCTTTCAAAGATTGTTACATGCTGGAGAAAAAAGAGCCAACAGAGGGAAGGCGCTTCCGTGGTAGAGAAAGTGAAGAAAACTGGTGGAGGAAGAACCCTGGGGAAGAGTAAGAGAAGGGCTCAGAGCACAGCTGAGAGTCGCACATCGTACAGTCAGTACTACAGTGGAAGGCCCGGTTCTAGGCCCTTCTGCCTCTTAGCACAGATGCAGAGCCCAGAGCTTCTGTCCCCCTACTGTCTCCTCCCACCCACAGCAGAGACAACTGTAAAGAAGGCAGGAGCTAGAGACAAACTTATGTTACCAAAGGGGAAGGGGTGGGGGAGGGATAAATTGGGAATTTGGGGTTAACAGATGCACTACTACATATAAAATAGGTAAACAACAAGGACCTACTGTAGAGCACAGGGCACTAGATTCAATACCTTGTAATAACCTATAATGGAAAAGAATAGATACATATATATAAAATTGAATCACTTTGCTGTACACCTGAAACATTGTAAATAAACTATACTTCAATTTAAATAAAATAAATTTTAAAAAAAATAGAAGAAAGCTCAGTCAAGCACTAGCGCCTAAGCTGGCTCATTTAACTCAGAACCTCCAACGGGAAAATATAACATAAGACCTCCAAGCCACTGCCTCAGCCACTGCCTGCGCCAGAAGAAGCCAGAAAGAGGAAGGACACTGGGAAAGGGCCCTCCCAGTACCTGATACTGAGTTCTGGTTCACTTACAGTTTCAGGCTCAGCTGTTACCTGTTCATTACTAAAAATGCATTCACAACATACGGAATCTGAAAATATATCCACTGTTTTAAGATTTTACTGCAAAAGAGTCATGCCCTATGTACCCTGAAAATTTTACCAGTGTTAATAAGCAGATACTTGACAAGAAGAATAGTTTGCTGAAGTTGAGGGGGGAACAAAAGCACTGAGATTCATCCCAGACCACCCACTGGAGGCTGGTGGAAGCCCTTCCCCTCAAGTATAGGGCTCCTCTCCCAATCCTGCCAGGCTTCTGAACAACTAGGTATTTGACCCCTTTCTAGCCCTTAAAACTACCTAAGTGCAATTTTCCTCTTTTTTTTTTTCTTTTTTGCGGTACGCGGGCCTCTCACTGTTGTGGCCTCTCCCATTGCAGAGCACAGGCTCCGGACGCGCAGGCTCAGCGGCCATGGCTCACGGGCCCAGCCGCTCCGCAGCATGTGGGATCTTCCTGGACCGGGGCATGAACCCGTGTCCCCTGCATCGGCAGGCGGACTCTCAACCACTGCGCCACCAGGGAATCCTCTTTTTGTGCTTCCTCACCACATCATTTAAACAAGGAACCACTTACTTTTATACTAACATGAGGAGTCTGACGATGGACCTCAGGGGCCCCCAGTGAACTTTCTGGGCCTCCCCAGGCAGCCCCTCTTGCCGCCCCCATGTTCAATCTGGATCCTGACCTCCCACTTGCAGCCAGAAGAGAAACGGGAAGCTGGGCTGTGCCGGGAAAGTGGCCTGTGCTCCTTGGCCCTTCTGACCGTGGTCTGTCTCTCCTCTTCATGGGTCGGATTTATAGCTTTTATGAATCTAGTGATGGTCACCCCAAAATGGCATCTGGCTGCCTAAGTCACTGAGTAGTGAAGATAAGCTGTGATCACTCTTCAGGCAGCTGGGAAATGGCTGCAGCTATGGAAACCCTGGTCGGAGTCACAAGTGACTATGAAATGTAGTAAGTTTCGTGTGCTGTCCGAGGAACTGGAGGTGGACCACGCTCCCAGACACAGGTCAGGCAGAATAATACATCTTCATTCCTTAACTTTTGCTAAGCAGACATAGAGCAGTTTTCACTTGGGATGGGACCTAGGGCCGTTTCACTAGTTCAGGGGTCGGTCAGAGCATGGAGAAGGGGGCCATGACAGCCTGGGCCTTCATAAAGGTAACCGCTCAGGGTTTCGTATGTGTGGAAAGCATTTTAAGCGGACCTTGCTTACTACTCCTGCCCCAAATTCATGCCTCCAAAGCTTTACTTGAACAACCAAAGTAAAGCAGCACGTGGATTTGGTGTGATTGAGACTGATGCTATACGCGCAGTCCATAAGCGGCAAGAAACTACTCTTCTCTCCCCTAAGGCTCTGGGATTATAAAAGGAGTATGGTCTGAACTGTGACTTTCAAACTATATTGACCATGACCCACAAGAAATACAATTTGTCTTGTAATCTATTCTACACACACACACACACACACACACACACACACAGTGTACCCTAATAATTTTACTCTAAATTGAAAAACACCCAGGAGTCTATTCTAGATTGAAAAAAATACAGAAAAGGGTAAAGTAAAATGCATAAAGGGATTTTTTTTTAACTGTGCGTGTGTGTGTGTGTGTGTGAGTGTGTGTGTGTGTAACGGTTCTGCATTAGGCATACTTGTCTTTCCTAAGTTTAGGACAATATGATATAGTTTACCACTGTATCTTCACCACTTAATAATAGTTTTTATTCTCATATGTGGGCTAAGAGGAATAACCCACCAATGACAGCAGGCTGAATGTGATCCTATTGGGGAATAAGAAAATCAATTTAACTTCATTAGGAATGGGGAGGAGAGCTAGATTATTTAAATTGTGTCTAAAGCATTCTACTCAAAATAGAATAAATGATCCCCATACCTGGGGAAGATTAAAACTGAAGCCACAAGGTCAAGCCATTCCCAGGGTGTCAATATATATGGAATAGAAAACTCCTGGCTCATACAGTACACGTTCGCCCTTCCTTGCCCACTGCAGATTCCACTTATCAATCACAGTTTTCTTTTCTGATGAGCCCCGGTCTGAGTGTCATTTCAGAACAATTCTGCACGCAGCCACGATCAGTTATTCTGCATTGCCCTGGCGCCCCCGGGGGCTCAGAGCTAATCTGCGATCTCAGCACTGTGCACACAACAGCTACAGTTACAACCTGGGAGACAAGTCATGGCGACACCATTCTTCGTCACAGGTAATGGATAAGTAAACATATTCAAGGACTTGTTCCCTATGTACTTAATTTACCACTGAAAGCAAGGGCTTTGTACAGTACATAGCAAACGAAAAAGAAAACCTAAGGCCATCTCTGCAAACAACTTGAAAAACATCAGCAAGGAGCTGAGATTATCCATTGCTAAGAAATAAGAAATTTTCCCTAATAGACCTATAGCTGGTCCCTGAGAACCAAGAAATCTCACATTATAATCCGGTGTTCGTCCAAAGGCTGAAAAGGGTTTTTAACCCACTGTAAAAGGAATGGATAAGACTAAGATTATAAATCATAGCTTAATTATTTATTTCTTTTAAACATACCTTTAAGCCCTAAAGACTAGTGAATATTTAATAGCCAGTTATGTTTCTGAACGATAAACATGGGAAGTTAGGAGTATACAATTCTGCAGGAACTGAGCAGACTCCCACCCGAATGGCATAATTAATTCTGTGCTTAGTTGCTTAACACTATGAATCCTCTGCTGGAATATAAAGTCCTTGAGAGTTTGCGTTTGGACTTTGTGTTCCTTGTTATCTGCTATATTTTCTGTCTTAGAATAGGGCCTTGCCTGCAGCAGGGGTGCAAAAAATATTTGTGTGGTGCCTTAACTAACCTCCCCACTTGGACCCAGGCCCCAGGAACATACTGCATGACTTCCCTAGCCCCTAAAAACTGTCATTCTTTTCCTTCCTTGATCCCTAACTATCCAAAATTTAATTAGATGCTAAAGTTTCTCTTGAACGGTTTCCTCAGTCCTAAAGATAAGTGCCTAATTCTAGACTGGGCAGACCTGGTTATAAACTTGCTCTCTCACATATCTGAAGAAGGAAATAATGTTCACAGTGCCAAAGCTGGGCTTAAACACATCATCCAAGACAAAATACAGCCAGTAACACAAAGGAAGTCAAAAGATCAAGGAATTTGAAGCTGCTTGATATGGACAGAGAAGGGAAAATGAGAGCCATGGGCAAATTATGATGAAGGTTTGGGAAACTGGTTAAAATAATCAAGATCCGGGACTTCCCTGGTGGGGCAGTGGTTAAGAATCCGCCTGCCAATGCAGGGGACACGGGTTCGATACCTGGTCTGGGAAGATTCCACATGCCGCAAAGCAACTAAGCCCACATGCCACAACTACTGAGCCCATGTGCCACAACTACTGAAGCCTGCACACTCTAGGGCCAGCGTGCCACAACTAATGAGCCCACACGTTGCAACTACTGAAGCCTGCGTGCCTAGAGCCTGTGCTCCGCAACAAGAGAAGCCACTGCAATGAGAAGCCCGCACACCACAACGAAGAGTAGCCCCCGCTTGCCACAACTAGAGAAAGCCCACATGCAGCAACAAAGACCCAACTCAGCCATAAATAAATAAATAATTTTTTTTTTTTTTTTTAAAGAATCAAGGTCAAAATAAATGTGAAGAACACTTGCAATTGGCCTGAACTGCCAGGACAAAAAAGGAAAAACGAGGTAACAAAGAAATTTTTCAGAGTTGGAAATCGTGTAGCTGCAGCTATTTCTAACACCGATGGTTCAAGGAATGCCCTTGGCTGTCATTTGTTGAAATAGACTACAGATAACAATATATGTTATTTTCAAATACTTCGAGACCATGGCATGCAATTCTGCTATTTCCTTTGCTTGTGTCTACATCTACTTGTTCCACAAATTAAACCTTTAACATGGATATGAAATTAGCCTGGAGAGTCTAAAACCATAAAAAAAAAAAAAGGTATGTTATCTCTAACAGCATTACCCACACAAAATCTCATTACTTGTGACTTTGATTCAGCGTTCTCTATTAATAAATAGCACTGTTGATTGGGGAGCTTCAAGATGGCAGAAGAGTAAGACGCGGAGATCGCCTTCTTCCCCACAGATACATCAGAAATGCATCTACACGTGGAACAACTCCTACAGAACACCTACTGAACGCTGGCAAAAGACCTCAGACCTCCCAAAAGGCAAGAAACTCCCCACGTACCTGGGTAGGGCAAAAGAAAAAAGAATAAACAGTGACAAAAGCATAGGGACGGGACCTGCACCAGTGGGAGGGAGCCGTGAAGGAGGAAAGGTTTGCACACACTAGGAAGCCCCTTCATGGGCGGAGACTGCGGGTGGCGGAGGGGGAGCTTCGGAGCCGCGGAGGAGAGCCCAGCCACAGGGGTGCAGAGGGCAAAGTGGAGAGATTCCCGCACAGAGGATCAGGGCCGACCGGCACTCACCAGCCCGAGAGGCTTGTCTGCTCACCCGCCGGGGCGGGCGGGGCTGCGAGCTGAGGCTCGGGCATCGGTCGGATCGCAGGGAGAGGACTGGGGTTGGCGCCGTGAACACAGCCTGCAGGGGGTTAGTGCGCCACGGCTAGCCGGGAGGGAGTCTGGGGAAAGGTCTGGACCTGCAGAGGAGGCAAGAGACTTTTTCTTCCCTCTTTGTTTCCTGGTGCGCGAGGAGAGGGGATTAAGAGCGCTGCTTAAAGGAGCTCCAGAGACGGGCGCGAGCCGCGGCTAACAGCGCGGACCCCAGAGACGGGCATGAGACGCTAAGGCTACTGTTGCCGCCACCAAGAAGCCTGTGTGCGAGCACAGGTCACTATCTACACCCCCCTTCCGGAAGCCTGTGCAGCCCGCCACTGCCAGGGTCCCAGGATCCAGGAACAACTCCCCTGGGAGAACACACGGCGCACCTCAGGCTGGTGCAACGTCACGCCGGCCTCTGCCGCCGCAGGCTCACCCCGCATCCGTGCCCCTCCCTCCCCCCGGCCTGAGTGAGCCGGAGCCCCCGAATCAGCTGCTCCTTTAACCCCGTCCTGTCTGAGCGAAGAACAGACGCCCTCAGACGACCTACACGCAGAGGCTGGGCCAAATCCAAAGCTGAACCCCGGGAGCTGTGCGAACAAAGAAGAGAAAGGGAAATCTCTCCCAGCAGCCTCAGAAGCAGCGGATTAAAGCTCCACAATCAACTTGATGTACCTGCATCTGTGGAACACATGAATAGACAACAAATCATCCCAAATTGAGGAGGTAGACTTTTGGAGCAAAGATATATGCAAATTTCTTCCCTTTTTCTCTTTTTGTGAGTGTGTATGCGTATGCTTCTCTGTGTGATTTTGTCTGTATAGCTTTGCTTTTACAATTTGTCCTAGGGTTCTGTCTGTCCGTTTTGGTTTTTTTTTTTTAATTTATAAATTTTTTTTCTTCATAATTATTTTTTATTTTAATAACTTTATTTTACTTTATTTTATTTTATTTTATTTATTTACTTTTATTTTTTCTCCCTTTTATTCTGAGCCATGTGGATGAAAGGCTCTTGGTGCTCCAGCCAGGCGTCTGGGCTGTGCCTCTGACGTGGGAGAGCCAACTTCAGGACACTGGTCAACAAGAGACCTCCCAGATCCACGTAATATCAAATGGCAAAAATCTCCCAGAGATCTCCATCTCAATGCCAAGACCCAGCTTCACTCAACGACCAGCAAGCTACAGTGCTGGACGCCCTATGCCAAACAACTAGCAAGACAGGAACACAACCCCATCCATTAGCAGAGAGGTGGCCTAAAATCAATATAAGGTCACAGACACCCCAAAACACACCACCAGATGTGGACCTGCCCACCAGAAAGACAAGATCCAGCCTCATCCACCAGAACACAGGAACTAGTCCCCTCCACCAGGAAGCCTACACAACCCACTGAACCAACCTTAGCCACTGGGGGCAGACACCAAAAACAACGGGAACTACGAACCTGTAGCCTGCAAAAAGGAGACTCCAAACACAGTAAGTTAAGCAAAACGAGAAGACATAAAAACACACAGCAGATGAAGGAGCAAGGTAAAAGCCCACCAGACCTAACAAATGAGGAGGAAATTAGCAGTATACCTGAAAAAGAATTCAGAATAATGATAGTAAAGATGATCCAAAATCTTGGAAACAGAATAGAGAAAATACACGAAACACTTAACAAGGACCTAGAAGAACTAAAGAGCCAACAAACAATGATGAACAACACAATAAATGAAATTAAAAACACTCTAGATGGGATCAATAGCAGAATAACTGAGGCAGAAGAATGGATAAGTAACCTGGAAGATAAAATAGTGGAAATAACTACTGCAGAGCAGAATAAAGAAAAAAGAATGAAAAGAACTGAGGACAGTCTCAGAGACCTCTGGGACAACATTAAATGCACCAACATTCGAATTATAGGGGTCCCAGAAGAAGAAGAGAAAAAGAAAGGGACTGAGAAAATATTTGAAGAGATTATAGTTGAAAACATCCCTAATATGGGAAAGGAAATAGTTAATCAAGTCCAGGAAGCACAGAGAGTCCCATACAAGATAAATCCAAGGAGAAACATGCCAAGACACATATTAATCAAACTATCAAAAATTAAATACAAAGAAAAAATATTAAAAGCAGCAAGGGAAAAACAACAAATAACACACAAGGGAATCCCCATAAGGTTAACAGCTGATCTTTCAGCAGAAACTCTGCAAGCCAGAAGGCAGTCGCAGAACATATTTAAAGTGATGAAGAAGAAAAACCTACAACCAAGATTACTCTAACTCAGCAAAGATCTTATTCAGATTTGATGGAGAAATTAAAACCTTTACAGACAAGCAAAAGCTAAGAGAATTCAGCACCACCAAACCAGCTTTACAACAAATGCTAAAGGAACTTCTCTAGGCAGGAAACACAAGAGAAGGAAAAGACCTACAATAACATACCCTAAACAATTAAGAAAATGGGAATAGGAACATACATGTCGATAATTACCTTAAATGTAAATGGATTAAATGCTCCCACCAAAAGACATAGACTGGCTGAATGGGTCCAAAAACAAGACCCGTATATATACTGTCTACAAGAGACCCACTTCACACATAGGGACACATACAGACTGAATGTGAGGGGATGGAAAAAGATATTCCATGCAAATGGAAATCAAAAGAAATCTGTAGTAGCAATTCTCATATCAGACAAAATAGACTTTAAAATAAAGACTATTACAAGAGACAAAGAAGGACACTACATAATGATCAAGGAATCGATCCAAGAAGAAGATATAACAATTGTAAATATTTATGTACCCAACATAGGAGCACCTTGATACATAAGGCAAATACTAACAGCCATAAAAGGGGAAATCGACGGTAGTAACACAATCATAGTAGGGGACTTTAATACCCCACTTTCACTAATGGACAGATATCCAAAATGAAAATAAATAAGGAAACACAAGCTTTAAATGATACATTAAACAAGATGGACTTAATTGATATTTATAGGACATTCCATCCAAAAAAAACAGAATACACTTTCTTCTCAAGTGCTCATGGAACATTCTGCAGGATAGATCATATCTTGGGTCACAAATCAAGTCTTGGTAAATTTAAGAAAATTGAAATCATATTAAGTATCTTTTCCGACCACAACGCTATGAGACTAGATATCAATTACAGGAAAAAATCTGTAAAAAATACAAGCATGTGGAGGCTAAACAATACACTACTTAATAACCAAGAGATCACTGAATAAATCAAAGAGGAAATCCAAAAATACCTAGAAACAAATAACAATGAAAACATGACGACCCAAAACCTTTGGGATGCAGCAAAAGCAGTTCTAAGAGGGAAGTTTATAGCAATACAATCCTACCTCTAGAAACAAGAAACATCTCAAATGAACAACCTAACCTTACACCTAAAGCAATTAGAGAAAGAACCAAAAAACCCCGAAGTTAGCAGAAGGAAAGAAATCATAAAGATCAGATCAGAAATAAATGAAAAAGAAATGAAGGAAATGATAGCAATGATCAATAAAACTAAAAGCTGGTTCTTTGAGAAGATAAACAAAATTGATAAACCATTAGCCAGACTGATCAGGAAAAAAAGGGAGAAGACTCAAATCAATAGAATTAGAAATGAAAAAGGAGAAGTAACAACTGACACTGCAGAAATACAAAGGATCATGAGAGATTACTACAAGCAACTCTATGCCAATAAAATGGACAACCTGGAGAAAAATGGACAAATTCTTAAAATGCACAACCTTCTGAGACTGAACCAGGAACAAATAGAAAATATAAACAGACCAATCACAAGCACTAAAATTGAAACTGGGATTAAAAATCTTCCAACAAACAAAAGCCCAGGACCAGATGACTTCACAGGCTAATTCTATCAAACATTTAGAGAAGAGCTAACACCCATCCTTCTCAAACTCATCCAAAATATAGCAGGGTAAGGAACACTCCCAAACTCATTCTACGAGGCCACCATCGCCCTGACACCAAAACCAGACAAAGATGTCACAAAGAAAGAAAACTATAGGCCAATATCACTGATGAACATAGATGCAAAAATCCTCAACCAAATACTAGCAAACAGAATCCAACAGCACATTAAAAGAATCATACACCATGATTAAGTGGGGTTTATCCCAGAAATGCAAGGATTCTTCAATATACGCAAATCAATCAATGTGATACACCATATTAACAAATTGAAGGAGAAAAACCATATGATCATCCCAATCGATGCAGAGAAAGCTTTTGACAAAATTCAACACCCATTTATGATAATAACCCTCCAGAAAGTAAGCACAGAGGGAACTTTCCTTAACATAATAAAGGCCATATATGACAAACCCACAGCCAACATCGTTCTCAATGGTGAAAAACTGAAACCATTTCCACTAAGATGGGGAACAAGACAAGGTTTCCCACTCTCACCACTATTATTCAACATAGTTTTGGAAGTTTTAGCCACAGCAATCAAAGAAGAAAGAGAAATAAAAGGAATCCAAATTGGAAAAGAAGAAGTAAAGCTGTCACTGTTTGCAGATGACATGATACTATACATAGGGAATCCTAAAGATGCTACCAGAAAACTACTAGAGCTAATCAATGAATTTAGTAAAGTAGCAGGATACAAAATTAATGCACAGAAATGTCTAGCATTCCTATACACTAATGATGAACAATCTGAAAGTGAAATTAAGAAAACACTCCCACTTACCATTGCAACAAAAAGAATAAAATATCTAGGAATAAACCTACCTAAGGAGATAAAAGACCTGTATGCAGAAAATTACAAGATACTGATGAAAGAAACTGAAGATGATACAAATAGATGGAGCGATATACCATGTTCTTGGATTGGAAGAATCAACATTGTGAAAATGACTATACTACCCAAAGCAATCTACAGATTCAATGCAGTCCCTATCAAACTACCACTGGCATTTTTCACAGAACTAGAACAAAAATTTCACAATTTGTATGGAAACACAAAAGACCCTGAATAGCCAAAGCAATCTTGAGAAAGAAAAACGGAGCTGGAGGAATCAGGCTCCCTGACTTCAGACTATACTACAAAGCTACAGTGATCAAGACAGTATGGTACTGGCACAAAAATAGAAATATAGATCAATGGAACTGGATAGAAAGCCCAGAGATAAACCCACGCACATATGGTCACCTTATCTTTGATAAAGGAGGCAAGAATATACAGTGGAGAAATGGCAGCCTCTTCAATAAGTGGTGCTGGGAAAACTGGACAGCTACATGTAAAAGTATGAAATTAGAACACTCCCTGACACCATACAGAAAAATAAACTCAAAATGGATTAAAAACCTAAATATAAGGCCAGACACTATCAAACTCTTAGAGGAAAACATAGGCAGAACACTCTATGACATAAATCACAGCAAGATCCTTTTTGACCCACCTCCTAGAGAAATGGAAATAAAAACAAAAATAAACAAACGGGACCTAATAAAACTTAAAAGCTTTTGCACAGCAAAGGAAACCATAAACAACACCGAAAGACAACCCTTAGAATGGGAGAAAATATTTGCAAATGAAGCGACTGACAAAGGATTAATCTCCTTTACAGGAGATTAAATCTCCTTTAAAGCTGCAATTTACAAGCAGCTCATGCAGCTTAGTATCAAAAAAACAAACAACCCAATCCAAAATTGGGCAGAAGACGTAAACAGACATTTCTCCAAAGAAGATATACAGATTGCCAACAAACACATGAAAGAATGCTCAACATTAATCATTACAGAAATGCAAATCCAAACTACAATGAGGTATCATCTCACATCAGTCAGAATCGCCATCATCAAAAAATCAACAAACAATAAATGCTGGAGAGGGTGTGGAGAAAAGGGAACCGTCTTGCACTGTTTGTGGGAATGTAAATTGATACAGCCACTATGGAGAACAGTATGGAGGGGGGGTTCCTTAAAAAAACTAAAAATAGAACTTCCATATGACCCAGCAATCCAACTACTGGGCATATACCCTGAGAAAACCATAATTCAAAACGAGTCATGTACCAAAATGTTCATTGCAGCTCTATTTACAATAGCCAGGACATGGAAGCAACCTAAGTGTCCATAAACAGATGAATGGATAAAGAAGATGTGGCACACATATACAATGGAATATTAGCCATAAAAAGAAACGAAACTGAGTTATTTACAGTGAGGGTGATGGACCTAGAGTCTGTCATACAGAGTGAAGGAAGTCAGAAAGAGAAAAACAAATACCGTATTCTAACACATATATATGGAATCTAGGGGGAAAAAAGTTCATGAAAAACCTAGGGACAAGATGGAATAAAGACGCAGACTTACTAGAGAATGGACTTGAGGATATCGGTGGGGGAGGGTAAGCTGGGACAAAGTGAGAGAGTGGCATGGACATACATATACTACCAAACGTAAAATAGATAGCTAGTGGGAAGCAGCCGCATAGCACAGGGAGATCAGCTCGGTGCTTTGTGACCACTTAGAGGGGTGGGATCGGGAGGGTGGGAGGCAGGGATACGCAAGAGGGAAGAGATATGGGAACATATGTAGATGTATAACTGATTCACTTTGTCATAAAGCAGAAACTAACACACCATTGTAAAGCAATTATACTCCAATAATGATGTTTAAATAAATAAATAGCACTGTTAACTAACTTGTAAAAAATTATTAATGCCACAAAAGAATTAGCTTTTTATCAAAAAACCCCTATCTTATCAAAAAACTTGCCTTTATGTTCCTCTTATTAACACAAGTAGTAACTCAGAAAATGTTTGTAGAATGCACGAAAAAGCATTCTATGTAATATTAAGACATTCTGCTCACCTGGCCCTTTTAGAAATCCCCATGCTTTGTCCCAACACTCCCTGCTGGGTAACCCCAATAATTTTAGTATCGATTATAAAACCGGTTATTAAAAATAATCATCTCAAAAATAGGCTTTCAATACTATGGCCATGGGACCAAATATATGAACCCCATAGAATAAGAGATTTTTTACAATAATAAAGAGGTTTTACCTTTTTGTCCTATCAGAAATGTTAATTGTCCATCAATTCTCTCTTGACTATATCAACTTCATTAATTTAAGAAGAATACTTTTCTATCTATGTTTCATTCTCTATTCATGAAAAAAATGTTCTAGGCCCCAACAGTCTGTCTACACATTCTTCTCTTTTATTTGCACTCCTTTAAATTCAGGGACACCTACATGAATAATGAGATGGGGAGAAACGGTACAGAAAGTTGTTGGAATAGCTTTTACTCAGTGAATCTATTATGCATAGTTTAAAGTTGACCTTTTAATCCAAGTTTTTATTCAATTCCATTGCAAGGAATTGAGCAACATGGTCAGTTTGAATATCTGTATGCCAGTGGCACCAACAATGAGTTTCATGAGAAAAAGTCACATATTAAATCGTGAGGAAGTCAATATATTCTTTTCAAGGCCAAATGGAAGCAGGATAGAGATTTTTTAGGAAGACAGTAAGTTTTCCACAAAAAGAAAATTTTACTCTAAATTATAAGACATGGCTATGCAAATCACTTTTATAATTTCTTCTCTAGATTAGACGTTGCTAGTAATTGTGTATCCATATAAATATATAAATGGTGTTAGTCACATAGATGCTATGGTGATTTATTCCTATATTCAGGAACAAATAGCTTTGCACAAGTTGCCCTAAGACTTTTTCACCTCTCTCTTGGGTAGATGTATAATTTATAGGAGCTGAAGCTCCACAGCACAAAAATCAGATTCAAGAAGATAGGATGAATGGATTGACTACAAAGAATTAGGAGTTACAGGAGCCCCGAGTTACTTAAGTTTCCACTCGTATTCTTGCCTACTCAACGCATTCCACATACAGGACCTTCTGTAGATTTCAAGGAGGCACATTTCATCTTAACGTAAAAAGGAATCCCCTAACAATTCTGCCCTCCAGAAGTCACAGCATGGACTCACTCCCTCGTGATGCCACAAGCTCCCTGGTGGACAATGCAAGGCCGGACTAACAGTTGTGGGATCTGGCCTCTAAATTAATTTCCAAGATTCTATGTTGAATAACTCCCCAGGAATCCAAGATTTTATACCTATATGAAAATTGAGGGCAAGAATATGCTGCTTTCTACATGTATGCTGCTTAGCTAAAAGCATCATAAGCAATTTTAACTTTGTATTTTTTACAAATGTATTTTTTTTAATTAATTTATTTTTGGCTGCATTGGGTCTTCATTGCTGCACGTGGGCTTTCTCTAGTTGCGGCGAGCAGGGGCTACTCTTTGTTGCGATGCACGGGCTTCTCATTGCGGTGGCTTCTTTTGTTGTGGAGCATGGGCTCTAGGCACACAGGCTTCAGTAGTTGTGGCATGTGGGCTCAGTAGTTGTGGCTTGCAGACTCTAGACTGCAGGCTTAGTAGTTGTGGCTCATGGGCTTAGTTGCTCCGTGGCATGTGGGATCTTTGCGGACCAGGGCTCGAACCCATGTTCCCTGCATTGGCAGGCAGATTCTTAACCACTGCGCCAATAGGGAAGTCCTACAAATGTATTCTTATGGCCTCATTGAAAATTCACTGCTATTGCATCTGCTAGTCAGGTTTCTAGGTTGGAAATTTATGGCTGGTGAAGGGTTTGACCTCTGTAAGAATGCAGATGAAAGAATGTAGATAAAAATGAGTTTCCCGACTGTAGGAAGATGGCGGAAGAGTAAGACGCGGAGATCGCCTTCCTCCCCACGGATACACCAGAAATACATCCACACGTGGAACAACTCCTACAGAACTCCTACTGAAGGCTGGCAGAAGACCTCAGACCTCCCAAAAGGCAAGAAACTCCCCACGTAACTGGGTAGGGCAAAAGAAAAAACAGAGACAAAAGAATAAGGACGGCACCTGCACCAGTGGGAGGGAGCTGTGAAGGAGGAAAAGTTTCCACACACTAGGAAGCCCCTCCGCGGGCGGAGACTGCGGGAGGCAGAGGGGGGAGTTTCGGGACCGCGGAGTGGTGCACAGCGACGGGTGTGGAGGGCAAAGCGGGGAGATACCTGCACAGACGATCGGTGCCGACCGGCACTCACCAGCCCGAGTGGCTTGTCTGCTCACCCGCCGGGGCGGGCGGGGCTGCGAGCTGAGGCTCGGGTT
The DNA here is from genome assembly GCF_008692025.1 of Phocoena sinus. Taxonomy (NCBI): domain Eukaryota; kingdom Metazoa; phylum Chordata; class Mammalia; order Artiodactyla; family Phocoenidae; genus Phocoena; species Phocoena sinus. Next base: position 11,028,409 of record NC_045771.1, read on the forward strand.
TTGGTTTTGGACGGAGCTCAGGGAGAGGACTAGGGTTGGCGGCTTGAACATAGCCTGAAGGGGTTAGTGCACCACGACTAGCCGGGAGGGAGTTCGGGGAAAAGCCTGCACCGGCCGAAGAGGCAAGAGACTTTTTCTTCCCTCTTTGTTTCCTGGTGCGCGAGGAGAGGGGTTTAAGAGCGCTGCTTAAAGGAACTCCAGAGACGGGCGCGAGCCGCGGCTAAAAGCGCGAACCCCCGAGACGGGCGCGAGCCGCGGCTGAGGGCGCGAGCCCCCGAGACGGGCGCGAGCCGCGGCTAAAACCGCGGACCCCAGAGACGGGCGGGAGACGCTAAGGCTGCTGCTGCCGCCACCAAGGGGCCTGTGTGTGAGCACAGGTCACTCTCCACACCCCTCTTCCGCGGAGCCTGTGCAGCCCGCCACTGCCAGGTTCCCGGGATCCAGGGACAACTTCCCCGGGAGTACGCACGGCGGGTCTCAGGCTGGTGCAACGTCACGCCGGCCTCTGCCGCAACGTCACGCTGCCTCTGCCGCCGCAGGCCGGCCCCGCACGCAGTGCCCCTCCTACCCCCATCCCCCAACCCCCGGCCTGAGTGAGCCGGAGGCCCCGAATCAGCGGCTCCTTTAACCCCGTCCTGTCTGAGCGAAAAAACAGACGCCCTCCAGCGACCTACACGCAGAGGCAGGGCCAAATCCAAAGCTGAGCTCCTGTGAGCTGTGAGAACAAAGAAGAGAAAGGGAAATCTCTCCCAGCAGCCACAGAAGCAGCGGATTAAAGCTCCACAATCAACTTGATATACCCTGCATCTGTGGAATACCTGAATAGACAAGGAATGATCCCAAATTGAAGAGGTGGAATTTAGGAGCGAGACCTATGATTTTTTTCCCTTTTCCTCTTTTTGTGAATGTGTACGTGTATGCTTCTGTGTGAGATCCTGTCTGTATACTCTTGCTTCCACCATTTGTCCTAGGGCTCTATCCGTCCATGACTTTTTTTTTTTAATTCTTTTTCTTAATAATTAAGTTTAATTGTAATAACTTTATTATACTTTACCTTCGTTCTTTCTTTCTTTCCTTCCTTCCTTCCCTCCTTTAGACAACGAATCACCCCAAATTGAGGAGGTGGTCTCAGGGAGCAGGATTTATGCTGCTCCCCTTTACCTCTTTTTGTGAAGGTGTATGTGTATGCTTCTGTGTAAGATTTTCTCTGTATAGCTTTGCTTCCAACATTTGTCCTAAGGTTCTATCCGTCCCTTTTTTTTTTTTTTTTTCTAAATTTTTTTTTTTTTTTTTTTTTTTTTTTTTTTTTTTTTTAATGCGTTACGCGGGCCTCTCACTGTTGCGGCCTCTCCCGTTGCGGAGGACAGGCTCCGGACGCGCAGGCTCAGCGGCCATGGCTCACGGGCCCAGCCGCTCCGCGGCATGCGGGATCCTCCCAGACCGGGGCACGAACCCGTGTCCCCTGCATCGGCAGGCGGACTCCCAACCACTGCGCCACCAGGGAAGCCCTCTAAATATTTTTTAATTCAATAACTATATTATACTTTATTTTATTTTTACTGTATCATCTTTCTTTCTGTCTTTTTTCCTTCTTTCCCTCCTTCCTTCCTTCCTCCCTCCCTCCCTCCTTTCTTTCCTTCTTTGCTTCTTTCTTCCTTCCTTCCTTTCCTCCTTTCCTTCTTTCTTTACTCATACTTCTACTAATTCTCCCTACTTTTTCTCCCTTTTATTCTGAGCTGTGTGGATGAAAGGCTCTTGGTGCTCCAGCCAGGAGTCAGGGCTCTGCCTCTGAGGTAGGAGAGCCAACTTCAGGACACTGGTCAACAAGAGACCTCCCAGCTCCACATAATATTAAACGGTGGAAATATCCCAGAGACCTCCATCTTAACACCAGCACCCAGCTTCACTCAACGACCAGCAAGCCACAGTGCTGGACAACCTATGCCAAACAACTAGCAAAACAGGAACACAACCCCACCCATTAGCAGAGAGGCTGCCTAAAATCATAATAAGGCCACAGACACCCCAAAACACACCACCAGACGTGAACCTGCCCACTAGAGAGACAAGATCCAGCCTCATCCAGCACAACACAGGCACTAGTCCCCTCCACCAGGAAGCCTACACAACCCACTGAAACAACCTTAGCCACTGGAGACAGACATCAAAAACAACGGGAACTACGAAAGTGCAGCCTGCAAAAAGGAGACCCCAAACACAGTAAGATAAGCAAAATGAGAAGACAGAAAAACACACAGCAGATGAAGGAGCAAGATAAAAACCCACCAGACCTAACAAATGAAGAGGAAATAGGCAATCTACCTGAAAAAGAATTCAGAATAATGATAGTAAGGATGATCCGAAATCTTGGAAGTAGAATAGACAAAATGCAAGAAACAGCTAACAAGGACCTACAAGAACTAAAGATGAAACAAGCAACGATGAACAATGCAATAAATGAAATTAAAATCACTCTAGATAGGATCAATAGCAGAATAACTGAGGCAGAAGAACGGATAAGTGACCTGGAAGATAAAGTAGTGGAAATAACTACTGCAGAGCAGAATAAAGAAAAAAGAATGAAAAGAACTGAGGACAGTCTCAGAGACCTCTGGGACAACATGAAACGCACCAACATTCGAATTATAGGGGTTCCAGAAGAAGAAGAAAGAAAGAAAGGGACTGAGAAAATATTTGAAGAGATTATAGTTGAAAACTTCCCTAATATGGGAAAGGAAATAGTTAATCAAGTCCAGGAAGCACAGAGGGTCCCATACAGGATAAATACAAGGAGAAACACGCCAAGACACATATTAATCAAACTGTCAAAAATTAAATACAAAGAAAGCATATTAAAAGCAGCAAGGGAAAAACAACAAATAACACACAAGGGAATCCCCATAAGGTTAACAGCTGATCTCTCAGCAGAAACCCTACAAGCCAGAAGGGAGTGGCAGGACATACTGAAAGTGCTGAAGGAGAATAGCCTGCAACCAAGACTACTCTACCCAGCAAGGATCTCATTCAGATTTGATGGAGAAATTAAAACCTTTACAGACAAGCAAAAGCTGAGAGAGTTCAGCACCACCAAACCAGCTTTACAACAAATGCTAAAGGAACTTCTCTAGACACGAAACACAAGAGAAGGAAATGACCTATAGTAGCGAACCCAAAACAATATATAAAATGGAAATAGGAACATACATATCGATAATTACCTTAAATGTAAATGGACTAAATGCTCCCACCAAAAGACACAGATTGGCTGAATGGATACAAAAACAAGACCCTTATATATGCTGTCTACAAGAGACCCACTTCAGAACTAGAGACACATACAGACTGAAAGTAAGGGGATGGAAAAAGATATTCCATGCAAATGGAAACCAAAAGAAAGCTGGAGTAGCAATTCTCATATCAGACAAAATAGACTTTAAAATAAGGACTATTAAAAGGGACAAAGAAGGACACTACATAATGATCAAGGGATCGATCCAAGAAGAAGATATAACAATTGTAAATATTTATGCACCCAACATAGGAGCACCTCAATACATAAGGCAAATACTAACAACCATAAAAGGGGAGATCAACAGTAACACATTCATAGTAGGGGACTTTAACACCCCACTTTCACCCATGGACAGATCATCCAAAATGAAAATAAATAAGGAAACACAAGCTTTAAATGATACATTAAACAAGATGGACTTAATTGATATTTATAGGACACTCCATCCAAAAACAACAGAATACACATTTTTCTCAAGTGCTCATGGAACATTCTCCAGGATAGATCATATCTTGGGTCACAAATCAAGCCTTGGTAAATTTAAGAAAACTGAAATTGTATCAAGTATCTTTTCCGACCACAACGCCATGAGACTAGATATCAATTACAGGAAAAGATCTTTAAAAAATACAAACACATGGAGGCTAAACAATACACTACTTAATAATGAAGTGATCACTGAAGAAATCAAAGACGAAATAAAAAAATACCTAGAAACAAATGACAATGGAGACACAACGACCCAAAACCTATGGGATGCAGCAAAAGCAGTTCTAAGGGGGAAGTTTATAGCAATACAAGCCCACCTTAAGAAGCAGGAAACATCTCGAATAAACAACCTAACCTTGCACCTCAAGCAATTAGAGAAAGAAGAACAAAAAAACCCCAAAGCTAGCAGAAGGAAAGAAATCATAAAAATCAGATCAGAAATAAATGAAAAAGAAATGAAGGAAACAATAGCAAAGATCAATAAAACTAAAAGCTGGTTCTTTGAGAAGATAAACAAAATAGATAAACCACTAGCCAGACTCATCAAGAAAAAAAGGGAGAAGACTCAAATCAATAGAATTAGAAATGAAAAAGGAGAAGTAACAACTGACACTGCAGAAATAAAAAAAATCATGAGAGATTACTACAAGCAACTCTATGCCAATAAAATGGACAATCTGGAAGAAATGGACAAATTCTTAGAAATGCACAACCTGCCAAGACTGAATCAGGAAGAAATAGAAAATATGAACAGACCAATCACAAGCACTGAAATTGAAACTGTGATTAAAAACCTTCCAACAAACAAAAGCCCAGGACCAGATGGCTTCACAGGTGAATTCTATCAAACGTTTAGAGAAGAGCTAACACCTATCCTTCTCAAACTCTTCCAAAATATAGCAGAGGGAGGAACACTCCCAAATTCCTTCTACGAAGCCACCATCACCTTGATACCAAAACCAGACAAGGATGTCACAAAGAAAGAAAACTACAGGCCAATATCACTGATGAACATAGATGCAAAAATCCTCAACAAAATACTAGCAAACAGAATCCAACAGCACATTAAAAGGATCATACACCATGATCAAGTGGGGTTTATTCCAGGAATGCAAGGATTCTTCAATATACGCAAATCTATCAATGTGATAAACCATATTAACAAATTGAAGGAGAAAAACCATATGATCATCTCAATAGATGCAGAGAAAGCTTTCGACAAAATTCAACACCCATTTATGATAAAAACCCTCCAGAAAGTAGGCATAGAGGGAACTTTCCTAAACATAATAAAAGCCATATATGACAAGCCCACAGCAAACATCATCCTCAATGGTGAAAAACTGAAAGCATTTCCACTAAGATCAGGAACAAGACAAGGTTGCCCACTCTCACCACTCTTATTCAACATAGTTTTGGAAGTTTTAGCCACAGCAATCAGAGAAGAAAAGGAAATAAAAGGAATCCACATCGGAAAAGAAGAAGTAAAGCTGTCACTGTTTGCAGATGACATGATACTATACATAGAGAATCCTAAAGATGCTACCAGAAAACTACTAGAGCTAATCAATGAATTTGGTAAAGTAGCAGGATACAAAGTTAATGCACAGAAATCTCTGGCATTCCTATATACTAATGATGAAAAATCTGAAAGTGAAATCAAGAAAACACTCCCATTTACCATTGCAACAAAAAGAATAAAATATCTAGGAATAAACCTACCTAAGGATACGAAAGACCTGTATGCAGAAAATTATAAGACACTGATGAAAGAAATTAAAGATGATACAAATAGATGGAGAGATATACCATGTTCTTGGATGGGAAGAATCAACATTGTGAAAATGACTCTACTACCCAAAGCAATCTACAGATTCAATGCAATCCCTATCAAACTACCACTGGCGTTTTTCACAGAACTAGAACAAAAAATTTCGCAATTTGTATGGAAACACAAAAGACCTCGAATAGCCAAAGCAATCTTGAGAACGAAAAAAGGAGCTGGAGGAATAAGGCTCCCTGACTTCAGACTATATTACAAAGCAACAGTAATCAAGACAGTATGGTACTGGCACAAAAACAGAAAGATAGATCAGTGGAACAGGATAGAAAGCCCAGAGATAAACCCACGCACATATGGACACCTTATCTTTGATAAAGGAGGCAAGAATGTACAGTGGAGAAAGGACAGCCTCTTCAATAAATGGTGCTGGGAAAACTGGACAGGTACATGTAAAAGTATGAGATTAGATCACTCCCTAACACCATACACAAAAATAAGCTCAAAATGGATTAAAGACCTAAATGTAAGGCCAGAAACTATCAAACTCTTAGAAGAACACATAGGAAGAACACTCTATGACATAAATCACAGCAAGATCCTTTCTGACCCACCTCCTAGAGTAATGGAAATAAAAACAAAAATAAACAAATGGGACCTAATGAAACTTCAAAGCTTTTGCACAGCAAAGGAAACCATAACCAAGACCAAAAGACAACCCTCAGAATGGGAGAAAACATTTGCAAATGAAGCAACTGACAAAGGATTAATCTCCAAAATTTACAAGCAGCTCATGCAGCTCAATAACAAAAAAACAAACAACCCCATCCAAAAATGGGCAGAAGACCTAAATAGACATTTCTCCAAAGAAGATATACAGAATGCCAACAAACACATGAAAGAATGCTCAACATCATTAATCATTAGAGAAATGCAAATCAAAACTACAATGAGATATCATCTCACACCAGTCAGAATGGCCATCATCAAAAAATCTAGAAACAATAAATGCTGGAGAGGGTGTGGAGAAAAGGGGACACTCTTGCACTGCTGGTGGGAATGTGAATTGGTTCAGCCACTGTGGAGAACAGTATGGAGGTTCCTTAAAAAACTACAAATAGAATTACCATATGACCCAGCAATCCCACTACCTGGCATATACCCTGAGAAAACCAAAATTCAAAAAGAGTCAGGTACCAAAATGTTCATTGCAGCTCTATTTACAATAGCCAGGACATGGAAACAACCTAAGCGCCCATCATCGGATGAATGGATAAAGAAGATGTGGCACATATACACAATGGAATATTACTCAGCCTTAAAAAGAAATGAAATTGAGCTATTTGTAATGAGATGGATAGACCTAGAGTCTGTCATACAGAGTGAAGTAAGTCAGAAAGAAAAAGACAAATACCGTATGCTAACACATATATATGGAATTTAAGGGGAAAAAATGTCATGGAGAACCTAGGGGTAAGATAGGAATAAAGACGCAGACCTACTGGAGAACGGACTTGAGGGTATGGGGAGGGGGAGGGGTGAGTTTTGACAGGGCGAGAGAGAGTCATGGACATATACACACTAACAAACGTAGTAAGGTAGATAGCTGGGGGGAAGCAGCCGCAAGGCACAGGGATATTAGCTCGGTGCTTTGTGACAGCCTGGAAGGGTGGGATGGGGAGAATGGGAGGGAGGGAGACGCAAGAGGGAAGACATATGGGAACATATGTATATGTATAGCTGATTCACTTTGTTATAAAGCAGAAACTAACACACCATTGTAAAGCAATTATACCCCAATAAAGATGTTTAAAAAAAAAAACAAAAAAAAAAACAAGGTCTGTTCCCAAACTCAAAAAAAAAAAAAATGAGTTTCCCTGGTTCAACGAGAGTTCCAAAGTCCCAGGCAGGAGACTAACCCTGTGCCGTTTCATTATAACAATGAGTTAACTTTCAATAAAGCGGAAAATCCAGTTAAATGGGATATTCCAAATTGGCACACTGCTGTCCTTAAACACAAATTTGAGTGCCTACTGCATGGCAGACACAAGTACAATGATGCCATCACAGGCATACATTATCATGAAATGAATGGGATGAGAGAGAGAGGAACAGGAGAAAGAGAAATGGGGAAGAGAGAGAAGGAAAAAAGGAAAGATTCATGGGGATGGAGACAAAGAAAGACTGAAAAAATACAGGAAAAATGGGACATTCCCCTCGGATGAAGGAGATGGGGAAAAAAGAAGAGAGGAAAAAGAGGAACGTTTGCTTCCCTTTCTAAGCCATTTGTAATGCTAGTGAGCATTACCTTCAAATATTAACACAACAGTTAACATAGCAGTAAAAGATGGATGTTTATGTATCCAGTTAAAAAAAAAAAGACATTTGTGCGAAGCTTTTAGTAATAGGGTAATGTCAAGAGCAAAAAGGACACAATGCGTATAAACGTTTTGATCACAATTTATGTAAATATTAGACAATACTGGAAGAGAAATATTTAAATTTTTACCACGGTTAGCTTTGAATAATGAAACTGTAGGTAACTTTTTCTTCTCTCTACTTCTATCTTTTTCTATATTTCTTAAGAAAATAAGTAGCATGGTAACCACAAACCAAAAATCTATAATAGATACACACACGAAAGAGAAAGGAATCTAAACATAATACTAAAAACAGTCATATCACAAAAGAGCAAAAGAAGAAAAAAGGAATAAAACAGAGCCACAAAAACAACACCAAAACAATGAACAAAATGGCAAGTACATACCTATCAATAATTACTTTAAGGAAACTAAATGCTCCAATCAAAAGACACAGAGGCCTGAATGGATACAAAAATAAGACCCATATATATGCTATCTACAAGAGACTCATTTCAGATCTAAAGACACACAGAGACTGAAAGTAAGAGGTTGGAAAAAGATATTCCATGAATATAGACATGAAAAGAAAGCTGGAATAGCAATACTTATATCAGACAAAATAGACTTTAAACCAAAGACTGTAACAAGAGACAAAGAAGGATTTTTGAAAATGATAAAGGGATCAATCCAAGAAGATATAACAATTTTAAATATATATGCACCCAATATACGAGCACCTAAATACATAAAGCAAATATTAACAGTTATAAAGGGAGAAATTGACAGGAACACAATATTAACACCCCACCTACATCAATGGACAGATCACCCAGAAAATCAGTAAGGAAACACTGGCCTTATATGACACATTAGACGAGATGGACAATAGATATGGGACATTCCACCCCAAAGCAGCAGAATGCACATTCTTTTCAAGTGCACACAAACTGTTCTCCAGGATAGATCACATGCTAGGCCACAAAACAAGTCTCAGTACATTCAAGAAGACTGAAATCATATCAAGCATGTTTTCTGACCACAATGCTATCAGACTAGAAATCAACTACAAGAAAAAAAAAATAGCAAAAACCACAAACAAGTGGAAGATAAACAACAGGCTACTAAGCAACCACTGGGTCACTGAAGAGATCAAAGAGGAAATAAAAAATTCCTGGCGACAAATGAAAACAAAAACACAACAACCCAAAATCTGTGGACTATAGCAAAAGCAGTTCTAAGAGGCAAACTTTTGGTGATACAAGCTTACCTCAGGAAACAAGAAAAATAGCAAATAAAAACCTAACCTGACACTTGAAGGAACTAGAAGAAGAACAAACAAGACCCAAAGTTAGCAGAAGAAAAGAAATAATAAAGTCAGAACAGAAATAAATGAAATAGAGACTTAAAATAACAGAAAGCAATAAAACTAAAAACCAGTTCTTTGAAAATATAAACAAAGTTGATAAACCTTTAACCAGACTCATCAGGGGGAAAAAAGAGAGGGGCCAAATCAATAAAATCAGAAATAAAAAAGGAGAAGTTACGACAAGCACCACAGGAATACAAAGGATCAAAGACATTACTCCCTATTTGCTTTTCCACCATGTCTGCTCACTCTTAGTGATCTCATCTAGTACTTATGACTTCAGACAACATCTGCACGGAAACTCACATATCGAATCGTCTACCCAACATCCCCACTCCGATATCTAAAAGACTTTTCACACTCAACACATCCACCACTGAACCAGTGCTGTTCTCTCAAAAGCCTGCTCCACATACTACCTTCCCATCTCAATGACAGCAACCCCATCCTTCCAGTTGTTCAAGCCCAGATCCTTAAGTCATTTTGTCTCCTCATTCTCTCACAATTTCTAGCTCTACTTTCAAAATGCATTTAGAATCTGGCCACTTCTCACCCTCCTTTGCCACTCTTACCCTGGTCCGAGCCACTATTATCTCTCTTCTGAATCACTGCAATCACCCCCGCAATGGTCCCTATTTCTACTTTCTCTCTCCCCCTCCCCAACTAGTCTCAGCACAGCTGCCATGTCTAATCATGGCATTTCTCTACTCAAAACCCTTCTGTGGCTTAGGAAAACCTTATAAGCCCGCTGCTCGTTCTGTTCAAGCTTCACGAGCCTCCTTGCTATTCCTGAAATACACCCACTCATACTCCTTCCTTAGGGTGTTTGCTCTAGCCGTTCTGTTTGGAACGCTTCTCCCCCAGAATCCACTAGGCTGCTGCCCTTGCCATTTTCAAATCATTTCTCAGATCTCATCTGCTCAACAAGGTCTATGTGGAGCATGCTTTTTAATAAAGAAACAGGCCCAACTACCCAACTCCACCTCACCCCAACTCTGGCACTTTCAATTCCCTTACTTTGCTTTAATTTTTCTCCAAAGAATTTATCACTTTCTAGCATGCCACATAATTTACTTATTTATTATGTTATCTCTTCTTCCCGCTAGAATGCAATCTCCAAAAGGGCAGAGATCTTTGCTTTATTTACTGATATGTCCCAAGCCCCTAGAGCAACCCCTGGCCCATAGTGGATTCCTATGGTTAACAAGTGCTTATTTGAGAATCTGCCGCATGCCATGCACTGGAAATTGAGCAGGGAAGAAGACAAGCATGGCGCCTGTCCCCTTGAAGCTTACATTCTAATTCTGCAGATTTCCTGGAGACAACAACTTCATATAACCTTCAAAAGAAAATGGAAAAGCATCAAGAAGAATTGCACCAGCCACTCTCATGGCATGTTAAATGCTCTAACGAAACCATCAGACTCTGATGACTGAAACAGACATGATAACCATGTGCTTTCAGGCTTCAGTGCCATCCCAGACAATCAAGAGACTAGGAAACAGAACCCCAAGGTTCCTCAGTCCAGTATGTAAAAGAGAGTTTGCCCTGATGACACTAGATGTAATTAATGATGAACAAAATAAGCCACATAAGACACTATATGTCATTTTAGTCTTTCGATAGATAACTCCTCCTCTAAACAAAAAGACATGCTCCAAATAAAATTATCGCCATTTTAAAAATTCCCCTGACGCGGTCATCAAGTCTTATGCTTTATTCAGTAATTAGCTGGACTGAAACCCTTCCATGCCTTTTTTTTTTTTTTTTTGCAGTTCTGGTAGCAAATTGATAACCTTGGGCAATGTTTAATTAGCACCCTTAAAAACGGTTTGCCACATTAGTCAACTATGAAATAACCTCACCCAAATGCTTACGTTCAAACCGCATTTCAAATCCATCACCTGTTTTTACTGTAGGAACACAGCATCACTCCAGGACTGTTAATGGCAGTGTTCACTGGCCTGTGTTTAATTCATGCCCTGCACAGCGTGCTAGTGGCACATCTCTACGTTGCTGTTTCAAGTGGTCTGCCAGCCATTTGGTGTTGACATGTCTATTACCAGCAATAGCTCTGCTTCCATCCTTAACCCAGTGGAGATCATATTTAAAGATGAGCCTCCATAGGTCCAGGGAAGTCACCTGTGTTACTCAACATGAGGAAAGCCGGGGCTTCCATTGGGAAGGATGTTGTAGGGACCGTGCTTAACTGGCAGGACAGCTGGGCTAATCATGGGAGGTCACTCCTTCTTCATACCTCACACCCAAATCGCACTTCTGAAGCATCTATTATTTAGCAAGTATGCTCATGTGACCTTATTTCATTTCAGGGTAAGACCAGGGATCAGGTAGTTGGAACTCCAGCACACAGATGAGAACACGAAGCATCAGGAGGCTGAAATTAACTCACCCAGAGCTATAGAGGCACAGCCAGAAGCAGATCTCTGGTCACCTGCCTGCAGGTCATCTGCCACCACCTGGTGTCACTGTCAGCGCCAGCCTCTGTTCCACCAAACACCTCCTCACTTGTCTCTCTTTCCCAAGTTCTGTCTTCCTCCAGTCACATCTCTACACTGCAGCCAGAGTGACCTTAAAAGGCAACCCTGCTGGTGTAACTCTTCTACGCATGGCTTACCGCTGCCCTCAGGCGAAGGTCCCAGGTCATCCTGCAAGGCCCTGTGTCATATGTCCTCTGCCTTCCTCTCCTGTCTGCTCGCCGCGCCCCAGCCACCCTGCCACCTTCCAGTTCTCTGAACTCTCTTTGCTGTCTCAAGGCTTTTGCACAAGCTATGTCCTACAGCCCAGTCCCTACCCCTAGCACTTCCACTAGATCTGTCACCGGGCTTTCTGGGCAGCTACCAGGGAAGCTGGATCCCAGGCACTTCACTGAAGTCTGCCTTGGCCTCTCCCAGGATAAGGGCTGCATTGGTGCCCATGCCTGACTTGACGAGACCCATAGAACTCAGCCTTCACCTTGGGGGAGAACGAAGTGGACAGTGGTGTTAGCGAGGGGACAGTGGTTCTCATGAACCAAGCAGCCAGCGACCTGGGAAAATGAAGCTAAAGAAATTTGGGAAGGGGTATAAATTTGATGCAATATATTATTACATTCATCATTCCACAATGTTAAGATGTTTCTTATGTCCTTGATGGTTCCAGAGCCCAAAGGCAGATGGATTATTCTCCCTTGGCTTGTGTGGTCCTTTTAGACACTGGAAGAAGTCGACTTAAGGAAAAGCTATCAGGTACCTGGCATCGTTAAAATTGACCTTGCCTGATTTTCTGTTTTACCTTTACATACATGTTCTTTGCCTACAGGGCTGTCGTCTGATAGAGGGAAATGGGGATTCTTTCCTGGTCGAATGCGCTCCTCACGATCCGTTCTACAAGTGGGTGGCTTCTAGGAGTTTTCCCACCTGGGCTGGACTTGTTAGGATCCTACTCTAGCTCCATCTGGCAGCAAGACCCCTAATAATTCTGGCCTCAAAATTGTTCTGCAGAGCTAGGTATACACTCGCACAAGCTCAGAGCTGGAAAGAACCCTAGAAGACATTGACTCTGGTGCTAGAGGCTTATTTGATTAACGAGTAATCCTATTTGCAGAGAGACAGGACTCTACATACATGCCACAGACACAGTTAATATATTCATGTAGTTATATTCATTTAATTCCCCTAAGGCCACCAAACTATTTCAGAATACTTTCCCAGGCATCCAAACGTACCACTGACTAATGGCACGTGCATCTTACCTATCTGTTCAATTCTGAAATGTACCTACTGGAGAATTTCCTTTAGTTTCCGGTAACTAAAATGTGTGTCAATATAACTGCCCTGGATCAACGAAAAGTAAGTAGCATGGCATATGGACATGCTTGTGTCTGTTCACTTGGGCTGGGCCCCATGGAAATGGCCTTCTCTGCAAGATGTTCAATATCAACAATGTAAATGACATGGTTTCTGACGGTTCCTTCCAAAGTCAGGTATGACATTTTCCCACCGACAAAGCAAGGCTGCAGGAAGAGGACTTTACAGCCGCCTCTCCATTGGGGATGCTCTAGTCATAGCGCAAGACAGCCTGTTCTCTTGGCCCTCGTCCAGAAGGACCTGATCATCAACTCTGCCACTTAAAAGCGTTAACCCTTGGGCTTCCCTGGTGGTGCAGTGGTTGGGAGTCTGCCTGCCGATGCAGGGGACGCTGGTTCGGGCCCTGGTCCGGGAGGATCCCACATGCGGTGGAGCGACTAAGTCCGTGCGCCACAGCTACAGAGCCTGTGCTCTAGAGCCCGACGTGCCACAACTACTGAAGCCCGCGCGCCTGGAGCCCGCGCTCTGCAACGAGAGAGGCCACTGCAGTGAGAAGCCCGCGCACCGCAACCAAGAGTAGCCCCTGCTCACCACACCTAGAGAAAGCCTGCACACAGCAACAAAGACCCAACACAGCCAAAAATAAATAAATAAAATTAAAAAAAAAAAAAAGCGTTAACCCTTAAAAGCTACACGGCGCTCAAAACCAGCTTTCCTTCTGGGAACACTGAGGCTGGCTGCTTCCAAGCAGGGCTGTAACTAAGCCCTGCCTCACTTCAGTCATTTTCTCACATTATGTGCAGGGCAGTCCACTTCCCCACCAAGCTGTAAAGTCCTTCCTGGGCAGAGACTACATTAGTCATTTGCGTTTTCTTTCTCCTTCTCCAGTGCTTGGCCCTTCCTTGTTTCTTCAATCTCCTCTTACCATTTATTCTTACCACTCACTTATCTGCCTAACTCCACAACATTTCTTTCTTTCTTTTCTGGGGGAGGGGGAGGGGGGAGCTTTCCTGATGCCTCCAGACCCTTTTTGCTTATGGCAAGAATGGGTTTTGGTTGGCTGCACCACAGAACCCTGGCTGATGTTGGCAAGTACTACAACACGCCTTCAGCGCTCAGCAGAGCGTCTCAGAAAGAGCCAGAGCCAGTTCGTGAGAAGAAGGAAGGTAGTGAATGCTATACATAGTAGGAACTAACAGATTGCTGGCGCCATTATAGGAGACTTCTAATCTCAGACTTCTCTATATATTTTTCTGCTACACTAGAAGGATGGGATGCAAAATTTCCCCTCACTTTCTGAGCCTCTGTCCTCCCTGTTCTCAAGGAAAGGAAAAGTAAAATTTTGGTTGCTAACAGTTCAGTTTAAGAACAAGTTTTGAGGCTTCCCTGGTGGTGCAGTGGTTGAGAATCTGCCTGCCAATGCATGGGACACGGGTTTGAGCCCTGGTCTGGGAAGATCCCACATGCCGCAGAGCGGCTGGGCCCGTGAGCCACAGCTACTGAGCCTGCGCGTCTGGAGCCTGTGCTCCGCAACAAGAGAGGCCGCGATAGTGAGAGGCCCCTGCGCTGTGATGAAGAGTGGCCCCCGCTCGCCACAACTAGAGAAAGCCCTCGCACAGAAACGAAGACCCAACACAGCCAAAAATAAATTAATTAATTAATTAATGAAAGCTGAGCTGATGTCCTTCTAAAAAAAAAAAAAGAACAGGTTCCCTGGAGTTTCCTGGCCATCCAGAGGTTAGGACTCGGCGCTTTCACTGCCGTGTCCCAGGTTCAATCCCTGGTCAGGGAACTAAGATCCCGAAAGCCCTGGTGTGGCCAAAACAAAACAAACAAACAAAAACAAGGTTTGAGGGGGGCAGTGGAGTGTGTTGGAGAAGCAGACAAGAGGAAGGCACTTCATCTGTGACAGAAAGGGCTGTCCCTGGGCTGAGCGGTGGACCATGGGAGGAGCAAGAAGCGACGCCTCAGAGAGGACAGCATGCTGCCTCTACAGAGACAGGAGCCCTGACCCACTCTGCCAGAGATTCCCTACCCCCCCCCCCCCCCGCGGGGAGCACTCGGGCCTGAGGGGATGTTGTAGACAAGGACAAGAGATGCCCCACTGATGACCTAGAGGGACGGACGACAGAAAGCCAGGTGGTCCCCACTGTATCAGGCCCAGAACCCGGGAGGAGCCTGTAGAATGACAGGTTGAATTTCTTGGCAGCCTAGAGAGACAGATGTTTAGCATCAAAAAGAGAATGACTGAGAGAACATAAGAAGTGCGCTATTTCTTACACACCAGAATGTGTGACGCTCCATCCGTATGCCCGCCACGGTCATGAAGTAAACTGGAAACACTCAAGGTAAGTTTCGGTATTTACTCAGCCTGTGCACTCAGCTCTTGGCTGCACTACTAGTCTCCCGATTGGATCAGGAGGCGTGGTGTTTTTTTGTGTTTTTTTTGCGGTACGCGGGCCTCTCACTGCTGCAGCCTCTCCCGTTGTGGAGCACAGGCTCCGGATGCGCAGTCTCAGCGGCCGTGGCTCAAGGGCCCAGCTGCTCCGCGGCACGTGGGATCCTCCCGGACCGGGGCACGAACCCGCGTCCCCTGCATCGGCAGGCGGACTCTCTGGAGGCGTGGTGTTTTCGTAACGTACAGAAACAAGGGAGCAGTGAGCCGTGCGGGTTCTCACCGGCTACACAGGACGATGCTCGTTCCTTACTCCAGGTCAGGAAGGGAGACCACGATGCTTCTCGCCTGGTGTTTAGCATTATTCTAAATCTAAGGTCAAATGCACGATGTAGCGTGCGCCCAGAATAGATGGTACTTCCTCAACTCCTTGCCTCTAATGATTTACTACAACCACCCTCCAGCTCAGAGGTCAAAGAATCAAGGAAAGGAGACCTCCCTCTTCAACTTTTAAATGAAAATCTACCAAAAAGATGTCAAGGTGAGAAAAGACATAAAACCACATCAATATATAAAGTATAAGATAAACGAACATTGTTGAATGCTCTTAATAAAAAACTGTCCATGCAGGGGGAGGCAGCCTCCTTATTCTAACCGGGTTCTAACCGGATTCTTTCCCTTACTGACCAGAAAGAGAGGAAGTAAAGCTGTACTATTGGTGGCAGGGCGGGGAAAACCAGAAAAATTCTCACAATTATTTCCTAGGAATAGCATCATGGAACAAAACAAAGCTTTGAATACAACGTGAAGTTTGAAAAGCAGGACATCTCAGGGAACTCATAAGGTCCTGACCTAATGTCCCCACACAAGGGAGTAATGTTCACTGCAGGTCACGTTCAGCACGCAGTTTGTAGAACATCTCCCCAGCAGGAGTCAGAAGGTCACCTTGACAACTCATCTGACTCGTGGCATGACTGTGCGGGTGGGCCTTGGTGAAAGCACGTGGGGTTGCTGAGTAGCTACTACTGTATCACCCAGAGCAACCACACACAACCCCACTTCTGGAAGTACAGCCGAATCTCCAGGGGCAGTGGAAAACAGAAGACAGTTTCCCTCTACCTGCCTGATGTGACCACCGCAGAGACGCCTACGGTAAGTTCTACACCAGCGATGGTGAGACACATGGATAACAAAGCCAATAAGGTAAAAAATGGCCTTGAAAATACTGTTCACAATAGCGAAGGCATATCGCTTTGAGGAAAAGAAAGATTTGAGAGAGATGGCAGAGAAAAAAGTTGGCCAGAGTTTGTAACTGATGAGAACCCTGTTTCTCAGAGAATAGCCATTACAAGGAGCAAAATCACCTGGGCCACCTGCTAAAACCGGAAGACTCCTTGGCCCAGAAGCACAAAATCAGAAGTGTGGGGGAGGGGAAGTGAATCAAGGAAATCTGCATTTTTAACTGGTTTTCCAAGTGATTCTTGAAGGAATACATAGTATGGGAAGGGAAGAAAGATGGTGTGGTCAGCCTTTATAAGTTCGGAGGACCACGGAGCACCCAAAAGGAAGGCTCTGAATGCAACCATAAAGACAGGATTCAAAAGGAAAAAAAGGTCAGGGCTAGAGTTACAGATCTAGGATGAATCTGAATTTCCTAATAAAATATAGGCAGATAATAACACTCAGAGGGCAAGTTTCTTTATATAGTCAATGTCCAGATACCTTCCTCTTTTGGAAGAACGCTTACTGTGTGGATTTTGGGGGAAGGAGGGCTCTACTTCTCACTATCAGAACCGAGAAACCAGCTATTCCCGCCTCTACCCGTCAGTGGCTGGAGTGTGAGGATGTATCAAGACCACGTCATTTAGGTGCTTCTACCGAGGACTTTGAGTCTTAAAGGAGAGTCTCAAAGATGCAAGAAAGATTGAATAAATAATTCACAGCACTGACCTCCGTAGTGTCAAGGTGCCCATGGTGATACCCATTCCAGACTCTTCTTCGGGTGGGAACTTGACTTCTGCTGAGTCATTTTTCGACGTATGACATTGCAGCCTCACCCCAGCCCTGAAGCTATGAACTACTCATATCTTTTTCAATAAATTCCTTTTCTGCCTAAGTTTATAAGATTTGGAGAACACTAAAGGACAAAAACAGAACCTATGATAACTTCCTCCGGATACTGGAAAGAAAGAAATACAAAGATATGAGACAGAGAAGGCATGCTCAGAGAGCAAAGGGTCAAAGGATTGCTTAAGATAAGGATTGAGGAATAAGCAATACCACGGAAATTAGGACAGAGTTTACTGAAGAAAGGGTTTGCGAGGATTGACTCCAATTCTGCAAGAAGCTCTACTGTGGGTAAAATGCTATCGAACAGCACTACAGAGATATCGTTCACAAAAGGAAGAGTCAGTCGCTGTGGCAAACTTCATGGCTGTCTTACTTTAAGAAATGGCCACAGCCACCCAAGTTTCAGCAGCCACCACCCTGATCAGCCAGCAGCCATGAACATCGAGCAAGACCCTCCACCGGCAAAAAGATTACGACTCACTGAAGGCTCAGATGATGGCTAGCATTTTTTTTAACCAATAGTTTTTAAATTAAGGTGTGTACATTTTTAAAATACGTAATGCTATTGCACACTTAATATACTACAGTATAGTGTAAACAAAACTTTATTTTTTTTAGCAGGAATCTACGGATTTTTTTTTAATTTACTTTTTTCATTTTTTAAAATTTTTGGCTGCATTGGGTCTTCATTGCTGTGCATGGGGTTTCTCTAGTTGCGGCGAGCGAGCGGGGGCTACTCTTCGTTGCAGTGCGCGGGCTTCTCATCGCAATGGCTTCTCTTGTTGCGGAGCACAGGCTCTAGGCACGCAGGCTTCAGTAGTTGCAGCATGCGGGCTCATTAGTTGCGGCACGCTGGCCCTAGAGTGTGCAGGCTTCAGTAATTGTGGCACGTGGGCTCAGTCGTTGGGGCACGCGGGCTTAGTTGCTCTGCGGCATGTGGGATCTTCCCAGACCAGGGATCGAACCCGTGTCCCCTGCACTGGCAGGCAGATTCTTAACCACTGCGCCACCAGGGAAGTCCCAACATAACTCTTAGATGCACTGGGAAACCAAACAATTCATGCGACTCGCTTTATTGTGATATTCACTTTACCGCAAGGGTCTGGAATCGAGCCTGCAATACCTCCAAGGCATGCCTGTGCCAATTAGTATCTCGAAAAGTTATCTTGCACTACCTCTCTCCTACCTACTTCCATGAGATTATGAGCACCACTGAGCATCAAGTCTTCTTCATCTGTTACTCTACAACCTGAGCATCCTGCTTTGTACACAGAAGTGCTTCATACACAGAGAAATGAAATTCATTCAAGTAGAAGGGAAGAAATCAGTTGGGGGTAGTGGGGAGACTTAACGATACAAATAGGTGGGTAGGAGTTCCTAGAGAAACTGGAAGAACTGGACTAATTAAGTCGTGAGAGAGCCTATATTTAGAAATGTAAGACCCCTCTCAGATACCAGGGAAAGTCCAGAAAGTGGAAGAAAAGGCCCTTCTTATTGGTGAGAGGAGGAGGCCATAAAGAAGAGTGACTATACGGAACCCCCATTCATGACCTTATAGAAGGTGAGTGTTTATTGCACTTAACCTGTTGGTGTTCTACCTTCATGTACTAGTCTGTGGGCAGCAGGTAACCTGTCTTCTTACCTCTTGTATCTCCAGACTGAGAAATGGAATATTTCCTGCCGTAAAAGGATGTCACAGTCATCAGCTATCGCAGCCACCACCTGACGGTGAGCTGGTGAGCCCTGAGGGGACTCAGGAAGGAAAGAATACCTGTCATCTAGCAGCCACCAGACTGCAGTCACTCCCCACAGTGAGCCCTGAGGAAGCTCAGGATATGAAAACACAGGATACGGGCCCCAGATAGCTGAGGTACATATCAAAGGAATGATTTCAGGGAGCCCAGACTCTTGCATCTTCCCATACATAGAAAAGCGCTAAATGCCTTAACTTGGGATATCTGGTTTTCTTTCATTAACAATAATCTTTTGTCGTTGAGACTACCTGCCCTTCGTCGCAAAACTTCTACATATCCTGGCTCCCCCCTCACCTCCTTGGAGCAGTTCTCTCAGGGTTGCTTGAGATGCTGCCTCCTGGGCTTGAAGTCCTAAAAATTCCTGCCAAATAAAACATAATTCTCAACTTTCAGGTTGTGAATTTTTCTTTTTTTTTTTCAGTTGACAAGACCACGAGGGGCCATGACCTAACCTGATGCTGTGACTGGTGAACAGCGCTCAGGGATCCTGGAATTGGTGCCAGAGGCATTGATCAAATAGAACTTTTAGATTGTCTCTAGAAACTGGGAGGAAGGAAGCACATAGATATTTGGTGAGAGAAGAACAGTCTAAGACAGAGACAGTCATGCTCTCCCCATATTCCAGCTTCTCACACATTTCCCAGTGCCCTTGCAATTAATCAGGGCCACACGACTGGTTCCAGGTAACAAAATATAAGCAGAAGGGATGGGAGTCGATTCCAAGATGACAGTTGAAAGTCCCTCACTTCCCCTGCGGGCAGTTCTGAGAAACAGGATGTAGTTTCCAGACAATGGGTCTATACAATGGTCAACTTGGGTCCCTGAGTATATAGAGCAGATGCCCCGCCGACTAATGCTGGACATGTAATCTGAGTAACAAATAAGTCTTGTTGTTTCCAATCACTGGAATTTCAGGGTCCTTTTTAAAATACAGCAGCATAACTGATCCTATCCTAATCTGTCACATCTACCTTGCAATCTTCTTTTTCCCCTTTGATAAGATTGAAACAGAGCAGGACCCTGTGGGTCCCCTGGGCATAAAAGCCTTTCTGTGTCTGTGTCCCCCATTTCTTGATTATAGGAAATAGGCTTCATTCAACCTGCATGAGCTTCCCTGAGCTCCGAGGTGCAGGTTCAAACAGTTGCTAATCAGGGAAGGGAGGGGATGTGGAAACAAGCAAGGAACAGTCAAGAAACAATAGTACAGCCTCAGGGCAGGGTCCTGGTTTCCCCTCAAGGGATACACATAACAGTATCTTTGAGCTGTTTTGCAGATACTGAAACCCGACCAGGTGGGAGAAGTTAACTGCATGCCGCCCACAAGCACACAGACCCCAGACTAGCTGGAACCGGAAGGTTGATGATGCTGACTCCCAATTACCTCACCAGGAGCCGATCAGAAGAATGTCCACGAGCTGATCACGCCCTCTTTGAACCATCACTAGAAAACTCCCCATGACCCCCTCCAGGTTGGGACACACAGTTTTGAGGGCATTGGCCTGCCGTGCCCCCCTTTGCCTGGCAAAGCAATAAAGCTATTCTTTTCTATTCCACCCAAAACTGTCTCCGAGATTTAATTCAGTATCGGGGTACAGAGGCCAGATTTGGTTTCAAGATTCGCACTGTCCACATCTTTCATGGATGGCCCTTTACCTACAAACAACATTAGAGTCTCAAACTTGCCTTAAAAAGCTGCAAAATAACACAGTGGTCATTCTAAGTGACTACCTACCATGCACTTGTGTCACCCCTCTAGAAAAATTCTTCCAATAACAAAGAGAAAGCTTCAAACTAGATATGGTAGGGCGATGGTAGAGAAAGTTGAGAGCTCCTCTCAGGTTTTAGGGCCAGTAATCCAGGAGTCTCCTAAATTTTCAAACACATATAATTTCTTTTGATATAACAAGGTACCCAGTTCTCCACCTTGTTCTATAGGAACTTGGGCGTCTGTTAGTTTATAATCCCACTAATTCCTCTGTCTCCTAGAATCCCCACACCTTGCCCATTTTCTCCTGTGATCACAAAGAATGACAGATCACCCAGCCTCACTCAATGACTGTCAAATATTTCAGGGTGTTCTAGCCTAGTCACAGAAGGTCTTTGCCGTTTGAGGAAAATTAGGATTATGCTATAGGCTATATAGGGCTCTGTATTTGGGATGAGGGATAAAGGGAGACATACCTACTGGTTCTGGGCATCTAAGATGCTGGTTCTCCGGCGTTCCCAAATCTAAAATCCCTTTGTAGTTGCATTTGACTATTTGCCTTCCGCAAAGCAGCTCAATTTCCAACACTAAGCCTTTAGAATCTTATAACAAAGAAGAATTCTGTACTGAAGTTATGCCTAACTTAATGAAGGGTATGGATAAAGTTCAGCTTTTGGACCTGCAAATGGTATTTTGAGTACTGAAAGGAGAAGGGAGAAATAAAAGGGGATAAACATGGAAAAGGGGAAGGGGGCAAATATGGGAAGGGCATGCTCAGAAGGAGACCAGGAGTCCAGGGTGGATGGAGGGACAGCTGAGGCTCCATATATGAGGGTGCATGTGGGTGAGAGTTTGCAGGGCAAGAAAGCCATCAGCTATTTACTGCTTATCACATAAGGAGCAGGTAGGCGACTGTGGGACTTGGTTTACATACATCATCTCACTTAATCTTCCCATTAACTGATATGAGACTGATACTGTTACCTCTGCTTTACATGAAAAGACTGAGACGTAGGTGAATTTATCAAGCTAAGAAAAACCAACCCTTCCCTTCTCCAAAGTCTTTGCTTCAGCATTTGATGAAGTTTATTTGTTAGAAGTCCTAGGTGTGTAACATCGTTAATCTTCTCCTACCAATACAAAGCCCACGCTGTACCCTTCTCTAAGCTAAATCAGGTGTGTTCTTCCAAACTTCTTCATGGGAAAAATCACATTATCACACCTACAAAAGAAAATCTTCCACTTACAGCTACACACGCCTAGCAGAGATCAAAACTGAAAGCTGGGATTCACCAAAACTGTTTCCAACCAGGTGATATCATTAAACCACCACAAACTTTCAGCAAATCATTATCCAAACCAAGCTGATAAAGGACTTAGAATTTTGAGTAATGTGGTATGGCAGCCCCCCATGGGATCAAGCCACAGACACTTTTCTGACAAATGGACTTGTTTTAGTCAATCATGTATAGACTTATGGAGTCATTCTGTGCCATTCAGAGAGGAAGTAGTTTTCAATCATTTCAACCATGAGGCCCTCATTCTAGCAGATAAAGCTCCTTGATCCCTGCTCCCACCACCCCCCAAGGTAATTATTTAGTGAATTTTTTCAGTGCTGTTTCTTCTCTTGTCTGGCAAGCAAGTAAATAAACTTAGGATTTTTTTTTTCCTTTATCGTTCTGGTGGACTTTGTTTTATTTGGTGACACACTTGATTGCCCTTCCCCATCTTGATTATGGAGACAGGCTTCCAAAATGCTTGCTGTTTTCTAAATTGTCAGCTTTCAAGAACAGTCAAGAATCTTGAATCTCCAATATGCATTATCCTGACTGCACATGTCCAGGGCAATTCAGGGGCTATCTCAGTCAGAAGTCTCTAAGATCCTGGCCTTCAGTCAGCCCAGAAGTATCCTGATTCCAATCATCTCTGAGAGTTGAAGCTGATGCTTTGACAATGATTACATTAACTCCAAGAACTCCCAAGGATTAACTTTTCCTGCACTTACTTCTTACAGAAATCAGCCACAGAACTGCACCATCTGTTAAGAAGAGAGAAAAAACTCTTGGCTATGAACTGCTTTAATGGTGGGATGATATCCTGGAAGGGAACAGCACCTGCCCAGCACCCTCACTGATAAGCACAGTATGGAACACCTGGTAGATGATGGCAGCTATTCTAGTGCAAGTTTTATTCTGGTTTTCTTATTTATAATTTCCAAGTTCTTCAAGTGGGCAAGTCAATACTACCTGCAGAAAGCAAGAGTATACACTGTGACAGGACATTCATTCATTACGCAAACATTTGCCAAGGATCTACTACAAGATGGGTCCTGGGCTAGGCTGAGGGATGAAAATGTAAATAAAACGTAGAGGTTATTACCCTTAAGAAGATTAGGAGACCTCAGTCAGGTGTAGAAGCCTAACTAAGGATCTCCATAGAACAGTCCTAAGTGCACAACAGAGGTATAGCCTGAGTGCTGTGGGAACACAGCAGTAGCAACAAACACTGAGGCATGGAAACATTTAACAGAGGAATTCATAATTGAGTTGGGTCTTAAAGAACAAGTAGAGTTTGGCTAGATGGGGGATGCACGGGAAGAAGGTCTTGCTAGGTGGAGAGAAGAGCACTGTGCAATGTTCCTGAGAATCAAAAAGTTTGGACACGACCAAGATTTGGCAAATTGTTTTGATTTACTGAAAGTGGGTGGGCTGGGGATTGGGGTTGTCATGAGGTCAGCTTATAAAGGACTGAGAATGTTAAACTAAGGAGTTTGAACTTTATCCTGTAGGCAGGGGAGCGCTAACTGAAATTTATCAAGTAGTTTGTGGGCACTTCCAGCCAATATGGAGTAACAAACACCATCACATTTACCCTACCATCTTAAACAAGTAAAAAGTATACAAAATCTAGGAAACAGTTATTGTCAGACATTGGACAACAGCCAATGCAGAAGTCATTCCTGAGAAAAGAGAAACAAATGAGCTGAGCCCTACAATAACCCCAGCATACTGTCTGGAGGAAATTTCCAGGTTGCAGGGCAGGGTTGAGGATACAGAACTGAGAATTCAGGGAGACTAAGGTGGCTGGCATTCACAGGATGGAGTGCTGGAAAGGAAGCACTACACAGAGAGAAGAGAGCTGCATTGAGAGGAGAACACTGCAGAAGAGACTTCAGGGGGTTCCCCTCAAATCTTCAGCTGAGTACTGGTCGCTGCACGTGTGTGGAGAAACTACCCTAGTTGGGAAAAGAACCAATGAAAAGGCAAAATAATCACTGAAGTTCACACAGTGCCAGGGATGGTCTGTATTCCTACAGCCAGAGTGGAAGAACCTTGCAATACATGATGCACTGAGTAGAGTACCCAGAAGGATGTTGCCTCAGGAATAGGGAAACAGCGCCAGAATGAAGGCTTCTCTGGTTCTAGGTAACACAACTTAGAAGTCAGTCTTTAAAGGATTAATGTGCTTCCAAGTAACAGAACACAGAGCAAGGCTCAACAGTATATATATACACACACACATATCCATATATACATGCATACATACACACCTTGTTGTATATATAGGAGATACAGATATAGATATATCTATCTATATGCACATCACCTACATATACACAACAAGGTAGAATGTCTGACATTGAATAACAACATTTCAGGACATGCAAAGAAGCAGGAAAATATGACTCATAATTAGGACGAAAGCATCTTGATAGAAACAGACCCAAAAATAGTAGACAAGAACATTCAAATAGTGATGTAATTATATTCCATATATTCAAGAAGGTAAAGAAAAATATGTGTGTGATAAGTAAAGACGTGGAGGATATAAATGAGACCCAAGTGAAATTACAGTACTATAAATGAAAAGAAATCAATGTCTTAGATGACAAATAAACTGAATGGAATTAACTACAGACACTGAAGAAGACTAGAAAACTTTAAGACACAGCAATAGAAACTCTCCTAAATGACACACAGAGAAGAAAAAGCCTGTTAAAAAAGAAAAGCAGCATAATAAAGCATCAATGAACCATAAGACAGTTTCAAAAGGCTAAGTATAATTTGAGTCCCCAAAGAAGGGAAGAGAAAAAAGGGGAGATGGAAAAAATATTTGAAGAAATAATGGACGAAAAATCTCCCAATTTGATGGAAGCTATGAACACACAAATCCAAGAAGCTATAGGAACCCCAAGCACAAAACACATTAAAATAACTACACTAAGGTACATGATAGTCAATCTGCTTAAAACCAGTGATCAAGAGAAAAATCTTAAAATCAGCTAAAGATACAGGTACAGAGAAACAAAGTTAAGAATGATAGCAGGCTTCTCTTCAGGAAAAATGAAGGACAAAAGATAGTGGACCCACATCTTTAAAGCACCAAAAGGAAGAAAAACTGTCAGCCTAAAAGTCTATATATCCAGCTTTCAAAAATAAAAGGAAAATAATGACTACTCAGACATATGAATGCTGAAAACTCCATTACCAGATTTTTACCACAAGAAATGTAAAAGGAATTCCTTTAACATGGAAAATGATACCAGATGGAAATCTCTTATTTCCAAAGGAATGAATGCTTACTAATGGTGAATATGTAAGTAAATATAAAATACTATTTTTTTATTTTAAATATTTTTTTAAGAAATAATTGTTGAAAGCAAAAATAATAACAGTGTATCATGGGTTTTATAACATGTAGAAGGGTACAAAGAATGGGAAGGAAAACCGAAATAAACTGTTTTAAGATTCTTATATTTTCGTGAAATGGTATGATGTCACTTGAAGGTAAATTGTGATAAATTAGACATGTATCCCAAAAGTCCTAAAGCAATCACTAAAAAAGTCAATAAACATTATAAATCAATGTTATTGTTCATAAGCCAACAAATGAGATAAAACTGAATCATAAAAATACCCGATTACTCAAAAATAAGGCATAAAAAGAGGAAAAGAGGAACCAAGAACATAGGTGATGAATAGAAAACAGTGGCAAGAGGATAGATTGAAACCCAACCATATCAATAATCATGATATATTATGTGTGAGTGGTCTGAACACTTAAACAATTTAAGGCAGAGACTCATATTGGATTAAAAAATCCAAGATCCACCTATATGCTGTCTACAAGAAACCCGCTCTAAATATAAGGTTGTTTGTGCTCATCTCTGAAGCCTGCACCAGCCCTAAAAAGCTGCAGCTCTGAAAAGTCACGCTTTTCCTCTGAAAAGTCATGGCCTCTGCTGAATATGGACTTTACCAAAGAGGCATGCCAAGTTTCACTGTGTTCTTTACAGCAAGCACTAAAATGCTACATTTTATCCCTGGCTTCTGGCTTCCTCGGTTCTCAAAACGGTCAACACTGGGACTTCCCTGGTGGCGCAGTGGTTAAGAATCCGCCTGCCAATGCAGGGGACACGGGTTCGAGCCCTGGTCCGGGAAGATCCCACATGCCACGGAGCAACTAAGCCCGTGAGCCACAACTACTGAGCCTGTGCTCTAGAGCCCACGAGCCACAACTACTGAAGCCTGTGTGCCTAGAGCCCGTGCTCTGCACCAAGAGAAGCCACCGCAGTGAGAAGCCCACACACAGCAACAAAGACACAGCACAGCCAAAAAATAATTAATAAATAAATAAACAAACAAAACAAAAACAGGGGGTGATACTATATTACCCCTTTATTAAAAGAAAAAAAAAACGGTCAACACTTTCAGGAAGCATTCCAACTTAACAGCCTTATCAAATCCTGTTAGACATCAGGTTATGAATTACCAGAAACTGTAATTTGTGCCATGAATCTGATAATCCTTTTCTTCCCCCTTCCAGCTAAAACATCCATATGTCTATTCATTCATTCATCAGCCAAATAGTTAACATGTATAAGGCAGCCACTTTGCCAGATCTGTATACACAGGTATATATTGGTGAAACAAACCACTGTAGTTTCAGTACCCATGGAGCTTAACATATAGTAGAGGAGACAGTCTGTAAATGAAAATATAAGTACCTGTTGTGTTAAGAGTAGTAATAAAAACAAAGAGAAAATATTAGGAGGCGGGTGTTAAGTAGAAAATGTGGCCAGAGGACTCCTCCTTGAGAAATAACACTTAAACCAAGAGCTGGGTAGGAGCTAGCCATAAGAACCACCGAGAGAGAGAGGTTCCGGGCACAGGAATAGCATATGTAAAGACCCTGAGGCAGAAGAACGGAATATGTTTAAGATGCTTGAAGGACAAGAACAGTCACCTGAGATGAAGCAGAAATGGTGGAACCAGATCATGCAGGGCTACGGTAAGATGTTTTCATTTTCCTCTAAGTACAATGGACAGTCATTAAAGCATGTTAACAGCAGGGTGACACACATGACAATTTCCATTTTAAAACTGTCTCCCTAGCCAGCCTGTGGAGAACGGATTATAATGGGACAGGAGTGGAAACAGGGCGAGAAGTTTAGGAAGCGGTCACTAAAGAACAGGCAGGAGAGGAGAGGGGCTTGGGCCAGAGTGGTGATGACCGAGGGAAGTTAAAGGATTTGAGATGTGTTTCGGAGGTTGAACTGGCTGGAATATTCTGGCACCTTATATGTAAGCTGTGAGGGAGAGTGCAGAATCAAGGATGATTCCAACTGGGTGGCTGAAACAAAAAGAGGGAGGCCTGGGGGTGTTACAAGTTTTGGGGTGGGAATCAGAAGTTCAGTTTGAGAATGAGGTTAAGTTTAAAATCTCTGAAAGCCATCAGTGCTTACCTTTGCTCATGAGCCCAAACCAACTGGGCCTTGGAGCAGCATCTCTGAGAGTTCAGATCAGAAATTATATCTCCCAACTAAAGAACATGGATCTAATATTGCCTGGTGCATCTCTAATTCCAAATATGGCTTTCCCCACCTCTGTTGCTTTTTCCTCCCTCTCCTGGGGACTGCTCTGAGTGACAGCCTGACCGAATCGAGGTGGCCCAGGCAAGGCCCACACTTCCTTGGGTAAATTTAATAATGCACACAGCACCCCAGTTATAAGACAGAGACAATCAAAAGCCTTGTGCAGGGCTTCCCTGGTGGCGCAGTGGTTGAGAGTCTGCCTGCCGATACAGGGGACGCGGGTTCGTGCCCCGGTCCGGGAGGATCCCACGTGCCACGGAGCGGCTGGGTCCGTGAGCCATGGCCGCTGAGCCTGTGCTCCGCAGCGGGAGAGGCCACAGCAGTGAGAGGCCCGCGTACTGCAAAAAAAAAAAAAACCAAAAAAAAGTCTTTTGCAAGCTGAAGACTGGGTCTAGCAGCCCATACGGTTGCTCCTTTGTCTTTCCAGCAAGCTGCATGACAGGTTTTACCAGCCTAATTATTTCTCGGTTAATCAATCTAGTCTTCTATCATTTCATCTCTCTGCCCCATTTAAACGCATGGCTTATATTTCACCATCCCCTCCTGCATGCAAAGGAAGTTGCTGCTAGCTTCTTCCCTGTACTACTGATCTTGCCCTTGACTGATATCAGGAGAAAGGAGGCATTTCAAGACAAGGGCAGCTCATCTTCAATTCCAAAGAGCTGGAACTGTCACTCTAATGTGGGTGGACTTTAAAGTTTGGTGCCCCAAAGCACAGAGGAGCCTGCTGACCACGACACGGCCCCACCTTTCACACTATTCACTGGACCTGGAGGGGGATGGTACCTGGGTCACAGGGTACGAGACGCACAGGCTCAAAGGCTTCAAAGCCCACAAGGACATGAGTCCATGGCCTAAAAGCACTAATAGAACGGTCAGGACCACACCCTGGCCAGAAAGCAGAGCTCTCTTCCTGCACGATGAGGGCTCCTGGCAGAGCACTTTCTCCTGGGAGCCACGACCCTCCACCTGAACATCAGAAAAGCCTGTCAAGCCACTGGCAGAGGTGTAGCCCCAGGCCAGCAAAGGAG
Source organism: Phocoena sinus (assembly GCF_008692025.1). Classification (NCBI taxonomy): domain Eukaryota; kingdom Metazoa; phylum Chordata; class Mammalia; order Artiodactyla; family Phocoenidae; genus Phocoena; species Phocoena sinus. The sequence goes on from NC_045771.1 coordinate 11,057,334, forward strand.
GACAAACACCTGGTTCTGGGGATCTTCTAACTCTCACTAGACCTGCCCGGTTGGCCCATCTAGCTTAGGCCCCTCCTTGATGAAGCACTTTAATCGTACACCTGCCACCCTGGCCGCCTATTTCTGTGCAATAAACAACTCTCTGGCTCCTCATGGGTTTGGGACTACAAAAAACCACAGGTCGGATCAATCACCAACTGGAAGAGATTTTTTTTTTTTAAAGTCTGTAAGAAGAAAAAAAAAAAAGAATTAGAAGCTTTATTTCAAGTTTGCTTTTTAATTAAAAAAAAATGTAGACCTTCAAATTAAAAGTTTTTGCCAACTGGTGGAGGACAGTTAAATTACAGTATGGTCACGCAATAAGTTCCTAAGATGGAAAAAAAATTAAGGACTCTGCTTTTCACAGTACGTCCTGCAGGGAGGAATGCTCAAAATTATATATATATAATTAATTACAATCATGTAGAACATATATGAAACACGGTAATGGCAGAAATACTGTAAGGAAGGGTACCAAACTGTCTACAACTGATACTGTTTGATGGAAAATTGTACTGTTTTCTTTTCTAATCATTTCTACCATTTACCAATATTTTCCTGATAAATTTGCATTCCTATTAAGAGACAGAGTTATTTTACTTTTAAAACAAATTAGACATAAATTCTTCTGCTTCCCTGTCAACAGCCCGCTTAAAGAAATAGATATAATTTAAATCTAAATGTTTTAAAATCACCGTCAACAAAAGGTTAAGAGTGCTACTCTACATGAAATCTTATTTCTGTCAATTACACTTAACTGAATCCAGGAAAACTAAACTTGTGGTCAAAACACTGGGATTTATATATATATATATATATATATATATATATATACACGTCTATGTATATATGTACGTGTATTATGTACACATATGTTTTTTACTTTTGAGATAATTGTAGTTTCACATGAAGTGTTAAGAAATCATACAGAGCGATCTCGTATCTGCTTCCCCCAGTGGAAACATCTTGTATCACACCAGGAAACTGACATCGGCACAATCCACAGACCTTATTCAGATTTCACCAGTTTTACACACACTCGTGTGTGTACACGTATATACACTTGACCCTTGAACAACGCAGAGGTCGAGGCACCAGCCCTCTGCACAGTCGAAAATCCACGTATAACTTACAGTCGGCCTCTGTATCCGTGGCTCTTCCCTATCTGAGATTTCACCAGCCCTCTGCACAGTCGAAAATCCACGTATAACTTACAGTCGGCCTCTGTATCCGTGGCTCTTCCCTATCTGAGATTTCACCTCTGCGGATTCAACCAACTACGGATCATGCGGTTCTATGGTATTTACTATTTTTAAAAATCTGCACATACGTGGACCTGTGCGGTTCAAACCCGTGTTGTTCAAGGGTCAACTCTGTTTAGTCCTATGCAATTTTATCTTACGTGTAGACTCACGCGATCACCCCCACGGTCAAGGCTCAGAACGGCTCCATCACTGTTGCTCCCTTGTACAGCCATAGCCATAGCCACCTCCCCACGCTGCCCTCTAATTCCTGGCAATGGTGATCAACTTCTGGTCAACGAACAATCATTGATCCCCACGTGCAAACCACCATGCCAAGCCCTGGAGGATCTTTTTTTTTTTTACTTTTTAAAACTACTTTGTTGAGTTCTGACTGACATTTGAAACATCACATGTATGGAACGTATACAACTCTATGAGTTTGGGGATAAATGCATGACCATGAAACCATCACTATCATCAAGGCCGTTAACATTTCCATCACCTCCCAAAGTTCCCTCGCACCCCTTTATCATAATTATTGTGTGTGGGATAAGAACACTTGATATAAGATCTACCCTGTAGCCAATTTTATATATACAATACATACTGTTAGCTCCAGGCACCGGCTGTACATTAGATCTCCAGAACTTATCCTGTATAACTGAAACTTTGTACCTTTTTTCACACACACACACACACACACACAATGTATTTTATTTTTACAAGAGATAAACAGACTGACACCAAGCACTGTAAATGGATGACCACAACAGGAGCAACACTGACTGCAATTACCACACACGAAACCCACTCACACTACGTCATCATAGTGACGTTCAGTCCCCTGGAGGATCTTGATGCAAATATAAATGACATAAACGGGAAAGCCTAGTGGTTAGGAGTATGGCCGGGAACCAGACCAACCGGGTTCAGATCTTGGGTGTGCCACCTAGCAGCTGTGTGATCTGTGGCAAAGCACTTAAGCTCCCTGTGTCACAGCTCCTTCTTCGATAAAATGGGGCTAACCATAGAACCTTAGAGGGTTGTCGTGAGCATTCAGTGAGTTGATATCCGTAGAGCAAGTAGAAAGTGCCTGGCGTGAACAGATGTATGTTAACACATGTAAGAGCTCACCACCGGTGGAGAACATACAGAGCTCTCATCAGGTCAGCCTGTGTTAGGTGATGTAATATCAAGGTGAGCACGGCACAGTGGGAGGAAGGAAGGAGCAGTTCCTCCTGGCCGTGGAAAGCTAAGATAGTCTTCACAGGCAAGAGATTATTTGGGTTGGGCTTTCAAGTGTGAGTAAGACTTTAACAGAAATAAAAGGGAAGGGACGATGTTCCAGGCCTATAAAACGATGTGCTCTGTGGTCCCGAGGCATGAGAAGGCGGGGGCCGTTCTGAGAGAGGCCCACAAGATTGGAACGAGAGGACACCACGAGGAGACTAGACGAAGGTCTGTGAGTGCGGTGAGAGGAGAAGGGAAGGACAGCAGCCACAGATGCAGAATGAGGGAAGGCCGGGGCTGGGTTTGGAGCGGCTCTTGAATGCCAGGCTATAGTTAGCATTACAGCTTTGCAATCCTGGAGAAGATCAGAACAGAGCAGAAAGAAGACAGTCTGTCTCCAAAACATGGGTACATCAGGAGGGGATTAGAATGCAAGGGAACGTGCCTTGTAAATTACAGAACACACAAGCAATAGTGATTTATTAGGAGGACAGCCTCATTAAAAACTAGCAGCAGCAACCAGGTTGCTTAGACACGGCCACTATTCTTGTCAGATGCATAAAGTCTTGCGAGTCTGGGGCACGGGGATTAGACGTGCTCAGGCTCACTCATGCCAGAACCTGTTTTCTCCCCGCCAGGGCAGTTTATGCTCTAGCCAGGTGTTCTCAATGCCCGTCACCTCCAACCAGCCTTTCCCGGGGTTTCCAAAGGAAGCAGCTCTGCAGAGACTTCGGCAACTCCCAGTGTCTCCCCCGTCACTGGCACCCTCCTCTCTGTCATGGTGAGCCCACGGCGTTTATCTGATCATCCGGCCAAGGGCCTCCTTCGGACTCAGGACGTCCTGGTCCCCGAACCTGTGATGAGCTCCGGTTTCCCTTTGCCCTCCCCTGCCCTGGATGGAGCTTCGCCTCCTGGTTGTTTCCTGGGGCCTTTACCTCCCGTGTTTACTGGGACTGTGATCTCCCAACCCAGGGCCCGTTCAGATTTCTGCCTTTTCACAACCGTATTCTTGCCTCTGGTCCCAGGATTTCCAATGACCTCTTGCTGCCTACTCCCAGGAGTGGCATGTAGGACAAGAATGAATTACCCTGTGTCTCTGCTTTGAAAAATTTTCTCAGTCAACCACCTTCTACTGGTTATTTTTCTCATTATAGAGAGGGAGGGAGGAAGGACAAAGAATCTATTTCACTTGCTTAAAATAATTGTACGGTTGGTTAACTCTACATACAATGGGAAAAACAAAAGATTAATTATACCCTTTAGTAGCATCAGACCTGTTCCTCTTTGTTGTCATTCTATCCATGAGAAGAAAAAGATGTTGGAATAAATGGCGCTTGCTAAGAGGGTGGAAGTGGTGGTTTATAGTTTGGCTCTGAAAACTAAGGACAACCTCCTCCCCTCCACGCACTGCCCCCCCCCCAAATAATCCTTCCCTCTAAACAAGGTTGGTATATGAACATGCCTTAAGATCACAAAGATGCCATGTACCAAGTCTTAGAAATAAATATTTCCAAGTACCCCTAAAACAGTACCTTTTTGTCCTCCCAATAAAGAGCAGCCCCCCTCCCCTATCTGAAAGATAGCACTCTCCACAGCATATATCATAAGTACAATCCCTTTTCAACCGAACACGTCAAGACACTATCCCAAGCCTTCTTAGACCAAATTCACTTGCAGCCACTAAATCGAATTTTCATGTAAATAAAGAAAACGATATCATTTGTAAAAAAAAAACACACACACACACACAAAACAACAAGGCAAGAATATCAAGACAAGGCAAGAATATCAAGGGAGGCAACAAGGCAAGAATATCAAGGGAGGAAAGAAAGAGAGAAACAAAGAGAAGGAAAGCTTCGATTTCTTTAATGTCAGAGCCCAGGCCCAACAAATTCAATTATTTATGTGTTTAGAAAATGCCAACATCTTCAATTCCTTAAGTCTCAGAGCAAACCCTTTTATACAGTCAGACTCTGTATCTTTCAAAGTTTTATGTAAGGGTGGTATCCAGTCTATGGGTGATTTGAGTCTTTGCTTTTCTGACCTTCACCCAGGCAGAGGGCAAAGAGACGGCAAGAGGAAATACAACATAAGTGATGGCAGGGAAGGATGATTTATTCTTAATTTAATGAGATAGGATAACCTATTCAGAAATTAATTGTGACCCGCTTTCACTGCAGCAGACATCTCAGTAAAGGACAACAGGTCATCTCCTTCCCCGACAAAGTCCCCCACCATCCACTTGCCCTATTTCCATCCCCGGGGATGGTTTTAGTTGACTTTGTTTCTGCACGAACCCGTGTCCCCTGCATCGGCAGGCGGACTCCCAACCGCCGCGCCACCAGGGAAGCCCAGCAAGCCACATCTTAAACAAATTCCCTAGGAAATTCTGATCCAGGGTGTCAACACTCCTTGAAAAACACTAGGTCAAAAGAGACATTAAAACTGGAATACTTGGGTGTGGGAAGCAGGCGAGCTGAGGCTTCAGAGGAAAGAGCCAGATCTCAGAAGCCTCCTCTCCTGGTTAGGGAGGTTGGTTTTTATCACACAGGCAGGCAAGGGCCACTTCAGGGTTTAAGCAGGGCTGTGACATGGTAAGAATGCCTCTCCCTTAAACTTCAGCTCAAAGCTCACGTGTCACCCTCTCCAAGAAGGCCTTTCCTGCCCCACCCCCAATCAGAGTCCAGCAGAGCTTCCTGCTCCTCTATGCATCCTTCTATCTCACCACCGACCTCCTTGTATGGATACTGTCCATTTACTTGTGTCACCGTTCTAACCCCCTCTCTGCCAGTAAGCTTGTGCAGGCAGGAAGTGACCCGCTCACAGTGCCCAGCACACGGTAGGTGTCCTGTAAATGTTTAATCAAGCAGACTATTGCATTCCATTTACCGCCATGTCACCACCAAATGTTCCACAAAGGAAGCGACTTCACTGCCTCCCATTCCTCGCTCACATGGCCTAGAATGCTTCCTTTCTAGCTGAAACTGGGCCCTATTTTTAAACCCCTCATTTATTAAAGGATATTCGTCTTATAGGAGTCAGAATGAAACACCAGGTGCCTGGAATTTTGGTCATGTTGTCAAGGAGTTAACTCGCTTATAATTTTCGTATTTCAGAAAGAACTCGTAATATCTTCAAAGTTCATGTGTGTAGGCCAAGCCCCTGAAAGGCATTTAAGGCACAGGGAAACTTACCAATAGGTGATTACAGCAGGAAAACACGTGGTGTCCAGTCTTTTAAATCCTAAAAGCAAAACACCTGATTTCTATTCTGACCACCCCCCCCCCACCCCCAAACCTCCAGCACCAAGCACCTGGTTCAATCTGGCCAGCGCCTCCCACTCAAGGGCAGATGGAAGGAAGAGGCCATGAGGATTTTAAATCCTGAAATTATGTTATAAAGCAGACAAGAAACATTCCAGGAACTGGGAGTCGTAAAGATCACACCTGTGAAGATCTCCCTTATGCGACGCTCCTTCATTCTCGGCCAGAAAAACTGATATCAAGTGGGTGGAAACATGACACAAAACTTTGACGAGCTAGTGCTTTCTCCCGGCTTACCTGCGGCCTCCCGTGCGCGTACAACTGCGTCCCATTCAAGAGGTGTCCGCTTCACCCTGCAGCCTGGGTTCTTCCAGCTCGCTTTCATCCTCGAGGACAGCTCCGTGCTCTACGAACCTTCCAATCAGCACGGGGTCTTGGGGGCTCATTAATCCTGAGGCTTGGGGAAACCTCAATGATGCAGCTGGGAGACAGGGAACCCTTGTTAAGGGTTTGGAGCTCCCTTGATAAGTGGCTCCCCAAGTCGCCTTCCACAGGAAGGACTCTGTCTCCAAGGCCAAAGGCGCCACCAAGCCCATTGCCAAGTCCGGGCCAGGGAGCCGGCCACCCTCCCCCAGCCGAACGCCCTGGCCGTCTAGGGCGAGCCTCCGGACCGCGACCCAGTAGGCGGGCTCTCGCCCACGCCCCGCGTGCAGCCCCCACCCACCGGGGAGGGGCCGCAGCAGAGCCCGCACCTGCCCCGGCTTGGGCCTCGGCGGGGGCGGGAAGCGGCGTGGCCCCCGGGCCTCGGCAGCCCGCAGCTGCCCCAGGCACCGCCCTCCCGAGTGGGCCTCGCCGGCGGCGGGGTGAGGGCGCGGGCCCCCCACGCCCCCGGGCCTCGCAGCTCCGCACACCTGCCCGAGCGCGAGGCTTCATTAGGCGGCGCGCAAAAGCAGTCCGGCGGCCGCGTGCTGGAGTCCAGGCAATGGAGCTCAGCTCGGAGCGCGGCCCGGAGCCGCGGGGTGAGTGCGCGGGGTCCTGAGGGGCTGGAGCCCAGCGGCAGGCCGAGGGTAGGGGTTGGAGGGGAGTTGAGAGGGGCTGGACGGGGCGGGGGGCCAGGGAGCCCACCACGCCGCGCCCCCCATCCTTGGCGTTCGGATGAAGGGAAGAAAAGCAGGGCCGTGATTCTTCTGCTCTAGGTTCCCACACCCATCACCTTTCTTACCGGGGCCTATCACCCGGATACGTCGCATTTATTGAGCACCTACTGTGTACCGGGTTTGCTAGGCTACGAGCACCCCTAAAATGCTGTAAAACCGGTGTGTCCCTCCTTCCCCATTTCACCATCCAGCCTCAGCACTTCGTGCCGCCATAAAGGCCTGCAAACCCCCTTCACTAGCTTGTACCCTAGGAAACAATCTGACAACGCAAGCGCCTTAGCCCATGACCTACAGCTTTCTTACACATTGTTAGAAAGTCATTCCTTAAGACAGCCTATCTCATGCAACTTTCATTAAAAAAAAAAAAAACTCGCTCTTAGTAGTGAGCATCGTCTTAAAAATGTTCCAATTTAGTTAGAAATGATAAAGCAGCTCCTTGAGCTGAGACGGTTTGGTATCTGGAGGTTATGAGTAAGTTGGGAGGGGAATGGGGGCGGGGTTGGTGACCCCAGGAAGGACTCTGTCTAGTGGTCAAGAGCACGGCGCTGTGTGAGCTTGGGCAAACCACTCAACTTTGTCATCCACATTTCTCCATATTAGAATGAGCTATAAATATGCCTTCCTCACAAGGATTAAATGCATGCTGGACTAATCTTTGAAAGGTGCCTAGCACAATGCCTGGGACATGGTAAACTCCTGATGAATCAGTCATAGCTCAGAGAAGGACAGACAAGCTTGGAGGATGAGTGCCAGCCAGGTCACTCTTCCTTACCTGTAAAAGGAGGGTGCTCACCTGGGCCCGAGGCCCCTGAGTGAGGTTCTGCTTTGCAGGGAGGGGACGGGGGTGTGCATGAGGGAGAGGAGGGTGGCCGAGGACACAGTGAGTTCTGTGAGAGGTCAGGGTGGACATTCCTGTTAGCTCCTTTGATGTTCTTGCCTGGGCTCCTGGAGACCACTCAGTCCCGCCGCGTCCCTGCTCTGAGCACTGATGCCTGTGTCTGCCGCAGGAACGAGATCCAGTCTGAGAAACAGCACAGTCTCCATCGATTCCTCTCTCTCTTCCCAGAGTCCACTCCAACATTTGCCCCCTAGAAACCCCTGAATAGATGCCTGTCCCTCAAACTCACATTCCAGGTCTCGGGGAGAAAACAGGGAACTCACAGAGAGTAAGTTCCCCCCAAATTAGGATTGCACGCCTACTGTCTAGGTACGCGAGCTCAGGCTCCTCGTGGCTGCATCTATTTGCTTTTGCATTTCCAAGCTGTGGGACAATCTAATTTGACCCTCACAGTAGCAGAGTTAGGAAGGTACGCCTGGAATGATTACCCCATTTGATAAGTGGACAAATTAAAGCTTCAGATCAAACAGAACACCCGTTGCAGACCAGGAAGCAGCACGCCCTCCTGGTCCAGGCTGTTCCTTCTCCTGAGCTAAGGTCAGCGGGTGCTGGCTCTCCACAGGTCAGGAGGGCGGAGACAAGCCCCCGGCTGCCAGGCTAGAGGAGGAGGAACCCCTGCAGAGTTCAGCCCCCCACACTCGGGAAGCCCCAAGTGAGGACGTGCCCCTCTCCTGCGCTGCTCCCGGGGAGAAGCAGCCATCAGAGGCCCCTGGAGAAGTAGCTGGGGCTGGTGCTGGGAGAGCCTGCCAGCGCCAGGGCTCGGGGGCTCTCCGCAAAGACAGAGCCCTGGGCGCGCCTAGACCCCAGCCTCAGGGGGAAGGGCATCCTCTTCCGGTGAGAGAGGGGAAGCTGGGGAAGAGGCCCTACTCTCCAGCCGCCGGTAAGCAGAAAAAGCCTAACGCTGTGGGTCTGGACTCCACGGCATCTCCCAGTGTCGCTAACCCAGCCCGGGCCACGTACAACCCAGTGCCTTGTGGGTCAGGCCGGGGCTCCTGCCATCTGGCCAACCTCCTTAGCACGTTGGCCCAGAACAGCCAAAACACAGACCAGCAGAAGTCGCCGGATGTGACCTGCCAAGGCCGGAAAAAGACGCGGACTCTGTACCGCTCGGGTAAGTCCCTGAAGGCGAGCGGAAACCTAGGGGACCTGGCCTCATCTCTGGGAAAGCTGGGCACAACAGAGCATGCAGCAGCCCCAGGAGAGAGGAGTGTGGTTTGTTTGTACATCACCTTGGCCGGGTCCTCTCTTGACCTGTGCAGGCCATAACCTCTGACCTCAGAGGGAAAGGTTGGGTTTTCTCATCAGAATATGAAATTGGGCCCAGGGTAGAAGGGGCAGGAAAGTAAACACCACACAGTTCCCTGCCACAAAGCCTGAGAGACAGGAGGCCCCAGCCCAATGGGGAGCTTAGTCGGAGGGCTCTGGGGAGGCCCTCGGGTTGGGGACAGCGGTCCCCTCTGGAGGGCAACTGTTTTTCTCCTCTGCTTCCGCATCACTGGTGTTCATCCTCAAGCCAGTGTTTTCTTCTTCCAGACCAGCTGGAGGAGCTAGAAAAGCTCTTCCAAGAAGACCACTATCCGGACAGCGATAAGCGCCGGGAGATTGCCCAGACGGTGGGAGTCACCCCCCAACGCATCATGGTAAGGGCACTGGCCCTCGGTCTCGGGGTGGAGGAGAACCCACGTGCCGGCCCTCTGGGAGAGCCAAACAAGTACTCAGCACCTCCCGGACAGGGGCTGGGGTGAGGCCTCAGATGGGGCTGTGTTCTTGCCTGTTTCCGCGCTGCCACAGCCTTAGAATATGAGAAGAGGAAAGTACCTCAGAGGCCATCTCGATGAACCTTTCCCTGTCAGTCTGAGCGCTGCAGTGATCTGCAGTCACGGAGACATCATGGGACAGCAGGACTGAGCCTCAGGCTCTACCCTGTTTCTCAAGCTCTTCGGGTGTCTCTCCCCTACAGGTGTGGTTCCAGAATCGCCGGGCAAAGTGGCGAAAAGTGGAGAAAATGACTGGGAAGGAGAGCACGGACGCTACTGCTGGCCCTGCCCTCAGCCCTACCAGCAGCCAGTGCAGGTAAGACTTCCTCCTCTTCCTGGCCCATCCCCATGGGCAGGAACTGGGGGCTAAGCTGGGATCCTGGGCTCTAGGGGGAGAAGGGACTGGAAGGCTGGGCATAGGGAGTTGTTGGCTAATAGAGGGATTTTGACTGCATGAGGTTGGGAAGTTGCCCAGTGCCTTGTAGGAGGCACAGTTTGGAAATCTGGGTCCCTTTCCCTACACTGAAGCCCCAGTCTGAATCCAGGGACTGCCCGAGCTACAGTCTTCACTCGTCTCCCTCTAGTTCTGCAGCCGGACCGCCACCTGCTGTGCCCGCGGACCGGGAGCCTGGGACCTTTGCTCAGGAGTCCCCGCTGGATCCCCTTCCAGGTGAGCTGACCACCTTCCGAGGGTTGTCTGGGGAATACAGCGGCGCAGAAGACAGCAGAGTCAAAGGGCTGTTTCTTGAAAGACCTGGGAGTGGCCGGAGCTCCCCACGGTTTCGTTCAGGGGGACCCGGGCTTTGTGCACTTGGACCACACCCAGCGCTGCCAAGGCTGCCCCCCACTTTCATACTCTTACAACCCCCCTTTGACCTCTGTTCCTAGAGCCCCCCATGCTGCTGACATCTGACCAGACTCTGGCCCCGACCCAACAGAGTGAGGGTGCCCAGAGGGTGGAAGTGACCCCACCACTCTTCAGCCCCCCACCTGTCCGAAGAGCCAACCTTCCTTTCCCCCTCGGCCCCGTGCACACCTCCCAGCTGATGTCTTTGCTGCTGGATACCCCAGGCAACGAGAGCAGCCGCAAGGATGGCCCTTGTGGGTCGTGGGGGACAAGGTACGCAACCTAATGGCGGTGGTACCTGACTTATCCTGGGGGAGGTACGGGAGGAGGAAAGATAGATGGAGCTTGGGAGCGGGGAGGGTGACTGAGAGAGGCAAGGAGTAGTAAACGTGGTGAGGATTAAAAGGGTAAGTGGATTGGGGTGCGAAGGATCTAGGACATCACAGCAGTAGCGCAGGAACGAGGATGAGAAGCTAGAGCAGGAGAAAGAACGGGAGGCGGCAGGTCTGGGGTCGTGGGGATGGGGGATGGGAGCCTCGCTGCGCGGTAGGGATGGGGCCGCCCCCCGAGCCGCACAAAATACTCCTCTGGGGGCTTCCCTGGTGGCGCAGTGGTTGGGAGTCTGCCTGCCGATGCAGGGGACACGGGTTCGTGCCCCGGTCCGGGAAGATCCCACGTGCCGCGGAGCGGCTGGGCCCGTGAGCCATGGCCGCTGAGCCTGCGCGTCTGGAGCCTGTGCTCCGCAACGGGAGAGGCCACGGCAGTGAGAGGCCCGCGTACCACAAAAAAAAAAAAAAATGCTCCTCTGTCTCTCTCAGCGTCACGCCACCCCCCGCCTGCTCGTACTTGGAGGAGCTGGAACCCCAGGAATATCAACCCAGCAGCCAGCCAGGACCGTTCCAGTTCTCCCAGGCTCCACAGAGCCAGCTTTTCCAACACCCCCAGCCCCAGTTTCCATACCTGCACCCCTTCCCCTTCCACATGCCCAGCTCCCTGACCCCTCCACTGCTGGAAGACTCTCTGTCTGCATTGTCCTATGGCCCCAGCGGGGGCACATCCCAGGGCTACTTCCCGGGCCCTCCATCAGGGCAGATCCTGCTGCAGCCACCCGCTGGGAACATGGGTGAGTCGGGGCTGGAACAGAAAGGGACCTTTGGTGACTGAGGACGGTGAGAAGGGAGAGAGCCTCGTGAGCTGGAGGGAAGGCATGGGGTGAGTGAATCACTGTTACTTAAAGAAAGCCCGATTGTCCTTATGAAGCTCTCCTTCCTCCAGTTTCTCGGAGGTTTCAGAGCAGAGTAAGACTCAGCAAGAGAGCTTTGGAGTGAGGAAACGCAAAGTTTGAAGTCCAGCTCAGCTCTGGGCTCTCCTGAGGTTCCTGGATTCTGAAACGGGGATCATATTCCCATATCTTAGAGGGCTTGCTGAAGATTAGGAACCACAGGCGTGGAATACTTGGCACGAGATAGGTGGGAGCTGATGTGCGTATCTGATGGGCCACCTGGACCCTGAAATCCGGGAAGTGACCATCATAGGAGGACTCAGTTCCAGCAGAAGGGGAAGAAAGATGCTGGTTCCCAGTCTCCTGCCTGCGCGAGAGGGCACGCACTCGGCCTGACCCACGGTCCACTTCGTGTCACTGTTACCCAGACATAGGACCTCGAGACAGGAGCCTGCCTGGTCCTGAGGGGAGACGCGCTCCAGGGTCCTAACTCGTGTTTCTGTGGAGCAGGGAGGGGACTGTGTCACAGAACACTTTGAACGTGGTCGGTACCCGTCATCCTACTTACTCTTTGTTTTGCTCTCTGATCCCACAGGTACAGTCCCCTGGAATGACCCCTGCTTGCCAGACCTGCCCTTCCCCAGTTCCTTCTGTCCACCAGCTCTGGGGGGCCCCCCGGGAGGGGACGGCTACTTCCTGGATCTGTTTGCAGCCCCTTGTGCTCAGGCTTCGAGCAGGCAGTCTTCTCCAGGCCTCGCCCGGCTTCCTGAAGGGACCAGGCCCGGCGCGGAGCCCCTACTCAGCAAGGCCCAAGAGGAGCTGCCCGCCGCCGCTGTGGAGCTGCCCTCAGCCCCCGAGGAGGGCCGAGAGGAAGACCAGACCAGCCATGGCCCCTAGTGCTGGGGCCGAGGAGTGAAGAGGCCCCCCTGCTGGGGAGGGTCGGGATGCCCCAGAGTAGACGGCGGGTGAAGTGTTAGGAAAGACTGGAGTCTGTGGATGGGGGTGGAAGTAGGGCATTTCCCCCTTTGTGGACTCATCTTTCTGGACACTGATTTGGGAAGGAAGAGGCCTGGCCCTGCCCTTTTCCCCACACCTCTGGATGGTGGCCCTGAAGAAAGAGGGTGGCCTGTGTCACCTCCGAAGTTTGTATCCGTTTGTTTTCTTGCCTCGCTACACAGATGAGCCACGGTGCCCGCTGTAAGCAGTAAACTAGTCTGCCCTTGGGTTTCTCTCTGTAATGACGCGTCTCCCCTCTCACGCCAGTGAAGAGCGCCGTGCTCGTCACTGCTTTCCACTCGGCTGACCAGCTGTGTCCCGGGCGGCCCACGTGACGTCCCCGCCATGGGGCAGGATCCCGTGGAGGCTGGCATCCTCCTGTCTCCTGCTGGGGGAGGAATTGGGCCTCTTGGACTGCGTCTTTGCTCCTGCCATTAAACCATGTTCTAGCCCCAAACCCAGAACCGAGCTTGAGCAAAGCTGAGCCCCTGCAGGGATAGGATTACCAAGAGAAGCGCCAGGCTATTTAGGTTAAGCCTCTAGAATTGTGAACTAATATTTCCAGTGGTCTTTTTTTCTGGAGTGGGGGGGGGGCGGGGGAGGGAATGAGGGGCCATGGCTGGTCTGGTCTTCCTCTCGGACCACCTCACTGTGCATTTGACGAGTGTACAGCGGGTGCCATCCTGGACCTCCAATGCTACGATCATTGGAAAATACACAATTTTTTTTTTAAACATGTATTACAAGCAATTATTAACTTAAATCCATCGTACTAGTTCTAGCGTCATGGCTCATGAGAACTGAAAAGGAAAAGTATTTAGAAATGGAGACGTGTCTTAGCTACACAAACGCATGTCCGGGTATCTGTGTGGGGTTTTAAAGACCAACAGTATTTAGTAACTTTGCACTAGTATTCTACAGCCACACAAGGATCCTAGTAGCCTTAATTTAGGGATTGCAACATATACACTGAAATAGTGTCTTATATTGTGATGTAGCTAGGTCTTTTAAAATATACATCTCTCTTTTGTTTTCACATCTTGTCTCATGACGCCCATGAAATGAGCAGCCTAAAAACAGACGTAAGGGGCAAAGATTCTTCTATGTAAGGGGTAAAAACAACAACTGTTCAGTTCCGTGCTGTTCCTCCTCTCTTGCCATCAGTCACCACGGCATACTGCTGTTTTCAAAGCCCTACAAGGAGGCTGGATATTTTCTCCTCAGATCCTAACTGATTTAGGTTCCTGCCACTCCGATAAGTAATGCCTGGTATGCATAGCAAAACAGTAGATACCTAAAGCCAAGAATGTAAGGGTGAAGGGCTTTAAGATCTGTGCTTATATGCAACAATTAGATTTAAAGTGTTAGGCAATCTAATAGTATACTGAAAACAAAGTAAGTTCATTGAGAATGAATGATAGACCAAGCAAACAGAAAATGGTGAAAACTTCTTAGAAGCATAGACTCCTAAGCTGACAAGTCCAACCACCTGGCAAATGCAGGAATGATCTCTATACCACCACTGATGGAGGATCATTCAGTCTTGATTTTCTAGGGGGGGCTGCAAAGGAGGGGACGGCTAGCTCCTTTACGCAAGAGCCTACAGAATGTTTGAAAGCTTTAATTATTATCAAGTTCACTCTTCTACTAGGAGGAAGTCAATATTGTTTAACTGATACGAGTTTTGCTTTCCACGTGCTACAAAGAATAAACCTAATATCACAAAATCTGAGGACCGTATGTCATTCCTCAGAGCCCTGGCCTCGAGTGGCCCAGTCTCTTTACCACCTTAAATTCCTCTCTTCAAATGAATATGAGTTTGTGGATGTTCCTTTTAAGAGTGGTGCCAATGGGACAGGATCGAAAACTCAGATAAACTCATGCTCCTATAGTCAATTAACGTATGACAAAGGAGGCAAGAATATACAATGGAGAAAAGACAGTCTCTTCAATAAGTGGTACAGGGAACACTGGACAGCTACGTGTAAAAGAATGAAATTTGAACACTCCCTAACACCATACACAAAAATAAACTCAAAATGGGGACTTCCCTGGTGGTCCAGTGGTTAAGAATCTAACTTCCAATGCAGGGGACATGGGTTTGATTCCTGGTCAGGGAACTAAGATCCCACATGCGATGGGGCAACTAAGCCCACGTGCTCTAGAGCCTGTGCGCCACACAACTAGAGGGCCCGAGTGCCACAGCTACTGAGCCCCTGTGCTCTGGAGCCCACGTGCCACAACTAGAGAGAAGCTCGTGCTGTGCAAAAGAGATCCTGCATGCCGCAGCAAAGACCCAATGCAGCCAAATAAATAAATTAAAAAAAATAAACTCAAAGTGGATTTAAGACCTAAATGTAAGGCCGAATACTGTAAAACTCTTAGAGGAAAACAGGCAGAACACTGACATAAAAAGCAATATCTTTTTGAACCCACCTCCTAGAGTGATGAAAATAAAAACAAAAATAAAATGGAACCTAATTAAACTCAAAAGCTTCTGCACAGCAAAGGAAACCGTAAACAAAACGAAAAGGCAACACACAGAATGGGAGAAAATATTTGCAAACAAAGCAACAGACAAGGGGCTAATCTCTAGAACATACAAACAGCTCATACAGCTCTATATCAAAAAAACAAACAAGCCAATCAGAAAATGGGCAGTGGGAATGTAAATTGATACAGCCACTATGGAGAACAGTATGGAGGTTCCTTAAAAAACTAAAAATAGAGCTACCATACGACTCGGCAATCCCACTACTGGGCATATACCCTGAGAAAACCATAATTCAAAAACTCAGGTACCACAACGTTCACTGCAGCTCTATTTACAATAGCCAGGACATGGAAGCAACCTAAGTGTCCATCAACAGATGAATGGATAAAGAAGATGTGGCACATATATACAATGGAATATTACTCAGCCATAAAAAGAAACAAAATTGAGTTATTTGTAGTGAGATGGATAGACCTAGAGCCTGTCATGCAGAGTGAAGTAAGTCAGAAAAACAAATACTGTATGCTAACACATATATATGAAATCTAAAAAAAAAAGTCATGAAGAACTTAGGGGCAGGATGGGAATAAGGATGCAGACCTACTAGAGAATGGACTTGAGGACACGGGGAGGGGCAAGGGTAAGCAGAGACAAAGTGAGAGAGTGGCATGGACATATATACACTTCCAAATGTAAAACCGATAGATAGTGGGAAGCAGCTGCATAGCACAGGGAGATCAGCTCGGTGCTTTGTGACTACCTAGAGGGGTGGGATAGGGAGGGTGGGAGGGAGATGCAAGAGGGAGGGGACATGAGGATATATGTGTACGTAGAGCTGATTCACTTTGTTATAAAGCAGAAACACACCATTGTAAAGCAATTATACTCCAATAAAGTTGTTAAAAAAAAAAAAGGGCAGAGGATCTAAATAGACATTTCTCCAAAGAAGACTTACAGGTGACCAAAAAGTACATGAAAAGATGCTCAACATCACTAATTATTAGAGAAATGCAAACCAAAACTACAATGAGGTATCACCTTTCACCAGTCAGAATGGCCATCATTAAAAAGTCTACAAACAATAAATGCTGGAAAGGGTGTGGAGAAAAGGGAACCCTCTTGCACTGTTGGTGGGAATGCAAATTGATACAGCCACTATGGAGAACAGCATGGAGGTTCTAGCAATCCCACTCCTGGGCGTATATCTGGAGAAAACCATAATGCGAAAAGATACATGCACCCCAGCGTTCACTGCAGCACTATTTACAATAGCCAAGATATGGAAGCAACCTAGACATCCATCAACAGAGGAATGGATAAAGATGTAGTACATATATACAGTGGAATATTACTCAGCCATAAAAAGGAATGAAATAATGCTATTTGCAGTGACATGGATGGACCGAGAGATTACTAAGAGAAGTAAGTCAGACAGAGAAAGTAAGTCAGACAGAGAAAGACAAATATATGATATAACTTACAGGTGGAATCTAAAAAAAAATGATACAAGTGAACTCATTTACAAAACAGACTCACAGACTTTAAAAACAAACATGGTTATGAAAGGGGAAAGATGGGGGGAGTGATAAAGTAGGAGTTTGGGATTAATGTATGCACATTACTATATATAAAATAGGTAATCAACAAGGACCTACTGTACAGCACAGGGAACTCTACTCAGTATTCTGTAATAACCTATATGGGAAATGAATATGAAAAAGAATGGATATATGTATAACTGAATCACGTAGCTGTACACCTAAAACTAACACAACATTGTAAATCAACCATACTCCAATATGATTAAAAAAACAAAAGAATGGAGCCAGAACTGAACCTTACTTGGAGTTCTCGTCAACTGCACTGTGCAGTATGACTGTTCACCTCCATCACCAACTTCTCTTCAGTTAATGTTGTCTGGAGAGAAATTGGCCTTTATTTATTTTTTTAGCCAGTTCATATTCTTGATCCAAGACAAACTTTTTGTCAACTATGACCCCCTAGGTCATTTTAATAGAAGCTGTTTTAAAGCCATTCTCTCTCATTTTGTATTTGTAGAATTGACATTTTGAATCTAAATGTACAAACATTTATGTTGCTTGTTTAGTTTCATTTGGTTTATTTTAACCCATTATTGACACTGTTAAGATGGTTTGGAGTCCTTAGTTAATCTCCTTTGGAGATTAGCCATAGTTTTGCAATTTTTTTCTCCCTGTAAGTTTATTCAGTATGTTTTATGAATTTTATGACCAAGTCATTCAAAATTAGTAAACAGGATACAAGCAAGTACAGAACATTTTGACGTGACTCCTTGAAAATATTAATGGGCACTTTTTTGAGTAGAGAGTTAAACTAGCTAAAATCCTCCTTCACTATATTATCATCCAGGGCCATCCTTTGCCGTTTACAGGATTTTGGAAAAGGATTTTGAGAAAAAAAAAAAAAAAAAAATCTTTGCTGTATGACTCACTAAAATCAAAACATATTCTCTTTATAGCACTCTAATAATTTAATGTTCTTGGAAACCTAACAACATAATAAATAAGACTAGTTTGGCATGGCTCATTCATAAGGAACACCTACTGTCTTTTATGATCATTTTAATCTAAATGTTCACAAACCATCTTTCAATGGTTTATTTATGAGAATTTTACATTAAATTTATTCTCCTTTAGTTTCTACAAATCATCTCTTTGAAAATTAGGACAATTGCCTCTTTTAAATCTTAGAGAAAATCTTTTAAATCTTAGAGATCCTCTCCTGTTCTGCTCTGGAAGAAATATAGAATTAAATATAATCTATAATTAAATATAAATCAGCTATAAGACTCCCGTTTGGGTTTTGAGACCATCCTGTGTTTTTTCGCCCAACGCTTTTAATTTCTAGAATGTTGTCCTTTCTGGAGAGCACAGACTAAACTAAGAGTCATATGTTCTCGGTATTATATGTTGACGTTATAATGTGCTCCTTGAGAAGTACATTTATCTTTTCCCTGCTCTTCCTGTTCCAAGTTTGGTTTTATTATTATCATTGCCAGCCTTACGGTTAGTATTGGTCTTTAGCATGTTTTGCAGCACTGAGTTTCTGGGCTCCACACCTTGAGATATTACCCTTGAAATTCCAGGATGTGCCTCCTTTTAACTTGTACATCTTTTCAGCCCTTTTAAAATCTGAGCTTGTAGACACAGTGTTACCTTTTGGATGACTTCTTCCATTGCTCATAATAATCACCTGGGATTACACCCGCAGAATGTCACAGTTCCACATGCCTCTGAGCCAACCCCATTTGGAAGGATCTTGGGCTAGAGTTAGCTATAGCTTTTGTTTTGGATTTGGTGGGAGTGAGGGAGCAGACGTTGCGTGCTGGAGGGCCATGGTCAGGCGACTTCTCTCCTTAAATCACAGGGCACGCACATTTCAGCACTCCTCCTACATCACCCTCCCCCCGCGCCCCCTCCCCACAGTCCCCATCCTCTTGATGTGATCACCCTCCCACAGTGCAACAGTGTGCCGTTGGCGGGAGTAGAATCCTTCCATGCAGACTCCAGAAAAAACCCCTTCTACGCCTCCAACTTAAGCTTGCACTCTCACAATTTTTTCACTAGATGGCGGTCCACCACCACTTTAACTGTGGCCTTAAAGTATTCTGGTTGTTTACAATAAGAAAGCCCATAATAATTCTTTCTCTCAAACGCCCTAGAGCCACTGAGATCAGGTTCAAAGATATTAAAGTCCCTTGGGTTGCTGCTTAGTTTGCCAGATAAAATATAGAGTGTTCGGTTAAATCTGAACTGCAGATAAACAACAAATAATGTCTTTAGTATAAGTATGCTTCCTGCAGTATGGGGGTGCCCTGTATTTTAATTTGCTAACTTCGGTAGCCCTAGTTGAGCACTTGGCTGGGGACAGCTACATCCACCATAGCTTCGCACTTCAAATAGATTGTCCAGGAGCCAGGGATTGGGCTCTGCATCTCTACTCAACTTTCTTGCATTTCAGGCTCTGAACAGTCCTGTTCATTTAGTATTTTCCTCCCTCCTGCCATTATTCAGGCTCCACACTTGTCTAAAAAAACGCTCTAAAATCTGTTGGAGTCCTATTATATTTTCTGTTCCTGTTAGCCACATTATTAATTAGTTACTTATGTATTTCTGAGATAGTCCGTTAGAATGTATTTTGAAATGCATATTTTAACGTCATTTGCGCTGACAGAACACAGAAAAACAGGCTGCAAAAGACAATCTGGCTTTTGTTGATTCCACTCCAAGTCTTAAATGGTCTTGATTAAGAATAAGTCTGATTTCCGGGAAGTGAAGAATCTCCTTCATTCACCCAGAAGTGGTGTCATTTTAGGGCCCAGGGAAAGTCTGGGTTATTTAGGGTTCTTATATTTGTAGTTTAGTTTATAATGTTCTTTCAAAAATACCCTCTCATTTGAGTTTTGTAACAAAGTCCTGAGAAATGAAAGCAGACACTCCTTCCATCATTCAGTGGGGATTTACAGGCAGCAACAGCACTGGGTGAACACTTTCTTTCTCAAAAAGATAAAATGTCCTTCCAGGCTTCAGGGAACTCACAGTCTTGCTGGGGAGTCAGACAACACAAATGACCAGTTACACTGCAGGAGGGTGATGGTGTGCAGGACCAGCCATGAGAACAAGGTGTGACATACGTCTAAAAGTTGCGGCAGCCATGTCTACTGGCGCTAAGAAAGCTTCGGAGTCCAGGGCATTACTCATAAAGGAGAGTAGAATTTGGATAAGCAGAGAAGGGAGGAAAGGGTATTTCAGGCAAAAGGCATAGTGAGTGGAAGGCCATTGAGACTGGAAAGATGATTAGGGAGAAGGTCGGAGTGGCTGGATTTGTACGTAGAGAGGCCAATGGAGGGACTGTCATCACTGAGGCCAGTAAGGAACAGAGGGAAAGGCCCCATATTCCACGCTAAGATGCTCGAGCTGTATTCTTTGGGTGATTAGAGAGGAACTGGCATTTTTCACTCAAGCATATGACTTGCCCAAATTCAGGTTTCAGAAAGACAAATGGAGCACAAGATTGGAGGGCTTAGAGAGGAGATGCAGGGAGACCAGACAAGGCTATTGAGTTAGTCTACGTGAGAGGTGATGAGAGGCTAGAGAAAAGTAAAGAATGAAGAGGGTCAGATCTGAGAAATATTTAAGAATCAGAATCACTGAGAAAAAACTAGCTGAAAGGAATCAAAGAGTAAGGGAAGTAGACAAAGACGTCGGTAATTTTAAAATGCTGTTAATTGAGAAAGGAAATAACGGGGACAGAACAGATATGGGGAAAGGGAGGCCGTTTAGTTTGTGTGTGTTGAGGCTTTAGTTCCCGTGTTCGTCTGGGTGGACATGTCTAGGGAGACAAATATGGAGCTAGGGTCTGTGAGAGAGGTTAGGACCAGAGGTTACTACTGGGCTTCTTCAGCATAGAAGATGCTAGTTGAGGTCAAGAGACCATACAAGATGGCTCAGACAGAGAGCATGTAGAACAAAGGAAGTGGTCTTAGGATGGACTCAGGGAAACACCAACAAAGGAAAGAAGTGTGAGGCAAAAGAAAAGGCGGCATTGAGATTGGTAAGGAATGGCTGAGCAGAGGTGGAGAGAGCTGGAAGAGGTGCTGGATGGGGAAAGACCAAAAGTCCAGTTGGGTCAGTAGGCCTGGAGAGGAGGTTGGACACATAATTGTGCACGTGAGGTCTCATTATCCGAATTTATGAGGTTTCAATGATTTCCCAAGGATGCCTTAACCGAGAGGTCTTTTGAGTTTATTTTCCACTTCACCAAATGCAGATAGAGGAGTCTTGCTTCCTGGATGTCAATATATCACGTAAAAAGCTGCAAGATTCCTAATAGGTAAGAGGCTATCAGTGATAGCCAGTTTTGTGTATGTTTTATGAGACCAGAGGAGGCACTGAAATAGCTTACTTACTTTACTCAGAAATTGGTCCTCAGACAAAATATTAATGATGGTGATAACCATTTACTTAGCATTTATTGTGTATCTAGCTCTTTAATAGGGAATTTCATTTCACAACAACCCTATAAGGTATTATTCATTTGACAGATGGAAATCTGAGGTGCAAGAGAGGTTTACAAATTTGCCCGAAGTTGCAAAATAAATAAATTTTGGACAGGATGTCAAGTATGTCAGGAGGTGCCAACTTCAAGAAGCAAAGTGTTTTGCTTTAGAGGGAGATAAGAAAGAAGGTCAGAAGGAGGGGGGTCAGTGTGATAAAACAATCGGTGTGATCTAGATTAGATTTAGAATAAAATCCCTCCAGAGACCCTCAGTCTGTGCTTAAATAACTTCAACACTCAGTACTGTTTGATTTAAAAAAGAAGGAGGGACATCGTTGTGAGACGTTAAGAGGGAGAAGAGAACACTGGTAAAAGGGAAGAGGAAGCTGCATCTCCCAAAGATGGAAAGGGAATCGGAATGCATGAAAGGAACAGGCCTGGAGGGGAGTAAAGTGTCTACAAGGGGCCACGTGAGAAGAGGGAGGTGAGGCTGGATGGCTAGGGTGGGTCCAGGCTTACTACCTGGTAGCTAATGAGTGGGGTAAAGAGAATACAGTCAAATCTGAGATCGTTATAATGCACTCTTCCTAAAAGATGCAGGTGAAAAGACTGGCAGTACAGAGACCAGTGGGGACATCATACCAGTGTCCCCGAATGAGGTGTTGAGACTAAAATGGTGGTAGGGGAACAAGAGTGATGCTAGGAGGAAAACAACAGAATGTGACTCTCTGGGTAGGAAGGAGAGAATGTCAAACTGACCTCAGGTTATAGAGCCCAGGCATCTAGGAGAATGATTTATAAAATACGGAGCTGGCTTCTGCCTCAGCCTTATAGCTTCTGCATCTCCACGTGTAGCTTTCACATGTTGTTTCTTAGTCTCATTACTCTGGTCAAGTTGCCTCAGGTACATTCATCCATGCAGTTTTATTGTCTGAGAGTGGAATTTCCAACCACACAGATTCCACGGTCCTTTCTGGCGTACTTTCGCCCCACTGCTGCTGTGTCATCCTTTCCGTCTAATTCTATCCAGGGCACCCTTCTCTCCAGCTTGGCACCCTTGTCCCAATCCATATTCCTGTAGCCACCAGGGGTGCAATCTGTTATTCAGAGCCCCCCTCCGAGCCACAACAAGCATTGAATCTTCCCAAGTGTCCCAATTTGCCCACTTCTTTATTTTACCTTCCTGCCCATTATTCATTTTGGTTTGACTTTTCTGCCACTTACTATAACTCTTTGTTATTTGGATCAGTGAAATCAGGTACATTTTCATACCCAGTGAACTAAAATGTCTCCCCAGAATCAATCCAAAGGACTCAACTGTCAAATGTTTGAAAAATATTTTATACATCATTTTCTTTGATTTCCAGCTGGAAACTCTTTCATCTTTTTTCCCCCTTTTATTTGTTAATGCCAGTATCATTTGATTTCAAGGAGGAAGCCCAGTCTCTCTGCATAGATTCCAACTTCTATTAAAGATCCTCTTGTCCTTTCCTCCCATAAAGCTGAACACACAGATACACACACACACACATGCACGCACGCACGCACTCCTGAGACTCTCCAGTTCTTAGGGCCCTGCTGTGTAAGGATGACGAATGGCTGCAAAAACCACTCCTTATCTTTCTTTCCAGTCTGTTGCCTGGCCAAGCTCAATCCAATCACTAAAACCTGCCTCTTAATCATTCCACAAGTCTGACCACCAGCTCCTCTCACTTTTTCAGAAATCATCTGCCTCCACATGTTCTGTTTACTCAATCTTTGCATTTTATGGCAAGTCACCCTCAGCCCTTTGTGAGCAGCACACACTCAGCAGATCACGTGCTTACATCCTAGAGGTAAAGGGCAGGCAGTTCTGATTTGCAGTTTACAACTCACCGGCGAGTGGCCTGCAAATCATGTCCCCTCACCAGGCTCCACTGTGACAGTGAAGGGGTTAGACACAAAGATCTTTAGGGCTCTTTCCACTCCAACAGTGGATGACTGTCTCAGTCCCACGGGGTTGACCTCAATAAGGAAACGCTCTAGAACTGGCTGGATGAGCCTCACCCACGGATCCCTCCCTCTTTTCCTTCTGCATTTTCCTTTTCTCCCTGAGACTGCTTCTGTGATGGCTGAAGTCTCTTGCTGGATTTGTGACTCTCGTGGACTCTCCCATGGTCTCCCACGGTCAGTCGCCCTCAGCCACTTTTCCCAGCAGAGTCCGAGCTTTCTCCCTGGAGCCCTGTGGCCTGTGAGCAGATTCAGAACCTCCATCTCACTCAGTGCAGACTGACGCAGCTCCTGCTCTACTCCTGGCTTTCCATTTGCATTGTTCACAGACAACTGCCTCTCTGAATCGCTCAGGTAAACTGCCAGGAGAATATCTTTCTGCCCATTGGTGCTCCTGGGGAATTCTGCGGGCCAGGCTCAGGCCCCTCCCTGCAGCAGGCTCTAGCCCTCCGGGCCGTGACTCATGCACCAAGCAGCCCGGATCTGTAGTCACTCCCTCTGAGCTCCCTCACCAGCTTGGAAAAAGCTTACAGCTCACACCAACACAGCTCCTTTCCTTCACAAGCTCCCACTCACCTGTACTCCCCGAGTCTTCTTTGTGCCGTAGCCTCGCTTAGGGGACCTTCCCTGAGAATTCTGCAGACTGAAGGCATGCTTTGCTTCTTCCTCTTCCAAGGAAGAGGACAGTGAAATTTCCACTCCGTAATTGTCATTGAAAACGGGTGCGTTGGAAGAAATCCGTCAAAAGCCATTAAGTATAGAGAATGTTCTCAGTCTATTTGAATCATGACTAAGTCTGGTACCTGTTTCCCTTTAGCTCATTTGCTTGTAACCTTTGGCCCCCTGGCACACCTGATTGCAGAGTTAGAAGATTGCACTGAACAACAGGCTTTGAGCTGCTGTAATCTCGCAGCTCCTGAGTCATGTTAACAGCAAATGCGGCTCTAAGGTAACTGAACTGTGTGAGTGATAGGGCAGTCACCACCACCAAGAGGTATTTACGCAGAGGTTTGGAAAACCATGTACAAACACGCACAAGTCTCAGTGATGTGTCTCGGGGTAGGTGGGTGAGGAACGGTCGTGTCTATAAAGGGCTACCCTACCAAAATATTGCATTTCTAATTTGACCTCATTAACGAGAAGAGGTTATGATAAGGGCACTAAATACCTTAAAGCACGCAGACAATTATGGGTAGAGCAACATGGGGTCCAAAAGGATATTGGGTTTATTTCAGGGGGATAAATATGTGTGTAAAAGAAGGAGAGCCAGTGAACGTAATTTCTTTACATTTTCAAAGACGTTTAAACAACTTCTATCCCAAAGGCTAATTAAAAAAAAAAAAAAAAATCAGTCATCCTAGGACCAAAATCCTCGTGTCGCGGATATAGAAGTTGTTTAAGAGAAAACAAAATTAGGGAGAATAACCACATCTCCAACTGTGAGCCTTCCGGATACTAACATGCAAGCTGATCTTATTAAAGTCATTATAAATGACTGACAGAGCAACTACTGCACAAAAATCTTAAGATCACAGTTAACTCTAAGGGAAAAGTTGATGGTGAAAATAAACTTTACAAAGTAGCACTCTAAGTTGTGAGTAGGTAAAAGTGACAGAAGGAAATTCAATGTGGTCAAGGGCCCAAAGGAAGTGATTCAGCATATATCTATAGGATTTTAAGCTCCAAGCTTGTTACAATTCAGCAAAGGACCAATGAAAAGGACTGTGGTTTATGTCTCCTGAAGACATTATTCCTACCTGGTTTAGCTCAAAAAAACCCAACAAAATACTGTATATTCATATATGCCTCAAATACAGTCTGTCCAAAAGTATTAGTTAATGGTTGTTTTCAGAATTTCTCATAAGAAATTGCTAAGTTTCTAACACACTGATGCCAAGCAGGATTAAAGAAAAAATTGAGTTAAATTCTGGAAATCTGAAGAAGGAAGGGACAATAAGTAGAACTGTGCCCAACTTTCTGAAACCTAAAGTATAAAAAAATTAGTAATTCAGTTCAGGAAAGATTACTCATACCTAAGCTGTTGTTTGTTTTTAAAACCAAGGATCTAAAGACAAGTTGAAGCCAATTGTCTCTTAATTTCCCAGATTAGGTGAGAATAACCTGATTAAACAAATATATATTAAATTCCTAAAGACAGTTTCGGTCTTATAGAAGTCAGCTGTGAAGGTGCTCAGAAAGTCTTAGCAACTTCAAGCAAGGAAGCAGTCATTCAACTAAAAACATTCTTTTACATGTGTATCATTCAGACGTTGATATGTTACCTCTCTGGGAAAACAAGGGAGAGTACGCCTGGAAAATATAAGGTTGGATATGACTCTGTTTGAGCCATATGGCCAGTGTTCAAATACTGGTGTGAACAAAAAATTTGGATTCTAATTACTGTTATTGCTATTAAGAAAGAATCTGTTAGTTTACTTATAATACATACATACTAATATATCACATATTAATAATGAAAAGCTAGCTTTATGAAAAGAGTGAAAAATCTCCATCGAACTTCTCTGAAGTCATCCCTATTTTCGATTTTTTTTTAGCAGTGTCAGCCTGTTTAGGATAAATTAATATTAACCCAAACTTAATTACTATAGTGATAACTTTTCTAAGGATTAAGCAAGCTAACTTACATTTGAGAATGGATTAAAAACAAAATGTCTTATCAGAAGTGGTACTACTATGTCATATCATCATTAATTGGGTATGGGACAAAGTTTACCATATTATTCTTACCTTTGTACAAAGCTGCAATGCAATGCTACTTTCGAGGCCCCCTAAAGATAAACCAGAGTGGTGGAATGTCCAGGGAAGAACCACAGTGAGCCCACTTAAAAGATGACGCTACCACTGCTGTATGAGGGCTCAATATGAGAAAAAAAGGTAAAGGGTGATGTTCTTCAACTGAGAAAGGCAACCTGAGGGGAGACAGAGAATCATACATCATAGAGTTGGATGGGAGTCTGGAGGCTAATTGGTTCGATCTTGAATTTTACATTGAAGGAAACTGAGACGTGGACAAGCTGCATCGTGGCCGGGCGGTGACTGGAGTTTAGGTCTCGTGACTTGGATTCTCAGACTCTTTCCTAGAGTCTAGGATTCTAGGATTCTACCCCATGCTGCTTCTCACAAAGAGGATGAAACAGAGGTAATGATACCTTCACAACAACTCAAGTCAAAATATAAACTCATGAATGGTCAGAGTAGGATTTCCAAATCCACCTAAACTAGCTTAGACCTTAACTTGTGGGTTCAGTAAAAAAGAAGGTTTGAATGGGGTATTCATCACCCATCAACTCATTTTAATTCCTTATACAACCTCTGAGGCCATAACAAGCAGAAAAAGCGCCCAAACTCTGAGGAGTCAAAGAGAGTCGACTACTACCATAACCCAGGCACCACCGTGGTCCTTCATGACACCTAAATCAAATAGGCTGGAATCCTCATAGGATTCCACGTTCTGAACCTTGTTCCGGGGTCTGGGGAGAAAACACTCGGAGAAGTGCCAAGTTTATTAGAGTGAGAGAGGATCACCCTCACATAGCCACCGATGGATCCCAGAGACGCAGGCACTGACCTCGCCCTGACAATTATGGGATATCTCTAGGGTTGGAAGATACCTTAAAAGGTCACCAGGTTAACCCTCCCAACTGATGTGTTCATCCCCCTTAAACAGCTCCCTCCAGTGGGCTGAGGTCAGATTCTCTTTAACACACGGCCGTGATGGAAACTCTGGTCACTGGAATTGGTACTCTGGAAGCAGAGAACGTTTAAGTACTGCAGGGTAGTAGAAGTAAAGTTCGTTGGCTTAGGCCCCATTGGTCCCTTTTCCTATGAGAAAAGGTTCCCAGACTCCAGTGCAAAGTCCCTGAAAATCCCCCCACCAAGCACAAAGCACAAAAAATGGAGGCCTGGGACTAGCGACTGGCAGCTCGGTGTCGTCCTTGGGTTTCAGGAGGTCTAGTTCCTGGTGCACAGAAGGCCTCTGTGGCCAGATTCTGGGGCCAGCCCTGTGCAGGAACATCTTGTCCTTCAGCTCAGGGGATTCCTCCCAGAAAACAGCTAGGTCTGCTGTTCCACCAGCTGTAGTTTGGCAGTCTTGACTCGGTGGGCTTCCTTCAGGTTCCGTGCACGGACCTCTGGGTTGGAAATGAACTCCACTTGCTGTACAGGGAACCAGCCTTGCTCCCCATCGGAGAGTCTCACGCCCTCCAGCCAGCCTATGGGCACAGGGTGGGTGGGAAGAAGAATTACCTGGAAAAGACCCACAGTAATTTCCCCCAGACCTCCTTCCCAGAAATTCTTCTGAACTGTAAGGCTGATAGGACCGGAGAGGCCGCAGTCTGGGAAATCCAGCCGCCCCGTGCACTCACCCTGGCTGCTGTAGGTCTGGCACAGTCCACAGCTGCCTGTTCCTGAGCCTTCTCCACTCTTACCCGTTGCATTGTATTCTCCCCAAATACATGCTGAAGTTCTAAGCCCAAGTAACTCAGAATGTGGTCTTATTTGGGAATAAGGTTGTTGCAGATGTAACTGGTAAAGTTAAGATGAGGTCATACTTGAGTAGAGTGTGCCATTAATCCAATATAATTGGTATCTTTATGAAAAGAAGGAAATTTGGACACATACACACACACACACAGAAGGAAGAGAGAGAGCTCGGAGTGACGCTGCCACAAGCCAAGGAAGCTGGGGCCACCAGAAGCTGGAAGAAGCAAGGAAGGACCTTCCCCTAGGGTCTTCAGAGGGAGCACGGCCCTGCCAACACTTTGATTTTGGACGTCTAGTCTCCAGAACTATGAGAGAATACATTTCTATTGTTTTAAGCCACCCAACTTGTGCTACTTTGTTAGAGCAGCCTTAGGAAATGAAGACATCCACCCATAGTGTCCCACCTTCAATGCCCAGCCTGCTCCTCGTGGATTCTCCCTCTTACCATCACTGCTTTGCTGAGTCACCATCACCACGTCTGCCTTCTCTAGTGCCAACTCATCATTCTCTCGGGGTTTGTAGGCTCGAAGGCACTGTACTTGTGGGGACTCTTTGGGAGAGAGTGTGACAAAGGTTAGGAAAGGCAGGCGACTAGAACATGAGAAAGGACTTGCAGGGGGAGCTTGGGAGGACTCGGGAGATAGAAAGTTTGGGCTGTTGAAAGTTACGCACAAGAAAGACAATTGGAAAAGTCTTCATATTCTACCAGGGAACAAAATGGTTGATAAGGAAATAGAAATGCCAGACTTGAAATGAATCAGAAATTCTATTTCCCCAGCAAAGATGGAGAAATAGGTTGTGACCACCTTTTGGTGACTCATTATTACAAATAATTGATATTCTGCTAAAGACCCATCTTCCCACTGAAACCTTCCCTGATTGTCCTCAACAGATTCTAAACTCCTTTGAAACTGACTGTCAGGCTTCCCTGGTGGCACAGTGGTTGAGAGTCCGCCCGCTGATGCAGGGGACGTGGGTTCGTGACCCGGTCCGGGAGGATCCCATGTGCCGCGGAGCGGCTGGGCCCATGAGCCATGGCTGCTGAGCCTGCGAGTCCGGAGTCTGTGCTCCTCAACGGGAGAGGCCACAGCGGTGAGAGGCCCGCGTACCCGCAAAAACCAAAACCAAAACCAAAAAAACCTGACTGTCTATGGCAAACCGTTTATCTTTCACCACCTAACTGTTTCATGTTTGTGTTCTGCCTCTCCAACTAATTTGCAAATTCTGAGTCTGTGACTCATTCTTCATTCTCTTCATGGTACAAGATGTGGGACTAGAAGAGACTTATCCAGTGGGGTTCGAGGTATGATCTAAGCAAGGCACTGAACACCCTTCCTCATCTATAAATGACTGAGTTGATCAAGGAAATTCTGGATTTTTTGTATGTCTATATCTTCGTGAGCGAGGAGAAATTTCCACAGTTTTGAAGCTCCAAATAAGATGCCCCAGAGTACGCCTGACCCACAGCCTTCTATCGTACATGGGTTTATGGCTCTTTCTGCTCTACCACACTGCACTGGCTCTCTTAGAAAATAAATAGAACACTGTATTGTTATCTGTACTTGTATTTCCAAAGCTCATCCATATATGCCATTCACAAGATCACAGTAAAGGAGGAAGAATTATCTTGCCTTCCTTACCTACTGGGGAACTGAAGCCCAGCAGATGGATTGAACACTGAGCAGAACTCCATTTACAGCCTGGTTCTCCTACTTCCTTTTACAAAGTTCCTTGTATTTGTTTGTTCTTTTGAGTCACTAAAGGCTCAGTGTTCCTTTGAATTCAGTTCCTCTCGGATATGAATTAGAGGATCCTTGCTGGAGGACAACTGTGGGGCTTACATGAGACCGAGAAGTCCATTCTTAGCATGAATGCAGACACTTCCTAATGTGTGTGCCTGTGGTTGCCCATGAGTACCTGGAAGCCTGGGGTAGGGGCAGTGTCTCAGGTCATCCTGTACAGGAGGGGTTGTGCTCAGGACAAATCTACTGTGTTGCTATCCTCCCCAACCCCTACTCCAGATGGACGCTCTCCCCCTATTTCCCCAAGAACTTCAAGTCAGTAAAATCTAAATATCTATCTAATCTACAGATATTTTAAAAGAGCAAACTATTGCCCAAGGCAAGGAATGTATGGTGCTGGGGCGGAGGCACTGCCATGGTGATGAGCAACTTGAAGCAGATGCATCTCAGGTGTTTAAGCTCCAGTGACCAGCCCTCCACTCTGAAATTCTGGACAAAAGTAATAAATAGAAGCCTACCTGAGTTACTACCCAGCGTCCTAAACTCCTGCATCTAAAGGAGACTTCTGACCCCCCCATTTTTCTCTCCCCCTTAGACCTTCACTCACCGTAACACTCCAGAAGGTCCAACTCCTCTCTTGGCATGGCCAAGGCTGAGACCCAGCGAAGCTTTTCACTTCTAGAAAACAAAGCAGGGTCATTGCTTCAACTGCAGCTCTGAGGGGGGCGGGGTATAGGACAGGGGCCAATGACAGGGAAGGGAAGGGACCGTGGGAAGGACTTGTCTAGTTCAAAAAGTTGTCTAGTTCAGTGATATCCAGGACAAAAGTCAATGGGACTCCCCTTGGATGGAAATTTGACAGGATCATGAACTATATGTTCATGTGTCTTATCATCCTTTATCTTTCCGCCTCTCTTTCCAAGCTTATCTTCTTAATGGCATCTCGTATCTTTCAAGTAGGGGCATAAAGTCAGCTGTCAATTATGCACATGTAGATTTTCCATTTTGGGAAGCGTACCAAGCAAAGTGTTCATCTCGGTTGAGATTCCCGCTATCGCTTTGCATCCTTTTTGACACTCTTCTGCCTACCTTCCTTCAATCAAATATCTCAGAGATGAAAATTATTCTGTAATCATGATTAGATCAGGGAGATATACCTACTATTGTTTTGGTCATGTAATATAATCCAAGCCTAATTTTGTAATTATCTGAAGGTTTTTGTATTACCTTCACCTCTGCTTCCAAACATCCTGGAGTAATTGAGAGCTGACACTATTACCGTTCCAGGAAGATGCTGCCCAAAGTGCTACACAAAGAACACGAGTGTGTATCTGATTACTTGACTTAGGTGACGTTTTGCACCTGTACCAGCCCCTCTGTTCCATAAGTGAGGGCAGGTTTTTTTTTTGTTTTTTGTTTTTGTGGTACGTGGGCCTCTCACTGCTGTGGCCTCTCCCGTTGCGGAGCACAGGCTCCGGACGCGCAGGCTCAGCGGCCATGGCTCACGGGCCCAGCCGCTCCGCGGCATGTGGGATCTTCCCGGACCGGGGCACGAACCCGTGTCCCCTGCATCGGCAGGCGGACTCCCAACCACTGCGCCACCAGGGAAGCCTGAGGGCAGGTATTATTGATCCTACCCTGAAGTGTCTTCTAAGGGACAAAAATGCAAAGTGTCTACAACATGAGGATGTTCAGACCATTAAGTATCTCGTCAAACTTTTTAAAGGAGAGATTTCTTATATCTTTTATAACAGCAATAATAGCTACAATTGTTCATTAAGGTAGATACTGTGTACCAGATTTTATAGGTATTATTTTTAATACTCTTCACAGTGTTTATATGTGTGGATGTATGTTATTATTATTAATATTAAAAAGATGAGCAAATCAAAATTCTCAACGCTATGGATTTCTGCTCAGCAGAGGACTGGGTTAGAAGGTGGGAGCAAAGAAAGCTGAAGGCACCCCAGTGCTTACCTTTTTCATGTCTTATCACATCTATGCCCCACCAGCCTTGGGCACTGAGGAATGTCTGGCTTATACACTTTCAACTGTGGACGTCAGTAATCCAATTACACAGACTTTGCTCTTCTTAGCATAATAGACGCTAAGGCTTGGTAGTGACGGCGACTTTACACCTTCTCCCACCCAGTCTCCTGTAAGTCATTTATTAGCTCTAGGAGTCTGGGTTTAGTATGCTCTAGATATGCTCCCCAGTCCAGAATGGACTAAGCGGTACTGTGGCTGTTTTCTGGACACATTTTCTGCCTTGGTCCCACTTCCTTGCTGGGCTGTCCTCCCTCCCTTCCCTCCAGATCCCCTGCCCAGCCCCATCTCACTGAGTCTCGGTGCGGAAGAGGAACTCAGCCTGGGAGCCCTGTGCGTTGTCCCGCAGGAAGAGTCGGAAGAGGTTTTTGTGAGGTCCATGCAGCTTCATTTCACACTTTTCCCCTCGGACGGAGGAGAAGGGAGCGTGGTCAAATACCAGGAAGCGGCTACCCCTGCAAAATACAAGGCTTTTCAGCCTGACTCTAGGGTTACCATGCTTCCTCCACCCTCATATCTTTTGCCAATTCAAAATCCCTGGCCTTAGCATCTGCGGCCTGCAAATTCTCATAAAAACCAGAAGATGGTGTCAACTTGCTCCCAAGAGAGAGTTGTCAATGGCTTGGCAAAGCACATATCCAGTGCAACGGATGCTTTACCGCTTCAAAGAGATGAAGAAACAGAGCCAATATAAAGTTTCTAAGGCCCTCAGGACAAAAGAAGTGGCTAAGTATCGATGTTAGGCTAGTAGGCCGAGCCCAGCCCAGAGAAAGCACAAACAGACTGATCTGAAAATGTGATAAGCTAATTTGCTGCGTTTTGCTCTGTGTCTATAACATGGTCCAGGTCCTGCCAGGCGATCTCGGGATATAATTCGGTGGGATCCCCTTTTTCGCTTTGGACCGTTTTCCTCCTCTCTGGGTCATGACCTGGCCTCCATGGGGTGAGCCACTGAGAAGCGTTCCTCTATAGGCACACGACCCTTCCCTGGCCCTTTAGTGCTTCCCTCCTGCCTCCTCCCATTTCCCCCTTGTGCTCTGGCCTCCCATTCCAGTCACTGACTCTCGGGGCCGAGACAGCAGCAGACAGTCATTGAAGAGGTGCAGGTGGACTGGGCGTGCGCTCAGCTTCCTCCGCAGCCCTGGGGAGACACTGAACTCCAGGGCCGTCAGCTCCCCGCTCTTCACCAGCCAGCGTGACTGTGAAATGAGCGGGAATATCTACAGAGCAGGGAAGAGAAAGAAGACGGTGTCACAGACGGGACAAGCACGAGGCTTTCTCCCGGGCCTGCCCCCCTCACCATGCCTCCTCCTCATAAGTCCCGCCCCTGACAATCACCTCTTTCACATCTTCCTCCTTGCTCGTGACCCATCCGCTTAAACTCTGTTTCTCTCGGAACCGTCTAACTACCACTGTCTACTGCGGCGTGGCTCCCATGTCCCCAGCTCAGGCAAATGGAAGGTGCCTACGGTCCATCCCATGAGAGTGACTACATGAGAAAGCTCAGCCCTAGAAGCTGGAACTGAAGAAGAGATGGGCACACCTGACTGGGGCATGTGAACAAACAAAGCAGAGAACAGTATGATATGTCTCTTAGATGTTAAAAGTTTAGGGTGGTTCTGACGTCCTTTTTCAATTATAACCAGAGACAGGAGAGTAGCAGTCGGAATCAGATGTGCGGATGAGAATAAAGAGAAGCAGGTGGGCTCTGCCTAGAGCTGGAGTTTGGGTAGTGATAAGGGTATTGAACAATGATTAGTACGTAGATAAGGGATTTTCCCTCTCTTCTTGGGAGGTAAGGATGGTATCTGTTCTGAGTTGAAATCTGAACGTGGAATGTCTATTTTAAATTTGTATTTGGATGAGAGATTTTGGCTCTATATTTGGATTCAATTTTATACTGCTTTGGTTAGACTAGACGGAGACGTAATAAAATATTGAATACTTCAAGTACCAAAAATGTATCTTTATAAAGCCTTACGTTGATAAGTTCTCTCTCATCTGCCCAGTTCCAAAGGCACCCTCTCCCCCTCAGGTAACCACTGTCCTTTATTTCTTATGTATCTTTCCAGAGTTTCTTTCTGTATACACAAGCAAATGCATATACAGATTTTTACCCTACTTTTCCACCAAAGGTAAGATACTATATAACACACAGAGGGCTGCATTTCCCCTTTCCCACTTAACAATATATCGTGGAGACTGAAGTAGGCATTTGGGTAACCCAGAAACAGGGCAGAACAGAAGGTGTGCAGAGATCAGGTTAGAGACTGGGATACCGTGAGCAAGATGGTTCTGTGATAGAAGGTGACCTGTGGGATCTGCTTCCCGGCAGGGTGGGGACCCAAGGGACTCACTTACTCTGCACTCAAACTCGATCTTCTGGCTCAGGTAGATCAGCTCCTCCGTCCGTCGCATCCGCTGGACGTTATTATTGCAGTCTCGGATCAGCTGCGTGTTCAGCAGGGTGAAGAGAGAGGAAGAGATCCCTGTTAGAGGCTTTGGCTTTGTGTCCCCTGCAAGAAATCTGGAAACTGGCTGTGATTAGCTCTAGTCTTTGCACCAGCCTGGAAGGGAGCCAATACAGCAAGACGCTGAAGCTCTAGGACTGTGGTATACTTTGTAGAGACCTGACAGAACATTCCTGGGCCGCGTGAAAGTAAGATTTAATCTGGGGATTGTGGTAGGAGAGCATAGTCCCTTGGCATGGAGTGTCCTTGAGGCTGTGGGGTGTGAATGCTTGGAGGTTTGGCAGGTGCAGTGAGGTAGCTGAGGGGCCTGTACTTTCTGGAGTCACGGGCCGGGGCAGGGGAAGAGCTCTCTGTGAAGGGCAATCCCGGGGTCCGAGTAGCGGTGGTAGCTGCCTACCTCCTCCAGGGCGTGGTGTGCCTTCGTGGCCTCTGCTTCCTCCGAGGAGCCAGGCTGTGTTCTCTTCAGAATGTTCTACAGAACAAACCGTAGGCGGGAGCCAGATGGAAAGAAGGGATGGGCAAACAGGAAGAGGCGATTGAGGGTGGGTGAATGGAGAAGTTCAGGAACAAAAGTTTAGCAGCAAATATTTCTGAGAAAGGAGAGTGGGGGTGGTGATACGGGAGACTGCTCACACTGTCCACAGGGGGTGGGAGAGTGGCAGGAGAAAGGATAGTCCTTTGGATTAAGGGGGTGGGCTGAGGTGGGATCTGCTCTACCTGGAGCAGCAGCTTCAGACGGGTGATGCGCTGGAAGGGCAGAATGAGAAAGGACTTGAGGGAAAGGCGTTGGCAGATGGGGTCACTCTCCAGCTTCTCCAGGACCTCTCGGAAACTGCTGTTGCTAGTCCTGTGTGGGCAGGGAGCCTTGGGTGAGGGGGGGTTGGTGAGTATTGTGGGGCACAGTGAAGGCGTGGGGAGTGGGGGCTCGGTGGAACGCCTGTAGGTCGGGAAAGAATGGTGGGGTCCAATGTACAGGAGCTCCAGATGTGATGGCTGAGGGCGTCTGATCTGGAAGCGGGGTGGGGCTTGAGATCACAGAGAAGGCACAAGAACATGTGCTCTCGGGGTAGCCCTCTGGGCTGGGTATTGGGGGTCTGGTGCAAGGTCACTGCAGGGCCCACGTGGGGATGGGATGGGGATCAGGTCTCACAGCAGACTTTGGAAGGTGCGTTCCTGGTAGGTCTGGTTGGTGACATAAGGCAGGTAGACCCGGCGGAAGTTGGGGGCATGGCTCAGAACCACATCACACACTTGGAAGGTGAAGATGTTGCCCTCAAAGTTCTCTTCCAGGTCTGAAAGGAACCTGTACAGGATTAAAACAAGTCTCATCAGACTTGTGGGTCTCAAGTGAGGAGTCGGCTGACCCCTGCTATAGCTTGAGCTTGTTACTTCTTCCCTCCATTAGTCAATAACTTCTATTGACTGTCCTTAGCTCTGTGTTGCTTGCCATGCACTAGAGTTCTCTCCGAGGCTGCCGTTCATTTGCCTCTGATCTAACTCTCTGGTCCTAATATCCCATTTCTTGTTCTTCTTTTCATCCTGTTCTGGTTTTCTGATCTTCAGATGTTTCCCACGTCATCTCCAATGCTCTGCATGCCCACAGCACACGCAAAACCTCAACCCGGGAAGCCTTTCTCATTCGTTTACCCATTACTGTTCCCAACCACCCACTCACATTCTCCTCTCTTTGCTCTCTCTATCCCTGTAGCCGCTGGGAATCATGGAGGGAGCAATGAGAGGGTTCTGAAAAAGGAAAAAGCCAATGAGAGGTTTACAGACTAAAGAGAGTGAGGCTGAGTGAGTGGTATTTGGGAGAAGGGGAAACTCACATGGTGCTGACGTCACGCACATCCTGTAAACGAGAGAAGAGCCATTGATGATGCTGGTTGGAAAGGGTGGCCCGGAGCTGCTCTGAATGTTGGAAATGATCCACGGCTATATGTAGACTGCGCAGGTAGGAGGCCTCTGACACAATCAGCTCAAATTTGGCCTTGGAGATTAGGGAGGAGGAAGACTAATTAAAAACATTTATTGAATCCCTGGCGTATGTTAGCCACTGTGTAATATTTCAGGGGTAGAGCGGTTAACAAGACGGATCCTTTTAGAGCTCACAGTCAACACCAGAGTCCAACCCGATATCAGGGAGGAGAGAGAAAGAACCTTTGAAGCTGAGGGAAAAACATGTGCAAACCCTCAAAGGTGGAAGAGAAAAAGATGCTTTCAAGAAACTCAAATAAACTGAGTATCCTTGGAACCAAGGGTACCAAAGTAGTGGTCGGAGATGAAGCTGGAGAGGCAGAGAGGAGGTCTGGAGGATTATGTAAAGAAGGTAAAATAGCTTAGACTTAAGACAGTGGGGAAATGAAAAGAGGCTTTATGTATGGGACTAACTTGATCTAATTTGTTTCCTACTGTATAAAGATATTTCTGAGCACAGTATGAAGAAAAGATTAGAGGGGGGCAAGAGAGCCATGTTAGGGAAGCGTCACAGTAATTCCAGAGGAGAGACGAAAGTCTAAATAGCCATGGGGATGGGGAGAGGTAAGTCAATTTCATAATTATATAGGAGAGAGATTTGGAAGGGCTTGTTTATTTGCTAGAAATAGGGGCTGAAAGAACAGGAAGAGTCAAAGCTAATGCCTCAGTTTTTGAGTTTAACTGGGTGAGTGACAGAGTTCCTTACTGAACTAGAGAACACTGGAAGAGGAACAGATTTAGGGGATGAAGGTAATTTGAGGTTTGAGGAGCAATGGAAGGAAGCAGGATGTTTGAGAAGGAGATGGCGCAATTGTGGTTTAATGGAAACAGCCCAGTTATTGGGAAGTTCCAGCAGGAGACACAGTGACTCACAGCCCTGCTCTCTATTCTTCATTCAAGTATGCAGCTTCAAGACAGATGCATGGACAGGAAAGAGAAAGAACACACACACACACACCGTGGTGGTGACTTGGATAACTAATGACACGGCTGGAGGCCGCTCACACACGACAACACTGAACCAGGACACTGAAGGTTCATTGGCGTCCCGGCTCTAACATTCACTGAGTATATCACTTTGGGTGGCTCATGTACCCTCTCTGAACCTCAGTTTTCTTATCTGTATAGATATAGTGACGCCCTCCTCACAAAGATGTTATGACAGTCAAAAGAAATGGAGTCAGTGAAGCACTTTTTCCCAGAAGTGCTAATTCAGGAAAGGAACATATGTGTATAAGTATAGAGGCTTTTCTTCTCAGAAGTGTGAGACCAGGGCTGGCCTAGGAGCCCTGGTGGACTTCCTTGAATTCTGGAGTTGGTGAAAGAGAGCTAGGGTTCAAATCATCTGCCCACTGTTTGGTCCATAAATATGGGCAGACCAGTGATTTTCTAAATATCTTCCATATGCTTTAAAAGTTGAGGTCAGCACAAGGCCCCCAAGTGTGAGCTTCAAAAAACCTAAAAATGTATACCTGTTTGGCTTGGTAAAAGCACTGTTTATCCATAAGTCCTTACGGCCAAAATTTTACTCCTTCCCACTTCTGAAAGAGGGAGGATATGGCACTAATGTGTGTATCAAACTATATACCAGATACCATGCTAAAAGCTAAATAGGTGTTGTTTCATTTAAACCACACAGCAACCCTGAAAAGTAGTCATTATTATCCTTGATTTTTAGATGAGTAAACTGAGATTTAGTGAAGTTATATACCTTGCTTAATGTTACACAGCTAGTAAATGGTGATCCAGGATTTAAACCCAGGTCAGCCTGATTTGAAATGAAAGTAGTAAATGTTTTGTATACAGTGTTAGGAAATGTTCTAATCTCATTATTTTACAAGTAGCTGTCCAGTTTTCCCACACTTATGAAGAGACTATCTTTTCTCCATTGTATATGCTTTCCTCCTGTGTCACAGATTAATGGACCATAAGTTTGTGCGTTTATTTCTGGGCTCTCTACTCTGTTACATTGATCTATGTGTCTGTTTTTGTGCCAATACCATACCATTTTGATTAGTGTAACTTCGTAGTATAGTCTGAAATAGGGAGCATGATACCTCCAGCTTTGTTTTTTTTCCTCAAGATTCCTTTGCAATTTGGGGTCTTTTGTGGTTCTGTATAAATGTTAGGGTTATTTGTTCTAGTTCTATGAAAAATATAATGGGTATTTTGATAGGGATTGCATTAAATATCAACTCAAAATGACTTAAAGGCCTAAATGTAAGACCAGAAACCATAAAACTCCTAGAAAACATAGGCGGAACACTCTTTGACATAAACTGTAGCAGTATTTTTTTTGATCCATCTCCTAAGGCAAAATAAATAAAGGCAAAACTTTTAAAAATGGGACTTAATTAAACTTAAAAGATTTTGCATAGCAAAAGAAACCACTGACAAAAAGACAACCTATTGCAAATGATATGACTGATAATGGTTTAATACCTAAAGTATATAAACAGCTCATAAAACTCAATATCAAAAAAGCAAACAACCTGATTAAAAAATGGACAGAAGAACTGAATAGACATTTTTCCAAAGAAGATATAAAGATAGCAAACAGGCACATGAAAAAATGCTCAACATTGCTAATCATCAGAGATATGGAAATCGAAACTATAATAAGATATCACCTCACACCTGGCAAAATGGCTATCATCAAAGGTCTACAAATAACAAATACTGGCAAGGATGTGGAGAAAGAAAAGGGAACCCTAGTACACCATTGGTGGGATTATAAATTAGTGTAGCCACTATGGAAAACAGTATGGCAGTTCCTCAAAAAAATAAAAATAGAACTTCCATATGATTCAGGAATTCCACCCCTGGGTATATATCAAAGAAAATGAAAACACTAATTCAAAAAGACTCATGCACCCCAACGTTCATACCAGCATTATTTACGAGAGCCAAGATACTGAAGCATTATTTACAAGAGCCAAGATATTGAAGCAACCTAAGCATCCATCAACAGACGAATGGATAAAGAAGATGTGGTATATACATATATATATATATACACACACTGGAATGTTACTTGGCCACAAAAATAATGAAATTATGCCATTTTCAACAACATGGATGGACCTAGAGAGTATTATGCTTAGTGAAATAAGTCAGAAAGAGAAAGACAAATATTCTATGTTATCACTTGTATGTGGAATCTAAAAATAAAACAAACAAATGTATATAACAAAACAGAAACAGACTCGCAGATATAAGAACAAACTAGGGTCACCAGTGGGGACAGAGAAGAGGGGAGGGGCAAGACAGGGGTATGGGATTAAGAGGTACAAACTACTATGTATAAAATAAATAAGTAACCAGGATACACTGTACAGTACAAGGAAATATAGCCATTATTTTATAATAACTTTAAATAAAAAATCCAAAAATATTGAACCA
The DNA here is from genome assembly GCF_008692025.1 of Phocoena sinus. Classification (NCBI taxonomy): domain Eukaryota; kingdom Metazoa; phylum Chordata; class Mammalia; order Artiodactyla; family Phocoenidae; genus Phocoena; species Phocoena sinus. Next base: position 11,096,647 of record NC_045771.1, read on the forward strand.
CTATGTTCCACATCTGAAACTAATATAGTATTGTAAATCAATTATACTTCAGTAAAAAAAAATAAAGTGGTAGACATTTTTTGATTGATTACTATGTACTAGGAACTTATCTTTTTTAAAATTTTTTTTAATTGAAGTGTAGTTGATTTACAGCATTTCAAGTGTACAGCAGTGATTTAGTTGTACATATATATATATACATGCACATACAGGTATATACACATATATACGCATACACACACACATATATATATATATATTCTTTTACAGATTCTTTTCCATTATAGGTTATTACAAGATATTGAATATAGTTCCCTGTACTATACAGTAGGTCCTTGTTGTTTATCTATTTTATATATAGTAATATGCATCTGTTAATCACGAGCTCCTAATTTATCCTCCCTCCCACCCCGGGCAACCATAAATTTGTTTTCTATGTCGGTGAGTCTGTTTGTATACATATACCACATCTTCTTTAGCCATTCATCTGTTGATGGACAGTTAGGTTGCTTCCATGTCTTGGCTATTATAAATAGTACTGCTGTGAACAGGAACTTACCTTTTTTTTTGATTCTCCCAGTAGCTCTTTGCAACCCAGTTTTACAAATGAGGAAACAGAAACTTAGAAAGATCAAGTAATTTGGCCAAAGTTAAATAGCTAGCAAATATTAAAGTGGGCTTCCCAACCAGGTTATTTAAGCCAGAACCTAAAATAAATACTTAAACATTGCTCCATAATGCCTTTCCATTGTGCCCTATTGTCTTCCCAGGAAGAAAGGTTTTAACCCATATTTCAGATTGATTATTAAGATAAGCTCTCCACGTAAAACATATTAATGGTAGTAACTTAACGTCAGACCAACAGCCTTTCCTATGGTCTTGCTGTTGGAAGTAAGGACCAAGCAGAGACTGATGGTCATTCAAAAGCCTCTAGAAGACCAAAATCACAGGACAGCTGCAAGGGCCACTCTTCGAGGGACCCAACAAAAAGCCCCTGCATGCTCCTTGGTTGAAGAGGAAAACTTTGGTGCAGACTGAAACCCTGGTTGAAGAAGGAAATTATCGTCTAGCCTGAAGCTAGACTAACTAGATTAACTAGATTAACTCCACACTCCTCCCAACAAACTCAGGGGCATGGTCACTTTGTACGAGCTCAAACCAATAACAGGGAGGAGTTAATGAGCAATGGCATGAGGAGGTAGAGAGGAGGGAGCGCGGTGACATTCAGAAAGCAATTCAAGGGGGATGACTCACTGTCACGGGGTGCACGTGTGTGGGGGGAGTACGTGGTAGGGACAGCCCGCTCGTGGTGGCGAAGGGGAGTAGGAGACAAGGACGAGAGCGCCTTGCTTCCCCTCCCGTAGCCCCTTCCCCTGCCCCACCTCGCCCTGCTCGGTACCTCCTGGAGTTTTTGGTCTTCGTGGGTCATGGAGAGCAGCACAGTGCTGTTACGCACCACGGGGATTTCCTGCCAGAGGGAGCCGCTGGAGGCCATGGAGAGGCGTTTCAGGTAGGACTCCGAGGACACCAAGGCCTTTCGGGGCTGCTGGGGGGAGGCGGGCCCCGGTGCCTCTGTCAGGCTGTCCAGCCGCTGCTGGCTCTGGATCTCCTTGTTCAGAAACACATCGCTGTACTCCTGGTAAAGCAGCTGAGCTGCAGGGGTGAAGAAGCACGGCAGAGGGAGAGAATTAGGGGGCTGCGGAGTTGAGGCACACAAACAGAAGCCACCAAGCTTCTGGCTCTCCTGGCATCTCTCTCTCCCTACAGATATCCCCGCCCCACGGCTGATAGCCAGGAACCCCTCTCCAGTCTTGGGCAGAACACTCATGTGGGTCCACAGTTCTGTTTCAAGGTACTCACAGGAATTGATGAGCTTGGAGCAACGTCTTGAAAAGCCTCCCATCACCTCCTTTGGCTTTTTCTCCCTGTGGAGTCAAGAAGGGCTCCGTGGTGCTTGCTGGCCTTCAGACATGGAGAAGCCCCAGGTGACTACGGATAAGACAGCCTCTAACCACTGAATGTCAGGGCCAAATCCCCTGGAGAGGCAAGTTGTAGCCTGACCCACTTTTGGGTAGTTTGAAGCTTCTTTGGATGTCAAGCTTTTTTTTACGGGGGTGGGGTTCAGTTCATGGGGCCACATGGCCTATATAGGGATGGGAGATTTGGACTGAGTTGACGGAAGCAGATAGATAAAAAGTCTCCCTACACCCTGGAAACCTGGGGTCTGTCTCTTCCCCTCCTTAACCCTGGAAAAGACAGGGTCCCAGAACCTTTGTCAACTAACGAAAATCTCAGTATCCTAAGAAAAAAGGGTAAAACCGTATCCATTAGGACAGAGGGTGACTCACCGAAAAACAATGGCATCTGAAAGGCTAGGGGATTTTTCCACGGCTGGACCTCCTGTGTCGGAAAATGGAAATGGGTAAAGTAACTGGGACTTCAGAAGGGGCATTCAGAGAGAGCCAAAGAACATAAGATCTAGAGTGGGAGATGCAGGCATCGGTGTGGGGCGTGGGGGGGTGGTAGGTGGGTAAAAGGGCTCAACTGGGAACCTGTGAGAGAGGACAGTGCCGAAGTCGAAAGCATCTGAGGACAACAGTACCAGGTCTGTCCCCGCCCCTTGTGTCAGAACATGAACTGGACAAGTAGAAGATGCCTTCTCTTCTACTGGAAGGACATCAAGCAGGTCTCTGTAACTGGAAAGTAGAGGCGGAGTGGGGCGGGGGGAGGTTCAGAACAATCTTGGGGAAAAGAGATACACAATAAAAGCACACCATGGTTGGGTGATGGATGGAGACAGAGGGGAAGGAGAAGAAAGGGCAGCGCCGTGAGCTCAGAGAGGGTCTCAAGGACTTTCCTCTGCATTGGGGCTGTGTAGGTGGGTGAGCGAAGCCAGCAGGAGGCTGGGGGACAGGAGGCGGGTGAGGAAGGAAGGGCTGGAGAGAGCTCGGCCTGACACGAATGTCACCGCGGTCCTTGCCCCTCACTCACCTGAAGGGCCCTCGGGTAGGATGGAGGGTCTGCGCAGGCCCTGCCGGTGCCAGTCCTTGTGCTTACTCGACCCCTCACTAGGGACCCCCACCTGTCCACTGCTGCCCTCCGCTGGTCTCCCTGAGTCCCGTCTGTGAGGCCAGCTGGACGCCTTCTCCAGATGGGGATGGCTGGGCTTCTCTGGCTGCCTTGTTCGGCCTAGATCCGACCTCCTCAGGCCATTGGCTCCTTCCTGGGGGAAGATCCTTCTGAAAGATCTTCTGGCAGGGACCTCAGGCTCTTCCGAGGTGGGTCCCTGGACCTCCAGAGTCCAGGGGGTGGTCAGGAAAGCGGGACTTACAAGAGCTGTCATGTTACTGAAAGCCATGCCAGGGGGCACTTCACTCTTACTCCTACTGGCGGGAGGCGAAGAGTCTGTCGATCTGCCCGTGGCCGGAGGCCAGGAGACACGTCCCGCAGAATGGGGAGGGGAGATGGTCCACTCTTGACAAACTGGCCTGGTCCTGGCCTGACCCCCTGAATCTCCGAGTCCCCCCTGGGTGAGCCTGCTCCTCTCCCTGGACTTTGGGGGTAACGGTGGTGGTTCAGTAGGAGGGTTCACAACAGGGATCAGGGGGAGAGGCCTGTAGATCCTGGAGCTCCTCGAAGAAGAAACAGGAGAAGGGTGTGGCTGAGACAAATCGGGAGTTGGGGGTAATGGCTTGTTGTATCTTTTCTTGGGAGAGAAAGAGGTCTGAGTATGGTCGGGGGTGTCCGGGGTAGAGGGCAGGGGTCGGTGCTGCCTTGCCACAAGGGGGTCAGGAACTCGGGGCAGTGGGCCTTTGGGGTGGCCGTGCAGCCCTAAACCTAGGGCCAGGGGAGGATGGCTATACCGTCTCTGCGTGGGGACCACGACAGAGCGATGGCCGTCTCCCTCCACCATAGAGCGGACGCGCCTCTTCTCTGGGGCAGGAGGGGGTGGAGGCTCACGGGTCCTCTCATCTACGGAGACAGTGGGTGGGGAAGGGCCATGGGCAGGAGATCCTGGGGCAAACGCCGAGGGATGTGTGGAGGCCCACGGCCGACTGCTTTGGGGGCTGCCAGGCCTTGCTGGGTTTGAGGCCAATTCTTGAGAGTCCTGCCCTGGAGCGGGTAGTGAACTTGAGGATCCGGGAATGATGGCACAGTCCCTTCCGCCTTTCCTGCCCCTTCTTGGGATCACAGAGCCATAGATGGCAGCTTTGGGGCGTCTCTGGGGCAACTCTGAGTGGGAGAAGGAGAGTGATACTCCCGCCAGGTCCGGAGTCGGTTCTGTCCCGTGAGAGCCCGGGAAGGAGTGGCCCCGCCGGTGCTGGGCCACCCCAGTGTGGTTGCCTGGGGGACCCTGAGGGCTGGCCTGGCCTGCTGAGGGGAAGCCGTGGAGGGCAGCTGCAGAGCTCTCAGAAGCCCCACAGGGAGATGGGCTGTCGGTGGGTCGAGAGGCTCCGGACGTTTCTGGAGAACATGCAGCAACCCAGGGCTCCCTCCTGGAGAAGGCGACTTGGGGGCCCGCAGAGGATGAGGCAGTCATGCCGGGGGAGACTTCAGGAGGGCTGGGAGGGGCTGACGCCGCTGTCCTTGGAGGGGTCACAGAGACCCCCTCTTCTCCCCGGCTGGATGCTGTCCCCTTCTCCAGCTCAGAGCCCACTCGCTGGTTGTACTGAGCTGTTTCTCGGTCAGGCGACTCCGCGGCAGGAAAGGAATGAGGTAAAGAAATGAGCTGCTGGGACCATCCTACTAGCTCCAGGGCAGGAGTCAGAGCTACAGGGGACGGTTCCTCAGCCCTAGGCTCTGTCTGAGTCCCGGGGATCCTGGCTGTGGGACAACAGGCATCTGGAAGCAAGTCATGGGGAGAAGAGACCTCAGGGGCTACCAGAGCCAGTGTGGCAAGAACATCACGCTCTCCTCCTTCCTCTGTGTGCCTCTCTTCTCCCCCTGCCCCCAGGGTGTCCCCACACCCACTGCCCACGTCCTCGCTCGACCCTGCCTTCTCCTCCTGCCCCTCTACTGGCATCGCTTTCCCCTGTAGACCCTGATCTTCTTGCTTCCCAGCGACTTTCACTGATTTCCCCGCTAAGCTTTCATTCTCCTCGTACTGAGCATCCACCTTCCTCTCCTCTGGCCCCGTCAGCTCCCCGCTCTCCTGTTCCCCTTGTTCTAGATCCCTGTGGCCGTGAGACCTCCAGTGCCACTCACCAGAACTCAGACCTCCCAGTTCCCCACTATGGCCCTTGCTTTCTCCTCGTTCTGCAAGCATCACATCGTCTTGAATCCGCCGCTGGTTTTGTCTCTGTTCTTCCTCTGTTCCGCTAACCTGCTCTCCCATCTGCTCCCCGGAAAGCCCATCAGAGCAAACATCCTCCCGCAGAGTTCCCTCCCCCTGAAGTCCTCGTCTCTCCAGCTCCTCGGCCTTCTGGAGACACGCGGCCCCTTCTCTCTCTGGACTTTCCCGCCTGGTAGGTCCACTTTCTGAGTCCTGTGGCTGGTTGGTCTCCGCAGGGTACTCTTCACAGCAAGGCCCACATCTGGTCTGGGCAGAGGCGTCTGGGGAAGTTTCCTCCTCTCCTTCGGCTTGTCCGGTTTCCAATATCAAAGAAGTGAGCTCTGGTTTAAATTCCACCTCCACGCTGCTACCCAGTTCGGATATTGAGGCCGTGTCTAGATATCCACCCTGGCCGGGGCAGGCCCAGAGCTCTGGCGGAGCTGGCGGCCTCGCCTGTCTATCCGCTGGGCACTGGGGCCCTGCCTCCTGATGCTCTGGAGATTCACAGGCCTCAGCCATCAGGCTTTCCTGGTCGGTCTCCACATCTGCAGAGGCTTCGATGGGAAAAGAGGTCATGTCCTCAGTTGCACAATCATTCACATCCCTGACACGTCTCTGCTGGGTCTCCAAGAGTCCGTGTCTCTCTGCCCCCTGATAGGGTGGATCCTCGCCCTCTTCAGCTTCAGCTTCCAAGGCAGGGGTCTGCCTGCTTCTCATGGGAGCTGCCAGGATAATACTGAATTCCACTCTGGCAGGAATGGGGGTCGCCGCTCCGTGTTGGGGCCCCTCAGCTTCCATCAGGGCTGAATCCTAAAGAGGAATAAGAGACAAACTTTCCATCCCCTCTTCTGCTTTTATTTATCAGAGGGACAGACCATAAAGAACAAGTGTGTGATGATTTCTGTGGTGCCACTTACTGTCATTCTTTGAGACAAAAAGTACTTCACAAAATAAGCAATAGCCTGTATAAAACTTGTCACTGATTTATTCCTCTAATAAATATTTACCAAGTGACCCTCTCAGTAGTGAACAAGGCAAACAAAGACTGTGTCCTCGTGGAGCCTGCAGCCTCGTGGGAGAGACAGATGATAAACAATTACATTAGGGCACAAGACCGTTGTCAAAGGGTACCAAGCATTCCCAGTGGTCATTACCCTCTAGATTGTATTATGTCGCAGTGTCTCCCCGTCTACTCTCTGGGCACCAAGAGTGACTCAGTTCCATATAACTCCCAGACACTGTGAGTGACACACCCTAGATCTAAGAGTCCAGAGAAGCAGCATCCGGAGGGGGATCCTCCACCTAAGCTGCAGAGGGGATTAAAACAGGTCTGGGGCTTCCCTGGTGGCGCAGTGGTTGAGAGTCCGCCTGCCGATGCAGGGGACACGGGTTCGTGCTCCAGTCCGGGAAGATCCCACATGCCGCGGAGCGGCTGGGTCCCTGAGCCATGGCCGCTGAGCCTGCGCGTCCGGAGCCTGTGCTCCGCAACGGGAGAGGCCACAACAGTGAGAGGCCCGCATACCGCAAAAAAAAAAAAAAAAAAAACAGGTCTGGCCATTACGGCCAGCATCTGAGGTACTACAGCGTCGTGTAATCTCCTTTACAGAGGGTCTGGATTTCACTCATCTTATTTTCCACAGTGTCTGGCAGAGCCTGTAACTAATTAACAAAAAAATTGTTTTTCAGTTACAGAGGCAGCTGTTGGAAAGTGGAATGATAACTAGACTTACTAGATGAGAACCAGAGCAGATACAATGGGTACCTACTTCAATGAGGGCCATCAAACTGTGTACCCCTCACTATCTTACTCTCCCCTTCTCTCCACCAACCATGTGAACTCTTCTCATCACTGCCCACGTTACTGACCTTCCACCTCTCTTTCTCACCTTGCAAAGAATTTACAAACCAGCGGAGAGGAACTGCTTCAGTTTCTTGCAATTCAGAGAGACCCGCACTTCACCGTGTCCACCTTCCCCCTCTGACAATGCAAAAGCATCCCTCCTCTCTGAGTGCCATCTTCTTTAGCCTGCCTTTTCAGGACCTGATGCCATGGATCATCTCATTCTTTCATACCTTCACCTTCTTTGATGGAAGCATCCCACCAGAATTTAAGCATGTTCATGTCTTTCTCGTCTTTCCAGTGTGTAAGTGGAATTCTTCACATCTGCAGTCTTCACATCCTCGCATCTCACCTACCTCTAGCTGGGCTTCAGTAGCACCACTCTGCCCATCTCTCCTACAACCTTAACTTGTTAACTCCAAACAAGACTCTAGGGATGCTTATTTTGGTGGTTCTTGCCAGCATGACACTACACTGGATGCAAAATTGACATTAGAAGTACTCTTTCTTGTTATTTGTGAGACATTTTCCTGATGTAACCCCTTAAGTGTTCCCCAATCCTCTACCTGGGTTACTGTGCTCCTCTTTGTAGCACTTATCAACCAGAGTTCTCTTTACTTCTCCTTTGTAGCATTTATACAATTATAATTATATAGTTACGTGCGTATTTTGATTTACCATCTATCTCAAAGAAGAGGCGGTAAGCTTCACGAGATCAAGAACGATATCTGTCTTGCTCAACTGTCTACAGCTAATACACAATACCTGGCCCATACTAAGCACTCAATAAATATTTTTCCATCACAGAATAAAATTCTTATTTCCCTCCTGGCCCGCATTCCCCATATCTAATCAGTCACCAAGTCCTATGGACCCCGCCTCCTGAGTATCCCTCAAGTCTGTCCACTTCTCTCCGTCTCCGCTGCTACAGCCTGGTCCACCCTGCTGCCCTTTCGTACCCGGGCCACTGCACGTGGGGCACAGCTGGCCGCTGGCCTCCACACGGCTTCTCTTCCCCTATTTCCAAGGCATTCTCGCGCCAGCACCTGAGTGATCCTTAAAAGTCAATTCTTCAGTAGCCTCCTGCTGCCGTTGGGATGAAACCCAAACATCCATTGTGGGTTACATGCCCTCCACAACCTGGCCTCCGCCTTCCTCTCCAGCAGACTCATCACCTGTCAACACCTGTCGGTTTTCAGTCCCCTCGGCGCACCTCCCTCTCTCACCTGTAGGCCTTCACATGTGCTGCTTCTCTACTTGGAATCCTACTCTCCTGCTCAGAGGACCCTTTACTTCTTCTCAAACTCATTGCACTTGTAGTTACAAATTTAGTGTCTGTTTTCTAGGTTAAACCACGAACTTCACGAGAACACAGACACTGCCATATTTAACTGCTCAATTCCCTCTGCCTGGGGCTTACCTGCCCCTCAACAAAGATTCACTGCATGGATAAATGAAGAAAGGAAGAACAGAGTTAAAAGAGTGTTGTCCAACTTTTAGTTCTACTTTTTCTTGCATCCTGATAATTTTCACACCGTTGTAGAAATCATGTAATTTACTTGAATATTCATTTTCTTACCTTTAGAAAGGGGATAATACACTCACTTTCCAAGGGCTTCTAATAAAGATTAAACACGACAACGTAAAAAATTTAAAAGTGCATTGTTAACACTGATGGTAATAGAAATGTCAGGGATTGTAAGTATTGTTGGAGAGAGAGAAAGAGAGAAAGTGTAGGAGAGAAATACAGGATTTCTGAGCTGGAAGGACTTTTAGAGACACATAGAAAACTTCGCCTAATTTACAGATGAGGAAACTGAACTCAGATAACCTACACACTTGCTCAAGTTTCCTAAGCAAATGTACAGGTGAACTCAAACCAGGGCCTTCTCACTTCGGTCTACCATAAGCAACCAGAAGTCCAGCTGTTAGAAAGCTGGCCGGTCACTAGTACAGAGAAGACCCTGGGGGCTTATAGAACTCACAGCTGCACCTGGACTCACACCTTTCCTGTCTGGTCTAGGCTTAAAGCAGAAACCCACTGCCCCAAATGCCTGCATACACACTTGCATAAACATACATACATACACACACACACTAAACCACCCTTGCAGGGACTTCCCTGGTGGTGCAGTAGTTGGGAGTCCGCCTGCCAGTACAGGGGACATGGGTTTGAGCCTTGGTCCAGGAGGATCCCATGTGCTGCAGAGCAACTGCTGAGCCTGGCCTCTACAGCCCAGGAGCCACAACTACTGAGCTCACGTGCCACAACTACTGAAGCCCACATGCCGCAACTACTGAAGCCTACACACCTAGAGCCCGTGCTCCACAACAAGAGTAGCCCCTGCAATGAGAAGCCTGTGCACCGCAGCAAAGGGTGGCCCCTGCTCACCGCAACTGGAGAAAGCCTGTGCGCAGCACGGAAGACCCAACACAGCCAAAATAAATACAAATAAATAAATAAAATAAAGATAAACCACTCTTGCAGGTTCTACGCAGGAGAGCATGACATCACCACATGGGTACTTCCCTAGCCACCCTGCAGCTGTAGTACGTGACAAGCTCCTGGTCACCACATAGACACAGATACCCATCTCTATGGGGTAAAGGGCCCTAACACAAGCGGAATGTGTAGAAGGGCTTTTACGTCTTTTTCCAGTTAATTGACACAGTGTGTGATGTGGCCCCTACATCCAGCCCTAAGTACAAAACACTATCATCACTACAGACGATGCTGCTGTGGCGTGACCCTGTTTTCCCAGCCACATGTTAAATAATATACTTGCTCACCGTAAACACTTTCTGAAACTTGGCTCCCACCTGCCTAAGGAGACCTTGTGATTAAACCTGTAGCCTCCCCTCCCTGGCACGTGTACTGTCCCGGCCCTATACTCACAGACACTCTCATGTCCTCAAAACGAGCAGCCTCTAAACACACAAGCGTATTTCTGCTATATTCAGGTTACATCTACAGACAGCATGTGCTACACGAACATCTTCAGTTCCACTCTAGTGACACAATGCGTGTCTGTCTCCTGCAACCCCACTGACACTACTTCTAGCATTATCTTTACCCTTTTGGAAATACTGGTGGTCACCGGCTCAGCCCCCACGTCCCTGCACTTGGTCCCGTCCTATAATCCTATGACAATCAAGCATTACGAGTCTAGAACGTGACAAAGCTAAAGGAAATCCGTAAAACATGGTTTTGCTCACGTAAGGGCAGCAGGAGAGAGATTTGTTTTGCACTTCCCACTATGTAAGAGTCACTTCCTCATCGCCTTCTGCACTGGGGGTGAATAATCATTTTTACCTGAGCACAGGCAAAGACAGAGCATGGCACCATGGTGATCTGGCCTCCCTCCAGACCAGGGTCATTTTTGCATCTGCTGCCCCTGTTCACATGCGACTTCTTTCAAGACAAAGCTCCAAGTCACCCCATTGACACAGCGTGTGACAGAATTCAATAGTCCCCTTAGAGCCCCCAGTACCTTAGCTCTTGTCCATTTCCAGTCACCAGACATCAGTTCGTATTTCCAAGATATCCCTCCTCCTTATCTCCCACCCCCATTGCACTGCTTCTTCTTCAATCCAGTGTCAAGTGCCATGTGTACTTTTGAGGACCATGCTTCCTGGATTGTCTAGCAGTGTCAGTTTCAAACATTCTGACTTACACCACAAATCACTGAGATACTCCTGAGGTTACAATACTTCTGCATTTACACTCTATCACCTATATGCTATTTTAGGAAAATACCCACCAAATCGAAAGAAATGTTCTCATTTTGATTTCAAACATAAGATCACCACATAGATGGATGCCACCATTCACTGTTTCACATTATTGCCCTCAGTGCTACAAAGACATCAAAATAAGAGTAGCTTTCTGGACCGCTAACTGCTAAGACCTGTGTTCTACCCATTTTCGGAAAGCCCCATCATCCAAGTGAAAGCTGTAATAAACACCTCTATCTACCCCTAATGTCTGAAAATATCACATCATCCACTGCCTTGTAGCCCTGATGGGTTCACACAGACCATCCCTAGTGGCAATGCTGAAATATACCCCACAAGCCCAACTGTGGCCCTGGTGCCACCCACACAGATGTGAGTGTGAGTGTGAGTGACCTGTCTGTGTCCTTAACATAGACCCTGACGGTCACCTTGTTCTGGTCCACCTTGTAGACACTACACATGACCAGCTCCTGTTTACTCCACAGACATGGTGAGTGACTCACCCCTGTCTACACCAGATTCTGTAAATCATCTGTTTGGGTTTACACCACTTGAGTGACACTTGAGTAACACTGATCCTGTTCTTGTCACACCACATAGTGACTGACCACACCAGACACCATGGATGACATGTTCCTGTCTATCCCACACACACCGCGCTTAGTGCAGCCGCAGGCAACCCCAGAGAGACCACGTTGTGGACAGCCATACGCTCTAGGGACCCCTAATCTATAAAGACTCTTGACTATATTTAGAATCACTGTATCCTTTTGATAAGAGGGATTCCTTCCCCCACCTCCTGACTTCTCTCTCTTTCCCACCAAGACAATGACAGACCTTCCCACTGCTGGACAGTCTCACTCAGAATTGACACCCCACATCCTTTCCCCTCCCCAGCCCCCCAAGAATCCCCTCAACGGACATGGCTCCAGTTTCAGGCCCACAGATTGGTTAACAAATGACCCCCATTTTGCCGGGGCCCAGGTGTAGATAAACCAGGAAGTCTGAACAAAGGGCCACATTAGGAGCTGTTTAGCCAGGAGCTGAGATTTCTGGGGTAGCCAAGGATGCAAGACCCAGGACTGCAGTGCGGGAGCAAATGGGGAAGAAGCTACAAAAGAAAGTCACTCTCCCTCCCTTGTCTGTCAAGAGTCCCAGCCAGAGTTCACTCCTCACTCCTTGGGAGACAGGAGGGCAATTCAGTCTTGGGAATCCCAGATCCAGGAAGGAGAGCAGGGGCTGAGATCTGAGAATCCAGGGGCACCCACCGGGATGGGCTCGCCTAGGACAGTCTTGCTGGAGGGAGGTCATGAATAATGGTCAATACTAGACCTCAGAAGGGTGCTCTAGCACCCCAACTCTGAATAGCTCTCTTCCCACTTCCCCAAGTTCTGAATGCAATGTTGTGATCAACACGAAGCTTTGGAAGCACTCCCCGTACGTGGGGAAACCGGGTGGAGGACAGGGCAGGAGCGGTTGTTTACAGGTTAAAGCACCTCGGCTAACAGGGAAGAGCTATGTACTTAGACATACACTGTATGCGAACTCATAGGAAAATAAGGGAAGGAAGGCCCAGGCCTGGTTAAGAAAACAGGAGACAACAAAACATCTCCAGGGACGGAGTAGGTCCACAAAGGGAATCTCAGTTATTCCTTATTATAGGGGTTAGCTTTCCCCAGGGCCTAGACTTAGAAGAAAGAGCTCTCATTACCGGTCCGCGGAACACCTAGGGGCAGGGTGCCCATTTGCAAGGCGGAGACCAGGCCGGAAGCAAATTTTTCCAGGCAAGAACCTTTCGTCCAGCTTCCCGCCTCTTCCAGACCAAGGTACTCGGTCCTACACCCCGAGCTCTGCCTATCTGCCCAGCCCCCCCTTTCCGGAGCCTGCGTCGTCCCCGGACCCAGCCGGGGCTGGCCCCAAGGTGAAGGCCTAGATTCCGGCGCTTCCCGCCACTCCCTGACCTCCGCCGGGGCTCGACAGCCGCCCGCCCGGAGACGGGAGCTGCGGGGGAGGAGGGCACCCACCTGGGAAGTGTCACATGCTGTCCTGGCCCGAGTCCCCTCGGGTCCCCGGCGCCGGCCGGCAGTCCCCAGCGCAGGCCCCGGCCGCCCAGCCGCCCCGCCCGGCCGGGAGGGAGGGATCTGGTTCTCTTCGGAAGTTTCAGGTGAGGAAACCAGGGACACACCTTCCTGGAGGAGGGCCGGGGCCCCTCCGCGCCGCAGCCTCATTGGTGTGAAGGGAGCGCCCGCGTCAGAGCTGGGAAGTGCCGGCCGGGCCGGGAGGGGAGCCCGGGGCTGGCGGGACAGCGGCCGGCGGGGGCCACCCGAGGGCGTGGGACTGGGAGAGCGGAGAGCGGGGCCTCTCCTGGGCCCGGCTAGGTCTCTCACACCTGCCTGGGTGTTTCTTCTCCCCAGTGTTTCTTCAGGTCTTTACCTGAGCCGGACCCATGCCGATCTTTCCCCTGTTGATGTTCATCTCTTGGCCAGTCTGTGTCTCTGAACTTCTGAGTTTCTGTGTCCGTCTGTATTTGCGTGGGCATCATCAGGCCTCCATGTTAATTTCTCTGCCTTGACGGCTACCTGTCTCTCCCTTTATGAGGAAGGGTGTATCCTGCTCCCTCTCCGCCTTTCTCCCTGCGCCGGCCCCTCCCTCTTCTCCTTCCTCCCTCTGACTCCCTAAGAGGGCGTCTCTTAGGGCCTAGGAACGTGCATCTCTAAAACAGCATGTCCAGGTCTTTCCTCCATGCATTATCTGAGTTCATGTCTCCCAAGGTGTGTGTTCCTCTTGCATTCTCCCCAGGACTTGTGTGTGTTTGTACGTAAGTATCTAAGCCTATGTCTCAGGCCTGTGTGTTTTCTCACGCCTATATATATATCTTTTTTCTGATATTTTCAGGGAAACCTTGTGTTCTCTTGGTCTCTGAGTCCAAGGCTGAGTGGGTCAATCTTTTTTTTTTTTTTCCTGAGTGGGTCAATCTTTATGCCTCTCTGTAGACTTCAAAGAATGCCAAGATATTCTACACTGCAGACACACACACACACACACACACACAGAATAAGAATCCCTCACGTAGGGGACAGAGATTTCTGGTATGTTCATTTCACTTAGATCAGCCCGCAGCCTCACTCGTTACTCCAGTCAAGTAGACTCTTAACGGGCTTTCTGGCTGTTTTGCTCTTAGGACTGCCATGATCTATAAGCCCAAACAGCGATTCGGGGAGACCATTTCCACATTACTGTGCCCATTGGCTGCTGCGCTGATCCCAGCTGCGTAGGCCTAAGAGTACTTGGAAGGGGGCTTTAGCGTAGGATGTCATTAAGGCAGAATGGTTTCCTTTCCAATAGGGTCCCGAAGCAGCTCTGTATTCAAAGAATGCGCTGCTTTGGCTATAGCACTCCAAGGAGTTAAGCCCTCAATAGTCCCGCAGCCTTTAGCCTACTCTGGGCTGCTACGTAAGGCGTGGGAAGCCATGGGGAAAACCAGAAGTAGGAGTTCAGGTACATAAGGACAGCCCTCACACATGCCATTAGCTCAGCAAGAGGATAAGGGTGGGGAGTGCAGAAAGTCAAAACTTTAAGCTAGAACTGTCTATTTCTCAGTTGCCAGAGAGAATTCAGTCCAGGGTGTGAGAGAGCCCTTGACTTCTAATGGCTGAGCAAAGTAAGCAAACTCCTGACCGTTGGGCAGAAGTGACCGATCTCTGCTGTTTCATACTGCCTCCTGGGAGTGGGTACTGTGGTCACAGGTGCCGGAACTGCCTTCTAAACCACGCTGGCTATCCTTTCTGCTCCACTGTGGCTTCCCTTGGTTCTCCCTCCAGCCCTTTGTTTTCTCTGGACGTGAAGTCTCATAGACTTGAGCTCCTCTCTTCTGCCAGCTCTGACCTATCACCGTTTTTGTTTTCTTAAGTCACCGCCCCTGATTCAACGATCTTAGGGTCGTTGAGAGTTAGGCATACAAGGCTCGACCTGACTTTTCAACTAGTAGTGACATGTAGGAGAGTTAAAACTTACCACTTAGGGAGTTGATCCTTCCCACGGAGCACCCCTGTCCGCAGGGTGTTTGCATGTGCGAACCGTCTAGCGCCCCAGCCTTCTCTTGCCTTCGCTTTGCACACTGGCGTTCTCTTCTTTCTTCTTTTCCATTTCTTGATGCTTGCCCTTGATGAGTGGGCTTCTGAATCAGGCCTGTCATCCTATACCAAGATCTTGATATCTTATTTGGGCCATTTCCTCTATAAAGACCAGAGAGGAGAGAGAATGATACAGTAGAAAGAGGATGGGATTTAGCTTCAGATGGGTGCTTTGGGTCAATTTGAATCCCACCCTCACCACTTACTTAATGCAAAAATTTGGCATATGAACTTCCTGTGCTTCATCTTCATCTTTCCAGGCTTCATTATCCTACTGTCTTAAGTGGGGATAATATTCAATAACCCCTGCCTCACTGGGTCGTTGTGGTGAGTCAGCAAGGTAATGTATAGAGTCACCTTAGTACAAGTGTAGAAGGCGATCGGTATGGTTTCCTTTCGAAACAGTGCCTGATGGTTCTGTATGTTGAACGAAGAAATTTACAATATCAAGGTGGTAAGAGACGGGAAAGGTACACCAATTCAAAGTCAAGTTATTTTAAAATGAGAGCTGTATTCAGTGGGGGGAAAGTAAAAGGTTCTCGTTTGGGGGGCATGTTAATTGCAGACACTGCCTTTGAGATCCAGCCATGATGGAGAGAGGACAGAGAACTGTCCTCTGTAGCTCTAGGTATTGGGAGCAAAGGGATTACAGTGACCTTCCTTGAAGCAGGGACTCATCAGAGTTCTCCCTGGGGCCGTCACTGCCCTGACCAGATGCCACCATCCCATGTTATTGGCTGTGTGGCCTCCCACTTGGTTAACTGACCCTCAGCGGATCCAGCACTAGTTCTTTGAATAGTACTCTGGCCTTTCTTTTTTTTTTTTTTTTTTTTTTTTTTTTTTTTGCGGTACGCGAGCCTCTCACTGCTGTGGCCTCTCCCGCTGCGGAGCACAGGCTCCGGACGCACAGGCTCAGTGGCCATGGCTCACGGGCCCAGCCGCTCCGCGGCATGTGGGATCTTCCCAGACCGGGGCACGAACCCGTGTCCCCTGCATCGGCAGGCGGACTCCCAACCACTGTGCCACCAGGGAAGCCCACTCTGGCCTTTCTGATTCTGCTTTTTACCTGATCCCATGACCCACCTTTGAACCTTTCCGAAGTGATTTTGAACTCAGTTCTTCTCTTAACTTGGCCAACCATGGTCTGTCTTTCTCCTTTAAGTCCACCCTGACTTGGCCAGTGTGGTTCTTAACTATCCTGTTCTATTCTGCTGAACATGTTTTTCTTTCTCATCCTTGGTTTCCCTTTATGTCTTTCCTCGGTTTCCCTTTAGTTCTTTCCTCAACCTTTGAACATTGGTGCCAGCCTAAATGTAATGGTATTCAACGTATAAAGAGTAATTGCCTCATTCTTCTTTTCATTCGTTTACTTCATAGCCATTTTTAGAAGTCAATATACAAAAACCAACTCCCTGCCCCCAGAGAGCTCTCAATCCAACGGAGGAGAGAAACAAGTAGCAAATAATAGAGTGTGATGGCTGTTATGTTGATATCTACACAAAGTGTGACACATGAAAGAGAGAGCACTGCTTGGGGAGCGAGAGAAGCCTTCAAGGATAAGGTGATGTTTGAGTTGACTTGCCTTTAAAAAGTACACTGTTACATGGTGGAGGAGGCTAGAGTTAAGGCATACCAACAGTGGGAATGGAATATGCAACAGTGGGAATGGAATATGCAAAAACAGAAGCATAAGCTTCAGGGAAGAACAGACAGTGGGCTTAACAGGAAGTATGGTAAAGAAATGGCAGAGACAAAAACAGAAAAAAGAAGTGGTAACTATGTAAGGGGATGGATGTTAATTAGCTTGATTGTGGTGATCATTTCATAGTGTATATGTATATTGAAACATCAAGTTGTACACCTTAAATATATACAATTTTTATTTGTCAATTATCCTCAATAAAACTGAACAAAATCCTTTAGAGGAGACGCATCTCTGGAAGCATGAAGTCCAAACTCAGTAGCATGTATGGCCTTCAAGACGTTGCATGGCCTGACTTCTCACTCTCCCCAGGTCTCTGGAGGCTCACAGTTCTTGAAATTTCTCCTATAGGTATATTTTTAACTTGGGCACATATATCATAGGAAAATATATATGCCTCTGCATCTTATTCAATCAAACCTCTTCAAAACGTCTGGGAAATAGTGTCTGAGAGTGACCACATCTTTCCACAGAATGGTTACAGCCTTGGAGAGTGCCAACAGTTATCAGGTGACAGCAGGATCCTATCCCGTAGTGCAGTAAGCAGTCCCTGGAAGTGCTATCATTCGTATTGTCTTACTTTTTTTGAGTGTTTCATTTGGGGTTGTTTCAGAAGTTCTCCCATCCCCAAATCTTGGAAGATAAGGATGGAGATAAAGATGGTGATGATCTCTGTTGGCAAAGAGACTAAAACCAATGAAGCCCATTTAGTAGAGTTCTGGCTCTATCGCAGTGGTTCCCAAACCTAGCAAATCAGCAAAATATTTAGGGAAGATTTTTTTTCTTTGTTATTATTCGTTGGTTTGTTTTTAAGTGTCCCACGTGATTATGATGAGAAGCCAGATTTGGGACTCTTGATATAAAAGCAATGGTTCTTCACCAGAGGCTTTTATCACAATCACCTGATAAGTTTTATGAATTGACTGTTGCCCCAAATCTATGGAGTTTCAATGGCACAGGTTCAAGCGGAACTATTGGAAAATGGCTCCTTGCTGGTTTGGATGCATGATGACAATGGAGACTCTCTGATCTACAGCAATGGCTTTAAAACGGTTTTTATCTGACTTTCTATCAATCAAAATATTTCAACAAGTATCCCCAATATGTGTTTTATTCATCTGTAAACAATATACATGTACTTCTTTATATTAATGTGAAACAGACATTTACAATAATGAGATGAAAACAAATATAATGAAAAGTTCTAATATTTTCATCCCATTCTCCCAAGAGATCCCCTGAGCGTCCTGTTGTGTGGACCCCTGATAGAAAGAGCGGGATCAGTGCTTCCTTAACTGGACCTCAACTCTTATTTAGATTTTATCATCTCCTGTAGCTGTCTAGAAGCAGAATCACCCCTGCCCAACCCAAGTAAGGCACGCTCACTCAATTGTTTCATTCAGTCATCCAACATATATTTCTTGTGTTCCCATTATGTGAAAGGCATTGAATGAGAGGCTGGGGATATCGTGGTCCACGTGGTCCTTATAATGTCAGCTTATATTACGACAACACATAAACACTAGACAAGTGATTACTTAATAATTACGTTATTATAATCTTAATGGGTACAAAAGGTATATATGTTTAACCTAAGAGAATAACTTTATCTGGAGAGTTGGAGAAATCAATAGTTTGGAAGTAATATTTCAGCTGAACTCTGAAGGATAAATACAAATGAACTAGGAAAAGAGGATGGGAAATAGGGTTTCAGGAGGAGGTAAAGGATTTGAAAACCCTGAGGCGGGAAGGTCATGGGCTCATTTCAGGAACTGAACGAAAGCTAGAGTGTTTCAGATCTAGGGGTCAGGGTGGAGGGAGGGACAAAGGCACAAAATGAAACAGATGCTGTGAGTGGAGACCAGAAATTATGGGGGCCTCGGGGACCACATTAAAGATTTCAGTGTTTATCCTGAGGGCAAGGGAAGCCATTGAAGGATCTAAAGCAGGGAGGTGACAGGGCTAAATGTGCATCTCAAAATGATCACTTAAGAATATAATAAATTATCTGTAATCTTTCCCTTCTTATCTTTTGACTGTATTTAGAAACCTCTGCTTTTCCATTGCCCTTAGCTTACACTTTCCCTGTTCCTACTTTCTGCAAACTTTTACACAGCCTTCAACATCCAACAGTGAGGTTACTTCCTTGGTGAAGCCGTCCCGCTTCTCTAGTCCAGACTTCCTCACCATTTGGAGCTAATCTCCATGATGGCACTTCCTAGGTTTTATTATAATTTACCTGCTTAATTTTTACTTGAGGAGGGCAGGTGCAGAAAGTTGGATTGATTACAATCTTCATGGCACACTGTGGTCTCTGGTTCCTTTGGTTTGTTCAAGTTTCCTCCTTCGTTTTGCTCATTTACTCCTTTTGTACTATTAAAAAACAAACCTCTGTATTGTTTGCATGGGCATATTTTTAATTTAATTTACATAAATGCTGCTGTGCTATCAAACTTATGATTTTCCCTTTTTCCGATCAGAATAAATTTGGAAGGTCTAGTCATTTTTTTGTGTGAACCCTTATCCCTTCTATTTTTATTTTCCTTTTGCCCTATTTTCTTCTTCTATCCTCCTTTAATTTTATCTTATGTGTGAATATGCATGTGCAAATATATATTTATGAGCTATATTATATTCTTTTTGGTATGAGAAGTACACACACAGAGATACCTACTGATATATACATAAATGTTTATACCAGCTCTTACATTAGCAGGAAGGGGGGGTTAGGGTCCCACGAATTCCTCTGATGGGGGCTTAAAATCAAATATTTCTTCTATCATTTATATATATATATGTATTTTTTTCTCTTATTTAGGAGAAGCTGGAAAAGTGCATTATGTCTTTTGTGTGCGTACAGTTTGTCTTTTTTAGACTAAAATCTCATATTATTGAAAGAAAGTTGGGTCTTTGTGTATTGCCTCTCCTTCTGATGGCCGTGATGAAAGGCAAAAACTGATAACCACGCTGCTGGTTATTTTGAACACAGAGATGATCTTATTAGTTAAACACTGTCTTTCCCTTGTGCTAGTAGAAAGTCATTGGCCTTATTCCTAATCTCAAGCCCTTGATGTCTAATTCTGGAAGTATCTTGTTCCCCCTCTCAAAGTCCCCAGGGATTGTCCTTAGGTACAAGTGTACCTCTTCCACCCTAATCCATATTGTCCCATTCTTCTCCCAAATGCAGCCACAACTCCCACAGCTGCACAGCAGGTTTTCTATCCTGCTCCTAAGAGCAGGCCCGTAGTACCCTGGTGTCCCGTGCCCCGAGAGGTCGTGGCAGCAAAGGGAGAGGGGGTGACCAGTCATGTATTGCCGTGTCACAGTTTTGATTGCCAAGGCACAGAATAGGAGACAGAAAAACGGAGACAAGAATAAAGGTGAACAGAGAGAGAGAGAGAGAGATGCCATTCACTTCAGCAGAAACATCACTCTAGTTCCTTATGATACAAATATTCCTGCTTCCGTGGCTCCCTCAAGACAGGGCTACTGGAGCCATTAAAGACATAGAAGCAAAATATTTTAAAGAGTTAGGAGGACAGTTCAATCCTATCCTTTTTTGATGTTCAAAGAGTTCCAGAGAGGTTGTGATCTAAGAGATCAGACCCCTAGCTCCTAGGTAGTGGCCAAGTGGGCTTAGCATCCTCTTGATAGCTCAGGCTACCAAGGTTACTGAGCACTTACTTTAGATTGTCTGTGTTCGTGATATCATGACTGCATAAATTCAAGGGAGGGCGCTCATTGTTGTGGGACATAAAATGGCAATGATGACATGGACTCTGTCCCTGAAGAATTTGGAAACTGTAGATGCAAATGATAACATTCTAAAGCAGGCTCTGATAAGCCTAAAGAGAGGTAAACATCGATGCCAGGGAAAGTTAAAGGAAAGTGTGATTAAAGTGGTAAGGAAAGGCTCCCCTGAAGAGGTGAGCTGCCCCTGGGTAGAAAGTGTGGGCGGGTGTGGGAGATACATTCCCATGAAGGCTGATACTCTGCGCCGCTCCTGAATACCCAGGTTCCATTCCTGACACGTACCTGACAGTGGTAAAAGCAACATTTTGGAGAAGGAGTGGGCAGCAGGGTGAGCGTGAAGCCTTGAGACATCAACTCGGGTATGTGTGAAGGTGGTGGAACCATTATCACCTGAAATAACCTTCACCCTCGTGGCCCACATCAACCTCCCCCAGCACGTTTTTGCACAAAGTGCTTCTTTGAAAGAATCTTCCACAAATTTGGTCCCCAGTCAAAACGTATTTAGGATTTCTGGTTTCTGAAGGAAATGTGAGTTTTCTGCTTGGCAGAAGCTATAGCGCCATCTTGTGGAAATAAACGCTTTAGGTCACAAGCCTTTTTGTTCTGGAAAGAGTAGTCGTCTTTGCAAAAATCAATCTTGAAATGTGTTCTCCGCTCTAAATCATGCTTGGAACACACAATTTACAAGTAACAAAAGGTTTCTCATAGATTCTAAATCTTGATGGCTGAGTCAGCAGCTCTCAATCAGTGGCAGCTTTCTTATTTTCAGAATAATGCCATACACTTAGGATCCAATTTTCTCTCACTTTAGGATTATTTCTTTAAGGCTCTGTGTCCTCAGATTTGGGTTTTAACCATGTCCCAAGGGGTCCCGTCTTCTTTGAAGTAGCAAAGCAACTCTAAACCCCCAATGAAAATAAAGGAAAATAAAGGAAGAAACACTGGCTGTCATGGCTCTTTTCAGAGGAGTTGAGAAAACGAGGTCCTTTATATTTAAGGAGCTAAAACACTGTAATGGGGAACTCAGGGAAAAATTCATACCTTCCAGGAACTTACAGAATCATGTTCTAGAAATTTTATTGGGTCCACTAAAAAATAATCCCTGGGACTATAGATTGTTTTATTAGATTTTGTTAAATTAGATTTTTAGTAGTTAAAAATGGCTCAAACGTCTAACATTCAAAAGTTTTCATTCACATTCTCTTTCCCCTGCTTGTCCCAAGAGGTAGATTTACCACAATGTTGGTGAAGCTTAAGCTTAAGAGCCCCTACCAAGGGCCCCTTCCAAGGCCAGAACTAATTTTCTAGTCATGAATTCACATTCTTTTTCTTAAAGAAGCTGCCCAAAGTTTTATAAGCTTCACCTAGTTATGCTGTTGCTTGTCATCATCATCCCAGTTTCCAGCTTCTCTCTTTGGTTTCTTATGTATCCCTCCAGAATTATTTTATGTACATATGAGCACATACAGATATAGATTATCCACACTTCCTTCCATTATACTTGCTTGTCTCAATGTAACTCAGAAACTTTCTATGTAAGATATAGAAGGACATCCATATTGGGTTTTTTTTTTTTTTCTTTTCGCTGTACGCGGGCCTCTCACTGCTGTGGCCTCTCCCACCGCAGAGCACAGGCTCCGGACACGCAGGCTCAGTGGCCATGGCTCACGGGCCCAGGCGCTCCGCGGCATGTGGGATCTTCCCAGACCGGGGCACGAACCCATGTCCCCTGCATCGGCAGGCGGACTCTCAACCACTGCGCCACCAGGGACAGATAGGGTGGGTGGCATCTTATCATCATTTTATAGATGGGGAAGCAAAACAAAGCAAAAAGACTGATCATGACATACCTGAACTCAGGTCCCTGGGATCCCCTCCTATCTAGAGATTTGATGATCAGGGCTGACACTGGCTGGGTCCCTCAGGAAGTGATCTGAGGAGTGTTAGCCATTCAGAATAGCTCTGCTGGAGTGGGGCCTAGAGGATTTGTCTTGAAGCTTTATCTGGATTGTATTTCACATAAAATTGAACACAGATCCATCGTATGTATCAGTGGGAGTGCTGCTGCTGAGGGTCTGGGAGGGGACTCAAGTCTCTCTATTCCACCCCTTAGTACCACCAGTTCTCTCGAGTTTCACTGTTGTCCTGAAGAGCCAGAGAGCTAGGGAACTCAGAGCCTCTGATTACTTGTGGCAGAGACTGCTAGATGTTTAACAAAACTGTTTCCTATTATTCCTGGGAAATAACATATATAGGCCACATATCCCAGATTTCCTTGTGGTTTTGTATGACCATGTGACCAAGTTTTAGCCAATGAGATGTGAGCAGAAGTGCCAATCACTTTTAGGCCAGGCCCACTAAAGCCTCCATGCTTTTCCTCCTTCCAACACACATGACTACCTTGGGAACATGGACATGGTGACAGATCCACAAGGTGTGAGGACCCTGTGTCTCTGAATCACCAGTTGATGGCTAATTGCTTACTGGTTGGGAGCTCCTTCCCTGAACAAGAAAAAAAAAATTGTATTATGTTGAAAAAAATAACTTGGTACAATTTAAAACAGTCTAACAAAATCCTAAATGATATTAATCTTTGCTTATTTTGTCCTGGGTTCAACTGTAGTGTGTGAGCAAATGTGTGCTGATATGTATTTAAGAGCCAGAGGGTCAAGAGGAGATCAGAATAAGGTAAAACCTAAATGAACTTTTTCTTTTCCTTTTTTAAATGGCAATACTGACCCTTGTTTACTTTAAAATTTTCTAAAAATGCAGTATTCTTTTTTGTAGTACACTTTCCATTTTGAGAGTCATCTTTTTAAGCCTTTAATGTTTCTCATTTTGAATATTTTCCTGTACCTTAATATATGTCTGCACACACATACAAACACATGTACACACACACATAGGCTTTTCTCTATAGCAATGAGAAAGTACTATATCAATATGACTTTTTTTCCTCACTTACTAGAATCTTCCAAACATTACATAGATAAAACTTGTTTATTATCATAGCTGCATAACATTCCAGAATACAGATTTATAATGTTTTATTTAACAACCCCACTATTGAAGGATATTAGGTTATTTGTGACATTTTGCTATTGCAAACGTTTCAATTTAAAATAAATTTACATGCCAAAGATGCTACATATTTTTTACATATATATGTGAATATTTCTATAGGATGTGTTCCCAGAATTGGAATTGCTGCATCAAAGGTATGCACATTTTAATTTCGGAAGAGATATTCCCAAATAACCATGAAATCAATTTATATTTCCACCAAGACTGTGAGGAAATTCCTATCTGCCCACATGCTCAGCCATGCTAGAAAGTATCAATCTTTTTATTTTTGTCCACTTGAGGGGCAAAAAATGGTATCTCATGCTTTAAAGTTAATTTCTCTAATTACTAGAGAGTCTATACATCTCTCATCATGTTCATTTGTGGCTTTTACTTGTTCTGCTGTGTGGGGTTCATTTGTCTCCACTGTATCTAGGAATTTTTGCTCCGTTAAAAAACTGGTTTTTGTATTACTATTTTTCCCATTACACATCAATTGAAACTCTGTTAGCTCTATTTTTATCTTTTTCTTAAGATGGATTTTCAGAATATTCAGGCTGATTTTTTTGAGTCTTCCTTTAACTATGGGCAGAAAAAGATTCCAAAAGTCCTGGCTACAGAGAGGAAGTATGCTTAGTGATTATGGGTGTGGTCTTTGGTGTCAGGCTGACCTGGATTAGAACCTAGGTTGTGTCATACACTTTCCTGTAACCACAGGAAAGTTCTTATCATCTCTATGCCTCCATTTCTTCTTTTTAAAAATGACTTCAGTCAAAGTACTAGACTCATAGAATTGTTACGAAGCTTAGACAAGACAATAATGCATGTATCTCACCACAATGCCTGAAACTTACGTGCTCAATAAATATTAGTAAATTATTATTTATAATGTGGGCAACAGAGATACAGAATTGGACGTTTAAGTTTTATTCCAGGTCCTAGAACCTATCCCAGTGAAGTTACTCTTAACAAGCTCCAAAAAGGCTAATAAAACTTAACTTTTCTTAGAGTGGGCATTTCACCTTATGTTCCAGCCAGCCTTATGGAATTCCTATTTCCTGGAGCACTAAAATATTCAATTCATTTATTAATTCAGCCGTTACTCTTGTGTTCCTACCATGTTTAAAGACCAAGATATTCAATTATTTTAAGAATCCATTTCATTTTCTCTGCCTGGAACTTATTCTATATTCCTTTGGAAAAAGTGAAAATCCAAATTCCAGTGAAATGTGAGGAAACCAGCAGACAGAAAATTAAGAAAGAACCTTAACGATTGTCTAGTTCGACTTCTCATTCTATAGATGAGGAAACTGTAGACCAGAGGAGTAAAACAACTTTTCTAAGGTCATATAGTGATTTAGTGGGGGAGTTGGGACGGGAACCCAGATGTCCCAAATCTAAGCCAGCGCTCTGTTGACTGAATCGCGCTGTGCTCGAGGATGCATCTCTCCTTTTGGCCCAACGTGATTTCAAAAATTAGAAACAAACAAAGAGAAGCACAGGTTAAAAAAAGATCAAAATGAGTCAAAGCTCTTCAAAGTTTGTCAAGAAAGCAGGAAGTATAAGACACTTCCCCCCTGGTTGGGAAAACATAGCTACATTTTCACCCAGTGGGACAGCATTCCAATTCTCCTTTCATTTGTTTTTGCCCCCTCGCAACAACCCATATTTAACAGTGATACTCTACATTCACAGTAAATGGTAAACAACAATCCTTCAGGTCTGTGGTTGGCAATCCCTTGTCCACATGCCAAAGATGCTACAGGTGCCAATATCAGGCAGCAAGGGAACCTGCTGCCACACATGGATTCCCGTTCCTATCATTTCTGGGAGCTTCTGCGCATAACTGTCTCCACCCTCTTGCCAGGTTTTTAGTTTTTTGTTTTTTATAAATTTATTTATTTATTTTTGGCTGTGTTTGGTGTTCGTTGCTGCACACGGGCTTTCTCTAGTTGTGGCGAGCAGGCGCTACTCTTCATTGCGGTGCGCAGGCTTCTCTTGTTGTGGAGCACGGGCTCTAGGCACGCGGGCTTCAGTAGTTGTAGCGCATGGGCTCAGTAGTTGTGGCGCATGGGCTTAGTTCCTCTGCGGCATGTGGGATCTTCCAAGATCCCAATGCAAGACTCTTTCTTGCATTGTTTTCACTTTCACTCTCCTGCTAGTTGAGAGGCTCTTCCTCCATCCCTGACCCTTGGGAGTCACAGTCCTTTCTTGCTACCTCCCTCTCATTTTCACGCCAGTATAAAGTGAAACTGCTTTCTTCAGCAAATTTAAGTACTATTTCTATATGGAGCTCAAGGCCTATCTTTGGCTGGACATTGAAAGTTTTTTCTTCTCTCCTGTTCCTTCTCCTGAAACATCACAATCTTTTTGATTTTTATATATTGGTTGTGTCTTGGTAATTAGATTGCCTTTGTTTGATCCCGGACTAGGTACTTATTACCTGTGAGGCTTTGGTTAAGGTACTTAATCTCTTTGTGCTTCTGTTTTCTCATAGGGCTGTTACAAAGATTTGAAAAGCAAATACTTACAAGATGCTTAGAAGAGCGCCCCACCATAGTGAGTACTCAGTAAACATGTGTGCACACACGCACATGTGTATGAACACGTGAGTGATATATGTGAAAACAGAGATGTCCTAGTTCTGGGTCTTGACACCATGCTCAGGTCTAAACCAAACCTCTAATTTCAATGAGAACAGCCTCCGTTCCCACCCTCTCTGTGCTGCTCCAAAACTCTGACCATCTTTAGCGACCATGCCCACCGGACTCACTGACCAGGACCAGAAGCCCTCAATAGGTAATATCTGGCTCCCCCAGCCTCACTGTGGCCTATATTAGACTGAGAAGGAACCCACACTCTCCTAACATATCTTATGTTGCGATAGGTTAGCCTTATTCTTAATTTAATAACATTGATAGTGATGTACTACATTGTCCTGTTAAGTAGGAAAGGCTTGGGAGCCAGATTGTTGGGGTATGAGTCTCACATTTGCCGTCTGCTTAATGTTTGCATCTATAAAATGGGATGATAATGAGAAATGGCTTTGTTATGATGACGAAACGTGGTGATCTCTGTAAACTAGCTGTCAATGTGCAATGGGTGGCACAGAATAATTAATAGTACTATTAACTATTATTAACACTCCTTTTTCCATCCAGTTGCCTCTGCTTAGGGCTTTCCATTCATACCCAGCGATTGAAAGTCGGGCTGTAGCACTTGCTAGCTCCTCCTAAGTGAAGAGTGTATGTTTATTCAGAGAGAATCATAGATATTTTTCTTGAGAAGATGAAAAGAGTTTGGAAACAAGTGGCCATCAAAAGCCCAGGGCAGACTGGACAGTGGATTTTGTTGGGTAATTCCCTGGGATGCCATCTGAATGTGTGTGGACTGACTCTCTGATCTCAGAAATTGTAAGACAGATGATAGGATTTAATCAACAAAATCAATTTCCCCTAAGCCTAAGTAGGCATTAGGTACATTTACTATTTGTAAGAGGATTTACAATTGAGAGGACACATCCGAATGTGGGGTAAAAATGGACAAAGTTATTAATGGATTCTGGGTCTCTACCTGTAGCTACAGTATTGTAAAGAATTGTTATTGATGTGGCTCCATCAGTAATGCCTGCCATTCTGCTATTACTGTACACACCTGACGAAGTCAGAGGTAGAGTGCCTATTTTAACCTTCTCGGCCCCTTAGTAGTGGATGGAATAAATTTTTACCTCTAGATAGTCTTAATGCACCAAGCAGTTAAATGAAAAAATAAATATGTTTGATAGAATTAAATATAACAAATACAGCAAAACTTAAATACTTTATGGGGAGGAAAAGAGAATGCTTTACAGAGTGTCTTGGATCATTTAGTCTCAGACATAAAGAAAGTGATGAGCTTAGGTGGTATTCAGTACCCAAGGCTCCAAGTAGACTACTGAGGGTGGCGATTCAAATGTCACTCCAACTGGAAATGACTTTCCTTGAACAGTGCTCTCCGCAGAGCACCCTTGACCTCTGTGTTCCTCAGGCTATAGATCAGTGGGTTCAGCATAGGTTGAAAAAACTGTAAAACAGGAAAAGGATCTTCTGCCGGGTGGCTGGATTTGGGGGCCGTGTGCATGACGATGGCACTGCCACAGAAGAGCTGGACCAGGCAGAGGTGGGAGCAGCAGGTGAAGGCCTCTCTGCGGCCCTCACCCGACTGCATCCTCAGGATGGCAACCAGGATGCGTGTGGAGGAGACCAGCACCAAGCAGAGGGGCCCAACTAAGACAAACACAGAAGCAACGAAGATGACAACTTGGTTGAGCCGGGTGTCAGCACATGCCAGTTTGAGGACAGACAGGATTTCTCAGGAGAAGTGATGGATTTCATGAAGCCCACAGAAGAGCAGTCTCAGGACGAGGCCCACGTGGACCAGGGCCACCTGCCCAGGAAATCACCACCAGGGAGATGCAGATGCTCCAGCTTACAATGACAGAATATTGGGGGGGGGGGGGGTGGCAGAGGGCTACATACTGCTCGTAGGACAATACCGCCAGGAGAAGACACTCGGCATAAGCAAAAGTCAAAAAGAGAAAGGTCTGTGTCATGCAGCCAGCAAAGGAGATGGGCTTGGCTGCACTCAGGAGGTCTCCCAGCACCTGGGGCGCCGTGTTGCAGGCATAGGCTGTATCAACGATGGCCAGGTGTGAGAGGAAGAAGTACAGTGCAGTCTGGAGTCCAGTGAGATGAGCCCCAGGATGACCCCGTTCCCCAGCAGGGTGAAGGTGTAAGACAGGCAGAAGAGCCCAAAGAGAAGTATCTGAATCCTTGGGCCAAGACAAAATCCCAGGAGAATGAATTCTGTAACCACTGTCTGATTTCCCCCCATCTCACTATGAAAAGGATAAAATGGGATTGCTCAGGACAGAGTTATCAAAAATATCTAGACATTATTTTATAAAAATAGTCATTTTTAAAGGACAAAATTTTAGGGTGATGACTAGTTTTTCATTAAGTTAATCACTTAATCTAACATCCAGTTTTATAGGAAGGGGACTGTGTCACCAATGATAGGTTACCTAGAGCCACTGACACTTGTGATGGGGAGAAAGACTGTCAAATCAAAAGAGGAAATAAAATAACCATGAAATAGGGATGATCAACATCACAAAGAGAATAACCATGAAATAGGGATGGTCAACATCACAAAGAGAATTTCTGGGATGCAGAAGTAATCAGTAATGGAAGAACTCCAAATACGGGAATCAGAGTAGTCCTAGAAAAGAGATGTAATTCCAGTTTCTCAAGAGGAATATCAACTGCGTCACTTTCAGCAGCTGAAATCAACCTTTGCTCTCTAAAGCAGCTTACCTGATAACAGGAGGAAGAAAAAGAGAAAATGAAACTTTTATGACAATGTGATCGTTTAAGTTGCTAAGAAGGCATCAGTAGATATGCTCCATGTGAGCTCTCACGAGTGATGAAATCAAACCAACCACTGGGCATTCGGCAATTAATGTACTGATGGGTTCACACGTACTGATTTACCAAATAACTTCATTGAAGAACAATCCTTACAATTTGTAGGAATTGGATTTGGGGGGCTGCCCAGTGTTCATGTATTGTGAATCTAGACTCGTGTGCAGGGGTGTGAGTCTGAAGTCAGGCATTCACACATGGTTTTGAAGGCGAGTGTGGATGCAGGTGAAAACACTTCAAGACATAGTTCCCCACGTGCTACTTGTAACCCTACTACTCTACTCCTATCAAAAGAGAAAGTCTAGGTCATAATCTAACTGGGAAAGGCCATACCCGGAACAACAGTGTGTTGCAGGCCTCGCCATCTGTGTGACGGCTTAACGTTTGCATCACGTTTCATTTGTGAAATTCAGAAAGACAAGAAGTGACAGTTCATTAAAAAGTCAACTCTGCCCTACTTGAGCAACACAAGAATTGATATCTGCTTTACAGATAGCTGATTTCTTTTTGGCAAAGAGAAAATTTAGTGAGTTTGTCATTTTACAGATTTACGTAGCATTAAATTGGTGGCCCAGTATTTGATGCGCCTGTGAATTGGTGATGTACCAAACAATAGCTGGCTTGTCCTTAAGTCCTGGATAACAGCTGCCTCAAAATACCATGTAGAAATCTAGCATCTTTGCTGGTGCAAACATTTAGTTGCACCTTTGCTGGGCAAAAATAACCTGGGGCTGAGCTACTGAATTTGCGCCCGCTTGCCGCTAAAGAAAAGACTTCTCCAGGGTTAATGTATGGAAAGGTGCTTTTGTTGATAAGATCCTGGTCCAGTTGTCGTTATACCAATGGAGACATTAATGAGATGCTCCCTGAGGACCTTGGAAATAAGAGAAACAATACTGATTTTGGGGAAGCAGAACTTGTAAAATCCACTCATAATGGATGGGAAGAACTGGAGGAGGAAAACAAGAAAACCTGTGTAGACATATAACTGGAGAGTTCTGAGTGCATCCAAAAACTCCACTCAAGGAGCTCTGATGCTATCTCACGGAAGAGGCGGAAGAGGATCTGATCGTGACTCAGGAATCCAAATGTGACAGTGGCGTGAGATACCTGTCTACAGTAAGACGGAGGAATAAAGAAGAGGGTTACCCATGGGGCCAGTGGTTATCAGCACATCTTCAGCACCGTCCAGGGGAGTCGGCCTGATGGTATGAGAGTGCTGTCCTCCTGGCAGGTCTATGTCTACAGCTCAGATGGCTTGAGTGATCAGGGCTCAATAACCCTCACTGGAAATCTCCAGTTAACTCCCCCTGCCCCGATTCCATGCTCACCAATCAACTGGGAGGTATTAACTTACCTTCTTATGCAGATATTTGGACAAAGAGGGAATGTGCTGGTAAGCAAAGTTTTTGCCAATTTTTTTATAATAAATAATTCCATTCAGGGCTATTCATGGTTCGTTTTTTGAGTTTGAGTAGTACGATACAGATGAGAAATGAATAAAATTTCCGAAGCTGGATCTACAAAGTGAGGGCCAGGCCCTAGACAGAGATAATCACATAGAAATACAACCCAAGGAAAGCTTTTCTGAGAAGCTAATTGAAATCCTGAAGGACATCCCCACTACATCCCTCTCTAGAGGCAACAAATGACTGTTTTTTAAATAAGTATTATCAATAAATTATTATATTACCAAGACACAATAGAATCTACCATACTAGGAACTCCTAACATGCGACTAAGGCTTATTTTTTTTTTCAGGAGTATATAAAAAACTACTGTGCTAGGACAACCTTTTAAATTTATTTGGCAAACATATTAAAATAGTTGTGAAAATGAGTTTGAATCTGCATCTTATAAAATGCTTAATCTCTTTATTCAGTCCTCCTTTATTTCCTTCTGTAACTTCCAAAATGATTAGATAAAGGAAAAAGAAACACTACTTATGAAGTATGAATCTCTTGGAAACCTAAAGGGAGAAAAAAGAGAAAGAAGGTCCTAACAAGTACATTAAGAGTCTTTACAAAAACAGTTGACATATTGACAACTGGATTGTAACCCACTCCTTGTGAACAAGGAACAGGTGTATCTAGTTTTGTAATTTTGGCACTTAGCAAATGTTTACTGAGTGAACAAATGAATGAATGAATACACATAAATGAGTGAATGCCTAAATGTTGAAAGCTTGGACCATTCTTGGACTGGGTCTGTAATTTCTGACTTGCTTAAATCTTGACTATAATCATACCCAATTAAGGACATTCATCCCAAAGCCAAAAAGAACACTGACTGAAGTTTGATAATAACTGTAGAATCTCAAAATGTTTAAGTCCTGAACACTTGAAAGACACTTCTATTTTCTTTCTTTTTTCCCTCGTATTTTATTTCATTCTACATGTTATTAAAAGCATCTTACCTGAACTCAAATGGATTGAATTTGCTAAAGGACTAGCAGAAGTGAAAGGAGAGACTAAGAAAGAAATTAAATATATTGTGGTTCCGAATGCAACATTCAAGCATTGTTTGATGCTATAAATGATACATCTTATATGTATGTACAAGTTAGCATTTTAAAAATTGGCAAATTGTTTTATGACTAATATGTTATCCATGATCTCTGTGGTTTCAAAGTAAATATCTAAGATTGAAATCATTTCTTTATACACGAACAAACATGTCAGCACTAGATGCGGCCTACGTTTCAAAAAGTAAAATTTAAGACCTGATGAACTGACAAACTCT
Organism: Phocoena sinus; assembly: GCF_008692025.1. Lineage (NCBI taxonomy): Eukaryota > Metazoa > Chordata > Mammalia > Artiodactyla > Phocoenidae > Phocoena > Phocoena sinus. The sequence continues at coordinate 11,128,349 of NC_045771.1, forward strand.
TTTCTAATGCTGTGGGCATGAGTCACATAGCATTCCTAAAAATGAAAGCTATTTTTAAATCCTCAATTCAAGTACTGCATGTTTTACTTTCCAGTTATATGAAATATTTGCTACAATTAATGTACTCAATAGAACCCTTCTCTGATTCTTTCCTAGATCAAAATATTTTAACGTTTCTCTTGAGTTGTTTTCCTTGACCCATGTGTTAGTTAGAAGGATGTTGTTTAATCTCCAAATATTTGGGGGATTTTCCAGCTCTCTCTCTGTTATTGATTTCTCCTTTAATTCCATTATGATCTAAGACCAGACATCGTATGATTTCTATTCTTTTACATTTGTTCAGGTGTGTTTTATGGCCCCAAATGTGCTGTATCTTGGTGAATGTTACATGTGAGCTTGAGAAGAATGTGTATTTTGCTGTTGGATGAAGTGGTCTCTAGGTGTCCGTTATATCCAGTTGATGGATGGTGGTGTTTAGCTATATCCTTATTGATTTTCCTCCTGCTGGATTGTTCATGTATGATAGTATATGGCACTACAGAGTAGTAATTAAAGAGCATAAGCTTAAGGACCAGACACACATTTACTACTTGGATGACTGGCTATAGTTCTTCACCCCTTAGCCCTAGTATTACCATTTTTGAAAGGAGAAAAGTGATAGTACCCTATTTCATGAGGTTGTTGTGAAGACTGAGACAATACGTGTTAAACAGTTAAATGATTTAACTGAGACAAAAAACTGAGCACATTCCTGCCACACAGGAATTGTAAGTATTACAATGTAAGTCAACAATGCGATTTTGTGGATAATATACAGTTGAAGGATCAGGAAAGCAGGTTTTGGCTTCCAACCTTTCAATGTTTTTATTGGGAAAGTGCATGATTAGTTGAAGAGATATTAGGGATTAAAAAGAGCACAAAACTGTGACAATTCTATTAAAAACTACAGAGATTATCCTTTAAGTAGCAACTCCTTACCTTTTCTTCACTTCCCTCAACCACACATACACACACACACACACATACATTCATGTACATTCCAGGTTTGGGAAAGTCTAACATTTAAAGTATTTTCTGTGGGTCTGACACTGTTCTCCAAGTTACGGATAATGGATAAGATGTGTATGGGCTTCATAGATTATATATTGTGGTTTTGTTGACGAGACATAAACACAAGGTCTGAACTAATGTCATTTTCCCCTGAAATGAAAGATCACTCCATAATACATCCCAGTATAATCTTCCTTGGTTTGCAAAAATGATTCCATATATTTAACTTAAATCCATCACACAGGCTTTTCTTATTTTTCTATCTAGAGTCAATGTTCACAAGGTCATTGCTTTCATGCAGCTACTTAACCACTGTATAGAACAAAGTTAACCAAATTCTACACATAGGTACACTATTTGTGAGGAATATGTTCAAAAAGTTAGCATTAGGGCTTCCCTGGTGGCGCAGTGGTTGGGAGTCCGCCTGCCGATGCGGGGGACGCGGGTTCGTGCCCCGGTCCGGGAGGATCCCACGTGCCGCGGAGTGGCTGGGCCCGTGAGCCATGGCCGCTGGGCCTGCGCGTCCGGAGCCTGTGCTCCGCGACGGGAGAGGCCGCAGCGGTAAGAGGCCCGCGTACCACCAAAAAAAAAAAAAAAGTTAGCATTAACTTTTCCTCAAACTGTCCCCATAGCAGAATAACCATGAGTTCACATTTATAGAGGACTGAGTTTCCTTACCTATGCTTAAGAAGAATAGCACTATAGAAGTGAGAGTTAGGAGTTTGGGGTTAACGTATACACACTACTGTATATAAAATAGATAATGAACAAGGACCTACTGTACAGCACAGGGAACTCTACTCAATATTTGTAATAACCTATATGGGAAAAGAATCTGAAAAAGAATGGATATATGTATAACTGAACTACTTTGCTGTACACCTGAAATTAACACATTGTAAATCAACTATACACTAATATAAAATAAAAATTAAATTAAAAATACAAAATCAAAAGACCAGATGCTACAACATATATAAGAGGAATTGATAGTAAAAAAATAAATAAATAAATAAGGCAATCTGGTTAGCATCCACATTTGGACTCAAGACCTCAGAAGAGGAAAGCACCTGAAGGTTGGATGGAGTCCTGCTTTAGGGGGCTTCTGTGGGAGCTGCAGAGCCCTCACTTCTGTTCCTGATTGAAAATGGGACCAGATCTTCAGAAAAGGAGGTTTTATTCTCCGATGGACTCAACCTAGCTGGCAGCTCTTGAGAGTTTACTGGAAGGGGTGTGCTGTGAGATGCAGTGCATGCCCACCTCCACTGGGAGGAGAGGCGAAGCAATTCTCTTTTTCTATTTCTGTTCTCATCCCCAGCAGGACACACGATTAGGAAATACAGACAGCCCCAGAGCACACCCCTGAGACAACATCACTCATTACAGTCCCTGAATATTTGGCATTATTTGGATTTCATGAATCCCCAGCACTGCCCTAGTTCCCAAATCTCCAGATGGTTCAGGTGAACCTGTAAGGAAGCAGACCCAGTGTGACAAGGAATAAATTCCTGGCATTAACATCTGTAGTTCAGCTTCTCCCCAGTGACTGGGTCCCTTGTGTTGCAGCAGAGTTGGGCAGAAAGCACCTTGAAAAAGCAGCTGATTCCAAGTAACAACTTCAGGTGTGAAGATGCTGCAGAGAGCTGGTTATGGACGCGGGGAGTGGACTGGGGGTCCAAAGGGGCAAAAGGTGTCCCAGGGGGCTTATTAGATCCTGCCTAAAAGAGGGTTTTCTAGGATGCAAACCACCAAAGTAGGTTGACCATTAGAAGAATCTCTAATCTCCATTCTGAGGCCAGTCCCGCAGGGGAGGGGAGGAAAGGACGCTCTCCAAGACAGCTTCCCCTAGAGGCTTCCTGCCTCTACTGGGATCGGGAGAAGATTTGCTACCTCAGATGTTGTCATATTTATTTGTATTTTGCTGCGTTCTTTTACTGAACATAAAAGGGTTAAAATGCTATTTTGGAAATCTCACATCAATCAATCATGCAACTTAAGAACTAGTTAGTTCATTATAGTGTGATTCATGACTTACTGGGGTTGTGACATAAACTTGGGGGAAACTGGGCACTGTTAGCAAGTTTTGAGAACACGTCCACCTGTGCTCCTACTGTACACATCCACTGTGAGAAGAAACACACAAAGTTGGCTCCTAATCGTATGAAATGCCAGGTGCATATTAGGCAATCCATAAATATTGGGACCCTTTTTCTTTCTTCCTCTTTTTCTTTTCTCTCTTCCTTTCTTTCTCCTTTCCTTCCTTTCTTCCTCCTTTCCTTCCTTTCTTCCTTCCTTTTGCTCTCTCTCTCATTCCTTCCTTCCTTCCTCCCTCCCTTCCTTCTTTCTTTCTTTTTCTTTCTTTTCCCTCTCTCTCTCTCTTTCCTTCATGTTCCCTGTGACTGCAGAAAATGTGGAAATCAGGAAACTAACACATAAAAGAAAAACTGAAATACTGTGAAAACAATAGTTTAGGATCATTGTTTTCATATGTTTAGTTTCAAAACTAAAACATAGTTTTCTATGTTCATTTGACCATAGGTCATAAAAAGTAAAAAAATTTGAACAAAGACAATAATAAATTAAATATAAACATTTATGATACCAAACAAACTTAACTGTAGGGAAATGCATCATTTCAAAATTACATGGTTTTTTTTGTCACATATCAAGGTGACATAGCTCTTAACTTGTGGACAACTTCTAAAAGTGGTCAGAGTGAAACATAAACATATACAAAACATAAATGTATACGAAGGAAAATAACATACATAATACAGTCAGCTTTTAATTGCGATAAGTATGTTCTCAAATATTTATATTATCTGTCAGCGTTGGACATTTTTTGTCAGCACTGGGCATTTTCTGTAATCGCTGATTCTCTTTTAACCTGCATCTGTAACCATTATGGTTATAGCAAGGTCCACTAGGATTTGAACATAATTTCCATTTGAAAGTAGAATAAATAAAAATCAACACATTGATAATATAAACACCTCCCAGATTAAATTATCTTAATAATTGGTTTGCAAATTGGTGGCTTTTAATTGATGAAATAAATATGCAAGTCAAGGATGAACCTGTCTTCAGAAAGTCATGACAGGCTTGGAATGTATGGAAAATTACAATTGTAAAATATTATGAACTGTATTTCTGGAGTAATTATGTGATAAAAGCTCAGAAGTTCAATGTTTGATTTGGAATCCTGAAAACTGGGAAATTAAAGAGGCAGAATTTGCTTACTGAGCACAGCCCAAGACATAGAAACTTCATTTAGTAGACACCTGGTTTCTGATTATGAGAACTGTGATCTATTGGGGGGGAAATTTATTCTAGTTTTAGAAAATACCCTTCAATATTATTCAATTGCATTTGCTCTGATTCTAGGCTCATTGAGCCATGTCCTTATTTTTTATTCATTTCTCAGATTTTTGAAAGGAAAATTGGGGAATCTTGGATAATGAGTATAGGTACTCCTTTTCTTGAGAAGAAATATCCTCCATTATAAGGTTCAAATTGGCATCCAGGTTAACCATGATTATCTCGTGAGTTTTGCGAGGGTCAGTCAGTTCTTCAGTGACCATAACTCCCAATGAAGAAGCCCCACACCAGATAAACACTGATGCTCAAATTGTGATTTCATAGTCTGATCATCAGGATTTCCATAGAAATGATTAACTAAGAGAGATTAGAACACTATTTTATGACTTAATTAAGTATAAACTTTATTAAGGACTAAATATTAACCCCATTAACCATTAAGCAAGAACACTCATACCTTTATTGAAATGATGAGGGCTTCCCAGAGGACACGGGTTCAAGCCTGGTCTGGGAAGATCCCAGAGACCATCTTCCCTGGTCTGGGAAGATGCCATGGAGCAACTAAGCCTGCGTGCCACAACTACTGAAGCCCGTGCGTCACAACTACTGAAGCCTGCGTGCCTAGAGCCTGTGCTCCACAGCAAGAGAAGCCACTGCAATGAGAAGCCCATGCACCGAAAAGGAAGAGTAGCCCCCGCTCACCACAACTAGAGAAAACACTTGCGTAGCAACGAAGACCCAATGCAGCTAAAAATTAATTAACTAATTAATTTTTAAAATTTTTAGGGCTTCCCTGGTGGTGCAGTGGTTGAGAGTCCGCCTGCCGATGCAGGGGACACGGGTTCGTGCCCCGGTCCAGGAGGATCCCACATGCCGCGGAGCGGCTAGGCCCGTGAGCCATGGCCACTGAGCCTGCGCGTCTGGAGCCTGTGCTCTGCAATGGGAGAGGCCACAACAGTGAGAGGCCCACGTACCGCCAAAAAAAAAAAAAAAATTTTTTTAAAGAAATGATGATATTTGTTCAATAATATAAAACACTCAGGTGCAATTAAGTAGTTTCTCTTAATCCCCCAAAGTCTTAATTGTTCATCAGGGCTTAACTCCATTAAAGCTTCTGATAGAACTTACTTCTTCAATTTACTCCAGGGTTTAATTTACAACCAAAACATTTTTATAACTGTGCTTAGAAGCCTTTACTTATCGCCAAGCTTTATTGCTTTTCAAGTAGTTGAGACCTGACTATATCCCAAGATAACATTTTAAAAAACCATAATTTGCAAAAGATATGATTTACTTTATACCCCTTAAAAACAGTGTTATTTTCTTCCAGCAGTAGAAAAAAAAATTCTTAAAGTTCTATCTATGTATTTAGCCACAAAATACATTGAATATTTTTCATTAGGAGGAAATTTTCATAACTGCATGAACACCTCACTTAACCCTTTGTCTTTTGAGATTCTAGTAATGTATATGGCATTCTATATAGAGTGTCAGGAAATTCTTGTTTGTGTGGCTATAATTTGAGATTTTTTCATTGCACGAATAACTGATGAATAATAAATCATGTACTTTCCCTATTTTGTTTTGTTCTTAATCTCCAAAGGAACAACTAACCCCTTGGGCATTCTATCTTTTATTCATTTCCTTTTTATCCATCATATTCGTCGTGCACTTGTTCCTGTGAACATTCTCTTACAGAACTTCTCCCGTGTCTCTATTTTCTAAACACAACGATTAAACTTTTCTAAAGCTTATATACTATGTAGGTGATCGACTTTGCAAAATCTTCCAGATTCCCTTGAGAAACCTGGTTTTCTCTTTAAAGCCTTGAGACAGAAAAATAGATTGATTTCATGCAGTGGGTAAGTAGGAAAATGTATACAGAATAAATTTTTTAAATTGAATGAGGTCATCCCCTGAGATGTATCTTGGAATATTTATCCAAGACAAAGCAGAGAGTTGGATTTATTTTCTCCAGATGATCCAACATTGAAGAGTAGGGATAGTGACCCTCACTTTCTGTATCCAAAGAGAGCACAGACCCTCACAGGCTGATCTAGGGTACTGTGTTTAGACCTACATCCTCTTTAGAGGCTCACTTTGCAGGAACGAAAAATCATTTTGCTCTAGAGGATGGTACAGGAAATATTCACAGTGAGTCAATCAGTATCAAGATCACCTGTTCTACTAAACTTCTAATTAAGTGTTATGAAAATAATTTCATGTGACCAAATAAGTTTGGAAAACACTGGCTAAAAATTGCAATAAAATTCTTTATTTACCATAGGAATTTTTACAGTTTTTACTGTATGATAATATGAATTGAGTCCCCTAAAATGAGACATTTAATATGTAATAATTCTCAAACTTATTTGACCACAGAATTTATTTTTAAAGCCCTCTGAAGGGGCTAGAGATTTGAGGAAAACATTTTGGGAGATATGGGGCTGGAACATAGCTTGATGCAGAAATTATAAATAGTATTATTCTAGATCTGTGGCTTCCAAATACTGGTCTATAACATCCAATAGCATCACAATTTGCTATAGATAATATTTGGACAATGATAATATTTAAAGGCATAGATTTCTATAAAATATTTCCTACGTCTACTCAATCAGTGATCTAATGGTGGGTCAGGAGACAGTTCTATTTATTTATTTATTTTTGGCTGCCTTGGGTCTTCGTTTCTGTGCGAAGGCTTTCTCTAGTTGCGGCGAGCGGGGGCCACTCTTCATCACGGTGCACGGGCCTCTCACTGTCACGGCCTCTCTTGTTGCGGAGCACAGGCTCCAGAAGCGCAGGCTCAGTAGTTGTGGCTCACGGGCCTAGTTGCTCCGCGGCATGTGGGATCCTCCCAGACCAGGTCCCGAACCCGCGTCCCCTGCATTTGCAGGCAGACTCTCAACCACTGCGCCACCAGTGAAGCCCCGACAGTTCTATTTTTAATAAGAGTCTTAGATAATCTTATGCTGAGTTGGGTTTGGGACCTCTTAAGATAATATCCTCCTAGGTCACTGTCAACTCCGATACCACCATCCTTTCATAAAGCCCTCTCTATTCCCAGCACTCTCCGCAAGGCATTCTTTACTTCTGAATTCCTAAGAGTATAGATAAGGGGGTTGAGCATGGGATTGAAAAGTCTGTGAAACAGAAAAAGATATTTCTTCTGTTCCCTGGGGTTCCCATATCTGGGTCCAACATACATGATAATGGCTATGCCGTGAAAGAGTCCAACCACACAGAGGTGAGATGAGCAGGTGGACAAGGCTTTTCTTTGACGTTCCCCAGGCTGGATCCTGAAGATGGCACAGAGGACACACATATATGAGATTACAATTGAGAAGTGTCCCACTAGCACAGGAATCATTCCAGCCAGTACCACAGTTTCATGGATGTGTGTATCTGTACAAGCAAGTTTGAGAACAGCCATGAGGCTGTTCATGAGGAGGAAATTTTCTAAATGCATAAACACCTCACTTAACCCTTTGTCTTTTGAGATTCTAGTAATGTATATTACTAGAAAAAGTGATTGATTTTCTGGGATATACAGAAGGGTTAAGGGTAAAAGTACCACTAGATGAATCAAAGGCAGAAGGACTCCAATGGTCCAGGAAATCACCACCAGCATGATGCAGACTCTCCAGATCATGATGGCAGAGTATCAGAGGGGCTGGCAGATGGCTACATGGTGATCATAGGACATCACCACCAGGAGAAGACATTCTGTGACAGCAAATGTCAAAAAGAGAAAGCTTTGTGTCATGCAGCCAGCAAAGGAGATAGGCTTGTCAGGACTCAGGAGGTCTCCCAGCATCCAGGGCATGGTGTTGCAGGCATAGGCTGTGTCAACGATGGCCAGGTGTGAGAGGAAGAAGTACAGAGCAGTCTGGAGTCCAGTGAGATGAGCCCCAGGATGACCCCGTTCCCCAGCAGAGTGAAGACATAGAACAGAGAGAAGAGCCCAAAGAGAAGCATCTGAATCGTTGCATCAAGGGGAAATCCCAGTAGGGTGAACTCTGTGATACATGTCATATTGTCTCCCATATCCCTATGACACAGGAAATTCAGTTAATGTCCATGGTTAAAGAGAAGTCTTTGAACATAGATTTATGTCAACTATACCTTTCTGTGGTATAAAAAAGTGTTCAGAAACACTTTCAGTGAAGTTTTGTGTTTTTAAATGAACGTTTAAAGAATTTATTTGGGGCTTCCCTGGTGGTGCAGTGGTTAAGAATCTGCCTGCCAATGCAGGGGACACGGGTTCGAGCCCTCGTGCATGAAGATCCCACATGCCGCGGAGCAGCTAAGCCCGTAAGCCACAACTACTGAGCCTGCGCGCCTAGAGCCCGTGCTCCGCAACAAGAGAAGCCACCGCAATAAGAAGCCTGCGCACCACAGTGAAGACTAGCCCCTGCTTGCCTCGCCGCAACTAGAGAAAGCCTGCAGGTAGTAGCGAAGACCCAACGCAGCTAAAGATAAACAAAACAAATAAAAATTTTTAAAAAAGAATTTATTTGGTAACCTTAAAATATATACATACATACATACACATAAACACATATATACATATATTTCCTTTCTTGTTGTTAAGTTTTTAGCAGAGGCTAATTTTTGAAAATATTGGTTTGGCCAAAAAGTTCGTTCGGGTTTTCCGTAAGATGTTAAGACGGTACGAAAAACCCGAACAGAGTTTTTGGCCAACCCAATGACTATGTTGCCACATGTTAATAGAATACATAGTTTTTGTTTCTTTCAGTGAGATACCTCATATCCTTCAAATAAATTCTGCTTTTCTTTGCTCATATTAGAGTTACTTCTGTTTTTCTTTTTTCAAAAACTATGACCCCTAACTGATACACATGCTGAAGTCCTTAAGCTGCAGTACGTCTAATCTCGACTTGGAAGGGCTCATCAAGGGCAGGGTATACTAAAGGTAGATGTACCACTTCCCAGATACACCATTAGCCTCTCACCTACCTGTCGAAACACACTTTCTACTCCTGCATCTGTTGTCACCTCCACAACTAATATTGCACAAAATCTCTTCTTGTTCAAATATAATGACTTATTTTCAGCCTAAAGTCTAGTTTTTCATATTTAGCTTTTCAAAATACTTAGATGAAAATTTATATGAATGACTGAATAGATTTGTACTGTGTTGTTTATCTAAACACAAAAACAGATTCAGTAACTTTGTTAGATTTTGACTCAATATTGATAAACACTCCAGAAATACCCAGTTTTAGATACTGTCTCTGCACGTGATTGGCAACAGCTAGAGGACTTCTGTGAGGGATGCTGCAAAGCGGTCTTTAAATTCCTTGAGACATTGAACAAAATCATCTTTCTTATTCTATGATTCCACAATTAGAATGTACATAGAAACGTGATATTGCCCTTCTTGCTTAAATTTTATTCCCTTTTTTTTTTTTTGCGTTATGCGGGCCTCTCACTGTTGTGGCCTCTCCCATTGCAGAGCACAAGCTCCGGACGCGCAGGCACTCAGCGGCCATGGCTCACGTGCCCAGCCGCTCCGCGGCATGTGGGATCTTCCCGGACCGGGGCACGAACCCGTGTCCCCTGCATCGGCAGGCGGACTCTCAACCACTGCGCCGCCAGGGAAGCTCTATTCCCATTTTTTAATGTAAAATCATCTTGTCTTGAAGAGAGCAAGAGTGAGCAGTAATTCTCCATTTAAATGGCTATAAAATAATCAACCCATTTAAAAATCATCCCATTTGCCTTCTTACTCCCCTATTGCTATTCCAATGATAAGTGTCAGGTCCAGAAGTTTGAAAATAAAATAATTTGGTATTTATTGATTTCCTATTACATACCTACCATTGTTCTGAGGGTGGAGCTATCAATGATAGGAACTCTGAACACATACTAACTGCTTAGACTCTGGTCTCATAATACTGTACATAAATACATAACTATTTGTACACTTATCCAATAACTGAATATTTGTCCTTATATATTTAGATATTTGACTTCCCTCTATACGTGGTACTTTAAGCCTGGTTTTTAAAATTAAAAGGTACTGGGCTTTTTTGATTAATATTAAACATTTACCAGAAAGTCGTACACACTTATCTCGTTACCTTAAAAATAGCTACCAGTAAAAAAATAACCATTCATATATTGATTATATTAACATATTGATATATTGCTCAATAGTATCTTTTACTCAGCCTACTATTTATACTATCAATGAGAAAAATTTGAGCATTAATAAAAATGTACTTTTGCATGATATTGAAGAGTGACAGTGAAAGCTAACAGGCAATGAAAATGATGTTAAAATATATTTGACCAGAACTCACAAAAGTAATTAAGAAACTTGTGTATCTAGGGATGATTTTTGTGTAAGGACCTCACAAAATCTTCATGCAGAAAAAGCAAACATACCTGGTGTGGCTAAATTTCCTGATGGTGCTGGAAAGCTTGTTCCTCCTCTGAGAACTGCCAAGGAAGGATATTGGCTTTTCATGTTGCCTAAGAGAAGAGAAGGCTTTATTCATTTATCATCTCCACAGGGCACCTTCTCAATTGTCATGAGGGCTTTGTGTAGGGCATGAGACAGTAGGTCTCACTTACACCAGCGTGCTCCCTACAGAGACGTAAAGAAGACAACCACTGTTCCCCTTCTGAGACTGAAGAGGATTGGCAGTCTCTGTCTCTGAGGAAGCCAGAGAAATAGTGAGATCTTTAGAGGTTAAGAACAGGAAATACCTTCATAATTAAAAGGATACACACATATTAAGTTATACTCTGGTGACCCCATGAATATTACAGGTACCCAAATATAGGAATTTATTATAGTTTCATGAATTTTTATGTTGTTCCAGCTCCCAAACATTCACGAGGCACTCAGGAGATGCAGAGATTCATCCCTGGTTATTGTCTGACAGTGAAATAGAAACTTGACATTAATTCCCAAAGCCATATTTCTTTTAGTGTACATAGTCTTGTTTCCCAGCTGCCGTGAACCTTATAGGAGAATAAACTTGTATTCAGAGGCAATAACCATGAAATCATTTTAGATAGTGACTCAGAAGCTACCTCCTTGAGCACAGATCCGGAAATGTGTGGGCGCCCCTGTTAGGGTTTCACGTTGGACATGCCCTGCAGCTTGGTGATCTGCCCAGAGGATGAATGAATAAGGCACAAGGGCCGAGTGAAGCTTACTTTTGAAAAACTTCCCTTCTTGATAATTTCTGGACCTGCCCTTATGGGAAAGATAGAGCTCTGTAAAAGCAGAGGGCCACCTCCTGTCCTCTCTACCCTTATGGTGGGGCTGGTTATATGTATTCTACCTGAGTAGACAAATACTACTATCCCAGTCTATACTGGAGGAATACAGTATTCCAATTCTTCAGGGTGTTATCAACAATCCACTGCCTTAAATCTGTGTGTCAGGTTACAATTTCTATCAGGTCTACAAGTTCTGAGCAATGCAATACGGGTTGGAACCAGTGAATCCCTTAGTCATTTGCCCTTTGTCACTTCCTTTGCTGTGAAATGGGCCTATTGGACTGAGGTGATACTATGTGGGAAGCCGTATCAGAAATCAGATAATCTAATGGCCCTCCAATAGAGGTACTAATCAAGATACCGCACACAAGAAAGGGAAAGTCACACTTGTGATGTGTGCCACCTGCACTCACAGTGAATCACTGCCCTTTGTAGGGTAGAAGGAATCAGCATGCCACCAACTGACTTATTGGTCTCCTTAAGAGGAAGGTACCATATTGAGAACAGATACTCAGCACAGTAAAGCAGCCTTGCTGAGGTGCAGACTGTGCTAGTGCAAAGCCCCCACCCCTGTTACCATGCCTAATACATTTGTGTGCTCACTGTGTAATCACTGGAGCGGCTGAAAGCAGAGGCTGCCTGACACTTACTGGCTATACCTGGTTGTTTAATGCCTCTTCTGCTGTGATGTCTCTGATTGGCACGAATATGGGATGTACAGATTCATACACTTTGTGTACCATCCCACATCTTTTTCCCATACCTCCATTCACCCAATATTCCAACTGTCCTCCTTCCAGATCCATTATCAGTCAAACAACACATTTGCCATTTTTCAGGAGTCCATGAATATCTTATCTCAGGAAACTTTTCTCTCCACAAGGTAGAGGGATAGTTGAATGGCTAGCTATGGGCAATGACAAGTTTACCCTCATTAATTACCTTTAAGGTCCCCCACCTGAGTTACATATATTGCACCAATATATCTAGCCAAATCATCCTTGTATCAGGCCTTTCTTCCTAAATTGTCAACTGGCTGTAGGAAATCTCTTGGAGATAATACACACGTGTGCACACACACATACACAAAAATACATACATACATTAGAGAGAAGCATCAGTGATATAGGTGATATGGGGATCTGGGCCAACTGCCCATCCAAGTTACTTTGTCTTCTGCACCTGCTCTTGTCCTAAGTTATACCACATTCAGTATATGATGCATGGTTGCTGTGATCACTCTCTCCTATGATTTGGTGAGTCTGATAGCATCTCAGTTCAAGACAGGCAACTCTGGATTTATAGTAACTTGATACTCTATGACTAGTCTCTCCCAAGTCTCAGCAATATGCGAGGAATGGTGTTGAGAAAGGTGTATTGTCTTCTGCTGGAGATGGAAAGCCTTGATGCAGAGTCCCGGTGGCCTGTCCCATGATTCACCCATTGGGGCTTACCAGAGACGTCTTTATCTACCAGAGATACCTTCAGATCCATGTGTCTGCCAGTCAAAAGTTCCAAGTGCTAGAGCTATAAATATTAATTAAATGTATAGTTCAGGGCTTCCCTGGTGGCGCGGTGGTTGAGAGTCCGCCTGCCGATGCAGGGGACACCCCCGGTCCGGGAAGATCCCACATGCCGTGGAGCGGCTGGGCCCGTGAGCCATGGCCGCTGAGCCTGCGCGTCCGGAGCCTGTGCTCCGCAACGCGAGAGGCCACAACAGTGAGAGGCCCGCGTACCGCAAAAAAAAAAATATATATATAGTTCAATGAATTTTCATATATCAATACACGTGTGTAAGCACCACCCAGACAAAAGTACAGAGAATCTCCATCACAAGAGAAAATTCCTGTGACCACCTCATCGCTAGAAATCACTTTCCTACTCCAAGGTAACCACTATTCTGACTTCCATCACATAGATCAGTTTTGCCTGTTTTTGAATCTCATATAAATAAATTACACACTATGGATGCTTTTGTCTCTGGCTTCTTTGACCCAATATAATGTTTTTGAGATTCACCCACGTTGTTTGGGTATCAGAAGTTCATTCTTTTTTATGCTGCTTAATATTCAATATGAACGTTCCAAAATTCATTCATTTATTCTACTGTTCACGGACATTTGGGTTATTTCTAGTTTTTGGCTATTGTAACCTAAGTTTCTATGAATATTCTTATACATGTTTTCACTGGGTATATACCAAGGAATAGCATTACCAAACCATAGGATAGGCACAGATTTATTTTTAGTAGGTATTGCCAAACAGTTTTCCAGTGTGGATTTATAATTTTACATTCCTACCAGCACTTGATATTAATTTTGTAATTTTAACCACTGTGGTATTTCTCTGTGATTTTATTGATGAGTAATTGTATTGAACACATTATCATATGCTCATTGACCTTTTAGATATCCTTTTGTATGAAGTGCCTGTTCAAATCTTTTGCCCAATTTTTGAGGGTTTTTTTTTCCCCCTCTTGTTAATTTGTAAGCATTCTTTAAAGAGTCTGGACATGAGCATTTTGTTGAATATAGGTACTGAGGATATCTTTTTCCAGAATGTGGGTTCCCCACTGGTAACATCTCTCAAAACTATGATACAATATCAATCAGTATATTGTCAAGGTGCATAATATTTTCATCAGCACAAGAATCTCTCCTGTTGCCTTTTTCTAGCCACATCGACTTCCCTCCCACACCCACTCTGTCCTTAACCACAAATCTGTTCTATATTTCTATAATTTTGATATTTCAAAATTATTACATAAATGTAATCATACAGTGTGATTAGTATATAATCTTTTGTGCTTGGCTTTCCCCCCCCCGGCTTAGCATAATTCTCTGGAGATCCAACCAGGTTGATACATGTATCAGTGGTCTGCTCCTTTGTATTACTGAGCAGTATTCTATGTATCCCAGTTTAACTATTCACCTGTTGATTGTTTCAGTTTTGAGCTATTACCAAAAAAACCTGCTATAAACATACACATACAGGGTCTTTTGGGGGGGGCGGGGTGTGTTTGTGTAAACATAAGTCTTCACTTTCCTAAATTTGATTTTTGGTATTTTAAAATTATTAACTTTTCTTAATTCATATTATATGGTTATGGTGCTATGAAAATTGTCTATTCATATTGGGTGAGTCATGATTTTTTTTTTGAGGAAGTGTCCCATTTTGTCTAAGTGGTCAAATTTATGTGTTGAGTTGTTTATAATTTCCTTTATTATCCTTTGATGTCTGCAGTGATGCCCTGTTTCATTCTGATATTTTTAGGTTGTGTCTTTTCCTTATAAATCCTGCTAGAGGTTTCTAAATTTTGTTGATTCGTTAAAAGAAACAGCTCTTTGCTTCACTGATTTACCAATTTTTTTTTTTTTTTGCTTTAAATTTCAGTGTTTTCTGTTCTAATCTTCATTAATTCCCACCCTCTGCTTGCTTTGAATTTATTTTGCTCTTCTTTTTCTAGGTTCTTGAGGTAAGGACATCTATTACTCATCTGAAACTTTTCCTCTTTCCTAATGTACACATTTATTGGTATGTTTCCCTCTCTGAACTTTGAAATGTTGTGTTTTTATTTTCATTCAGTTCAGTATATTTTCTTTATTTCTCTTGAGACTTCTTCTTTGACTTATAAGTTTTTTAAAAGTGTATTTTAAAATTTCCAAGTGTTGGAGATTTTTCTGTCTTTCTTATATTGATTTCTAGTTTGATTCCATTGTGGTTGAAGAATTTACTCCATATGATTATTTCTTTTAAACTTGGTGAGGTGTTTTTACAGGCTAGAATAGATCTATCTGTTCTGTCAGCACTTGAAAAGAATGTGCATTCTGCTGTTGTTCTATAAATTTTATGGAATGTTCTATAAATGACTATTAGATTCTTTTCGTTGATGGAGCTGTTGAGTTCTTCCATATTCTTGCTGATTTTCTCTCTAGCTGTTCTATCAGTTTTTGAAATGGCAGTGCTGAAGTCTCTAACCATGTGTGGATTTGTCTACATTTTTGCATCATATATTTTGAAACTCTTTTGTTTGGTGATACACATTTAGGATTGCTATGTCTACTTGGTGGATTAAACTTTTTATTATGTAAAGTTCCTCTTTGTTTCTGAAATTTTTCTTTGCTTTATCTCACATTAATATAGCTACTCCTGCTTTCCTTCCATTAATGTTTACATGATATATCTTTTTCCATTCTTTAAGTCCACCCACCTATGTTGTTAAACTTGGAGTTTCTCATAGACAGCATTCAAGAAACAGACAGAAGTAAGGGTCATGCTTTTTAATACACTGTCATTCTGTCTTTAAATTGATGCATCTAGACCATTTATATTAAATCTAATTATTGATACTTTAGGGCTTAAGTCTTACTTATTTTGTTTTGTTTTCAGTCTCAACTCTATTTTTTATTTTTTCTGTGGGTTACTTGAATATTGTTTTAGAATTCCATTTTGATTTATTTTTAGTGTATTTCTTTGTATAGTTGCTTTTTATAGTTTAGTGCTTGGTCTAGA
This sequence comes from Phocoena sinus, assembly GCF_008692025.1. NCBI lineage: Eukaryota > Metazoa > Chordata > Mammalia > Artiodactyla > Phocoenidae > Phocoena > Phocoena sinus. The sequence continues at coordinate 11,144,489 of NC_045771.1, forward strand.
TATTATATTATATATATGTATATATATATATATATATATAATGTCAATTGATGTCATTTTTTTACCAGCTTTAATGAAGTATAGAAATATTATCTCCTTTTGCATCTCTTTACTCTCTCCAATTTATAATTTTCTTCAATATTTCCTCTACATAAATTTAGAAAAGTACCCAAAAAAGCTATAATTTTGGCTTGAACCATCAAACATAATTGAGAAACTCAAGAGGATAAGGAAAGCCTATGGAATTTACTCATAATTTTTCCTACCATGTTCTTTCTTCCTAATATTCCAAGTTTCCTTTTTTTCTGTTTAGAGAATTCATTTTTAAAGATCAGCTTTGTTGTGTATAGAATTCTATGTTGACAGTTTTTAATTTCAGTAAGTTAAGATGGTATTCCATTTTATTTTGTCTTCCATGATGTTTGTTAAGAAGTCAGCTATAATCTTATTGTTGTTCCCTTGAAAGTAATGGACTTTTTTTTTTTTTTCCTGGCCGGTTGTAATGTTTTTTCTTTACCTTTCATTTTCAGCAGTTTGACTAATATATTTCTCAGTGAGGTTTTACTTATATTTATCCTGTTCGAGTTCTCCCGAGCTTCTTAAATCAGTGTGTTGATATTGCCTATCAGATTTTAGAATTTCTTGTCATTATTTTTTTTCAAGTAATTCACCTGTCCCGTTTTTTCCTTTTTTCCTTATGAGACTCCAATTACATGTATGTTAGACCTTTTGACTCTTTCTTACAACTTCATTTTGCCCTCTTGAGGTCTTTATTTTTTTCTCTCTTTAGTTTTGGCAATATATATTGAACTGGTTTTTTTGTTTGTTTGTTTTTTGCGGTACGCAGGCCTCTCACTGTTGTGGCCTCTCCCACCGTGGAGCACAGGCTCCAGACGCGCAGGCTCAGTGGCCATGGCTCACGGGCCTAGCCGCTCCACTGCATGCGGAATCTTCCCGGACCGGGGCACGAACCCACGTCCCCTGTATCGGCAGGCGGACTCTCAACCACTGCGCCACCAGGGAAGCCCTGTTGAACTGTTTTTAACTTCACTAATCTTGACATCGGTTGTAGCCTGTCTTCTGTAAAATACATCTAATGAGTTATTTGTCAGATTTCTTTTATGGAAAGATTTAGAATGGTAACTAGACTTTTAAAATCAGATTCTTATTTTCAATCGAAATACTACATGTTATCATCTATTCTCTCCTTTATTTCCTTTATATCAATTATAGATATTTTAATATCCTTTTCTATTAACTCCAATATCTGAATGATCTGTTTTTTTCTAGTAACTTATTATCTTATCAATCATTTTTTGCATGTTTAGGGATTTTCTTAAATGCTGAAGTTATGAATAATATGCTATAGAAACTCTCAAGAGTTTTGAGATTTTTTTTTTCTGGAGAGCAGTTAGACTACTTGAAGACCACCTTGCTCCTCTTAAGGCTCAGTTTTAAGCTGTGTTATGGTAAGTGACATAGCCCCTAGTCCCAGGACATGGGAATTCTCCCAAGACATGGAATTTCTAGAGCCCCATCTGAGTTTCTAAGTTTTGTTTTGTTCTGTTTGCTTTTGACCAATCTCTTCCCATTCTGGCTGGATCTGAACTCTAACATCTTCCCAGGAATTTGTGAGGGTTTTTTCTTCTTTCAGTCTTCCAGTTGCTGCTGCTGCTTTCTGCTAGGTCTCTCCTTAGCCCATTTTCACATTGCTAGGGAGTTAACTCAGGAAACAAATGACATTTTAACATGAATATTTCTAGGATTCTCTCTCTATTTCTCTCCTCATATTGGACGTTGACCCCCAATTCCTAACTGATCTAGCAGCCTTGAACTCTAATCACTGCTTCCTCTGGTCACCAAGACCACTGATCCCTCCTTGGGTTCCATATTCCTGACAAAGTCCAGGAAAATGCCTTCCTGGGAGAGTTTGGGTCAATGTATTCACCTCATATGCATCCCCTCCATTTCTTCAACAATTGACAAAAGTTGTTTTCTATATGTTTTTGAGATTGTATAGCTGTATATGGTGGGAGGATAAATCTAATACCAGCTATTTTGGTATAGTCAAGACACATACTAATTTATTTTTAACGTGAATCTAGAAAATCTTTTCCCTGCACTCAAAATTTTAATTAAAATATAGTAGTTACAAGATTACTGAAAAAAAGGGGTTTTAATAATTTGGTTTCATGAGGGAAAATCTCATCCAAGAGTGGAAAGTTTGTTTTAGAAGTAATGGTCATTTTGCATGACATTTTCTGGAAGTCCCACTCCATGAGTAATCATTAGTGTGGTTTATCTTTGCCCATTAAGAAGTCAAGTCTCTAATATGTTACTATATTCCACTATATATTTGTTTACTATTTAACTTTTTATTTTTTTAATGGTTGAGAGACATAATAAAGCGAAATATTATTGCCTGAAAATACTCTGCTAGTCTGAAAAATAAAAAGGCAGAAGCTTCAGGGGAAACCTTGTAAAGAGATATAAAAATAGTAGGAAAGTGAGATAATTAGAGAATAAATCTGCATTTAATTATGCACGTTGTAAAACATAAATGGGAGACTAAAAGAAAATGTAGGTGAGAGGTAAAAATCAAAGCAGAAGTAAAGGAGGGATGGAAACATTTCTATAATGGGTTATGAGACAGTGTTATCTTTTTTCGGTCAATACTAAGTATTTTTCAACTCTTGTCAGACGACTTGGAAATTATTCGCTATCCAACAGTGAATCCCAGCCCTGTCTTCATTTGACTCATAACTGGTATCGTAGAGACATTTAGTTCTGCAATGATTGTATGTATTGAGCAACATTCTGCAGCCAGGAATTTTCCTTCTGGGTGTTCATTTCCCTGAAAACTAACACTTGTTACCAGGCGATGTGAATGCTTATGATTGAATTGGTTACTTAGTGTAATGACATTGCTTCAATAATTAAACAACAAGAATTTAAAAAATAAGCTATTAATCCATTTCTTGAAAAAACTGTGCTCTTTAGATTTTTCTGGCTTTAAGCATATTGATAATCCAGATGTCTCATCTCTGGACAAAAATGCTTAACACCAGAGATGAAACCTGCACATCAAAATTCTTCCTATTTTCAGGTAGTGTCTTGGACAATTCAGATTCTCTTATCAAATTTTGCTGTTAGGTAATTTTTCTGACCTTGAAGTCATCCTCCGACCACATTCCAAAGGAAGAAGGCTCTACTTAGCCAAAAGTTCTATCCACCCCTCACATGGACCTCTTCTGCCGTTCCCTCCATGGAGCACCTTTCACCTTAGCATTCCTGAGGCTGTAGATGAGGGGGTCCAGCACTGGACTGAAGACACTGTGAAACAATAACAGCTTTTTCTCTTATTTCCTCTTTGACTAGAGTACGGGGACCATATCGGTGCCATGTCAGTGCCAAAGAAAAGCCCAACCACACCATGGTGGGAGGAGCAGGTGAAGAAAGAAGGCTTTTCTTCAGCCCTCTCCTGACTGGATCCTCAGGATGGTCCAGAGGCTGCTAGAATAGGAGACCAGCACCAAGCAAAGGGACCTAAGACAAATACACAGGCAGCAAAGATGACAGCTTCACTGATCCATGGGTCAGCACAGGCCAGTGTGAGGACAGGTAGGATTTCATAGAAGACATGGTCCACTTCCTAGGACTCACAGAAGGACAATCTTAGAAGGAGAACTGCATGTACCAGAGCCAGGATCAATCCACATGTCCAGAAAGTGATGGCCAGGACTGTGCACGCTCTCCAGTTCACGATGACAGTGTACTGGAGGGGACGACAAAGCGCCGCAAACCTATCATAGAACATCACCACGAACGTCAGGCACTCGACGTGAGCAAAAGTCAAATACAAAAATGTCTGCATTATGCATGGAACAGAGGAGAGGGTTCTATTCAGATCTGCTAAGTTTACCAACATCTCAGGGACACTGTTGGAAGCATAGGACATGTCAATGACGACAGGTAAGAGAGGAAGAATTACACTAGGGTGTGCAGTCTGGGATGCAGACAGATAAGTCCAGAGATCATGCCATTCCCCAGCAGGCTGAAGGCAGAAAATAGAACATTCAGAAGAGGATCACTGCCATCTCTGCACTGAGTGGAAATCCTACCAAGATGTGACCCACATCACATCTAAAGATAGTCTGCCAAGGACAGAAGGATGACAGAAAGATTAGTCTAAAGAATTAATAAAACTTGAAGTTATTTAATTCAAAAGAATTCAGAGGAAACACATACTAATTTCTGTTCTGTTTCAATTATTTTCAGTCTTAATGTAGCAAATATTTCAGAACCACATTTATAAAGGAAGGACAAAGTATTTACCATAGTGTAAAAATAATGTTGTGGGGTAATAGAGTCAGTAATTTTATTCTTGATCCTCTACTTCAGCTTTTCTGTTTCTTTATAAAGAAACTAATTATTTCAGTACTTTAACAATATTTACATGAACTGATGATTTACTTTTAGCTTAAAAAAATCTTACAATTCTAGGGCTTTCCTGGTGGTGCAGTGGTTGAGAGTCCGCCTGCTGATGCAAGGGACACGGGTTCGTGCCCCGGTCCGGGAAGATCCCACATGCCGCGGAGCGGCTGGGCCCTGTGAGCCATGGCCGCTGAGCCTGCGCGTCCGGAGCCTGTGCTCCACAACGGGAGAGGCCACAACGGTGAGAGGCCCGCGTACCGCAAAAAAAAAAAAAAAAAAATCTTCCAATTCTAGAATTTTATTTTAGTTATTCACTTAGTACCTTTACTTATTTTTCTTTCTGTACGAAAAATTTGCTGACTCCTCACGATTTTAGGTCACAGGTCACAGTTTCAAAAGACTGAGTCATACTGTAAATAAGATCCATGTCATATCTGATGATACGATATTCAATTTTCTACTTTCTAGAAACAGAAAAATAAAATGTCATATAAATGACTAAGAAATCTATGATGTAAAGGTAAGCATTTTAATTATTTCAATATCTGAATATCTAGTCTTTGTAATACATATTTATCTACCGGCTATATATTAGAAATTTTAAAAAGTGATAAGAAACAAATATTATACCTATCCTTTGTTTTTCCTTTGGCAATAACATTTATGAACACTTTCTCATGTGAAAAATATTCTATGACATTCATTTAACAGTGAAGCAGCTTTTTTTCATTCATACATACATACAATCTCATTTTTTGACAATTAAGTTTTGGACTATGTCCATTTTATTCGCCATGATGTGTTATGGGGCAAAAAATGTACATGCATGTGTGTATGTGTGCGATATATGTGTGTATATATACAAAATGTGTATGTATGTATGTCTATCTATCTACCTATCTATCCTTTAACTTAAAAGCTTAGCATATATTCCTAGGAATGGAACTGGTGAGGCAAAGGATGCTTTATTTGCTTGTTAAGAAAGAAGTAAAAGCAAGCCAAGCAGTTAGATCATCTAAAGCTTCACCTGGGCAAGAAACCCTCAGTGGGAAATGTGACTGACAGCAGTTTGTAAAGCTTAATTCATCCTTCCCTGGTAGGTGCCCTACCTGAAGGGCATTTCTATCATGCTGACTCCTAAGAGGCATTCTCTTTAAACCTCTGGCTCAAACGGGGAATAACCTGCTACTTTGGGGGTTTTCTTACAATTACTTGATAAGTGGTAAATAAGAAAACAACAACAAAAAAAAGAAAAATAGAGACTCCTTGAACTTGAATTCAACCTGGGTGGTGGTGAAGGAGAGCCGTGACTTCAAGAGAGGACTGCTCTGCCCGGGTGCCAGTAGGTGGCCTCCAGCAATCAGCTCCCTCAGGGCTACCTAGACTGCATAGAGGCCTCATCCCATCACAGACTGTGCATGTGCTGCCCACAACCCATGGCTGATGGTGGTGGGGATTTAATGGCCCCACCGTCTGGGCCAACTTGGGAAAACTGTGTTTCACAGTTGGCTGTGGGGTTGAATGAGCCTCTGTTGCACTGACATTGCAGGTTTCCTGCCTCCCCTTCATTCTCCAATGTTACTCCCTAATAAATATCCTGCATGCCAAACTCCATCGTGGTGTCTGCTTCTGCAGGATCCCACAGGGGACAATCTAACAATATGCAGACCTTGATCCTCCCATAACCACCAACCTTGAGACCTTGTCTCATCCTACCCTCTGCCTTGAGCCTTGATTTAACTGTCCTTAAATCCCAAAGGGTTGACATACATCAGACACATCCCGTTTTCATATCTTACTTTCTAGGTTTTTGAAGTTTTCCAAACGGCAACTCCTTCATATACAATGCATTTTAATCCTCCTACATGATACACAACAGATATTCCTTGAGTCGTCAATGTCTTGTATAGCAATATGTATTTTACACTCAGACAACTGCAGATGTGGGCAAGGCAGCCCGCTGTGATCTGGCAGCTGTGCCCTGTGGAACATAATGGATCACAGTCGGGAAACAGAAGAAGATGCATATCTGCTCCTAACCCCTTTAGCTTGGAAAAGACTGGTGTTACTTTTGCTCACTTTTTAGGCCAAAAACAGTCATATGTAGTCATTCTAATTTTAAAGAGGGCTAGTAAATATGGGGAATTACTGGGATATTGGATGACCTCTGTAGCTGCAACATTTGATGGAACTGTTTTTTGCTGGCTGACTAGCACTGATTGTCCTTTTGCCTTTCCCACTCTGTGCATAGTGATGACACACTGATTGCTTGAAATTGTAAGTAAGGCTCCCTCCTCCCCCTTTAGAAAGTTTGTTATGAAACATTTACCATTGCTCATACATAAAACTATTTAAAAACTCTATCCAATGTAGTGATTTTCCTCTCAATTTTAGGGTCTAATCTAAGAAGTTTTCCTTATGTAACTGACATCAAAAGTAAGACTATTCTTAGCCAGTGGGAAGCAGCCACATAGCACAGGGAGATTGGCTTGGTGCTTTGCGACGACCTAGAGGGGTGAGAGAGGGAGGGTGGGAGGGGGGCTCAAGAGGGAGGGGATATGGGGGCATGTGTGTGCATGTGGCTGATTCACTTTGGTGTACGGCAGACACTAACAGAGTATTGTGAGGCAGTTATACTCCAATAAAGACCTTTCAGCTGGACCTTATCAGCTACACAGAAGAGAATAAATTTATCATGTCCTGTTATTTAACGTAGCAACATAGCATTTAAACATACACGGTAGACGTCATTTTACTTTTCATAGTCACAGTAAATTTTCCACATAGATAATACAGGCATACCTTGGCTATACTATGGGTTCAGTTCATACCTCAGATATATCGTGGGTTCAGTTCCAGACCAATGCAATAAAGCAAATATCACAATAGAGTCAGACATTCTTTTTTTGGTTTCTCAATGCATATGAAAGTTATGTTTACACTATACTATAGTCTATGCAGTGCAAAATAACATTATGTCTAAAAAATGTATATACCTTAATTTAAAAATACTTTATTGCTAAAAAATTCTAACCATCATCTGACAACGGAGTGTTGCCACAAACTCTCAATTTGTAAAAACACAGTCTGTGCGAAGTACAATAAGCAAATCACGATAAAATGAAGTATGCCTGTAAACAGTACGTTGTGAGTTAAATTCACTTGTACTAAAATTATTCTTCTGCAGATATATGATTCTTTGTTTTTTAAGACCCATGCAAGTAGTATGATCTGAGTAAACAAACTGTATTGGCAATGACTGTATATTTTTTTTTGGATGTAATAAAGGCATATATCGATTGGAGAATATGGTGAGATCCATCTTGGACACATGCGTAGGTGTTCACTATCCAACGAATGACAACTGTCTTATTTACAGAAGATCAAAGGGATGCCCTGAAGTGCAGGACAGTCCTGTGATGTTCTGAGCCTTGACTTCTTGCTTGGTTAAACAGCTCTCTTTGCTTACACAAAAAGAATTACCATAAGGAACAAGGCGGGCAGCCGGCTCATCCTTTCTAGGTAGGCTCAGATAAAAGTCTGGGTATAGATGACATGGTCCTTTCTGCATTGGTGGATTCAAGGCTGTTCTGTGCACTAACTCTTTATGAATGAGGAGTTGCTATGAACTGCTATTAAATGTGCAATATTGGTCAAAGATATCTGTAAAAATAATTACATTATCACTATAAATATCCGGTTATTTTTTAGGACATAGTCAAAGATGAAATAGTGAGAAGTATGATAAAAACAAAGCCACTCAGTTGAATTCACATGTTGTACTTACCATATAAAATGTATCCTGGGAATATGTATTATCATATACATCATTTTGTCTTTTTGAGTGGTCACCATAGTTCACAATGATGTAAAAGACACTCAGTTTTTCTTAAATGAATGAGGGTCAATTCAACGAAGAACACATACACTGAAGGCTGATATGTAAATCCTATTTTGCAAAGTTGTGATTTTTGCTTTTAAGAAATTTTTTACCATTAGGTGTTAATAATTTGACAATAATTTTATTTGAAAAACTATAATAATTCAACTAATCAGTTTAAAATATATTGTTTTCTAAGGGTAAATTGGAATCAGTCTGTAATAGGAGTACTGGAAACCTACAGAAAAATTATATAACACTTAAATGCATCTTATAGGTAATAACTGCTTTGTATTTACAATTTGGAGAAATCTAAAGAGGGAGTTCTATTAATTAAAAGAGGAAGAACTGTTTAAGTAAGTTTGAAATCTCAGTTTCAATGTATGGCAGAGCTTTAAAGTTTTTAAACTAAGAAACTGAGAGAAGCATCAGTTAAGATGGGGTGGTGTCTTTTTATGAGCAAAAGCTCACCTGAAGTCCTTGACATTTTATTTTCCATACATACGATCAAGTGATGGAGGATTCTATGTAACAGTGTATTAGGTATGTGATATTAAATTTAGCTACAAAACTAATTTTCTAGAGCTTAGAATTGAGTAAGAAACATCAGGAATATATAATGTTTTGAGACACTATTGAAAGCAATCAGCAATAATTAAAATATATTTAATCTCTAAACTGAAAATTTGATAATTTAAATAAAGATAACCTATTTCTACTGATGAGGAACATTTGCGTCATACATCACCATCTTCCCATTTTTCTTTCAGTTGTGGTTATTTTCTATTTTGAATTATTAATCATTTATTCCTCTTATTTTTTTTTTGCGGTACGTGGGCCTCTCACTGTTGTGGCCTCTCCCGTTGCGGAGCACAGGCTCCAGACGCGCAGGCTCAGCGGCCATGGCTCACGGGCCCAGCCGCTCCGCGGCATGTGGGATCTTCCCAGACCGGGGCACGAACCCGTGTCCCCTGCATCGGCAGGCGGACTCTCAACCACTGCGCCACCAGGGAAGCCCTATTCCTTATTTTGATTACCATTATATTAATATTACTTTTTAAATTCAAATTGAAATTAAAGCTAAAAATAAAAGTTAAGATATCACAGAACACTGATACGGTTACAGCAAGGGGAGAGAGAAGAAAACATAAAAGCACTGATGGCTGAATGACAGTGCAATTTGTTAATTGATGCAATTTAAGTGCATCAACTCATGGAAATAAAAAACAGTAAGATCACTTCCTCACCTGGGCAGTGGTTTCCACTGAGCATACAACACAGGAAACTCTGAAAAATGTTTCTTGCACTAAAGAGTTTTACTATATATCTCCACCTCAATGGTCGATTTAGAAAATCCAGAAGCACTGGCTTTCATCCTATCCTATTATGGAACCAGAAAAACATTTTCCTAAAAGATGGATGCTATCAGAGTATGATCTATACCAACACTCATGAATAAATGGGAGAATATACCTCGGAAGTAACTACAAGTCACACTTAACTATTTCATTGTTTCATGAAAGGCAATAAAATATTGCTCATAGACACTATCACTAGGACTTTTGTTTTTAGGCTGATTGCTAGTTACTCAGTGATACCAAGATTAGTAGCAAATGTTATGAAAATTTTACTTGTGGAAGTATCCATAATTACATACAATTATCCTTATCTTTCCATTAAGTGATTTTGGGATAAGTTATTTAACAACTCTTCACATCAATACTTTCATCTAGGTGTGTGAAGTCCTTTCATCTCTGTGGCTGAGTTCAGAGAGCCACATGCAGAGGCCACAGCCTCGACAAGGAGACTCTCGTTTTCTTTGTCTCCTTTCCATTAGTGGCAGTTCTGGACTCCATTCTTAGTCACATTGTTGGAGATGATGTGGAGAACGATGGGAAATAGATGCAGAATTCCTGTGCTCACAGCTCAGCTAGGAAGATCTCCCCATGAGAATGTCTTTATTTACGAGTTCAGTTGCACTAAATACAAACTCTGGCTCAGAGAAACAGACATCCATGATATAATTTTTTCTCTCACCATAGCCCAGGTGAATTCTGCTGCCTCTTCATCCTACTGCAATAGTCCTTATCCCAAACCACCTACCAGTGCAAATAAATCTCATCTACATATGATGGTGTTAGTTCTGGCTGTTACCTTAAGATTCAACCTTAACCTACAGACAATCCCACAGAAAGTAGACTATTCCTCTTAATAGTAGTCTCCATAGTGAGAAATTCCAGAGTTGAAAATGTTTACTTCACTTTCTGATGATGATGGAGAATAATAAAGCTGTTATTCTCTCCACTTTTGGGAGCAAAGTTTGGGTGTTTTTCTTTTTCTTTTTTCAAAAAATTGAAGCATAGTTGATTTACAGTGTTGCGCCAGTCTCTGCTGTACAGGAAAGTGACTCAGTTACACACATATATACCTTCTTTTTTTAAAACAGTATTTTCCATTACGGTTTATCCTAGGAGATTGGATATAGTTCCCTGTGCTATACAGTAGGACCTTATTGTTTATTCATTCTAAATGTAATAGTTTGCATCTGCCAAAGGTTGTATTTTATAATTGGTTCAATACAAACAATTCTCATAACTCTCTTGAGAACTTAGATTTTGCAAGGAGGCCCCATTAGTCATTACACCTATAAACATCTTTCCTGAGGGAAAAAAGTTTTGATGAACATTCTCCCTGGAGGAAAACAAAGATCACTTGTGTTTGATTGTTTGTGCAGGAAATATTCTGGGGAAAGTCAGGAGCAGATACGTTATCATAGAATGTAAATATATTTTCAAACATCTCAAAGGCCATAACCTGAGGCAAATATCACAATTTAGAGGACATAACACTTGGCCCTACAATAGCTTTGCTAATTCAAACTTCTTACACCCTTGGTGGTTTATTATGATCTGTATCTCCCTAATATCCAATAAACAGGGGCCTATAGAGCCTGTGTTGCCACATCTAAGGGGAATATGTCCCTTCAAGTAGATGCATATTTTCATCTACTGAAGAATGAGATTGGGATGCAAAGCAGTGAGATTATCATAATGACACGTGTTGATTAGTGTTTACTGTGTTTCAGAACCTCAGGTATATACACCATACATGGTATTTTATTTAATCTTGTGAATTGATTAATATGTTGTCACCACGTTATAGGTGTGCATTATGAAATTAGAGAAATAAATATATTGTCCACTCTATCAACTACCAGGGCCAAGAATGAATTACATGCGCAGATAACAAATCCTCTGCTCTAACTTCTGAACGTACGCCCATTTTCAAAAGCTCTTAAAATGACCTCTTAGGAAAGCTTCACCTGTTCTCCTCAATCCTTACCAACTCTCACCAATCTCATAAGCCTCCAGAATTCCTACACATATTTCCCTGGGTATGACTCATAACCTCGGAAGAGAATAAATTCTCTTTCTGTTTCTTGTTGTAAGCTTATATAAATTTAACCTCAAAGTTTCTCCCTTCCACTTATTAACACCGCCCTCATGGGCAGCAAAGAAAAGGATGCTAATTTTCCTCACTTCTCTGGCAGGAGGATATTTCCAGTATGTAGTGTAAGAAGATGGTCCTCAGCAGAGGAAGAAATTAAAGATAGTGAAGAACAAATTACACACCCCACCTCCAGCTTCATCATTTTTAAAAGGAGGCAACAGAATTAGAGGGTTTTTATACCCTGTTCAGTTTTATATCATGACTCAGGGACATCAATTTTCACCAGTTGCTTCCCATAAGTGTGACTGGGGAGGGGCTCTGATTCAGAGGAATAAGAAAACTATGTTTAGACAGCATGGGATTCAGATGTGACTCTGAGACCCCAGGCACAGTGCAAGAAAGGGGTCTCACGAAGGTGCCTTTTTCTTCTTTCTAAACCTGATGACTTCTGCCAGTCTTCTATCTTGCTCCTCTGTAAACCATTAACTGGTATAAAAATAATGATTTCTTCAAAGAGGGAGTGGGTACTACTTCTAGTATTTTTCTCAAAATGAGCTTGAATGTACAGGAAAACTCACAAAGATGGGGAATGGTTGGAGCTGAGTCACCTGCTTCCTGAAGCAAGTGCAGTGTGTGATGAGTCCCAGATACCTCTTCTACCCTGATGGAGAGGAGAGGACACAGGGAGGATAAGGAACTTTATATATATTTATATATATATATATATATTTATATATATATATATATATATATATATATATATATGGGCTTTATAGTCTGATCAACTAAAACCAACCCATTCCCCAGAGACATTCCTGTGGAGTCCAGGGAACGAATTACAAATCATATTCCCACCATTCTAGGTCTTTCCTACAAAGCAGTGCAAAACCTTCCCTTCCCCTCTTGGCTCTCCTTCTTTGTTATCTTTGATAGTGTACAGGGGTGTGTGTGTGTGTGTGTGCATAGATGTGTGTACCTGCTCATGCAGAGAAGTTAGAACTCATGAAGGATGGCAAAGATGTCTGTGCTCGAGGATCTTGGTATAAAAATTTAACAGATAAGTCATACGTTACTGATTATCTCCCATAGTACAATCCCCAAGGATACGAATGTGTTATGTACTTGATCTTGAAATTGTTCCTGTCTCCATATCTTACTTTGGGAAAGATTCATGATGTAATAAATGTGACCCCCATGGAGCTTATTAAGGTAGCCCCTCAAAGGACTGTATCTTTCTCAGGGAGTGAACAATCTCTGCTGAAAAGTGTGAATGTGCAATAATTATCAAAATTTTCCATTGCAAATATTAATCATTACTTGGAAACTCATGTAGATTGAATCCTATTGCCTGAATGCTTTCCTGCTTTAAGCTACACCATAAGTATTTGCCGAATTTCAAAAATATTTGCCCCCTAAATGTATATACTTTATCTGGAGAGGCCATTATCCCCTCTCTGTTGTAAGCACAGTGTTGTAAGCATTGGATTTAGATGATGGATGCCTTTTCCTGAACCCACAGAAACACAGGACAACAAACAAACATGATGACTCAGATCCCTTAAATTCATGAGTATTTACATTGATTGGCCCTTGATGCTCCCAGAAATCATAGTGTATTTCCTAGTCTCTTCTCTCAGGTTTTTTTTTTTTTAATTATTTTCTCTTTCTTTAAGCTTCCCATAAATCCTTCCACCCACAGTCTTAGCTACTGAATGAGAGTAACTGAGACCATAAAAAGCAATCAGATGACAGTTTGTGCAATCCTAACTAACACACTGACTGAGTTGCTGAATTTGTGCATTTATCTCAACTTCTCTGCCCTTCCTGTGGAGTTACTAGTTTTTCCCCAGAGAAGGCCAGCCTACAAATTATACTATAAATTCCATCCCTCTTTCCTACTCGAGAACTTCTCTACAGCAATTTCTGTTTCAAATGTCTCTGCTCCTATTTCATCTTGAACATATCTGATCAGAATGGGAAACTCTCGAGAGAGATTGGGGCAGCTGGCAGGGACACCAGCTACTGCCTTCTCTGCAGCTTGGTAGCCAGGGGTGGAAGGAAGCCACAGCTGAAACCCCAAGTCGGCCCTCTCTGCCCTGTCCCACTGTCTCATTTCTCCCTGTTCAAGGCTAAGAAGTCCCCAGATCTGCAGTCATTAAGCTGGAGATCCAGGAGAATAGTGTTGTAGTTTCAGTATGAATCCAGAGGCTGAGGAGCTAGGGTAGCTGATAGCATAAGTTTCAGTCTGAGGGCAGGGAAAGGCCAATGCCCAAGTTTAAAACATCAGAAAAATTTGTGGACCATAAGAGACTACTACAAGCAACTGTATGCCAATAAAATGGACAACCTAGAAGAAATGGGCAAATTCTTAGAAAGGTACAATCTCCTAAGACTGAACAGGAAGAAATAAAAAATATGAACAGACTAATTACAAGTACTGTAATGGAATGTGTGATCAAAAAACTCACAACAAACAAAAGTCCAGGACCAGTTGTCTTCACAGGTAAATTCTATCAAACATTTAGAGAAGAGTTAACAAGTATGCTTCTGAAACTATTCCAAAAATTTGCAGAGGAAGGAACACTTCTAAACTCATTCTATAAGGCCACCATCATGCTGATACCAAAACCAGACAAAGATACCACAAAAAAAGAAAATTACAAGGCAATGTCACTGATGAACATAGAGGCAAAAGTCCTCAACAAAATACTTGCAAACCAAATCCCACAATACATTAAAAGGATCATACACCATGATCAAGTGGGATTTATCTCAGGGATACAAGGATTTTTCAATATCTGCAAATCAATCAGTGATTGTTAAGAAATTGAAGAATAAAAACTATATAATCATCCCAATAGATGCAGAAAAATCTTTGACAAAATTCAGCATCCATTTCTGATAAAAACTCTCCAGAAAATGAGCATAGAGGGAATCTACCTCAACATAATAAAGGCCATATATGACAAATCCACAGCCAACATCTTTCTCAATGGTGAAAAACTGAAAGCATTTCATCTAAGATGAGGAAAAAGACAAGGATATCCATTCTCACCACTGTTATTCAACACAGTTTTGGAAGTCCTAGCCACGGCAATCAGAGAAGAAAAAGAAATTAAAGGAATACAAACTGGAAAAGAAGAGGTAAAACTGTCACTGTTTGCAGAGGACACGACACCATACATATAGAATCCTAAAGATGCCGCCAGAAAACTACTAATCAATGAATTTGGTAAAGTTGCAGGATACGAAATTAATGCACAGAAATCTCTTGCATTCCTATATACTAACAATGAAATATCAGAAAGAGAAATAAAGGAAACAATCCCATTCACCACTGCAACAAAAAGAATAAAACACCTAGGAATAAACTTACCTAAGGAAGTAAAAGGCCTGTACTCAGAAAACTATAAGACACTGATGAAAGAAATCAAAGATGACACAAACAGGTGGAGAAATATACCATGTTCTTGGATTGGAAGAATCCATACTGTGAAAATAACTATACTACCCAAAGCAATCTGCAGATTCAATGCAATCCCTATCAAATAACCAACGGGATTTTTTACATAACTAGGACAACAAAATCTTAAAATTTGTATGGAGACACAAAAGACCCCACATAGCCAAAGCAATCTGGAGGGGAAAAAAAAAAAACGGAGCTGGAGGAACCAGATTCCCTGACTTCAGACCATACTACAAAGCTGCAGTTATCAAGACAATATGGTTCTGGCACAAAAACAGAAATATAGATCAATGGAACAGGATAGAAAGCCCAGAGGTAAAATCACGCATATACGGTCAACTAATCTCTGACAAAGGAGGCAAGGATATACAATGGAGAAAAGATAGTCTCTTCAATAAGTGGTGCTGGGAAAACTGGACAGCTGCATGTAAAAGAAAGAAATGAGAACACTCCCTAACACCATACAGGAAAATAAACTCAAAATGGATTAAAGACCTAAATGTAAGACAGGACACTATAAAACTCTTAGAGGAAAACATAGGAATAACACTCTTTTACATTAATCACAACAAGATCTTTTTTGACCCACCTCCTAGAGTAATGGAAATAAAAACAAAAATAAACAAATGGGACCTAATGAAACTTAAAAGCTTTTGTACAGCAAAGGAAACTATAAACAAGATGAAAAGACAATCCTCAGAATGGTAGAAAATATTTGCAAATGAATAAATGGACAAAGGATTAATCTCCAAAATATATAAACAGTTCATGCAGCTCAATATTAAAAAAACAAACAACCCAATCCAAAAATGGGCAGAAGACCTAAATAGACATTTCTCCAAAGAAGACATACAGATGGCCAAGAAGCACATGAAAAGCTGCTCAACATCACTGATCATTAGAGAAATGCAAATCAAAACTACAATGAGGTATCACCTCACACCAGTCAGAATGAGCATCATCAGAATATCTACAAACAACAAATGCTGGAGAGGGTGTGGAGAAGAGGGAACCCTCTTGCACTGTTGGTGGGAATGTAAACTGATACAGCCACTATGTAGAATAGTAAGGAGATTCCTTAAAAAACTAAAAATAGAATTACCATATAATCCAGCAATTTAGTTTTTTGCAACAGCAATCATATCTCTTAAGGAGAAAAATCCACCGAACCAAGTTGTACCCTGCTTCACATTGTCCGCCTTTTCTGCAATACTCTGCGGAAGGCAGCCTTCACTTGAGCATTCCTTAAACTGTAGACAAGGGGGTTCAGCAATGGGTTGAAGACAGTGTAAAACAGGAAAAGGATCTTCAGCTGCTCCTCTCATTGACTTGTCGGGGACCATATAAACCATCATGGCGATGCCAAAGTAGAACCCAACCACACAGAGGTGGGAGGAGCAGGTGGAAAAGGCTTTCTTGTGGCCCTCCTTTGACTGGATCTTCAGGATGGCCCACAGGATGCGCACGTAGGAGACCAGCATCAGGGAAAGGGGCACAGTTAAGATAAACACACCATCAGCAAAGAGGAATATTTCGTTGATACAGGTTTCACCACAGGCCAATTTGAGGACAAAGCGTATTTCATAGAAGTGGTTCAACTCCTGGGGCCCACAGAAGAAGTAAGAGAATTACTTGTACTAAGCCAGGGAAAATCCACATGCCCAGGAAGTGATGGCTAGGACCATGCACAATCTCCAGTTCATGATGACAGTGTACTGGAGGGGGTGGCAGACTGCCACGGACTTGTCATAGGACATCACCACCAAAATCAGGCACTCTATAGAACCAAACCCAAAATGAGAAGCGTCTGCATAGTGCATGAGAAACAGGAGACAGTATTTTTGTGTTTCAGTAGGTTTTCCAGCAAACTGGGCAAATTGCTGGAAGCATAGGATATGTCAATGATGGCCAGATGAGAAAGGAAGTAGTACATGGGGGAGTGCAGTCTGGGGTCTAGGGAAATGAGTCCCAAGATCATGCCATTTGCCAGCAGGTTGAAGGCATGTAACAGGGAGAAGATACCAAAGAGGAGCAATTCCATCTCTTCACTGAGCTGGAATCCTACCAGCATGAATTCTGTATTTGTTGCCCTCCATTCCTAATGACAGGACTGAAGTGTGATGGAAAGGTCAGAGCTGGATAGCAATGAAAACCAGAGTTACCTACCTGAAGTGAATTCAGAGGAAGCTTGTGTACTTGTCCCTACTTCACTTAGTTTTTTTCTCCAAAGTTTCTTTACCTTTTGTTTTCTTACTTGTTATTGTGAAGTAATTCAAGTTTTCATATAAGTATCAGGAATTATAAATAATACTAGTATATAGTTTACCAAATTGTTTTTTTCATGTTTGCCTTATCATTTATCTTCTCTGTATGCACATAGTATCAATTTTCTATAGACCACATAAGATTATATTGAAACCATATTCACATACTGACAATTTATTCCTAAACTCTTATTTCTCAATAACAAGTAAATTCACTGATCTGTTCTCAGTATAATTACCAGAATCTGGAGACATAACATTAACATAATTCACTATTCTAAATACACCATTTTCTGCCCATGTAGTCTAAAGTTCAAATCCAGCATCACTTATCGTACTCTCTAATCTTAAATAGTTAGCTTTTCTTGCCTTGACTCTGATACTTGTGAAGAGTATGAGCGCTTGTGTTGTTTTTGCGGTACACAGGCCTCTCACTGCTGTGGCGTCTCCCTCTGCGGAGCACAGGCTCCGGACGCGCAGGCTCAGCGGCCATGGCTCACGGGCCCAGTTGCTCCGCGGCACGTGGGATCCTCCCAGACCGGGGCACGAACCCACATCCCCTAGCATCGACAGGCGGACTCTCAATCACTGCGCCACCAGAGAAGCCCCTGAGCTCTTCTCGTTTTGTATAATATCTCTCAATTGCAGTTTTCCATTGATTGTCCGTGTTTTAGTCCAGATTAAAAACTTTTGGCAGAAAAATAAAAGTATCCTTCTTAATGCCTTCAGTTAATACACAGATAATGTTAATTTGGCCCAGTATTGGTGATGTTCATGTGGATTACTTGGTTAAGGTGGTGTCTCCAAGTTATTTCCATTATAAAGTTATTAATCCATAATTTTTAAGTACTTTCTTCCTTCTGGCTTAACAAACTATCCTCTACTCATGATTTCCTACTTCAGATTGGAATCAGTTATTTCATTAAAAATTGTCTTTTTTTAAAAGAATCATATTTTCAAAGCAATATCTGCTTTTATTGGATGTTAAATAATTAATTTTTATCACGATTGTTGCCAAAATTTGATATCCTCATTTAATAGGGAAATATATAATTTGGGACAGTATATAAATTGTTAAGGGGATAATGTATTCTTAATTTTATTTGTTTAATCCTGATACATCTTTACTGACTTCTTTTGGAGAAGCAAATATATTTCACTAAATTTACAAGACTGTTAAAATGATCTCAATATTATCAACATTATTATTAACAAGATGATGACATTGTACTGGAGGCGATGGCAGATTGCCACATACCTGTCATAGGACATCACCACCAAAGTCAGGAACTTTATAGAAGCAAAAGTCTATACATTTATCTTTACCTTTTTTGTTTTTCTTTGTATTCAGAAAATTACAGACTCTTGGACATTTTATACTTAGAGCTTAAAGTTTCAATAATCTGGTTCACTGTGTGAATAAACTCATATCTACCTATGTGACATGAGATTTTGACATCAAGTTTTCTAAATCTCTTAGAAAAACATGAAATTTGATAAAATGCTAAAGAAATAATACATATATGAAACAGATAGCTAAAGGTTATCATTGTTAATAATTTATATATACCACTTTCCATTATTCACTGTACATTTTTCATAATTAAAATTATATGAACAGTATTATCTATTTTTCATTTAGAACATCATATATATTTTCCATGTTAAATATTTCTCTGCAACATAGTCTAAGCATTCACACACTATTTTGTCACATGAACATTTTATTTAATGTGTTACCTTGTTGTGTGCAATATAATGCTACAGTTCCTAAATTTCATACATTTTTGGGTATATTTTAGTGTTTTTTATACTAAATTCCAGGACATGGAAGTTCTAGGTCAAATCTATTCCTTCCTTCCTTCCTTCTTCCTTCCCATTCCTTCCTTCCTTTCTTCCCTTCCTACCTCCCTCCCTCCCTTTTTTCTTTCCATGCTCCCTTCCATGTTTCCTTTCATTCCTCCTTTCTACTCACCTACCTATCTTTCTGTCTACCCCTCTATTTTAAAACAGCCTAAGTAAAATTTCTCATTTCCAATAGAAAATTTCTTCTTTACATTAAAATAATAGCAGCTCAGGAAACAAAGGTGTGAATGATCAGTACACGCTATTCTCCACTGGGGTAGTCCGGCAACTGAGCTTGGGAACTTTAAGCTATTCCTCCAACTCTAGTCAGTGGAATTGACACTCATTTTATCCTAGTTTGTGGTAGGACAAATATTTCTATCAAAACAGAAATCCTAAGCCTAATAATTATCCATATTAGATGGTAGCCTAGGAAAGTCTCAGTAAGATATAACTATATTGCAAAACTCTTACACTGTTTCAGCAAAGAGTTTACTATAACTGTTACCAGAATTCTGTTTTCCAACATAAGAGGTTACTCTATCAATATATTTATCTATTAGGTAATATACGGTTGTTTTGTTCTTTTGGCCATGTCAGAGCTTTATCCAGAAGAAATGTCTGCATATTAAGACTCCAGCCAAATTATTCTCAAACAATAGAGTTGGGCTAATATGAATGACCATCACTCAACCCCACTGGGGAAGTGATGTCGAAAAAGCTGCTGAGGAATAGGATACCCCTGTCACATCTCAGCAGGCAGAAGCTCCAGGAGCTGGGGTGGGGGTAGTCATTACTGTAATACATTTAGTAATATAATTACAATAATATACAGTTATTAAATACATATATACACATATATAATGTATGCAATTTTTATACACACAAGAACTAATAAAATATGCCCTATTAGATATTCTGAAAAAATATTTCTCAGTCAATTGTAAATTACAGATATGTACATCATTTAACACCCATTTATGATAAAAACCCTGCAGAAAGTAGGCATAGAGGGAACTTTCCTCAGCATTATAAAGGCCATATATGAAAAACCCACAGCCAACATCATCCTCAACGGTGAAAAACTGAAACCATTTCCACTAAGATCAGGAAGAAGACAAGGTAGTCCACTCTCACCACTATTATTCTACATAGTTTTGGAAGTTTTAGCCACAACAATCAGAGAAGAAAAAGAAATAAAAGGAATCCAAATTGGAAAAGAAGTAAAGCTGTCACTGTTTGCAGATGACATGATACTATACATAGAGAGTCCTAAAGATGCTACCAGAAAACTAGTTGAGCTAATCAATGAATTTGGTAAAGTAGCAGGATACAAAATTAATGCACAGAAATCTCTTGCGTTCCTATACAGTAATGATGAAAAATCTGAAAGTGAAATTAGGAAAACACTCCCATTTACCATTGCAACAAGAAGAATAAAACATCTTGGAATAAACCTAGCGAGGGAGAGAAGAGACCTGAATGCAGAAAATTGTATAACACTGATGAAAGAAATTAAAGATACCATGTTCTTAGATTGGAAAAATCAACACTGTGAAAATGACTATACTACCCAAAGCAATCTACAGATTCAATGCAACCCCTATAAAACTGCCAATGGCACTTTTCACAGAACTGGAACAAAAAATTTCACAATTTGTATGGAAACACAAAAGACCCTGACTAGCCAAAGCAATCTTGAGAAAGAAAAACGGAGTTGGAGGAATCAGGCTCCCTGACTTCAGACTATACTACAAAGCTACAGTAATCAAGACAGTATGGTACTGGCACAAAAAGAGAAAGATAGATCAATGGAACAGGATAGAAAACCCAGAGATAAACCCATGCACATATGGTCACCGTATCTTTGATAAAGGAGGCAGGAATGTACAGTGGAGAAAGGACAGCCTCTTCAATAAGTGATGCTGGGAAAACTGGACAGGTACATGTAAAAGTATGAGATTAGAACACTCCCTAACACCATACACAAAAAAAAGTTCAAAGTGGATTAAAGACCTAAATGTAAGGCCAGAAACTATCAAACTCTTAGAGGAAAACGTAGGCAGAACACTCTATGACATAAATCACAGCAAGATCCTTTTTGACCCACCTCCTAGAAAAATGGAAATAAAAACAAAAATTTTTAAAATGGGACCTAATGAAACTTAAAACCTTTTGCACAGCAAAGGAAAATATAAACAAGACGAAAAGACAACCCTCAGAATGGGACAAAGTATTTGCAAATGAAGCAACTGACACAGGATAAATCTCCAGAACATACAAGCAACTCATACAGCTCAATATCAAAAAAAACAAACAACTAAATCCAAAAATGGGCAGAAGACCTAAATAGACATTTCTCCAAAAAAGATATACTGATTGCCAACAAACACGTGAAAGGATGCTCAACATCATTAATCATTAGAGAAATGCAAATTAAAAGTACAATGAGATATCATCTCACACTGGTCAGAATGGCCATCATCAAAAAAGTCTACAAACAATAAGTGCTGGAGAGGGTGTGAAGAAAAGGGAACCCTCTTGCACTGTTGGTGGGAATGTAAATTGATACAGTCACTATGGGGAACAGTATGGAGGTTCCTCAAAAAACTAAAAATAGAACTACCATATGACCCAGCAATACCACTACTGGGCATATGTCCTGAGAAAACCATAATTCAAAAAGAGTCATGTACCACAATGTTCATTGCAGCTCTATTTACAATAGCCAGGACATGGAATTAACCTAAGTGTCCATCAACAGATGAAGGCATAAAGAAGATGTGGCACATATATACAATGCAGTATTCCTCAGTCATAAAAAGAAACGAAATTGAGTTATTTGTAGTGAGGTGGATGGACCTAGAGTCTGTCATACAGAGTGAAGTAAGTTAGAAAGAGAAAAACAAATACCGTATGCTAACACATATATATGGGACCTAAAAAACAAACAAAAAAAAATGGTCATGAAGAACCTAGGGGCAAGACGGGAATAAAGATGAAGACCTAGTAGAGAATGGACTTAAGGATATGGGGAGGGGGAAGGGTAAGCTGGCACAAAGTGAGAGAGTGGCATGGACTTATATACACTACCAAATGTAAAATAGCTAGCTAGTGGGAAGCAGCCACATAGCACAGGGAGATCAACTTGGTGCTTTCTGACCACCTAGAGGGGTGGGATAGGGAGGGTGGGAGGGAGGGAGACTCAAGCGGGAAGAGATATGGGGATATATGTATATGTATAACTTATTCAGTTTGTTATGAAGCACAAACTAACACACCATTGTAAAGCAATTATACTCCAATAAAGATGTTAAAAAAAAGGAGATGATGCAGTGAAAGATTATATTTAAGAATATACCTAGATCTCAAGATATATAGACAAGGGATAAATTCTTTTTTTAGATGTTTTGTTATAATTTATTCTATCCATTTTTTATCCAGTTGTACTGAGTTATAATTGGCATATAACATTTTATATGTTTAAGGTATACAGCATAATAATTTGACTTGCATACATCGTGAAATGATTACTATAGTAAGTTTACTGAGCATCCATAATTTCATATAGATACAGAGTAAAAGAAAAAAATTATTTTTCCTTGTGAGAACCTTGGGATTTCTCTCTTAACTTTCAGATATAACATACAGCAGTGTAAATTATATTCATCATGTTGTACATTACATCCTTAGATTTATTTATCTTATAACTGAAAGTTTATACCTTTGGACTAGCTTCATCCAATTCCTCCTCCCTCGCCTCTGCCTCTAGTCCTACAAATCGGATCTCTTTTTCTATGTCTTTGGTATTTTGTTTGTTTTTTAATTGAAGTATAATTGACTTGCAACACTATGTTAGTTCTAGGTGCTCAATAGAGGGAGAAATTCTTAAAATTTTCGTTTACAAGCAAGAATGATAGATTGAGATGTTAAATATAAACATGATAAAATTTCCATAGAAAGATAATCAAGGATACTATAGAGTTAGTATTAGAAAAGGTTTCACCAGAAATGTTCCAGAAATGAAGAAAGACTGAACTTAGTCTCCAACTGATAAAATGTATTATGCAAGAGTACAATAAAGATAATGCATCCATGTGACTTCCCTGGTGGTCGAGTGGTTAAGAATCTGCTTTCCAATACAGGAGACAAGGGTTCAATCCCTGGTCAGGGAACTAAGATCCCACAGGCCACGGGGCAACTAAGCCTGCATGCCACAACTACTGAGTCCGTGAGCTTTGGAGCCTGCGCACCACAACTAGAGAGAAGCCTGTGCACTGCAATGAAGAGCCTGCTCACTGCAACAAACATCCCACCTGTCGCAACTAAGACCTGACACAGTCAAGAAAGAAAAAAAAAAAATGCATCCATAAGAACTTCTGATAACTGAAGATAAAATGAATCTTTAGATCAAAAATTTGAGATTATGAAAAAAAAAAAAAAAAATTTGAGATTATGATAAAAAATAAATTCTCAATAAATATAAATTAACAATTAAATGTTTGGCTGTTGTTTTCCTCTTTACAAAAAACAGTTTCCTAGGGCTGCCATAACAAATTACTCTTAATTTTTGTTTCATAAATTTTGTAATATTTAATAAAAGCTATAATTTCATTTGCCCCTTTAAATGTTTTGTTGCATTATTTTATATTAATTTTTCAAGATCAAAAATAAATTTAAAAAGTCACCAAAGGTAAAAGAAAAGTATCTATATAGGAACAACCATTTCACTGACAGACTTCTGATCAGCAGCACAAGCTCTGAAGACAATGAGGTATTATCTTTAATGTAACAAGAGGCAGAGAAGCCCTCAGTCAAGGATTTTATAATTGTAAGATTTCTCTTGAATAAATTAGAACAAAGTAAGAGATTTTCATATGTAAATTATAAAAGTTTAGAGCCTATGGCTCTTTAGCATACTAATAAAGATTATTCCCCAATAAGGACAGAAGTGAATTCAGAATTAATCAAATACCTACAAAAACTATTGAACAGGGCTTCCCTGGTGGCGCAATGATTGAGAGTCCGCCTGCCGATGCAGGGGACGCAGGTTCGTGCCCCGGTCCGGGAAGATCCCACATGCCGCGGAGTGGCTGGGCCGGTGAGCCATGGCTGCTGAGCCTGCACGTCCGGAGCCTGTGCTCCGCAGAGGGAGAGGTCACAACAGTGAGAGGCCCGCATACCACAAAAAACAAACAAACAAAAAACTATTGAACAATGTAATAAAATATCTTATATTTAATAACCTAAGGGCTATAAAATAATCATTATGACATTTAAAAAGGATAAAAGCAAATTTTGATAAAAATAAATGAAGCAAGAGGTATTTGGAAGAGTGCAAAATTCTTGAAGAGGCTTAAATACCAAATGATTTCAAATTTATTACAATATATTATTCATTTTGATATTAGCATTTGAAGAATAGCATCAATCAAAAAATGACATAGAATCTATGGTTTCCAAAATTACAGTGCAAATGAAACATTAAAGCATTATCAATCAAAAAAAAGAAGGTAGATGGCAAAAAACAGAAAAAAGGGAGCAAAAAAATGGACTGATATTCAGAAAACACAAAATGTCTATTTATATCCATTACTGTATTAAATGTAAATGAATATTTATCAAAAGATAGAGGATCATATTAAAAACAGAAAATCCATTTATGAACACTTTGCAACAGTCACACCTAAACATAAATGCACGCACACATACACATACACACCCAAAACCAGAAAGATTGACGATAAAATAATGAAAAAGCAAGTTTCATGTCCACAGTGATTGGTAGTAGCAATATTGATATCAGACTGAAGCACAGGTGGACATATATAAGATACCACAAAGTCATAATAAAATGAACAACCTGCTGAAAGATGAAAATTCACTGTCTGTTCCCTACAAAACAATTTAGCAAATTTTATATAGAAAGAAACTTTTATTAAAATCTAAACAATCAAAAACATTATTATTAATAGTGAAATATACAAAGCTTTCCCTTTGAGTTACGAAATGATTTCAACATGCTCCATTAAAAGCACTTCCCTTAATGTTGACTCAAGAACTAGCTGGCAATAAGACAAAAAGAAGAAATAGAAGTGCTAAAATTTAAAACAGAAAATAAAATAGAATTATTGACAACACACATGTGTATGTGGAAAATAAAATCTTTATAGATGACCTATTATTACAAATAAGCAAATATGCAAAAATCAGGGTTCAAGGATGATGTACAAAATGGGGGGACTTACTTAACTTGTTTATGGAATGAGCATCTTGTAAAGATGGCAAATCTCTCCAAATTGTTCTATTGGTTCAATAAAATCAAAATCAGAATCCAAGGTTTTTTCATGTGTAGAAATTGAGAATCTTATTACAAATTTCATGTGAAATTACAAAAGATCAAGAAGAGTGAAGGCAATTTTGAAGAATGAAGTAAAAGGACTTACTCTATGGCATATTGAGACCTACAAGGTTACAGTGCCTTTATACAGTCAATGTTGTATTGGGACAAGGATAAATAAACAGACCCATGAAATAGCACGGTTAACTCAGAAATTCAGAAATGTGTACACATTAACATGCGCACGCACACACACACACACACACACACACACACACATACTTGAACCAAGACAAAGGCACTGGTGTTTCTATGAATAATGCTAGATCAACTGGCTATCTGTGTGGATAAAAACTAAAACATGACTTCTGCCAGCATACCACAAAAAACAGGTAAGTTTTAGACCTATTTATAAAAGATAAAAACAAGTTTTGTAGAACATTAATTAATGGCTAATAATGAAAACCTCAGAGGGAGCAAAAATTTTTGAACAGAATTAAAACAGTATTAAAGAAAAGATTCATAAAATTAAGAATCAAACTCCTGTTTATCTAGAAGCATCACTGAGTAAGAATGTAATCCACAGAATGGAAGGAAATATTTAAAACACATATAACCAATACAGCACTCATATTCAGAATATTTAAAGAATTCCTGCAAATTGTTAATGAAAAGAGAGATAATTCAAATTAAAGTGGGAAAAATACTTGAACAAACATTTCATGTGAAAGGTCATCCAAATGACCCGTGAGCACACTAAAAGTTTGAGAGGTACTAAACTCTCTAGGTCACCAAAGAGATGGAGATTAAAATACAAAACAATGATAGTAAAAATTCAAACGTTTGAAACTACAAGGACTTGGCAAGGCTATGGAGCAGAGATACATCACTGTTGACAATGTAATTTAGTGTACCCATTTGGGAAACTCTGGAAAAACTGACTATTTTTAACATAGGCATAACAATGACTCATGGATTCTACTTTCAGATATGCCCCAAATAAGTGCCTATATATATATGTTACACACATATATAAATTTATATGAAGATTGTATGTGTGTGTATATATAGTTTGTATGTGAATATTCATAAGATAATTGTAACCTTTTTTCTAACTTCCAAGGGAAAATCCTATCATAGCTTATTAAAGAAGATTGAAACAAGGACTGATCTCTTTGCTCGACCTTACAGTCCATATGACCACACAAATATTTATTGCAGGGGCTCCTATAATTAGTTTTAGAAGTGCCTGATTTAATTGATTTATTCCTAGAAAAATTAATGGCTTTGGAAAACTACTTGACAAGAATAATCTGGTCTATTTCTCTATATAAAAATTTTCTCTAGAAATTAAAAAATGAGAGTCATAGGCACATTCCCAAAACGATGTGATCAACACTGAAATCCATAAAAAGTTATCTGATTTCAAAATCTATGAATATATATTAACTGTTTAGTTTGTGCTTGTAATTTGAATGAAATGGTATAAATGAGAAATTTGAAAATTTACAACAAAGTATTTTTGGTGGTAGAATAACCAGCCTTCTACAAATATCTTTAATATTTTTAAATGTACAAATTATCATGTCAAGATTCTGCCCATGCATAAATTGCCTATGTTTCTGAATACCTTTTCCCATCATGAATTAAATAAATATAAATATTGGTTCAAGTTTAAGGTATATCTTGATTAGGGTTCCTCCAAAAGCCAACCCTGGGACAATTATTCAACTACAAGCAGTTTTTAGGAAGTAATCACTGGAGATACAAGTAGAGGAGTGGAAAAGGGGGACAACCAAGAAAAGACAGCCACTGAAGTCTGGATGATCAAGTAGTACAAAACTGTAGTAACTGAAGTTAGATCCTAATGGAAAAATCTTGGAGCCAGTGTAGAATATGTACCTCAGTGTTAACCCACCTGGAATCGAAGGGACCTGGAGTGTCTATATACCAACTAGTATCCATTATTGGGTGACGGCCATGAGGTGGGTGAACCAAGTATTAGGGCTCTTTTTCCCTGTGTGATGGGCTCCTAAAGTGTCTCTTGTGGCCAGGGAACCTGCCCAGACAAAGAAATGCAGGTGGTGACATATGGAAGTCAGGCCAGTGTGCACTGAAGTGGGAAGGCAAGGTGTTAGGATGGAACACTCACAGCATCAGCTACAGAATGCCTGTCTGCACATCACCTCTGAAATCCAAAATCTGATTGGACATAATCAGGCAGAGGAATAGGTGTGGTTTTCTGGTTCTAAATTGAAGAGGATAATTGCCAAAAATTTTAATAAATATTTTCTAATGATTTTTAAAAGTACAGTAGCATACATATTTATCCACAGTTAAGTAAAAAGAAAGTTTAATTTTATTTTTTTTTTTGCCATACGCGGGCCTCTCACTGCCGTGGCCTCTTGCGTTGCGGAGCACAGGCTCCCAGCCGCTCCGCGGCACGTGGGATCTTCCCGGACCGGGGCACGAACCCGTGTCCCCTGCATCGGCAGGCGGACTCTCAACCACTGCGCCACCAGGGAAGCCCCAGAAAGTTTAATTTTTAAATTTCAAAAGTTGGCTTCACTCATACTCAACGTGCAGACCTCCTTCATATTATCTATCTCGTACCTGAAGGAATTTTATAAAACTTCTCTATTTCGATACAATACAATCTAAGGGAAACTAACTAATATTAACTGTTACTCACCACAAATACATTTAAGTGCACCAGTATATGTTGAGAATGCTATGCTGTGGCAAATTTACCTAAATGAATTAAAGTTTCTGGTGTGTTTATCACATGAAACGTGTTTAGCAGATTTTCAACAATCAAAAGGCACATTTAGGATGGAAGGAACATAGATTATATATTGTGTAGAAAGTCCACTTTCAGGGGCACTCACCAAGGAAAACAATCACCGTTCAAAGCCTGAAAACTGCAGAAAAGTCTAATTTTTAATCATTGCCATTGGGGTAGAACAACAGATAATCAGATACTGATTTCAAATATGAGCTCTAACTTTCAAAAAACAAATGAGCAAATACAGCATATTGCAGATACTGATTTACTAACTTCTTAGAGTGACATATCTCCGTGCTGTGTGCCAAGGAGAATAGACCAGAGGTTTTACTATTTAATGATGGTTTCTGAGGCTCTCAAGCAGATTAAGTCAGCCAGCTTAGTAAAATGATTGTAAGGCCCTCATCCTATCTCGGTGCATGTCTCTAACATACTAGTTTTAGATATTAATGTTACAGTTAATGTTAGCATAAACATCAAATGTTATTAGAGTCAACACAAGCATTAGAAGTCTCCGTGGTGGCTGCTGGTTTAATTGCCAGTTTTGGTCTGCCCTCCTGTCCTGAGTTGTATGCTTAGGGACTTAGCAACTAAGTTTAATGTAGAATTGGCCTTCTATACAATTCAAAAGTTGACGGTTAAATCAAGTCTCCTGTAGCTTTTTCCCTTTCACCAATAGTACCCAGACATTACCCAATTCTTTGGCTTCCAGACTTGTGCTCTCAAATGCCTATCTTTCTTCATTGTGTCTCCACAGAGCCCCCAGTTATCTGATATTAGCATCTATTCTAGCTCTCAAAAGATCCTATCTTTCTAACCTTTATTCTATAATTCAAGCATGTTAATACTATATGTTAAAAGAGTTCATTCATCACATTGTAGATTATATAAGAATATACCTTACAGGAGATTCAATTAATATATTTAAATTTCTACTTAATTTTAATATATACTTAGAAATGTTTATTTAGTAAGAAAAGGATAAGCAGCATTAATAAACATTACATGACGATTATCATAGGGCTGTATGATAATCATTATGTCTTAGAACTTTTCCCATTTTACCTGGTGCCTACAGAGACTAATCACTGCTTTCCCTGACTTGCTGCAGAAGTGAAACCCTTTGGTCCAACACCTCATACTAGCTCAGTGGACTCTGACAGCTTACAAGCTCAGGCCAGGGCTACCCAGAATGCCTTTCCAGTAATTTGCTATTAGCAAACCATCAATTTTATACAGCAGAAGTCAGATTACTATGAATATGAAAACTCTGTTAGCTTCATAAATAGTAACTTGAATCTTAAGTATTATAATGCAGAAATATGGATGAAAGTAAGTCAATTATTGCAGTTTAGAGGAAGGTACTAGAAATCCTATGTCTCACTGTGACATTACAAACACTGACAGGGTTCTCTTGATTTTATTTTTGCATTTGGTAAAATTTAAGAATGATATATTTTCATTTATTCCATTATTTTAAGAAATTGACTTAAATAAATGTGAAGAGAATAAAAGTATTCACTGAAAATTTGCCAGGTACAAACACATGTCAAATAGAGAAATTGCTCTTGTATTGATAATAGGTACATTTTACCATATTTTTACCAGCTAGAAACTTTCCCCAAAATTTGATAAGTGACAGTGGTGGTCATGTTATCTCATTCCAGGAGATGACAAAGTGTTATCCTCAGATGAGGAAACCATCCCTGGAGAGTAACCCTGGACAGCAAATCAGGGTAAGTAAATTGGTACACGTACCTGCTTCCCTGCTATAAGAAGAAGTAATAATGGATCTTTATCAAATAGCTATAGGATTTCTCCCTGCCACATACTAACACCTCCCCACTGGGCAGCAAAGAAAGGAGCTCCAGTGTGCTCACTTCCCTGGCAGGAGGACATTTCCAGGATGTAGTAGGAACAGGTGGCCTCAGCAGAGGAAGAAATGAAAGGTAGTGAAGGACAAATCACACATTTCCAGCTTCATCATTTGTAAGGAGAGGCAACAGCTTTAGATGGCTTTTATACCCCTTTTAGATTGATACCACGACTCAGGGACACTGAGTTTAACCAGCCCCTTCCTGTAAGTGTGACTGGGGAGGGGCCCTGACAAAGAGGAATAAGAAACCTATGTTTAGATAGCATGGGTATCAGATGTTACTCTGAGACCCCAGGCACAGTGCAAGAAAGGGGTCTCACAAAGGTGCCTTTTTCTTCTTCCTAAACCTGATGACTTCTGCCATCCTTCTGTCCTGCATTTCTGTAAATCATTAACCATTGTAAAAAATAATAATAATTTGTACAAAGGTGTTGTACTATTTCTGGTATTTTTCTCAAATTGGGCTTGAATGTACAGGAAAACTCAGAGAGATGGGGAATGGTTGGAGCTGAGTCACCTGCTTCCTGAAGCTAGCACAGTGGATTATGAATCCCAGATACCTTTTCTGCCTGACGGGGAGGACAGGACTCAGGGGGTGCTCAGGAGGTTGTAGATGTGAGGGCTTTATAGTCTTATCACCTAAAACCAACCCATTCCCCAGAGACATACCTGTGGAGACCAGGGAATAAATTACTAAGTGTCTTCTCATCATTCTCCATCTTTCCTACAAAGTAGTGCAAAACCGCAAAACCTTCCCCTCCCCTCTTGGATCTCCAGCTATGTTATCCCTGAGTGTGTGTGTATTTGTGTGTGTGTGTGTGTGCATGCACACACATACGCACCTACTTATGGACAGAAGGAAGAACACAGGAAGAATGGCAAAGATGTCTGTATTCAAGAGGATCCTAGTATAAAAACTTTAGACATAAGTCATTCTTTATTTTGTCCCATAGTACAATTCCCAAGGATATGAAAGTACTATGTCCTTGATCTTGAAATTGTTCCTGTATCTATATCCTACTTTTGAAAAGCTTCATGATGTAATAAGTACAATGCCCATGGAGCTAATTAAGACAGCCCCTCAAAGGACTGTATCTTTTTCAGGGAGCGAACAATCTGTCTGTTGAAAAGTGCAATAATTATCCAAATTTTCCATTGCAAATATTAATCATCACTTGGAAACTCATGTAGACTGAATCCTATTGCCTAAATGCTTTCCTGCTTTAAGCTGCTCCTTCAGTATTTGTCCATTTCAAAAATATATTTTCCCTAAATATATATCCCATATTTAGAGAGGCCACTGTGATCTCTGTGTTGTAAGCATAGTATTGTAAGCATTGAAATTAGTCGGTGGATGGCTTTGCCTGCATACAGAGATCCACAGGACAACACACAGACGTGACGATTCAGATAACTCACATTCATGAGTTTACATGTCACTTTAGGCCTTGATGCTCCCAGAAATCATACTATATTTCCCTAGTCTTCTCCCAAGTGATTTTTTTCTTATTTTCTCTTTCTTTAAACCTCCCATAACTCCTTCCACCCACTGTCTCAGCTAGTGAGTGAGAGTAACTGAGAACATGGAAGCAATCAGATGACAATTTGTACAATCCTAATTAACACATTGAATGAGTTACTGAATTTGTGCATTTATCTCAACTTCTCTGCTCTTACTATTGAGTTATGAGGTTTTTCCCCCAGCCAATGCCAACCTACAACTCATGCTATGAATCCCACCCTTCTTGCCTACTCAAGGGTTTCTCTCCAGCAGTTTCTGTCTCTAGAGTTTCTGCTCCTATTTTGACTTGAACACATTCAGTCAGAATCCGAAACTCTTTATTTTAAAGACACCAATCATCTATTTGCTAGATCCAATGGTCAGGTCTGTTGTCATCTGACTTGACCTGCCGGCGGCATTTGACACAATTGCTCTCTCTCTTTGCAACATTTCTTCACTTCACTGTCATGATACTGTGCCCCCCCCGCCAGTGGTCTTTCTACCTTTATGGTCGGTCCTTCTCAGACTCCATTGCTGGATCTTCATGTCCCTTTTCGGATCTAGAAACACTGGTATTGGTCAGGGTTTATTCTTTGTTTCTGTTCACTTTCTACAGGACCTCATGAATCCCAGGGATTTCAACATATTTCATATGTCGATAACACAAAAATTAATATTGCAAGCCAGGCGTCTTCCCAAAATGCAGTGGTCCAGAATAAATGTTTATCTACTGCACATCAGAGAGAATCAGCAGGTCCTTTGACTTCCTATCTCCTAGAGTAATTCCAATGCCCTAAAGCCACCTACAAGGAGCCAACTACAAGTTTTTCTCTCGTGCATTACTCTTTCTTATTGTTAAGAGACTGCCTGGTTTATAATAGATATGATTAGAAAGTATATATATATTCTTTTAAATGCACTTTTATATACTTAAACTTCTCTTTATTTTTTTCTTATCCTAGCTGTTTTTGGTGATTTTTGTCTGTTTACATATATTTTTATACTGTTAATTACACCTAAAAATATTAGTTGCATTCTCAGATGTTGATTACAAAATTTAGTCATGATTCCACAATTTGTGTTAGAGTTTAAGAGTGTAGGATCTATGGTCTAGGTTCTAATCTTAACATCAAAATTTATACTGCAACTGCCATTTCCTTTCGACATGTCATAGGTTTATTTGGTCCTCCAACCCTGGCTACAGCTTCCAGAGGCTGTAAGGATGTTGGTTTTCACTGTGATTGCAGGGCTGTTTGTTTTCTAGGGAACCACAGAGCTGGACTGTGGATGATGAGAACAGAGAAAGTTAAAACCCTGCAGATCTCACTGTTCTTAACTAGGTCAGCAGTTCTTCTTGGATGAACACTCATCAGATTTTTGCAAGCCTTTCATTTCCTGGGTTTTGAAAAAGATGATTTTGACAATTTTTGTCAATGTGCTTTTGCTTTTACAGAGAATTTTGGAGGGCTTTACTCATTTATTCCCACTGGCCAGTGCTTTTTTTTGAAGGAAACGTATATTTTCTGTCTATGCAGTGATAACATAAACTATTTTTTACACTATATAAACTTAGATTAATTTGAAGAACCTTTTCTAGACTTTCACATTACATACTCCTGCCTGAGAGCTAGGTTCTGTGGTCCTAATGACTTCTATTTCAGGCCAAAATGTATTGCACTGTTCCATTGTCAATGTTTATGACACAAATTTGGGAAAGATTTAGCATACAGATGTCTTTTGCTCTTTTAAATCAATCTCATCATTAGCTTGGTTTGTGGTTTGAAGAATACACACACACACACACACACACACACACACACACACACACACACACACTCTTTGTCCACAAAATGGTATTTATTTCCCCATGGTTTTAATTAATTTTTAAGGTAAAATTTGATTATGTGCTCCTTCTAATGGATCTCAAAGAACTGTAGGCTTGGGAAACTTAATAAGGAATTCTGATGTGACTAATTGTGACTTCTTAAAATGAGAGTTAAACTAAATAATTTTGCGTTTTTATTCAAAGGATGACCTTATTTTTTAGAAGATCTCATTATTAAGACTTACAATTAAGAAAAAGAAATTTGTTCCCAAACTTGAAAAGAATTTTCATGGTGGAGACTTTTCTAATAGCTTTTTAAATAATATTTGATAACTGATATCCATATGGCATTACTTGGCACCCTTTTAACTGACATTTATTGATTATTTCTCATAACTCTGAACTAAAGTGTTAATTTTCTTGGGGATCCATATCAAAATACCTCAGACTCCATGCTTTCAATAAGAGAAATATATTTTTTTATTGTCCTAGTGGCTAGATGTCCAAGATCAAGGATTCAGTGGGGTTGGTTTCTTCTGAAGCCTCCCTTTGGCTTGCAGATGGTAATCTTTTCACTGTGACTTTACATGGTTTTCCTTCTGTGTATGTCTGCATCCTAATCACCTCTTCTAAAAGGATACCAGTCATATCACATTGATGCCCCTCCTAAAGACCTCATTTTAACTTAATGACCTTTTAAATATGCAATCTTAAGTACAGTCACATTGTGAGGTACTGATGGTTGGAACTTCAACATTCACATTTTCAGGGGACAGAATTTTCCCACAACACCTAATGATTTGTTGAGAAAGCTCAAGTTGTTAATGCAATCAGAAGTGAGTTTAGGCTTTGAATGAGTGTGTTTTACAAGTAGATGGGCAGGACAAGGCTGCAATACTTGTTTAAAAGGAAGTACAAATAAGCCTCACATTCGCATAGACTTTCTTTCAGGAGGTATTTTTCAAACAGTGCTCAAGAAAATGGATGCCAAGCAGGGAGCTGAAATCTCCAACAGAGATTGGAGTTATGGGTTAATAAGAAAGCTGGGATTTTAGGGGATGAAATTATAGAGAGAAGATTATGTAGAAAAGGATTCCCCAAAGTATGTGCCCGACATTTTCTTAGGCATTTCTCAAGTCCTAACTTGCAAAAATGTAACTGAAATACATCTGTCTTAACAAATCTAAAACCAAGCCCTAAAAGGAGTAAGGTAATCTTCAACAAATAGGGATAAAAAACAAAGTCTCATTAATCCTTATATGATGATAACATAGTCTCTAGCCTTTGTAATTTACCATTCCAAATATAAAAAAGCAGGAAAAATTTATCAATTACCAAGAGATAAAAGAGCCAACAAAAGAGGTCTCAGATATACCAGACATTGAAGCTATAAGACTTCAAAATAACTGTCATTTACATCAGAGAAAATGGGAACAAAGATACACAACATCTAAAAAATAATATTTCAGTGAAGAATTAGAATCTACAGAAATAATCAGATATTCATTCTTAAGGAGCAAATAATAATATGTGAAATTAAGAAAACAATGGGTGGATTTAATAACAGACTAGACACAGTCATGAGCAGGATCAATGAATTCAAATGGAGATAACAAAAAACATTCAAATCAAAGCATTAAAAGAAAAGTAATGAAAAAATGGAGCAGAGTCTGAAAAATATATGGGGATGTGGGTAAAAAAAGCTAACCATACTCAAGAGAAAAGCCAAATAAAATGGGAAAGGAGTGGTCAAGATGGTGGAGGAAGACCCAGAGCTCACCGCCTCCCATGCCACACCAAAGTTGTAAGTATTTACAGAGCAACTGTTGATGAGAAAGATCAGAAGACTAGCAGCAAAGATCTTCTACAACAAAAACTATAAAGAAAGAACCACAATGAGATGAGTAGGAGGGGCTGGGACAAGGTAGAGTCAAGATTTATACCACTGGGTGGGTGACCCACAAGTGGGAGGATAATTACAATTGCAGAATTTCTGCCTAAGAAACAAGGGGTCTGAGCCCTACATCAAGCTGCTCTCCAGCCTGGGTTCCTGTACCAGGAAGACAAGCCCTGGAATATTTGGCTTTGAAAGCCAGCAGGGCTAAATTTTGGGAGAGCCGGAGGTTTGTAGGAAATAGAGACTTAACTCTTAATGGGAACATGCAAAACCTCACAAGCTCTGTGACTCGGGGCAAAAGCAGTAATTTGAAAGGATCCTGGGTCAGACTCACCTGCTAATCTTGGAGCAATTCCTGGAAAGGCAGGAGGCAAATGGAGCTGACCCTGGGGGCACAGACACTAGCAGCAGCCATTTGGGGGAGCTTATTCTTTCATGAGGACACTGGTGCTGGCGAGCACCATGTTGGAATCCTCTCTCTAGCTTATTAGTTTTGGCACTGGCCCTGCCTACCTGCCTGTACCCACCATCCTTAGATGCCTCAGGGCCAAGCAGCAGGCCAGGCAGGGACACTGGGCCACTCATGAGCAGGCTGACTGCCTTATGACTCTCTGAGCCCACTGCCACCCTGGGACTCAGCCCTGTCCACCAGAGGGCCCAGTACCTGGTCCCACACACCAATAACCTGGCATTAGCCCTAGAAACAGCCCCACCCACCAGTGTGCAGGCATCAACCCCAGGACCCCAGCCCCATCCACCAGACCAATGACAGCTCTGAGACACGTTTAACCCCACAGCCAATCATGCTGGAGCTGGCCCTACTGATAAGTATGCTGACACTATATACAGGACTGTGGCTCCACAACCACCCACACTGGAACCTGTTACTACCCATCAGTGGGCCAGCACTAGCTTAAGGATCCCTTGGTGCTTGGCAGCTAGCCACCTCCTAACCAGGTCCTGCCCATCAGCAGTTGGTAGCCTCTGCACAAAGCAGGGTCTAGCACCCAACCTACTGGGGGTGAGCCATGCCTACCAAATGACTTACAGTAGTCAGCCGGCCACAACAGAAGGACCCATGCAACCTACATAGGGGGCATACCTAGAGCACATAGCTCTGATGATCAGAGGGGAGTGGGCTGCTGGGACATATAGGACATCTTCTAGAAAAGCCACATCTCCAATGTTGGAAACATAACCATCTACCAAATACACAGAAATAAAAACAGCAAATTAGGCAAAATGAGGTGACAGAGAAATATATCCCAAACAAAGGTACAGGATAAAATGCCAGAAGAACTAAGTGAAGTGGAGGTAAGCAATCTACTCAATAAAAAGTTTAAGGTGATGATCATGAAGATATTCAAAGAACTTGATAAAAGATTAGATGAACAGAGTTAGAAGTTAAAAGTTCTCAACAAAAAGTTAAATATATAAAGAAAAAACAGAGAGATGAAGAAACAATACCTAAATAAAAATATACTAGAAGGAAACAATAGTAGAGTAGATGACACAGAGGAATGGATCAGCAAGCTGGAAGATAGAGCAGTGGAAATTACTAAAGCTGAACAGAAAAAAGAAAAAGAATAAATAGAAATGGGGACAGATTAAGAGACCTCTGGGACAACACCAAGTGTACTAACATTTACCTTATAGAGTTCCCAGAAGGAGAAGGGAGAAAGGGCAGAGAACATATTTGAAGATGTAACAGCTGAAAAACATCCCTAACCTGGGAAAGGAAATAGACATTCAGATCCAGGAAGCACAGAGGGTACCACACAGGATCAACCCAAAGAGGACCACATCAAACCTTGAAAAATGTAAGACACTGATGAAAGAAAGTGAAGATGACACAAACAGAGGGAAAGATATACCATTTTTATGAATTGGAAGAATATTAATAAAATGTCCACACTAGACAAGACAACCTACAGATTTAATGCAATCCCTATCAAAATATCAATGGAAGTTTTCACAGACTAGGAAAAATATTCCTAAAATTTGTATGGGAATACAAAACACCCCAAATAAATGAAACAATCTTAAGAAAGAACAACAAAGCTGGAGCTATCACACTCCCTGACTTCAAACTATACTACAAAGCTACAATAAACAAAAGAGCATAGTACTGGCATAGAAAGAGACACATACATCAATGGAACAGAATAGAGACCCCAGAAATAAACTCACACTTTATGGGAAATTAATCTACAACAGAGGAAGCAAGAATATACATTGGGAAAAAGACCATTTTTTCAGTAAACGGTGTTGGGAAAACTGAACAGCTACATGCAAAAGAATCAAACTGGACTACTCTCTCACATCATGTAGAAAAATAATCATTTAAAATGGCTTACATAATTAAATGCAAGACCTGAAAACATAAAACTCCTAGAAGAGAACATGGGCAGAATACACTCTGGCATAAATCACAGCAATAATTTTTTGGATCTGTCTCCTAATACAAAGGAAATAAAAGCAAAATTAAACAAATAGACCTAATTAAACTTAAAAGCTTTTGCACAACAAAGGAAACCATGGACAAAATGAAAAAACACCTACAGAATGGGAGAAAATATTTGCATATGTCATGACTGATATGGGTTTAATATCCAAAATATATAAACAATTCATACAAGTCAATATGAATAAAACAACCCCGGGCTTCCCTGGTGGTGCAGTGGTTGAGAGTCCGCCTGCCCATGCAGGGTACATGGGTTCGTGCCCCGGTCCAGGAAGATTCCACATGCCACAGAGCGGCTGGGCCCGTGAGCCATGGCTGCTGAGCCTGCGCGTCCAGAGCCTGTGCTCCACAATGGGAGAGGCCACAACAGTGAGAGGCCCGCGTACCGCAAAAAAAACAAACAAAAAGAAACCCAATCAAGAAATGGGGAGAAGGCTTGAATAGACATTTTTTTCAAAGAAGACATACAGATGGCTAACAGGCACATGAAAAGGTGGTCAACATCACTAACCATCAGAGAAATGCAAATCAAAACCACAATGAGTGATCATCTCAAATCTGTTAGCACGGCTATTATCAAAATGACAAGAAATAACAAGTGTTGGTGAGGATGTGGAGAAAAAGGTACCCCTTGTGCACTGCTGGTGGGAATGTAAATCTGTATATCCACTCTGGAAAACAGTGGGGAAGACTTCTCACAAAATTGAAAATAGAACTACCAACCATAAACAAGGACAAAAAGACAACTCTCAGAATGGGAGAAAGTATTTGCAAATGAAGCAGCTGACAAAGGATTAATCTCCAAAATTTATAAGTGGCTCATGCAGCTCAATACCCAAAAAACAAACAACCCAATCCAAAAATGGGCAGAAGATCTAAATAGACATTTCTCCAAAGAAGATATACAGATTGCCAACAAACCCATGAAAGGATGCTCAACATCACTAATCATTAGAGAAATGCAAATCAAAACTACAATGAGGTATCACCTCACAGCAGTCAGAATGCCATCATCAAAACTCTACAAATAATAAATGCTGGAGAGGGTGTGGAGAAAAGGAACACACTTGTAGATTGATACAGCCACTATGGAGAACAGTATGGAGTTCCTTAAAAAACTAAAAATAGAACTACCATACGACCCAGCAATCCCACTACTGGGAAACCCATAATTCAAAAAGAATCATGTACCACAATGTTCATTGCAGCTCTTTCTACAATAGCCAGGACACGGAAGCAACCTAAGTGTCCATCGACAGATGAATGGATAAAGAAGATGTGGCACATATATACAATGGAATATTACTCAGCCATAAAAAGAAATGAAATTGAGTTATTCGTAGTGAGGTGGATAGACCTAGAGACTGTCATACAGAGTGAAGTCAGAGAAAAATAATACCGTATGCTAACATATATATATGGAATCTAAAAAAAAAAAAAGTTCTGAAGAACCTAGGGGCAGGAATAAAGACGCAGACATAGAGAATGGACTTGAGGACATGGGTAGGGGGGAGGGTAAGCTGGGATGAAGTGAGAGAGTGGCATGGACTTATATATACTACTAAATGTAAAATAGATAACTAGTGGGAAGCAGCCACATTGCACAGGGAGATCAGCTCAGTGCTTTGTGACCACCTAGAGGGGTGGGATAGGGAGGGTGGGAGGGAGACGCAAGAGGGAGGAATATGGGGATATATGTATATGTATAGCTGACTCACTTTGTTATAAAGCAGAAACTAACACACCATTGTAAAGCATTATACTCCAATAAAGATGTTAAAAAAAAAAAATAGAACTACCAAATGATCCAGCAATTCCACCTCTGGATTGTTTATCCAAAGAAAACAAAAACACTGATTTGAAAAGACACATGCACACCAACGTTCATAGAATCATTATTTAAAATAGCCAAGATATGGAAGAAACCTGAGTGCCTTATCAATAGATGAATGGATAGAGACGATATAGTATATATACACAATGGATATTACTCAGCCATAAGAAAGAATGAAACCTTGCCATTTTTGACACATGGATGGAACTAGAGCTATTATGCTAAGTGAAATAAGTCAGAGAGAGAAGGACAAATATTGCATGTTCTCATTTATATGTGGAATTTTAAAAACAAACAAATGAATAAACATAAACAGAAACAGAGATATAGAATACAGAGAAAAAACAGGTGGTTGCCAGAGAGGGGAAGGAGGAGGAAGAGGAAAGAAATAGTGATGGAGGGGGATTAAGAGGTACAAACTTCCAGTTGCAAAATAAATGGTCATGATATGAAATGTACAGCGTGGGGAATATAGTCAATATATTTGTATAGTGATAAATTATAACTAGACTTAGGCTGGTGAACATTTTGAAATGTATAGAAATATCAAGTCTCTATGTTGTGTAGCAGGAACTAACATAGTGTCATAGGTCAATTATACTTCAAAAACAACCAACCAACCAAACTCATAGAAAGAGATCAGGTTTGTCGTTACGGTATATGGGCTGGTGGGGACTGGGGAACTGGGTGAAGGCAGTCAGAAGTTACAAACTCCCGGTTCTAGGATAAATAAGTACTAAGGATGTATGTACAATATAATAAATATATTAACACTGCTCTATATTCTATATGGAAAGTTGTTTAGAGAGTAATTCTAAGAGTTTCCCATCACAAGGAAAAATTTTTTTTCTGTTTCTTTCGATTTTTATCTCTATGAGATGATGGATGTTTACCAAACTTAATTGTGATAAAAAAAATTCACTTTGTATGTAAGTCAAATCATTATGCTCTTATCACAGAGCTGTATGTCAATTATATCTCAATAAAATTAAAATTAAAAATACTATAATGGCACAAATGCAAATTTTGAGGGAATTATTTTGGAGTATTTCCCAGCATGATAAAAGTTATGATCCCATAATGCAGACACTCAGCAAATCAGAGGCAGGTAAGTGTAACCAAAACATCGCTTGGGGATATTATAGTCACACT
Source organism: Phocoena sinus (assembly GCF_008692025.1). Classification (NCBI taxonomy): domain Eukaryota; kingdom Metazoa; phylum Chordata; class Mammalia; order Artiodactyla; family Phocoenidae; genus Phocoena; species Phocoena sinus. The sequence goes on from NC_045771.1 coordinate 11,185,502, forward strand.
TCTGAAAACCAAAGAGAAGGTATTCTCAAATCTCAGAGAAAATAATTATGCCATTACCATCAGGGAGCGTTTCTTTCGGTGGGAAAAATATTTTGTTTAGTGTTTCTTGCAGTGCACCTACTGGCAATAACACTTAATTTTGTTTGGTTCTTTTTTTCCTCCTACGGATAATTGGGATATAGTCCTTATCTGTTATTTCTCATTTGGACTTATTTCCCAGTAAATATAGGCAAATTCAGGCCCTCAGAAATTTCCTTGAATTGGCCATTTATTCACCCTTTCTCTGTTCCCAGCTGTAGATTCAACTACTAATTTCGTGTAAGTTAATGAGGTAATGTAAAAGCATCATTCAGTCTACTGAGCTCCTGTGCTTAGAGTAGGAGAGTTATTTGTAAAGCCTTACTCATATGATTACTGCTTTCAATATTCACTGTTAAGTCTTGCCTCAGGGTGAAACATAAGAGATTTAGAACAAGTATCCACTCTTCCTCCCTCCAAAATACAAAATGACAACCCTGAACTGAAAATCAACAACTCTAAAAATGAAAGTTGATAAATTGTATTTAATTGAATTTAAAAACTGTTGTCTGTGAAAGGCACTGCTAAGAAATATAAGAAGTCAATACACATACTGGAGACAATCTTATCCTCATACAGGAAAATGACTTGATTCCAAAATATACAAAGAACACTTAAAGCCAAAACCCTAACAGACATCTATTCAAAGAAGATAGACAGATGGCAAAATAAGCATATGAAAGATGCCACATATCTTTGTCATCAGGGAAATGCAAATTAAAAACAACAATGAAATATCACTACATGCCTAGTAGAATGGCTAAATTCAGAATATTTACACCACCACACACTGATCTGGATGTGATCAACAGGAACTTTCATATATATGCTGGGGGGAATTCAGTTTCATTCATTGCAAAATGGTACAGCCACCTTGAAAGGCAGTTTGAACAACTTCTTAAAAAAATAAACATACTCTAATCTATGATATACCATTGCACTACTAGGTATTTATCCAAAGGATCTGAAAACGTAAGTTTACATAAAAACCTGTACAGAGATGTTTAAAGCAGTTTAAATTCATAATTGCCTAATTTGAAAAGCACTCAAGTGGTCCGTCAGTTGGTAAATGGATAAACTGTGGTGCATCAAGAACGACAGAATCTTATTTTGCACTAAAAAAAAAGTGACTAATCAAGCGTATAAAAAAAGACAGTAGAAGAAACTTAAATCCATACGACTGAATGAAGGGAGTCAATGTGCAAAAAAGCTACACACTTTATAATTCTAACTATATGACATTCTGAAAAACCAAACTATGGAGGCAATTAAGAGATCAGTGGTTGCCAGGGATTAGTAATGAGGGAGGAAGAAGAGGTGATTTTTTAGGGCGAGTGAAACTACTCTTTATGATAGTAATAATGGTGGATGCACAATAATTATACACTCGTGCAAACATAGAGAATATACAACACCACGAGTGAAAACTTATGTAAGGTGTGGACTTCGGGTGATGATGTGTCAATGCAGGTGGATGAATGATATGAAGGTGCCACTCTGTGGGGAGATGGTGATAATGGGGTAGGTTTTGCATTGTGTGAGGCAGGGGGTATATTGGTTATCTCTGTACCTTGCCACTTAATTTTGCTGTGAATCTAAAATTACTCTAAAAAATAAAGTTTATTACATAAAAAGTGGGCAAAGTGTAGAGATACCTCACCAAAAAAAGATATACAGGTGGCAAGGAGAAGCACTTGCAAACACACTCAACATCACATGTCATCAGGGAATTTTCTATTAAAACAAGAATGAGATACCACTGCACATCTATTAGAATTGTAAAAAATTCAAAAATCTCTGTATTACTGTAAAAAAGTTGGGTGCTTGCTATGTTTCTCAGTGGCGAAACGTGGAGTCCAAACTGCCATTGCCATTCCCATCATGGCTCGAGTCAGGTATGACAGAAATCATGCTCGCAGGCTTCCACCACCGCCCGAAAAGCTAGAAATGTAGTAGGCATGGTCTACTCTTCTCTTCCCCTCTTGACGAGAGCTGGAGTTGGGAATTTTCCTCCAGATCCTAACACAGTGGGTCAGGGAGGCGAGGTGGATATGGCAATAAAATGCCATAAATTCGTCTAAAAGCTTCACTCTCATCTCTTCTTGGCTCTGTGCCAGTCTGGGGTGCTGCAAACTCCTATGTGGTTCTGGTGTTCTCAGAAAGGCAATTTGATCTATATTATGTCATCTTCATGGAGGAAGGGGGGGGCTTGGGGGATTCCTATTCTCCCATCTTTGTGATGTTACCACTTAGATAATTCTCATCCGTAGTCATTGTAGTTTGTTGAAAAAATTTTCTTGAGCTCTAGGGGAAAAATTCACTAAACTATAATTGTGCTTGTGTCATATGTTCTACTTTTCTACAATACTCTGTGGAAAGCAGCCTTCACTTGAGCATCCCTTACACTGTAGATGAGGGGGTTGAGCAACGGGTTGAAGACAGTGTAAAACAGGAAAAGGATCTTCAGCTGCTCTTCTCATTGACTATTGCCAGGGACCATATAAACCATCATGACGATGCCAAACTAGAACCCAACAACACAGAGGTGGAAGGAGCAGGTGGAAGAGGCTTTCTTGCGGCCCTCCTTTGACTGGATCTTCAGAATGACCCAGAGGATGCACACGTAGGAGACCAGCATCAGGGAAAGGGACACAGTTAAGATAAACACACCGTCAGCAAAGAGGAAAATTTCATTGATCCAGGTTTCACCACAAGTCACTTTGAGGACAGATCAGATTTCACAGAAGTAGTGGTTCATCTTCTGGGGCCCACAGAAGGGCAGCCTTAGAAAGAGACTTTCTGGTACTAGGGCCAGGGAAAATCCACGTGCCCAACAAATGATGGCCAGGAACGTGCACGCTCTCCAGTTCATGATGACAGTGTACTGGAGGGAATGGCAGATCGCCAAAAACCTGTCATTGGACATCACCACCAAAGTCAGGTGCTTTACGGAAGCAAAAGCCAAATAGAAAACCATCTGCTCAGTGCATGAGGAATAGGAGATAGTTTTTTTGTGTTTCACTAGGTTTTCCAGCATATTGGGTAAATTGCTGGAAGCACAGGATACGTCAGTGATGGCCAGATGAGAAAGGAAGGAGTACATGGGGGAGTGCAGTCTGGGGTCTAGGGAAATGAGTCCCAAGATCATGCCATTTGCCAGCAGGTTGAAGATATAAAATAGGAAGAATATAACAAAGAGGAACAATTCCATGTCTTCAGTGACCTGGAATCCCACCAGGATGAATTCAGTGACCCATGATTGGTTCCCCTCCATTCTGTTTTTTGGGGTTTTTTAAATAAATTTATTTATTTATGGCTGTGTTGGGTCTTCGTTGCTGCACGTGGGCTTTTCTCTGGTTGCAGTGAGCGGGGGCTACTCTTCATTGCGGTGCACGGATTTCTCACTGTGGTGGCTTTTCTTCTTGCAGAGCACGGACTCTAGGTGCACAGGCTTCAGTAGCTGTGGCTCGCGGGCTCTACAGCGCAGGCTCAGTAGTTGTGGCACACAGGCTTAGCTGCTCCACGGCATGTGGGATGTTCCCGGACCAGGGCTCAAACCCGTGTCCCCTGCATTGGCAGACACATTCTCAACCACTGCGCCACCAGGGAAGTGCCCCCTCCATTCTTAATGACAGTGTGTAAAGGACTGAAGTGTGGTGGAAAGGTCAGAGCTGGATAACAATGAAAACTGGGTGCGGAGGGCAAAGCGGAGAGATTCCGACCAGAACTCACCAGCCCGAGAGGCTTGTCTGCTCACCCACCGGGCGGGGCGGGGCTGGGAGCTGAGGCTGGGGCTTCAGTCGGAGCGCAGGGAGAGGACTGGGGTTGGCGGTGTGAACACAGCCTGCGGGGTTAGTGCGCCACGTCTAGCCGGGAGGGGGTCCAGAAAAAAGTCTGGACCTGCCGAAGAGGCAAGAGGCGTTTTCTTCCCTCTTTGTTTCCTGGTGCGCGAGGAGTGGAGATTAAGAGCGCTGCTTAAAGGAGCTCCAGAGACGGGCACGAGCCGCGACTAACAGTGCGGACCCCAGAGACGGGCATTAGACGCTAAGGCCGCTGCTGCCGCCACCAAGAAGCCTGTTTGCGAGCCCAGGTCACTCTCCACACGTCCCCTCCCAGGAGCCTGTGCAGCCCGCCACTGCCAGGGACCCGTGATCCAGGGACAACTTCCCCAGGAGAACGCATGGTGCACCTCAGGCTGGTGCAACGTCATGCCAGCCTCTGCTGCTGCAGGCTCGCCCTGCACTCCGTGATCCTCCCTCCCCCCGGTCTGATAGAGCCAGAGCCCCCGAATCAGCTGCTCCTTTAACCCCGTCCTGTCTGAGCAACGAACAGATGCCCTCAGGTGACCTAAACGCAGAGGCGGGTCCAAATCCAAAGCTGAACCCCGGGAGCTGTGCGAACACAGAACAGAAAGGGAAATCTCTCCCAGCAGCCTCAGCAGCACCGGATTAAATCTCCACAATCAACGTGATGTACCTGCACCTGTGGAATACCTGAACAGACAGTCAATCATCCCAAATTGGAGAGCTGGACTTTGGGAGCAAGGATATATATATATTTTTTTTCATATTAATAACTATTTTATTTCATTTTATTTTATCCTCTTCTTTCTTTCTTTCTTTTTCACCCTTTTATTCTGAGCCGTGTGGAGGACGGACTCTTGGCGCTCCAGCCAGGCATCAGGGCTGTGCCACTGAGGTGGGAGAGCCAAGTTCAGGACATTGGTCCACCACAGACCTCCAGCTCCACGTAATATCAAATAGCGAAAATCTCCCAGAGATCTCCAACTCAACATCAAGACCCAGCTGTACTCAACAACTAGCAAGCTACAGTGCTGGACACCCTATGCCAAACAACTAGCAAGACAGGAACACAACCCCATCCATTAGCACAGAGGCTGCCTAAAATCATAATAAGGCCACAGACACCTCAAAACACACCACCAGACGTGGATCTGCCCTCCAGAAAAACAAGATCCAGCCTCATCCACCAGAACAGAGGCACTAATCCCTTCCACCAGGAAGCCTACAAAACCCACTGAACCAAACTTAGCCACTGGGGACAGACACCAAAAACAACGGGAACTACGAAGCTGCAGCCTGCAAAAAGGAGACCCCAAACACAGTAAGATAAGCAAAATGAGAAGACAGAAAAACACACAGCAGATGAAGGAGCAAGGAAAAACCCACGAGACCAAACAAATGAAGAGGAAATAGGCAGTCTACCTGAAAAAGAATTCCGAATAATGATAGTAAAGATGATCCAAAATCTTGGAAATAGAATGGAGAAGATACAAGAAACGTTTAAAAAGGACCTGGGGCTTCCCTGGTACGCAGTGGTTGAGAGTCCGCCTGCTGATGCAGGGGACATGGGTTCATGTCCCGGGCCGGGAAGATCCTACATGCCACAGAGCGGCTGGGCCCATGAGCCATGGCCGCTGAGCCTGTGTGTCCGGAGCCTGTGCTCCGCAACGGGAGAGGCCACAGCAGTGAGAGGCCCATGTACTGCAAAAAAAAAATAATAATAAATAAATAAATAAAATTTAAAAAAATAAAAAGGACTTAGAAGAATGAAAGAGCAAACAAACAGTGATGAACACCACAATAAATGAAATTAAAAATTTTCTATAAGGGATCAATAGCAGAATAACTGAGGCAGAAGAACAGATAATTGACATGGAAGATAAAATAGTGGAAATAACTACTGCAGAACAGAATAAAGAAAAAAGAATGGAAACAATTGAGGACAGTCACAGAGACCATGGGGAAAACATTATACACACCAACATTTGAACTGTAGGGGTCCCAGAAGAAGAAGAGAAAAAGAAAGGGACTGAGGAAATATTTGAAGAGATTATAGTTGAAAACTTTCCTAACAGGGGAAAGGAAGTAGTCAATTAAGTCCAGTAAGCACAGAGAGCCCCATACAGGATAAATCCAAGGAGAAACATGCCAAGAAACATATTAATCAAACTATAAAAATTAAATACAAAGAAAAAATATTAAAAGCAACAAGGGAAAAGCAACAAATAACATACAAGGGAATCCCCATAAGGTTAACAGCTGATCTTTTAGCAGAAACTGCAATCCAGAAGGGAGTGGCAGGACATATTTAAAGTGATGAAAGAGAAAAACCTACAACCAAGATTAATCTACCCAGCAAGGATCTCATTCAGATTCGACAGAGAAATTAAAACCTTTACAAACAAGCAAAAGTTAATAGAATTCAGCACCACCAACGAGCTTTACAACAAATGCCAAAGGAACTTCTCTAGGCAGGAAACACAAGAGAAGGAAAAGACCTACAATAATAAATCCAAAACAATTAAGAAAATGGTAATAGGAACATACATATCGATAATTACCTTCAATGTAAATAGATTAAATGCTCCAACCAAAAGACACAGACTGGCTGAATAGATACAAAACAAGACTCGTATATATGCTGTCCACTAGGACCCACTTCAGACTTAGGGACACATATAGACTGAAAGTGAGGGGATGGAAAAAGATATTCCATGGAAATCAAAAGAAACCTGGAGTAGCAATTCTCATATCAGACAAAATAGACTTTAAAACAAAGACTATTACAAGAGACAAAGAAGGGCACTACCTAATGATCAAGGGATCAATCCAAGAAGAAGATACAACAATTGTAAATATTTATGCACCCAACATAGGAGCACCTCAATACATATGACAAATACTAACAGCCATAAAAGGGGAAATCAACATTAACACAATCATAGTAGGGGTTTTTAACACCCCACTTTCACCCATGGACAGATCATCCAAAATGAAAATAAATAAGGAAACACAAGCTTTAAATGATACATTAAACAAGATGGACTTAATTGATATTTATAGGACATTCCATCCAAAAACAACAGAATACACATTCTTCTCAAGTGCTCATGGAACATTCTCCAGGATAGATCATATCTTGGGTCACAAATCAAGCCTTGGTAAATTTAAGAAAATTAAAATCATATCAAGTATCTTTTCCGATCACACACTATGAGACTAGATATCAATTACAGGAAAAAAAACTGTAAGAAATACAAACACATGGAGGCTAAACAACACACTACTTAATAACAAGAGATCACTGAAGAAATCAAAGAGGAAATCAAAAAAATACTTAGAAACAAATGACAATGAAAACATGATGACCCAAAACCTATGGGATGCAACAAAAACAGTTCTAAGAGGGAAGTTTATAGCAATACAGTCCTACCTCTAGAAACAAGAAACATCTCGAATAAACAACCTAACCTTACACCTAAAGCAATTAGAGAAAGAAGAACAAAACAACCTCAAAGTTAGCAGAAGGAAAGAAATCATAAAGATCAGATCAGAAATAAATTAAAAAGAAATGAAGGAAACAATAGCAAAGATCAATAAAACTAAAAGCTGGTTCTTTGAGAAGATAAACAAAATTGATAAACCATTAGCCAGACTTATCAGGAAAAAAAGGGAGAAGACCCTAATCAATAGAATTAGAAATGAAAAAGGAGAAGTAACAACTGACACTGCAGAAATACAAAGGATCATGAGAGATTACTACAAGCAACTATATGCCAATATAATGGACAACCTGTAAGAAATGGACAAATTCTTAGAAATGCACAACTTTCTGAGACTGAACCAGGAAGAAATAGGAAATATGAACAGACAAATCACAAGCACTGAAATTGAAACTGGGATTAAAAATCTTCCAACAAACAAAAGCCCAGGACCAGATGGCTTCACAGGCGAATTCTATCAAACATTTAGAGAAGAGCTAACACCTATCCTTCTCAAACTCTTCCAAAATACAGCAGAGAGAGGAACACTCCCAAACTCATTCTAGGAGGCCACCATCACCGTGCTACCAAAACCAGAAAAGATGTCACAAAGAAAGAAAACTACAGGCCAATAACACTGATGAACATAGATGCAAAAATCCTCAACAAAATACTATCAAACAGGATCCAACAGCACATTAAAAGGATCAAACACTATGATCAAGTGGGGTTTATCGCAGGAATGCAAGGATTCTTCAATATATGCAAATCAACCAACGTGATACACCATATTAACAAACTGAAGGAGAAAAACGATATGATCAACTCAATCAATGCAGAGAAAGCTTTTGACAAAATTCAACACCCATTTATGATAAAAACCCTCCAGAAAGTAGGCATAGAGGGAACTTTCCTCAACATAATAAAGGCCATATATGACAAACCCGTGAATGAAATTAGAACACTCCCTAACACCATACACAAAAATAAACTGAAAATGGATTAAAGACCTAAATGTAAGGCCAGACACCATCAAGCTCTTAGAGGAAAACATAGGCAAAACACTCTATGACATAAATCACAGCAAGATCCTTTTTGACCCACCTCCTAGAGAAATGGAAATAAAAACAAAAATAAACAAATGGGAACTAATGAAACTTAAAAGCTTTTGCACAGCAAAGGAAACCAGAAACAAGACCAAAAGACAACCCTCAGAATGGGAGAAAATATTTGCAAATGAAGCAACTGAAAAAGGATTAATCTCCAAAATTTACAAGCAGCTCAGGCAGCTCAATATCATAAAACAAACAACCCAATCCAAAAATGGGCAGAAGACTTAGACATTTCTCCAAAGAAGATATACAGATTGCCAACAAACACATGAAAGAATGCTCAACATCATTAATCATTAGAGAAATGCAAATCAAAACTACAATGTGATATCATCTCACACCGGTCAGAATGGCCATCATCAAAAAATCTAGAAACAATAAATGCTGGAGAGGGTGTGGAGAAAAGGGAACCCTTTTGCACTGTTGGTGGGAACGTAAATTGATACAGCCACTATGGAGAACAGTATGGAGTTTCCTTCAAAAACTAAAAATAGAACTACCATATGACCCAGCAATCCCACTACTGGGTATATGTCCTGAGAAAACCATAATTCAAAAAGAGTCATCTACCAAATGTTCATTGCAGCTCTATTTACAATAGCCAGGACATGGGAGCAACCTAATTGTCCATCAACAGATGAATGGATAAGGAAGATGTGGCACATATATACAATGGAGTATCACTCAGCCATAAAAATGAATGAAACAGTTATTTGCAGTGAGGTGGATGGACCTAGAGACTGTCATACACAGTGAAGTAAGTCAGAAAGAGAAAAACAAATACCATATACTAACACATATGTATGGAATCTAAAAAAAAAAAATGGTAATGAAGAACCTAGGGGCAAGATGGGAATAAAGATGCAGACCTACTAGAGAATGGACTTGAGGATATGGGGAGGGGGAAGGGTAAGCTGGGACAAAGTGAGAGAGTGGCGTGGACATATATACACTACCAAATGTAAAATAAATAGCTAGTGGGAAGCAGCTGCATAGCACAGGGAGATCAGCTTCATGCTTTGTGATCACCTAGAGGGGTGAGATAGGGAGGGTGGGAGGGAGGGAGTTGCAAGAGGGAAGAGATATGAGGATATATATATACGTAAAGCTGATTCACTTTGTTATAAAGCAGAAACTAACACACCACTGTAAAGCAATTATACTCCAATAAAGATGTTAAAAAAATCTATGAACATCAATTTACATTACTTAATTTGCCTCTATCATATGAACGTAATGGTATCAATGAGAATTTTTTAAACTGTAATGTAACACATTCTGTTAACCTAGTATTTTGGTGCTGGAATACCCAGACTTCTACAAATATCTTTAATATTTGTAAACATAAAAATCACCATGTCAAGTTCCTATCCATGTTCAAAAATGCCTGGGTTTGTGAATATCTTTTGCCGTCATGAATTAAGTAAGTCTAAATATTGCCTCCAGGTAAAAGATGTATCTTGGTTTGGGTTCCTTCAGAAGCCAACCATGGGACAGTTATTCAACTACAAGTAGTTTTGGGGAAGCAATCTCGGGAACTATAAGTAGACAGATGAATGGAAAAGGGGCACAACCAAGAAAAGACAGCCACTGAAGTTTGGATGATCAAAGGACAAAATTGTAGTAATTGAAGTTAGACCCTAATGGAAAAATCTTGGAGCCAGTGTAGATATGTATCATAGTGTTAATCTACCTGCAATGGAAGGGACCTGGAGTGTCTATACACCAACTAGTATCTGTTATTGGATGAGCGCCTTGAGGTGGATGGACCAAGTAACAGGGCTCCTTTTCCCAGAGTAATAGGCTAGTAAAGTGGCTCTGGTTTCCAGAGAACCTGCCCAGGCAAAGAAATGCAGATGGTGGCATTTGGAAGTCAGGCTAGCGTGCACTGAAGTGGGAAGGCAAGGTGTTATGTACAGGGCACCCACAGTATCAGCTACAGAATGCCTGTCTGTACATCACCTCTGTAATCCAAAATTTGATTGGACATAATCAGGCAGAGGAGTAGGTGTGGTTTCCTGGCTCTAAATTGAAGAGGATAATTACAAAAATTTAATAAATATATTTTTTCTAATGATTTTTTAAATTACAGTAGCATAATTATCCATAGTTAAGTTGAAACAAAGTTTAGTTTTTTCATGTCAAAAGTTGGCTTTAATTATACTCAACATACTAGCCTCCTTTATGTTATGTATCTTGGCCCTGAAGGAATTTTATAAAATCTCTCTATTCGGACAAAATGTTATCTAAAGGATACTATCTAATATTAGCTCTGTTACTCACTATAAATGAGAAAAGCTATTTAAGTACAGCAGTAATGTGTTGAGAATGACGTGGTAAATCTATGTAAATGAATTAAAGTTTCTGGTCTATTTATCACATGAAAAGTGCTCAGCAGATTTTTCAGCAAGAAGGCACATTTAGGATGGGATACAGATAATGTGTACAAAGTCCTATTTCAGGGGCATTCACCAAGGAAGACAGTCATCCTTCAAAGCCTGAAACTGCAGAAAAGTCTAATTTTTAATCATTACCATTGGGATAAAATAATCAAACACTGATTTCAAACATGAGCCCTAAAAAAAAATCAAATGGGCAAATACAGCATATTGTAGGCACTGATTTATTAATTTTTTATAATGACAAATTTCTGTATTGTGTGCCAGGCAGAATCGATCAGCGGTTTTTCCTTTTTTCTTTTTAAATTGAAGTATAGTTGATTTACAATATTATATTAGTTTTAGTTGTACAGCATAGTGATTCAATATTTTTATAGATCCATTTATTTACTTCATTTAAAGTTACTATAAAATGATGGCTGTATTTCCCTGTGCTGTACAATAAATCCTTGTTGCTTATCTTTTTTATACATAGTAGTTTGCATCTCGTAATCCCACACCCTAGAGATTTTTCTATTTAATGATAATTTAAGAGTTTCTCAAGCAGGTTGAGTTAGTCAGGTAGTAAGATGATCCTAAGGCCCTCACCCTATTTCATTGCATGTCCCTGATATCCAAGATTTAGGTACTAATGTTACAGTTAATGTTAGCATAAACATCAAATGTTATTAATGTCAGCACGAGCATTAAAAGCCTCCATGGTGGCTGCTGGTTTAACTGCTAGTTCTGGTGTGCCCTCCTGTCCTGTGTTGTCTGCTTAAGGACTTTAGCGACTTAGTTTAATGTGGCATCTTGACTTCTATACAAATTCATATATTTACAGATAAATCAAAACTCCAGTAGTTTTTTTCCTCTACCAGCAGTAGTATCCTGACAACACTGCCTGATTCTTTGGCTCCCAGACTTGTGCTCTCAAACGCCTCTTTCTTCATCTTGTCCCCTTGGAGCTCCCAGTTACCTGATATTAGCTTCTAAGTCCAGCTCCCAATAGATTCAATATCTATAAACTTTCTTCTATATTCCTGGCATGTTGTTTTTATAGACTAAAAGAAGATATTTGTCATATTGTACATTATATAAGAATATACCTTATGGGAGATTCAGCTAACACATTTAAATTTCCACATAATTTTAATACATGCTTAAAATTGTGTATTTAATTTAAAAATAGCATTAATAAACACTGTAAGTTGATTGTAAGAGGGCTTTTTCAATATTTATTATTCCTGGAACTTCTCCCATCCTACCTCACGTCTACAGAGAATAACCACTGCTTTCCCTGACTTACTGCAGACGTGAAACCCTTTTTTTCCCACACCGAGTACCACCACAGAGGACTCTGACTTACAAGCTCTAGGGGCTACCTAGATTACCTTTTCAGTAATTTCCTGTTAGCAGATCATTAATTCTTACCTTTTACACAGCAAAAAGTTAGGTTAATATGAATATGAAACCCTTGTTAGCCTCATAAATAGTATCTTGAATCTTATGTATTAGAATGCTAAAATATGGATGAAAAAACCAAATTATGGCAATTTAGAGGAAGGTATTAGAAATCCTATGCCTCATTAAACATTACCAACACTAACAAGATTCTCCTGATTTTCTTTTGCATGATGTAAAAATTTAAGAACACTGTATTTTCATTTGTCCCATAATTCTTTTAATTAAAAATTTTTTAATTTCACTTTTTATTTGAATTTTATTTTTTTATACAGCAGTTTATTAGTTACCTATCTTATACATATTAGTGTATATATGTCAATCCCAATCTCCCAATTCATCACACCACCACCAACACCCCTGCCACTTGCCCCCCTTGTTGCCCATATGTTTGTTCTCTACATCTGTGTCTCTATTTCTGCCCTGCAAACCGGTTCATCTGTACCATTTTTCTAGATTCCACATATATGCATTAATATACGATATTTGTTTTTCTCTTTCTGACTTACTTCAGTCTGTACGACAGTCTCTAGATCTATCCATGTCTCTACAAATGAACCATTTTGTTCCTTTTTATGGCTGAGTAATATTCCATCGTATATATGGACCACAATTTTTTTTCATAGTATTTTTTAATATCTTTATTGGAATATAATTGCTTTACAATGGTGTGTTAGTTTCTGCTTTATAACAAAGTGAATCAGCTATACAGACACATATATCCCAATATCTCCTCCCCTCCCTCTTGCATCTCCCTCCCACCGTCCCTGTCCCACCCCTCTAGGTGGTCACAAAGCACTGACCTGATCTCCCTGTGCTATGTGGCTGCTTCCCACTAGCTGTCTATTTTACATTTGGTAGTGTATATATGTCCATGCCACTCTCTCACTTCATTTCAGCTTACCCTTCCCCCATCCCGTGTCCTCAAGTCCATTCTCTACATCTCTACATTTCCTATCTACAAGTCCTTTTCCTCATTTATAAGCATATTCTATGGGTATTCCTTCATTTAGTCAGTCATTTTTTCATACATGCATTCATTCAATATTTACTTCACTATAGTACTATTCAAACACTAAGGGTAAAGATCAATTGATTACTAGAATGGACAGAATTATTGTTTTCTTAGGCTATTTTAAAAGTTTAAGTTTCTTTTAACATTATTTACATGAGCGTTTGAAATATTGAAGTTTCTCCTAATAATGTAAAAGTGATATTAAAAATTCTATACTGTGACTAAATATTGTATATGTAAAATAACATGGTAATCTGGTTGGCTTTGTTCCCACTGCCCTGGGAGATGAGTATGAACATGCTCAAAAACATTGATTGACAAGACGTTGCGTGTTTATGCTTAGTTCAGTTTTAGGTACATGGAGATTTTAAAAGAAAAAGGAAGTAGAGAAGAAGGGAGGGAGAGGGAGAGAGTTGATGGAGAGAAAACACAGGAAGGAAAAGAGAGAAGATACAGCACCTCTCCTTTCACTTCCTCACTATTACTTTACAATTCCTGCGGGGGGAGTCGGGGGGTGAGGCTGTTGCGGGGGGGGGGGGGGCGTGGGGCATATAACACAGGAAAGGGGAAACTGAGCGCTGGAGAGCTACAGAGAGGTTAGAACCAAAACTGCTTCCGAAAAGTTGATAGGATTTAGATGGTTGGTGTCAAAGACGGAACTAAGTGTGGGGCACAATTTTAAAAGGCTGTTTATTTGTAGACGTTAGACTCAAACTCATCTGCTGTTGCTTTTATGTCAGTAGGGGTACAAAATTGTTAGCAAGGACAGTAAGTTTTATACAGTAAAAGAAGGAAACACTGAGACAAGTCTCTGATTGGCAAACATTCTACTATGGTGGGAATTTATTTATTTATTTTTTTGAAGAGGGAGAGTCTTTCTAATTGGGTTTTAAGGACATTTGGTAGCTCTTGGTTGGCTGCAAGGAGGTAAGGGAGCAGTTTAGGGACACTCAAAGGCAGAAGGGTTGTCCAATGTTAGAGAGAAGTATTTTCTGTGTTCCATTTCTTGAAACAAGTGGTTGGTTGAGGTGTTTCTGGGGGGTCAAACTGCCACAATGGTCCTCACAGGGCTGGTGGCAGGCAGCCCTGTGCCATGGCAGGCAGTTGTCATTAGGAAAGAGGTGGAGACCACTCCAGCATGGAAAACAACAGGAATGAAGACATGAAGTGATAATCAACAAACAAGGGGTCTCGCTATTTAAACAGTGAGAAGACCACCCTAATGAGAGGTCATGAGAAATGAAACCTGTGCTACCAGAAGATGAAATTTGAATGCCTATGACTAGAATTTGGATTTGATGGACTAGACCTCTGGATATCATTTACAGGGTTTTGAAAACAAGTGTGAATAAAAAACCAAAAATTTAAAGGTTATAAGAGAGACATTAATAAAGAGAGACCAAGTGACTTATAAGGGAATCACTACTAAGCACAGAGATGTTACTTTGAAAATAATTCTGGCCTTAATGATCCACATGTTCTTTGTGGAAAAGAAAAAAAAATGCTTAGCATTTAAGCCTTGGAGGAAAATACACACACACACAATTTCTGAATACCAGAGACTGAGGGAAAATTCTGCCCATCCTAACTAGTGGAAAATACAAAGCTAACTCCAGGAATGAAGAGTTTGTACAGATTAAGAAAAACACTTAAGTGTTACATGCTAACCGTAGGAGCCCATTTTTAAGAAATTTTCTCAGGACTCTTTGAGTCAACTAGTTAAAAACAGCTATACAAGAGAAAGCCTTCAGAAAAGAAATAGCTTTTTCTACAGCTAAGAAAGTAGGGTTTATTCACAATGTGTGTTAGTAAATTTTATTTTTTAAGTTCATGAATAAACAGAGGCTTTAACCAAATGTTTCAGATTTGTGTTCTATTCACCATGTAAATGGCACAAGTTACCAAAGTTATTATCAATGCATCCCATTTCCCTCCAGGAGAGATTCAAACCATTCATTAACAAAGTTAAAAAAAAACACAACAGCTCATCTTGCATGAAATAACCACTGTCCCCTTTTGTGGACATCCTCCAAGCACTGATACCTTTAAGCGCCCAAGAGCAGTCTCCCGGTTATAAAGAAGCCATATTAGGGTAGCCCTTTGAATAACACAAACTACGCCCTAAAATAAAGGAAGATTTTGGAGGTGAAAGAAGTTGCAAGCACTTACCTTCAGTCTTTCCTTCACCCCACTGCAGATTCAGAGCTGAACAGGAACTTGGCTAGCTTGGGAAAGCTGAGGTTTTCGGTTGCTGTACTTCTCAAAGACCATAATTGACTGAGATCATTGGTGACTTTGGGCAGCAAGCTTAGCAAAATACTGGATGTTTCTACGGAAGTTCCATGGTCTTTTATGACGACTCCTTTTTAGAAGAGCTCTCCCACCTACAGTCTTCCTTCTTTTTCCGTAAGCACAGCACCCTCGGGCTGCTTTCCCGCTGCCTAAATCGGCCCGTGGTTGAAGCGTCTCCTCACTACCCAGATTAAAAGACAGGCAGCTCCCACAGAGCTGTAACTGGCTATTTGATTGAAACTGGGATTTTTTTTACCCTTATTGGGAACATCAGAATCACCTGATGCCAAATCACAGCACCTGGTTCTGATGATGTCGGTGTGGTGCCGAGTCCTGGCCTGTCATGCTCCGCATGTGCTGCTAAGGACAGTGCTGAGGCTGGGAACATTGGTCAAAACAACTTCAAGGATGTTACTAGGTGTTGTGGGGAATGGGGGTGGGGGAGGAGTGATGTTTGTAAAAGTTAAACCTATTCCCCAAATAACCTCTTACTAGGAGAACCTTCAGGAGGATCGCTTTGATCAAGAGAACCTGCCCCTTCTTAGATCTATCCCACCTGCAGGAATTTTTAAATGGGGAGAAGGAATCTACTTTACAGTCCAATTGCATTTGTTTTCCCCACCCCTTCGTTCTATCACACAAGGCATTTAGGGATGGGGGGATGGGACTCGATTTTAGGAGCCAACGAAGACACTTCTGGGTCAAGCCTGGATCTGTCTCCCTACCCCTTACCCTGGAGAATTTTACTGAAGCTCAAGTAGGGGAGAGCGTCTTGACCTTTTCCTAAGGGAGTTTTGAAATATGTTCAACCAGTTCTTTTTCCAGTTTACATTGAACCAATCCAATCCTTACAAAAGGTGCCAGATGACACAGAATCAGAAGTGGCTTCTCTGGGTGAGAACCTACTTACCACAGGGAACTTCCCACGGAGACCCTCCAGGAACCTTCCAGACACCCTCCCCCACCACAGCCTTTAACCCTCTGTCCATTCGGCACTTTCCCCTCGTCTGATAGTCTCCTAGCAACATGCATTTGTATTATACCCCTCTCTTAGTACACCCCCTCTCCTGGTGGAGGGAAAGCTTTGGTGTTTGGGGGCAGAAGAGAAGACATGTGTCTGTCCTGAAGGTGATGGTCAAGAAGGGATTTTCCTTTGAGGTAGCTTATCTCGTGGGTTATTCCTTGCCTGGCACCGTCTGCATCAGCCAGAAACTTGTTGGAAATGCAAAACCTCACAGAAACTCCCGAGTGGAGCCCAGCAATCAGAATTTTAACAAACCCTCCAGGTAATCCTGGTGCAAACTCAGGTGTGAGAACCACTGCTGTGTCGCATCTTCTGTGTTCTTCTCCTTTCCAAGTGCAAGAGAGAGAGAGAACAAAGGGAACTTACTACTACTTTTACTTTTTTCTGGAGCCTGTAAGGAAAAGGGAGAGACAATAAACAAATAAATAATAGATAAACCCACTGAACACAGAAAAGGACACACTTGCCCATAGAAAGGATAAATAGTGGCTTATTCAAGACCCATTCGGTTAAAGTTCTCTTCGAGTCTCCATAGCTGCAGCTGAGAAGATGCTTATGTTTTCAATTAAGAAAGTTGGCCTAGTTGATCCCTAATATCTCTTCCAAAGCCAATTCAATGGATCTAGGAGTTTTTAGGATTAATAAAAAGTAGCAGGGAGTAAGAATCATTAAGAATATAGGAAGGAATGCTGTATTAAGTTGGGAAATATGTATATATTTAAAGACAACTTCTCAGACAAAATAGTTTTGTGCCCACATCACAGTTTTTGTTTCAAACATGCTGGTAAATGAGAGGTTGCTGATAAGCCGCGCTCAAGGTTGCCCCCTGCTAGTAAAAACATTTTGTAGGAAAAAAGAGAGGCAATAACAATAAAGAAATGTCTGATTAAAGATTATTAGGCCACTCACAAAACAGATTAAAATGCGGGCAAGTTTCAAAACTGATAGTCAGCTGAGTGGGTGATCCCGAAAGGATCTTGAGAGATCATCAAAGTCCCTTAGAAAACTGTTGTGGAGTTTTATCAGGATTGTAATTGCTTTCAGCAGGGGCTGTGAATTGCCTCTTCCCAAAAGGCCTGTCTCACTACAGGTTTAAGACAACCCTTTCCTCAGTTTCTAGTTTCTCTCTTCTCACGGAGTTTCTTTTTTCTTTTTTAATTTTGGTAAGTAATTTAATCTTCCCGAATCTTCCTGACTGCTTCGTCTGTAAAGTGGGGAAAATAATTTCTTCCCCAAATGAAAGAATAAGGCTAGAAAAAAAACAACTCTCTTTAGAGTCTTCCAAGGTCTATCACTGACTAATCAAAAGTATACATTAGTATAGCTGATTCACTTTGTTATAAAGCAGAAACTAACACACCATTGTAAAGCAATTATACCCCAATAAAGATGTTAAAAAAAAAAAGTATACATTAAAGGGGAAAGTTAATATGATGTAGTTTTCTATTCTTGGATTCTGATCTAACCATAATGCCAAGCCTGTGGTAGATTTATTTATTCTATGTCATGTATCAATTAAACACTTACATAGTTTCTGCTATGTGTTTGCATGCCCTATGCATTTACAAAAGTTAACTCAATCTACATGATTACCCTATGAGGCAGGTGCAGTTTTATTCTCCCCATTTTACAGATGACAGAATTGAGAAAATGAGAGGTTAAATAACCACCCCAAGCACAGTATCTGGTAAGTAGCAGAACCTGGATTTGAACTCAGGAAGCTGGATCCAAAGACTGTGTTCACTAAACTGTTTACTAATTGATATCCTGTCCCTCTGCTTGATTCTCCACCAGTCAGGCTGTGCCTTGTCAGGGATCAAATGATAACAGATCTTAAATAAGTTGAACTTCGAAGGGCCCCAGTAGGAGGGAACGAAATACCTAGTGCAGGTAATTAAAGCCTGGGTCATTTCCTTGTACTGAATTGTATCGCCCACTGCCCGGTCTGATGCTTGTGCATTTATATTTGTCATCTGTCCCTGGATTGAACCTTCTACACCATAGGCACTAGGATCAGCCCTTATTGAGAAGATGGTAGAGAAAGTGTCCCAGAAGCACCTGTTTTGACAAATGAGGTTCCCTACCTGTGTACAGTTAACCCTTGAACAGCACAAGGTTGAACTGCATGGACCCACTTATACGCAATTTTTTTTCAAGAGTAAATATTATAATACTACACAATCTGGTTGGTTGAATCCACGGATACAGAAGAACTACCTGTAAGGAGAGCCAACTATAAGTTACACACGGATTTTCAAAAGCCCATGTTGTTGAAGGGTCAACTGTAAATGCTGCTGGTCACCTAGCAGGTTCTCTACATTATTCTTAAGAAAAAAAATGTACCATCTCAGGATAGAAGATATTACTGCACTGATGTTTTTAGAGCCCCTGCCATTTTCTCGAGGCTTTAAAAATACCACTTTCTCAGGTAGTACAAGAATGAAAGGATCCTTGCTGGGGATAAGAAACGAGATCTCTGAAGACTCTAAGGCTAAAAAAACAATAATAATCAGGTGTAATAGTGATAACTAGTAAGTATACGGCTGCTACCAACAAAACTGCTTCTTCAGGTGTGAGAGGCCCCAGAGTGGGCCCCCTGCTCTTGGATGCAGACCTCAAGTGGAAAGAGCCTTACTTCCGGGCAGCTGGACACACATGACTCTGTTCATATTGTGTCCACAACTGGGGACAATCCTCAGGCTTCAGGCTTGACCAGTGGTCTCTGGATAGTATATACTTGAGAGTAGCATTTCCTCAGTGTATGCGTCAAGCACTGTGCTGATGCAGTATCTTATAGGCAGGTCTTAATCTTCTATGACATAAGGTTATTCCTATTTTACGGATGAGAGTCCTGTATTTTAAGTACTCACTCCATCCACACAGTAAGTAGGGAAAACGGGGTTCATTCACCCATTTCTCTGCCTCCAACCTAGCAGTCAGTGTCTGTTCTTATAACTTCATGTATCTCTGTATTCTTGACCTCTGATATTTGAGGTATTGTACTGCTCTCATATAATGCCAGTGTTGTGTCCAGGGGTGTGTGTGTGTGTGTGTGTGTGTGTGTTTATGTGTGTGGGGGTGTGTGTGCAGTCAGGGAGCATTTGTCTCCATTGTGACTTAGCAGAAACTTCCTAACTTTGGGAAGACCCTCCAATCACCAGAAGGCCACTACTGCTGGTCTTTTCCTGTAATGCAAGGTTCTATAAGCTTTACTATAACGCAGCTTACAATACAGTATTCCCAACTACATCAGAACAACAAAAACATAGCTCTAATATCTTGGAAGTATTACAGAAATGGAAAGGAAAGATGTGTGAAAGTGAAATTTTACTCTAGAAATTATTCTCTCAAAATAGTGATTTTGAACTAGATGATAGTTTAGAAATGCAGTTTTTATTCCCTTATTTTAAGAATATTAACTTTTTTCTTTGATTTCTCCATTCATTCTCTCTGTAAAACAAGTTAATGGAGAAATGCTTTACATTTTTACCTAAAAATGAGCCATGTTTAATATTATAACCATATGATTTTTCCTATTTTTGATTATATAGAGAAGATAAACATTTGATTCACTGGAATAACTTCATAGTTTACAAGACTTGCTGATATCGCTGCATATATTTAAGCTTATTCAAAATATACAGCCTCACATTTTAGAATCTGAGGTACTGACTGGGCAACAGTTAAGCCAGTTTTTAAATTCGCACTGGAAGCACTGAATTGGAACACTGAGATCTTCTCCAGAAATATTTTCTTTGAAGAGTTTCTAACTCTAAAAATGGTGGCAATTTATATTTCAAGGAAATATGATTATCTTGCTCAGAAAAGGGAAAAAACATAGAATTGCCTTTATTGTAAAATTATAATGACGATCATACATTGGCAGCACATGTGAACAATTTAGACAAAATTATGATGGAAAAAACGTGCAACAAAGAAGTTTCTGGATAATGATCCTCTAGGAAGTAAAGTGAATTGTTTATTTATATGTTTATTTAGATATTGTAAATGTCCACAGCAGCAATCTGGACTTCACCTTTTTTAATACCTATATTTGTTTACCATGTTGAATATTATACATTTTAAGCTTTGGGCACTATATATTTTTTAAATGAAAGTTAATTATGTTTAATTTTGAAGTTAATGTAGAATTTTATAACTCGAGGTAAATAAAATTTTTATGACTTGTCAGAAAATAATCAATATCGTTATGATACATTTTAAAATAAAAACTGAAAATCTTCTGCAAAAAAAGGAAACCATTAACAAAATGAAAAGGCAACCTACCAAATGGGAGAAAATATTTGGAAATCATATATCCGATAAGGGGTTAATATTTAGAATATATAAAGAACTCATACAACAATAGCAAAAAAAAAAAAAAAGAAGAAAGACAAGCCAGTTTTAAATGGGCAGAGGATCTGAACAGACTTCTTTCTGAAAAGGACACACATATGGCCAACAGGTATATGAAAAGGTTCTCAACATCACTAATCATTAAGGAAATGCAAATAAATCACAGTAAGATACTACCTTACACCTATTAGAATAGCTATTATCAAAAAGACAAGAAATAATAACTGTTGGCAAGAATGTGAAAAGAACCTTTGTGCACTGTTGGTGGGAATGTAAATTGGTGCAGCCACTATGGAAAACAGTATGGAGGGTTCTCAAAAAACCAGAAAAACAACTACCATATGATCCAGCAATCCCACTTCTATTTATCCAAAAGAACAAAAACATTAACTCAAAAAGATATGTGCACTCCCATGGTCACTGCAGCACTATTTACAATAGCCAAGACATGGAAGCAACCTAAGTGTCCATCAAAGATTAAATGGATAAAAAAAATTATATATATATATATATATATATATATATATACACTTGCACATACATATACATAATGGATGACAGAAATTTTGCCACTGGCAACAACATGCATGGACCTTGAAGGCATAGGATAAGTAAAATAAGTCAGACAGAAAGACAAATACCATATGATCTCACTAATATGTGTAATCTAAAATAAAAGAAGACAAAAATAAAAACAAAAACCGAGATTGTTGTTACAGAGAACAGATTGGTGTTTGCCAGAGGCAGGGGCAAGGGGTGAAGGGTGGGCAAAATGGGTGAAGGAGGTCAAAAGTGATCAACTCTCAGTTATAAAATAAATAAATCAAGGGGATGTATTACAGCATGGTGACTATGGCTAATAATACTATGCTGCATATATGAAAGTTGGTAAGACAGTAGGTCTTAAAAGTTCTCTTCACAAGAGAAAAAAATTTTGTAACCATGTATGGTGATGAATGTTAACTAGACATTGCAGTGATCTTTCTGCAATATATACAAATATCTAATCATAAAAATCACCATTAGCATCATGAAGACAGTTGTTCAATCTGTTTTCATAAATCCAAAGGAACTTTTGCCACCATGAAAGAGAAATAATGTTGGCTATAACATAGCTGTCTTATGCTGCTTGGTGCTACCCTAAAGCATCTTCAGAGAAGTTGTTTCAAAATTACAAAAATATTGGTGAGAAAAATTTCAAGAGCTTCAACAGCTGATTACTTTGCCTTATTAGAAATAATCCCACAATAAATGTAAAGTCTGAGCAATGCTCAAAACCCATACCTCCAGTGCAATTTAAACATTACTAACGAATTTCCTTCATTTGACCAACCCCCTTGGGGTTAAGTGTAGACATGATGCCCGTTTACCCTAAATTCCTCATTTTTTCACTAAGAGCAAAGATAGTTACTAACCTAACCACAATACAATGATCAAAATCAGACAGTTTAATATTGACATGATTCTTCAATTTATAGTAAATTATATATAATTGGCCTCTAGCCCAACCACTCCCCATCTAGGACCCAATCCAAGGTTACATATTATATTTAATGTCATCTGTCTTTAGTTTCCTTTCATTTGGAGTAGTTACTAAACCTGTCTTTGCCTTTCATGACGCTGATAGTTTTTTTAAGAGTATAGAGCAGTTCTTTAGTAGAGTGCTCGAGTTGAAATTGTATGAAATTCCTCATTTTCGATTCAGATTATTCACTCTCTTCAGGAAAAACAGTATCCTCCTCCTCGGTGTATCCATGAGTGGGTGTATGATGTTAATTTGTCCCATTGTTGGTGATGCTAACTTGGATCACTTTGTGAAGATGGTGCCTCCCAACTATCTCCATTATAAAATCGTTCCTTTTTACCCTAATGTAATTTCTGGAGCATCCATTAAAATTAATATGTAAATATTCTGTTCCTCATAAAGCTTTCAGCCACTAATTTGAGCATCTACTGATTACCTGACTCACTCAATTATTGGTAATGATTTTTGCAAAATGCGGCCTTCCAACTCCTTCACTGCTTTTGTATTTAGTATTGGCTGTCAATTTTAGTATACGGAAAAGTTCTCTGTCTCTCTCTCTATCCATCTATCTATCTCTATGCATCTGTATCTATCTCTTATCTCTCTTGCTCTCTCTCTTCCTCTCTTTCATCTATCTGTCAATATGGGCTCATGAATTTTTTTATCAAGGGATTACAATTATTTATTATCATTACATGCTTAACTGTTCTAGATATGAACCCTGAAAGCTTACTCCTTTGTCATTTTAACATGTTCCCATAATTTTTGAGTACTTCCTTACTTCTGATAAGACGTTTCAAGCTTTTTTTGTACATTCCCCACTCCAGCCATGGACACAGCCATTTCTTCAAAAAGATCTGATTACTTTCAGTAAATAATCATATAAATCAATATCTGAATTTTAATAATTTATATTTTTATTATGATTTTTACCAATTTTTTGATGTCCTCATTGAAAAGAGCTAGGATTTAATTTGGGAATGTATACAAATTGTTACAGGGGATAACAGATTCTTTTAATTACTTCTGAAAACATACCCTAACTGTCTTCCTTTATGGACTCAAATCAATTTCACTAAATTGAATAATACCTTTGAAGAAAATGGTATTGATATTATTCAGTAGTTTATTTTTAGGTAAAATATATATTGTAACCAGCACCCTATTACTGATCCAGTTTATATTATTTTCTTGCTTTTATTTCTATTTAGAAAATTACAGACTTTTGAACAGTTTAATTTAGAGAGTAAAATTTTAAGAGTTTGGTTCCTTGTGTGAATAATGTGGTACCTACCTTGTATGAGCTTTTGACATCATTTCAAAAGCTTCTTTCAAAAACATTATGAAACTCTGTTTAAAAGACTAAAGAGGTAATACCCCAAAACATACAATCACAGATGATCATTGTTAATGCTTTGTATATATAGTTATACCTTTTTCCTCCATAATCCATATATATATATATATATATATATATATATAAAATGAATTTTACCTATTTCTTTCATTTACAAACATAAAAGGAATGATTTTCCATGTCAAAATATTTCTCTGCATCATACTTTGAACAGCTGCATACTAGTTTCTTGAATAAAAGTATCTTTATTTAATATTTTATCTCCTCATTAAGTACATACAGTATAATATTTCAGTGATTAAGTTTTATACATATATATGTTTTATTTTTTTCATGAATTCCTGTAATAAATTCTGAGACTGGAATGTGCTCAGTCAAATAAATCACTGTGTATGTATGCATGTATCTCTGGTTGTCCAAAAATTAAACAAGCAAAAGTCCCTCATGTACAAAGACATCTCTCCAGTGGGAAAGGATGTCTAAGTTGACAGTCATGACTCTACAGTCCTAAATCTACCTTTTCCATGTGGCTGTCCCACTCTTATGGCTTTTCCTATCATGCTGGCTCCCAGAGGGCCACTGATCCTCTTTAAACACTTTGGTGAAAGTCTGCTTAACACCAACTTCCTCTGGCTCATTCTTATCTCAGCTTGATATTAGATACTGAGCAGGAAGAAAAATATTAAATGGAAATTAATATTCCACAAAGCTTAAGTACAACCTGACTTATAACGTGTACAGCTATTTGGTTAACAGGCTGAAATTCTCTCTTACTCTTATTCTTTCTCCACCTGCTACCTGAGCTATCTACCCTTTGAGAGAGTTGACACAATTTTATACAAAATTTGTCTGTGTTTCTTCCTCCCTAGGTTCCATGTGGTTCCACGTGAAAGAAACCACTCTAACAGCACTATTCAGGTTTCCTTTCTGTACAGCTTTATATCTATATTATTAAGAATAAGAGATACCGATTTCTCAAGTGGTATCTAATCTAGTGTTTTCTTCTCAATTTGAGTTTTTGGCTTGAGAAGAACTCCTGTTTCTCCTAGGTGATAGCATCTGTAATTATTAGACTCTGTGTGTCAAGAAGAGGGAAAGGTTTTTACCTATACAAGTTAAATAATTACAAGTTAACAATATTTTAATATAATTAATACCATATCACTTGAAAATGTTGCATAAATATAATGTCATTTTATCACACATGGCTTACAGTAAAGTTTCAATAGAACAATGTATTCCCTCCCAGATAATTACAAGTTAATTCTCTTAAGATGATGGATATTATTTTAGTTCACACATTTTTTAATGTTTATGAGTATAGGATGAATTGAGCCATTTAAAATGCTGAGAATTATTGTATATCTTTTTGGGGGCTATCAGGTGTCAGTAAATGCAAATTCTCAGGCTGGTATATATTGAGTTGGAAAATGCATAGGAGTCATGCAAAAAGACCAGTGCAATTGTGAAGTGTTCTTATTACTCCTCTCACTGCATAATCCTGAAAGGGTGTTGCAGTTGGGTCATGGCCATCCTCTTTTGAACCATTTTATTGCAGTTTACTACCAGTTACTATAAAGAGAAAAGTGGCAGCCTGCTTGGTCTTCTCTAGGCCCCGTTATAAGGCTAATGACCTATAAAAGGGGTCTTTTCTACTCTTGGAATTAGAGTAGATTCACATGGTGAGGCTCTTCAGGCACCTATTAAATGTGTAGGCTTGGTCAAATATAAAAGTTAAAAGAGATATTTCCTCACTATGAGATATGGATAATCCTCAAGATAAAAATCAAAAGGTACTTATACCAAATGTCATTTATTTGAACTGAGATACCCTTTCACCAAATAATAAGTCTTACGGGTAAGTCTTATATATCTTTATGTCTCATTACAACTAGTATAATTCTAGATGAAAAAAGCACTCAGGAAATGTTTGTTAAATGGATGATTGTCATTTTTAGTCCAAAACATGCATACACTAACTGTCTTCTATTTGCCACTTTCAGTTAACCAAGACATGGCTTCTATTTTAGTAGAAAAGTTCACAGTTAGGATTTGATCACTGGGAAATGAAACAGAGACAAAAATCATAGATCCCTTCACTTCCATAAGTATGACTGCATTTGGGAGGGTTCTATATAAATGGGCATTAAGTTTGTGACATTGATTTTTGCTACAGTTAAAAAATATTTCTATATTACATAAAGTGGGAGATGGCAACATCTGTACTGCAAAATCCTTAGACACACTTGAACACAAAAAGCAATGTCTAACACATTTAATCTCTGAACAGAAAGGACAATAATATTGTGCAAGGTACTTCAGTCTATTAGTATTCAGTGGGAATACGTGTTTATCAGCTTTCTGGTCTAGTTATTTTTGTGCCTGAATTAATGTATCTTTTAATTTTCCTTTTTCATCACCATTATTACCATTTTGTGGTTAAAAAATCATCAGCATGAAAATAAAATTGAAGATAGCTCGAAACTCTTAAGCAGATACAGTACCGGAATAGAGAAGAAAAGATCACAAAAATGATGCCAAAAACGTCACTTTCCCAATAGAGTAAATAAAAGAATAACAGCTCAGATAACAAAAGGTTTACATGGTCAGTATGAGCAATTCTGTCTACCTGGGCAGTCCTGTGGCTCAGAATGTTTCTTGATCTATGCAGGTTATTTATTTCTCCACCTCTTGTCACGAGTGTTGGCACTCATTCTATCCTATTTGTGATAGGAAAGATATTTATATAAAATACTGTGATTTCAAATCTGATAATCATCACGACAGGGTGATAACCTAGGATGGTTCCAAAAAAAGTAGATATATGGCAAACTTACCTCTTACATTGTTTCAGCAAAGATTTACTGTAACTGTTACTAGAATTTTATTTTCCATCAAGGGAGGCTTCCCTGGACATCAATATCTTTATTTAGGTTAGCTAATATATAAAGTCATTTTATTAATTTGGCTATTTCAGAGCCTTATTCAGAGACAACGCATAGATACAGAGCCTTTCATTCTCTGAGCCCCTTTTCTTTGAGACAGTGGTGCTAGCCCAGACCGGCACCACTCAGTTACACTGCGAGGTGATTGTGAGAGAGATGCTGAGGGAGTGCCAGAGCCCTCCACCCACAGCACAGTAGGCAGAAGTTCCCTAAAGTCGGGGAGGGAGACATCGGTGTCTATTATTCTGCCTACAATGTACAGTATGAATTGGAGGAAAGATCACCCAGGGATGTCGTTCTTGTCCACAGAGCCGCAGTGGTGTCTGCTGCTGTCCTGTCCTATCTCACCTACCTGTACTGAAAACTACCTCCCAGGGTAAATTAATCTCTTCTGCACAAGGAGCTATTAGCTCAGGATCTTCTCATGAGAATCTTCTCTGACCTAGAATAAACCGCACAGAGGTGAGAAATGTACCTCTAAAATGAGTACAGTATCCTGTTCCCCCAGCAGCTTTCAAAGGATTAAATTCCAGATACAAGAGGAGTTGCTCATTGGAACCCCAGGAGCATAGGTTTTATTTTAGAATCAAATTTAAAACATTCTTGAGTTTCTATTGAAAATTCAAATTCCCAGAAAGATCATTAAGATATAATACATTTTTGTCTTCTCTCTAAGGAGGAGGTGGAGGAATTTTCTCTCTGGAAGAGAGCTAAGATTATGTTGAACTGTCCTTGGAGGAAAAATTCTAGGGAACAGTCAGAGCAGACACTGTCATCATACTGTTTCTACACAGATTTTCAAATCTCTCTAGGGTCATAAACCAGAGACAGATATCACACATTACGGTACCCACACCCTTAAAACGATTAGTTTCATGAACTCATGCTCCTCTACAACCCCCGTGAAGTATACATTTAGATGGTTGAGAGGTGGGTTTCCACGGAGACTGTTATGGCAACCCTGAGAGAGAACAGATCCCCCAAGCCAAGGTATATTTCTACCTGCAGTAAGGGTGGACAGATACAAATGAGGAAGGATTCTAATAGCCCAAAGCAAAAATTATTAAGCCCTTCTTTGTTTCAGGATATGTGCCAGATGCTTTATACTGACTACATAGCTTAATATCATCATTATCTTCATTTTACAGATGTGGAGATTGAAGTTATATTAAATATAAATTTAAAATAAATTATAATGTATAAATTATTAATATAATTACATATATTAATATATAACAAACATATAGTATACATATATAAATAAATAATTTAAAAGATAAAGTTTTTGATTCTTTAACTGGGAATCTCTGAGGATATTTCCAAGGGTCCATGGGATCAAAACTATTTTCACAATAATATTTAGACACTTTTTGCCTTTCTCACTCTCACTCTCTTAGTGGAATTTTCCAGAAGCATCATGGCATGTGATATTGTCACACATAGAATGCAGAAGAAAATATAAAATCCATCTGTCTTCTCTGTTAAGCCAAACATTTAAAAATTTTTCAAAAATGTAAAACATAGCTACTATTTTCACTGTTTTTGTTTTGTAAAAGATAGTTATTTTTCATAAAAATACACTATTTATATTATATAATGGAAATATTTCTAAATGAATTAAAAGTAAATATTTAATAAATTCTCAGTTTTAATTTCTAACATGACACATATCAACAAAGATAACCACATACATAAAATGTTTGTATCCTCAGTAATTTTTAAGAGTTCAAAGGGGTCCTGACCAAAAAGTTAGATACCATTGAAGTAAATCATAGATTACCAATCTGGCAAGGGCCAGAGCTGGAAACAAATGAATTTTATCTGACACCAAAGAGTTTTAGTTTTCTATTGCTGCTGCAACAAATTAACACAAATTTAACAGCTTAAAATAACACATCTATCATCTCACAATTTCCACTGGTCAGCAGTCCTGGTCCCAGTCAGCTAGATTCTCTGCACGCGTCTCACAGACTGAAATCGAGGGTTTGGCTGGATTTGCGATCCTTATCTGAGGTCCTTGCATGAGCCCAGCTTCATCTCACACCAGGTATCTCCTGACTTCCCCCACTAATACTAGATGGAGGAAGGCTCCATCTGCTGTTAGAAGGCTTACCTGATTGGGTCAAGCCCCAAAATAACCTCCATATTTAACATCAACTGATTTGCAAAATCCCTTCACAGAAGTACCCAGATTAGCGCTTGATTAAATAGTGGGGGTAGGGGGCAGATATCTTAGGAGACCATCTTTAGAACTCTGCCTGCAGTACAAAGCCTTTTTTCATAACTGCTGAGCAGTGCTTTCATTTTTTGGATCCTATATTTTTCCTCAGAAAGATGCATCTTGTCATGGCTATCTTTATTATCAGCCGCATATGTCTCCACAATTCCCACCCCAAATAATCATGACCCTCAATCCTAACTCAGAATGAAAAAATGTCTATTTCTGTCTTACTCTAAGTGATAAGACTAAAACATTTTAATTTCTTTTAATTCCCAAATTATAGGAATTTAATTGAGTTAACTCTTTTTACAGAGTCCACCCACCTGGACCATGGCCTAATCTCTCTTGCAGCAAAATGATCATATTTTTCTAAGCATTTACATTTAGAAGAGCATTTATACAACAGCTACAGGAATAGTTTATTTAATACAATAGATACAGCAATAACATGAGTATACCTAACATTTGGAGGAGCAAGTGTAGGGTAGGGATAGCCCTGAAGAAACATGTATATCCTATAAAGCCATGATATACATTTTCATATTTTTGTACGAATTTGATTACTTGTTCCCCTTTGAGTTTGTAATAAGCTTGTGCAGAACTATTTAGTGTAGAAGTGAGCTGAATAAAGGTTAGCTAAATAAAGTTCTTCCTCAGGCCAGCCATCTTCTATTGGTATTAGATTCTGAGGCAGCTTTAATTCATCTCCCCATACATTTGATCATCAGTATCAGTATTATAATGTGACTTATTTAAATAAGGTAGTTGAATCTTAGCAACAAGCCAATATTACACCGTATTACAGTACAGGCATGGTACAATTCAGTTTCATTACAGAACCAATCAGTAAGAATTAGAGGTCTCTGCTATGCCTTTCCAACAGATCTGGCCCTTGTCCATATACCAGATTATTATTGTGGACAGGTGTCATTACAATTAGCCATGATTCACTTATTTCTGGGTTTCAAGTTAGTTGGGGACAAAGCCAGTTACCCTATCTCAGTTTAAAGACTCGTACTAAAACTAGTTTCTATTGTGGGCTGTTACATAGTGGGGCCCACTTCTGTGCCTGCCCCACCGTGACAAGGACATGGCGTTACTCAGACTAGTTTCTTTTCCTCCTAACGTACTACAGATTATGTCTTCTGATCTGTTCTTCATAGACAAGAGGGCAATCACAATGCATCAATGAGAATTACAAATACGCCCAGAGAAAAAGAATAAGTTCCAAGGTCAATAAGATCCCCGTAAGTGTACCCCTTTGGCTTCAGCAGCTAGAATGGAGGGGCTCTGCCCCATAGTTACTTTGGTCTCCATCTGGATCAAAACAGTCAAGAGGTCTTGGGTCAGAGCTGAGTCCTAGCAATATCCAGCTTTATCTGTTGAATCTGTCCGACCCATTTCACTGAAATCTCATCATGTTTTCAGGCTGACTCCTATCCCTTGCTTTTTTCCTGGAAAGAATTCCCTCTAATCTGTTCATTCTAGTTAAGAAAATCTTTTTCCTACTGGCTGTCATGCCTCATTAAAAATGAATTCAGCTTGTTCAGTGATGTCTAGATGGCCACCTATCTCTTTTAAAGCCATTTTTTTGTTTTGTGGGACAATCCACCATGCTTGTTGTTGCCATTGTGTACTAATAGCATGAGTGCAGTTATGTATATGTTTTGCTACCTCACCATACTGGGTCCCGCATATAGGTCTTGATAAGTAGCCTACCTAGATGTAATTTAGTATGAGTATGCCAGAAGTCCTCTTAGAATCTTCCTCCTGTCAGGGTAGGGTCATTTCCCATGAAATTCATGTCCACTGTGTGAAGTCCATGCTTTATTCCTGTCAGAAACCCACTGTCTTCTCCTATTCTGTTTAACAGCTTTCCATCCACAAAAACAGAGGTGATGTGTATCTGTCCATAGCACACTATGGACTGCTAGGAATGAAGCTGATATATTTTGTCCATTATAACCAAAGACCTTTCTAAGCATGTGATCATCAAGATTTATAGTTACACAGTGATCCATCAGCTGAGACCTGTACAACACATGGTCCGATGGCCACAGGGAGAATGGCTCCCAGAAATTTCTTCCTAATGAGATCCTTTGCAGTAGAAGCAACCTGAAAAATAAAAGTCAAAAGTTACTGCTATATAACTACAGTTCCATTCAGTCACCAACAATGGCTCCAACTTATCATAAGACCAACATGGTTCCAAGTGCACTGGCACTCAGGAGTGCATGCTTCCATTCTAGGTTCCAAAAGCAGCGTTGTTTTTGGCAAACATATGACTTCACATTTTTGTGCATGTGGCAAAATTGTGTTAAGAGACATCATCATTCTCTAGCTGTGAGCTTTTCTTGCGGCATCAATATTAGATTTCCTTCACTGTTGTCAAATTTTTTAAAACGCACAACCTAAAAGGTGCCATTTATGTTTAATTGTGGGACATTACTGAGGACTATAGCCTCAGGGAGACAGCCTGTCAGATAGCTCTGAGAATGTCGTCATCAAGCCGTCAGCACTGCAGCTGGTCGCGCACCCTGAGGGGAATTCAGGATGGAGGAAACCAGGATACTGGCCCTAGATAGTTAGGGTGCATATCAAAGGAATGATTTCAATGAGCCCAGACTCATGTATCTTCTTATACATAGAAAAGCACTAAAGTCATTAACTTAAAACATCTAGATTTTTTGGTAAAATTTATTTTTATTTTGCTTTTATAGAGCAGGGATTCATCACTTCATGAGCTTGAAGTTTACAGTTGGAAACTGTTCTTTCTTCTGCAAACTACTTTATATATTTCTTTTTTAATACGTGTTTTGAGTAAGACGGATAGAAGACAGAAATGTCCCAATCTTTTTGTGAAAGGATAGCAAAAAGATATTTCAAATCAAATTGCAGAGCAATTTGTCAGTGGAACATTTTAATACCAGGGAATTGGTAGAAACAGAGAAAAATTACTCACAGTTAAGTTGTATGCAATTCAGGAATTGGCATGCTGATTTCAAACTGAGAGCCAAGAAAGCAGGAAGAAAACAATAGAGCATAATGACAGAATGGAATCTGGCACTTTGGGGACACATCAATCACTATGTTAACGAGTCCACGAATCAATCTGAATACGGAGGCTCAGGGAGCTCTTAATCTAGAGGCATGGATATTTTGTAAAAGTTTTAGGCTCTTTTTGAGTAAGTACATTCTGTCATCAAGGAAAGCAAGGAACAAAAGTAATGACAGAAAATTAGATAATGACTTCAGAAAAAGTCTCATATGCATATGTTTAGAGCTAAAAAAGACACAGGAAGCTGGAAAGACTAAATTTCTTTCCAAGGAGAATGTTGGGAGTCATGGGAGACCTCCAGGAGGGGAAGTATGGGTAAGAAACTGAAGAACGACAAGCAGGCTGAGTCAGGACCTGGGCCAAGGAAGCCTGTGTGGGCCTGAGATGGATCCTGGGAGAACAAGGGAAAAGCCCAGTGGGCTCAGCTGTGAAGTGAGCATCTGTGTTCCTACTGCATCCAGACCAGGGACCTAGGATAGTAGGCACAGGGATGCTTCACTATCAAATATGCAAGTTCTTTTGTTTGTTTGTTTTTGTTGGAGATTTCTACAGCGCTTTATCATAAATGGACAAATCTATCAGGGAGAAAATCAGTACAGACATAGCTGAATTCAACACCATCGACCAAATGGATATAATAAACATCTACAGACTACTTCAACAACAGCAGAATACACATTATCTCAAGCTCACATGAAGTACACACAAAGACAAACCACATTCTGGGCCATAAAACACACTCTAACAAATTTAAAACGTCAGAAATCATATAAAGTCTGTTCTCAGACTGCAGCGAAGTCAAACTAGAAGTCAATAACAAAAACAAAGCCAGAAAATTCCAAAATACTTGAAGATTAAGCGCTTCAATTCTTTTTTTTGGATGTAGTTTTAAAATTATTTATTTTTCCCTTTTTTCTCTTATTTTTATTTATTTTTTCACACACACACACTGTATTTTATTTTTACAAGAGATAAATAGACTGACACCAAGCACTGTAAACGGATGACCACAAAAAAAGCAACAGTGATTGCAATTACCACACACGAAACACACTCACACTATGTCATAATATTGACGTTCAGTCCAGGAATCCTCCATGGTAACAGCTCCGTTACTTTGCAGTGAAAATTGATTTGTATATTTTTTGCCTCTGAGTCCTCGTGGAATTTTTTTTTTAATTCAAACAGAAAGTCACAAAAATTATAATCACCCTCATCAGTTCACTCCGTCCCATGTAATTATTTTTTTCACCTTGATCTTTTGTTAGCACTTGTATGAGTTCATCAGTTTTCCATTAGCGTTCTGAAAATGCTTATTCATTCAGTTCAGCAGTATAGTCAGTTACCAGAAACCTGTACTTATGAGAGTCTTTGCCATGAATTCCTTGAAGATGAAACCCTTTTATAGGAACATTTTTGCAAAAGCATCAGAGTACACCCAGAACTGTCTGTAAATGACAAAAGACTTACAAATGACCACGGTTAAAGATTTGATGAAAGTTCATAATAATGCAACTGACAAGGAAACTTAGTTATTTCTGAGATATACATTTTAAAGTAATAACTAGAATTATGACTTATAACATTATACCAGAATGTATAAGATTTTTAGAAATTTCATGTAATGTCTGAAACATTTATATTAACATATTTCCATACAAATAACCCAAAGAAAGTTTAGTATTAGTTGTTTTGTTTGTTTGTTTACACTGCAGGTTCTTATTAGTCATCAATTTTATACACATCAGTGTATACATGTCAATCCCAATCGCCCAATTCAGCACACCACCATCATCACCCCACCGCAGTTTTCCCCCCTTGGTGTCCATACGTTTGTTCTCTACATCTGTGTCTCAATTTGTGCCCTGCAAACCAGTTCATCTGTACCATTTTTCTAGGTTCCACATACATGCATTAATATACGATATTTTTCTCTTTCTGACTTGCTTCACTCTGTATGACAGTCTCTAGATCCAACCACGTCTCAACAAATGACTCAATTTCGTTCCTTTTTATGGCTGAGTAATATTCCATTGTATAGGGCTTCCCTGGTGGCACAGTGGTTGAGAGCCCGCCTGCTGATGCAGGGGACGCGGGTTCGTGCCCCGGTTCGGGAAGATCCCACATGCCGCAGAGTGGCTGGGCCCGTGAGCTGTGGCCGCTGAGCCTGCGCGTCCGGAGCCTTGCTCCGCAACAGGAGAGGCCACAACAGTGAGAGGCCCGCGTACCGAAAAAAAAAAAAAAAAATCCATTGTATATATGTACCAAGTTATTAGCCTCCTTTTCCCATATGATTAGAATTGTTTGGCTAATCAAAGTTCATAATTCAAACAATCTGGAATTACAGAGTTTTACACATAACATCTTTTAGTAAAATATTTTTGAATGAAAGCAGTGGCCTAGAAAAAAACTATTTTCAAGTGGCAGCAATAAATAAGGAGGGAAAAAATTTCTTAGTGAAACATTTTTCATCAGGTGTGAACTCCAGACAAACCATATGTTACACTGGGTGTCAAGAGCACTTTTTACAGGTTTGTAGGAAGGTCATGAGGAGACAGCTCTATTATGGTAGCTGTCTACACAGACTACTGTTGAGGACGTATGTGAGGACAAGATAAAAAAAATACAGTAAAATAAAGAAAGCAATTTTCTTCCCTTTCAATATGCAATGGTTTTCTGCATTTTAAAAATCTCAGTTCAAGAAGCCAGAATTTTTTTTTTTCTGAGAAAAAGCCTGTGACAGATAAGATAAAGAGAAAAATACCTGAAATGAAGGTGCCTTTAAGTGTCCACCCTGCTACACCTTAAGGAAAAGGCTTTCAGCGCACAGAATGATGCAAAAGGTTTCATGAATACATCGCTCTGTTCTTCCATAGCACGAAAATGAGCAAGGACTGAAAAGAGCAAGATCCCTCTGAATAGGGATGAAAGCAGCAGGGTCAGCAGTGCTGGTGAGACCGTCACTCCCATCTCGATTCTGCAGGGGAACCATGTGACCTTGAGTCACTGATTCTGAGCCTCGTTGTTTTCATCTGGAAAACAGTGACAGCAGGGTCTAAAGGGCTGGTGTGAAGAATAAATACCATTAAACAGGTACACAGTAGGAGTTAAATAAATGTTAGCTCTTACTAATTGTATTAAAGGGACCACAATTCCAAGAGAACATAAATCAGTGGGACTAAAGACGCAACAAAATTATGGTATTGTAAACTCTTTCACATTTATCTTGCTTCTTTTCAGTTATTTTTGAGTTTAAATAGAAAACACACCACTTTACTCTCATTTCTATTAATATTTTTATGTGATTTTTTTTTTTTTTTTTTTTTTTTTTGCAGTACGCGGGCCTCTCACTGTTGTGGCCTCTCCCGTTGCGGAGCACAGGCTCCGGACGCGCAGGCTCAGCGGCCATGGCTCACGGGCCCAGCCGCTCCGCGGCACGTGGGATCTTCCCGGACTACGTCACGAACCCGCGTCCCCTGCATCGGCAGGCGGACTCCCAACCACTGTGCCACCAGGGAAGCCCATGTGCTGATTTTTAAAATTAACTTTAAAAAGGAATTTAAAGAATAGAAAAATCCTTTAAAGTAACCTCACTCCTAGACTGAAGAAAATACAGGTTTTAATAGTCAAATGGCAGTTCTGCTATGCCAAAATACCAATGTGAGAAAAAGTAGTAAATCTTATGAAAGAAAATGGGGCAATTTAGAATATTTCACACTGAGTCAAATTAAAAGTTTCTACTGATCACTCTCTCAGAGTGACTGCCCTGGGGCTGTCAAAGTCAAAGCTCTGAGGAAGCACAGATTTGTCCAATTTTCATAATTACGGATATTATTTACTCTCTCCATCTGTAACTTCAACACAGCCTGATCCTCATGAATAGCTTAGTGTAAAAAACAAACAAACATGGATTCTGACCCTGACTGCCTGGGTTCAAATCCTGGCTTTGCTGTAGGCTAGGTTGGTGCTCTCTCTGTTCCTCTCCATTCTTTAGTTCCCGCAGCTGCAAACTGCGGTGGATAAACCTTACCTCGTAGGGCATTTGAAAAGTTAAATGAGTTATCCCACATAAGCCACTTAGAGTTTAAATATTATAAGGACTGGAAGCCATTATTGGAGAGTGAATTCTGGATCTAATATCATAAGGAAGCATGTAATAGAATCATAATATTGAATATTTCTCTGCTAAAATAAGGAACAAAAAGAGAATCTGTATACCAACAGAACTGGGCAAGCAAACCACTGATCTCTGCCTTCGCAATTTTTTATTTGGGGAACGTCTCCTGACATTCTTTATAGCCCTTTAGCCAGATCCTGTCCTATATGGATGAATAGCTGATTCCTCTTCTCTGACACAGTCATGACAAACCCAAGAGATGCCACAGAAGGGGACATAGACAGGGGTCCTGGAGGGCCAGAGGCATTAAGGCCACACCACGGGGAAAGATAGTGGGCCCTAGAAATACCCTCAGGACCAAAGTCTGAAGATAGGTTCAGGACACAGGGAAGACATTCAGTCTCTAATACCTGAAGCCAGTGGTTCATTCACTCCCCCTTTCCTGTTTCCACGTGCCAAGCTTTCTCATGACTAATGAACTTAGAGTACAGAATCTCTCCTTTCCTCTACAACATAGCCTCAGGCTGAGAAGATACCTCACACAGAGGGAGAACTAGGATTGATTCTCCTCCACAGGGGCCTCATCGGGAGGTGAAGCCCAGACAGCACAGAAATGTATGATAGACTTGCTCCTGCAAGTGAAGGCTTTTTCTATCATTTGGACACAACCCTCTCCCTACAGACACAAATAACGATCAGGGGACAGAACCGTGTGTTATCACCTCTACTCATGTCCTCCTTAGAGAGATTTAACATCTTTGCTGCTTTCCTATCAGCAGGTGAATGCATTTCCCAATGTTTATCCATTTTGGTCTTTCAGTATCCCATGAGAACTGTTACGTGCATTTGTTTGGGATTTATGTGTGTTTGTGTGTGTTTTGCTTGAGATTGGGTGAGGCCAAGATGTCTCTAAAGTATGTAAGACCCTGGAACAGAAAACAGAAGTTTCAAGATCATATCATAAATTAACTTTTCTCAATACTTATTTTATCAATCTTAAGGTTGCTCTACTCTCTAAATTCTCCTGTTCATAGAGGAGAGGATATATTTATTGATCTTTCATGGGAGGGGCCCTATGGACCCTGTTAAGGCATCATCTTGTGGACACAGGTATCTCCCAATGTAGAAAATGTTGTTGCCAAATAATCACTGCACATTTCTCACTTTCAAATATTTGTGACTTGGCCGTTTAGATATCTCTCCTTAATTTTCTCTGGTTTGCCATCCTTTTCAAACATCTCTAAATTTCACAGCTACGTTTTTATTTCTTCATTGCAGGTTAAGGCCTACAATTGAAATGTACACCTTTCTCTTAATCTCTCTGTCTCTCTATTGTCCTCTTTCTTGTGCACTAAGTGATAATGTTTGATGATTATAAAGTCCTTACAGTTCTAAATTTCTAAGTTTTGATCTTAACCTAGTTTCATAGAGAGCCTTAGTTCTTAAACTGTGGAGGAAGAAGCACTTCAACATAAAGTGATATATTTAATGTATTAGAGAGCAGAATAAATATTTTAAGAGGAGGCAAACTGTGGTTATTTCTTTTCTTACAGTAGTCGTGTGTCCAACAGCTCCTCAGTCCACTTACCTCCTTATTCTCCAATATATACTCTCATTTCATTCAAGTACTGCTCCCACTCTGAAATGTTTACTCCTTGTTTCAAATCAATTTTATCCTCGTATTACCCATTTGACATCAAACATAATACTAATCCTTCAAAGCACTCATGGAGCCTCTTCAACCACCTCAAACGAAATTGGACTCCCTTCTCTGGTTGACTAAAACACTTATAGCATCCTTCAAGGTTGTGCTTAATTTTTTTTTTTTACATTTTAGTATTTTTATTGTCCACCTTTCCTATATTTTACAAGCAAAGCCAGACTATTACAGAAAAATACATTTTACTCACCAACAACCAGACAGAGCTAAGGATAATAATCTGGTTCATGTTCCTTCACATATGCATAGTTACCATTTTATTTAGTTTGATGAAGACAATATGGTGACATTTAACACAGCTTTATGGATACAAAGAGGTGTCATCACCATCTGTCTCCATTTTTTTTTTTTTTTTTGCTTTTAATCTTTGAATTGGCTAAGGCAAAATATTTATTCTGGAAAGTCTTAGATTTCTTGTGTCTATTTAGTATTTATATTTATCCATATTTTATATTTTATTAAGAGTAAATATTACAAAGCATAATTGGCTCCATCATTAATGATGGACATG
This sequence comes from Phocoena sinus, assembly GCF_008692025.1. Lineage (NCBI taxonomy): Eukaryota > Metazoa > Chordata > Mammalia > Artiodactyla > Phocoenidae > Phocoena > Phocoena sinus. Next base: position 11,223,960 of record NC_045771.1, read on the forward strand.
TATTAAGTGAAAGTCAATTTAGAGATAAGAGTTTTCAGACTACATTTAAATACATACCTACAGCTGCACCTAAAAATCATTTTAATATTTCACCATCTCTGAGACAGAAATTCTTCCTACACAGGATTGAGTTCTTTATTTTTTTAAACTCCTTTTAGCATATAGAATTTCAATGGGGTATTTGAAAAAGATAAATGTTATAAGCAATGATGAGAAACTAAAAGTGCTGATGTCTCTTTTTACCATAACTTCTGCCACAGCACACGTTTTTAACCAGAAGAAGCTATTGTAGGATTGCTCCACCAAAACAAAGGAATAAACCAAGACAGAGGAAGATATGAAATTAAATATACTAAGGAGTACAATACAGTATAAAGGCAGATGAAGTTGGTAGAAAGCAACCAGTCCAGACAGAAGGAAAACAATCTCCTCAGGGATGGGTATATTATCAGAGGTGGCCTAGGACGTTTGTAAGGTATAGAAACTCCTAGCCATTGGCACAAAGAATCCAAGCAGAGGGAAAAAGTAGGGAATTGGTTAACATCACCTTTATTACTTGCAGCTGTGAGCCTTTAATCGCTCCATACTTCCTGCTTAGAAAATCAGGCAACAGAAAATATTGACTAATAAAGAGTTTTCTATTCAAAGTTTCTGCCACTGCTGATGTGCTGTGGATGAACGGTTTTCAAGTGGGGTGTTGCTTCTATTTCTTACAGCAGTGGATCTCCAGTGATTGCCTCTCCTTGATTGGGCTGCTTAACAGGACCACACATTGCACTGCACTTTCCTCAGGAGTTGTAGACTTGGTGCTGACTCCCTTATCAAATGTTTACCATACACCAGTAATGTGTCAGGCACCATTTAGGTTACACGCACTAAGGGATACCACTGATCCAGAGAGTCAAAATCTGCATTACCCTGATTCACATCCTAGGAGTAAACAGGAGAGCTGCATTCATGTTACCTTCTTTCTTTAAATTCTCTACCGTTCTTTACCATCCTCTCTCTCCACCCACTTTTAGGGAAAAAAAAAAATTGAGTGTTTTTGTTGTAAAAAGGACATATGTTCCATAATACAAAGTAAAGCAATTCTGAAAAATACTAAGGAGAAATCTGGAAGTATCCCATACTAAATCACCTAAACTACCCATTATGATGAACAGCTCAATATCCTGGGGATTTCTTCATGAATACATACAGATTCCAGGCTAATAGGACAGACAGATGAATAACTTAACACAGTGTAATCATAGGATATTTTAGGAAAGTATTTTGACTTTTTTTGTGTGTAAAGGGAATATTTTCCCAGTATGAAAATAAATTAAGTAATTCAGGAAATTACAACAATATCACCCACACATTTGGTTATTGGAATCCTACATATCACTTTGGTTTTAGAGAAATATAAACAAAAAAAGATAAACAGATAATAAGAAATACTTTTATAAAAATTGGTTCATACCCTTCATGCTATTTTAATATATATGCGTGTATATATATATACACGCATATATATGTATTTTTAATGTAGCTGAAAGAAAAGTATCTACTATGAAACAAAAATAATCTATGCAGAATCCTTTTTTAACTGCGTAAATTCTTAATGCAATCTCCTTGATATAAATATAATTTTTCATTGTATTTAGATTGTAGCCATTAGGTTTTTAAACATAATGCCTTATTTTGAGAGAGTATTAACTGAATCTCTAAAACTGAAGGATGAGAAAATTAGCACATTTCAATTTTCCACTTCTCAAGATTTAAGAAGTTTTGCTTCAGAACTAAAAGTTTTTAGCAGATACTGCCAGGTTTCTGCCCTATGGCAATTAGCCCCTTCTTTACTGACCTAGAACTGATCTTCTTCAGGTATTAGGTGGTGGAGTTATCAAAGAAAGGGGCCTCACTCTGAGCCACAGGGAATTGATCTAAGTCAAGCTCTCAATTTCATCTGCTTCTTCAGTGACTGGTTTAGAGATAGCCATGTGGCCCAATCTGGCCAAAGGAATGCAAGTAAGAATCTGCTGAGAGGAATTATTCTGGAAAAGATTTTCTTTCCTGATAAAAATGGAAATACATACAAAAAGAATTTTTCTTTGCTTCTTTGTCAATTTTAAATATTGTTATGTCAGAAAAATTCTCCCACCAAAACATCTAAAAATGGCTCATCAACCATATTGCTCTCCCCAAATAAATCTTCATACTACTTCCATTCTTAAAGGTTATTTTGGGAATTAAAGACCTTATTTTCTTTCTACTCTTGCCTTACCTTTATTCTCCTTTGGTAATTTTGCTAACTCTTTCTCCTTTGGACAGAAGAGAGAACTGTCTATGTTTTGTGCAGAATCGTTGGGTCCTTAGTGTAAACTATACTTGCATATAGAATTAGCATAGCATTAAGAATACAGGCTCTGGGGCTTCCCTGGTGGCGCAGTGGTTGAGAGTCCGCCTGCTGATGCAGGGGACACGGGTTCGTGACCCGGTCCGGGAGGATCCCACATGCCGCGGAGCAGCTGCTGCCTGTGGGCCATGGCCACTGGGCCTGCGCGTCTGGAGCCTGTGCTCCGCAACGGGAGAGGCCACAACAGTGAGAGGCCCGTGTACCACAAAAAAAAAAAAAAAAAAAAAAAAAAAAAAGAATATAGGCTCTGGATCTAGATTACCTATGTTTTAGATCCAACTTTTTCATATGTTATCTCAATGACCCTGGGTAAGTTATTCAACCTCTCTATTCCTTGGTCTCCTCATGTTAAAAAATAGGAATTAAAAAAAGAAAAATGTATCTGTCTCTCCTCTAACTTGTGTGCTCCTTGGTTTCAAGAAGAAGATGTGGGGATGCTTATTGTTCAGTTTGTCAACAGAGATTTATTGAGGGCCTTCTCTGTGCCTAGTTCTGCTCTAGATACTACAGACACAGCTATGAGGAAGACAAAGTGGATACTTATAGCGATTTTGTATGTTAGAAATTGTAAACTGAAAATAAACATTTGAACAGAAATAAAGCAGGGTAACTTCGGATCCTTAAAAATGCCAGGAAAAAGATATGCTTGAGAGATATGACAGAAATTCACCTAGTCCAGACAAGTGGGACTCTGAAATATGCTGGTCTTTAAGGAGGTGACATTTGAGACCTGACAAATTAGAAGATCTGGTAGAAGAGAATTCTCTGTCTTGTCTTTTCAGTCTTTTTATGCTCTTTGTTGATTAACAGACATTCTTAATTCCAATCTAGTCAAATTTATCAGTTTTCTCTGGTGGCTAATAATTTTGTGTATTAATTTAAAAATCCTTCCCCTTCATAACTTCTAAAAGCTTTATAGTTTGCCTTTGACACTTAGGCCTTGAAAGTGCTAGGAATGAGTTTTTCACTTGCTTGAGCATCTACATGGTTACTTAATTGTACCAGAACCTTTTTCTTCAAAGCCCTTCCTTTCCCCAAAGATCTTCCATACCATGTCTCTCATATAGCAAGAGTTTATAAAGTCTTGAGTCAGCTTCTGTGCTTTGTTCAGTTTGTTTATTGGTCAATCCCTGGATGAAGACCACACTGTTTTACTTATTCACACTTTATAATACATTTTTATTATAAAATCCTCTCACTTTATACTTCATCCTTTTTAATGGTGCCTGGTCTAGACTTTGCCCTTTACATTGTATTGATAGAATCAGCTTGTCAAGTTCTTCGGACACCCACACGTTCTTCTGAGATATTGTAGGACAGTGATTAGAATTATATTGAATATATTCATCAGTTTGAAGAGACTGAATGTTTGTAATATTATGTCTCTCAACCCAAGAGCCTGGCTTATCTCACATCATATGTCTGTATACATAGTTACCATAGTGCCTCAATAAATGTTTCTAATTCTCTCTTTATAGTTTTGAACATCCTTTGTTAGATTTATTTATAAGCATTTCAAACTTAAGTCCTGTTGTTTATGATAGCATTTTATAACATTTCATATTAATTACGAATTATATTAACACATTAATTTATTATTGTTATTGTTTTATTTATATTTGGCAGGTAAATCTTCTTTAGGTTGCAAAGAGTCTTATGAATTGATGTTGAATTTTGTCAAACAATTTCTTCATTGTATATTTTAATTTAATATGACAAATTGTTTTTCACTGTTGGAAGGTTAAACAACTATTGCATTTTCAGAATAAAAACTATCATAATTTAATTTTATTTTTTATGGACTTGTTTTACTAATATTTTCTTTAAAAGGAAGTGAATACTGCCGCCATATCCTGCCTGCCATCTGCCGCACACAGTGGGATGTTACACCAGTACCTTCCTTCAGACAGGTCTGGACATCAAGAGGGCTAAAAATCCGCAACAGAAACTCTCTGGTAATTAACCAGCACCCAGCAACAAATGAGCACAGCTGTGTGGCTGATAGGGTCTTGGTGCTCCGGCCTGGTGTCAGGCCTGAGCCTCTGAGGTGAGAGAGGTGAGTACTCCCACCTCAGAGGCTCTGGCGCCATGTAATATCAATCAGCAAGAGCTCCCCCTGAGATCTCGGTCTAAATGCTAAGACTCAACTCTACCCAACAGCCAGCAGACTCCACCACTGGACACCCCATGCCAAACAACTAGCAAGACAGGAACACAATCAGACCCATTAGCAGAGAGGCTGCCTAAAATCATACTAAGTTCACAGACACCCCAAACCACACCACTGGACGTGGCCCTGCCCACCAGAAAGACAAGATCCAGCCCCACCAACTAGAACACAGGCACTAGTCCCCTCCATCAGGAAACCTATAAAATCCACTGAACAACCTCACCCACTGGGGGAAGACACCAAAAACAACAGGAACTACGAACCTGCAGCCTGCAAAAAGGAGACCCCAAACACAGTTAAGTTAAACAAAATGAGAAGACAGAGACATATGCAGCAGATGAAGGAGCAAGGTAAAAACCCACCAGACCAAACAAATGAAGAGGAAACAGGCAGTCTACCTGAAAAAGAATTCAGAGTAATGATAGTAGAGAGGATCCAAAATCTTGGAAAAAGAATGGAGAAAATACAAGAAACATTTAACAAGGACCTAGAAGAACTAAAGAACAAACAAACAATGATGAACAACACAAAAAATGAAATTAAAAATTCTCTAGAAGGAATCAATAGCAGAATAACTGAGACAGAAGAAAGGATAAGTGACCTGGAAGATAAAAGAGGGGAAATAACTACTGCAGAGCAGAATAAAGAAAAAAGAATGAAAAGAATCGAGGACAGTCTCAGAGACCTCTGGGACAACACTAAACACACCAACATTCGAATTACAGGGATCCCAGAAGAAAAAGAGAAAATGAAAGGGTCTGAGAAAATATTTAAAGACATTATAGTTGAAAACTTTCCTAACATGGGAAAGGAAACAGTCAAGTCCAGTAAGCACAGAGAGCCCCATACAGGATAAATCCAAGGAGAAACACACCAAGACACATATTAATCAAACTACCAAAAATTAAATACAAAGAAAAAAATTTTAAGAGCAGCAAGGAAAAAGCAACAAATAACATACAAGGGAATCCCCATAAGGTTAACAGCTGATCTTTCAGCAGAAACTCTGCAAGCCAGAAGGGAGTGGCAGGACATACTTAAACTGATGAAAGGGTAAAACCTACAACAAAGATTACTCTACCCAGCAAGGATCTCATTCAGAATCAATAGAAAAATTAAAACCTTTACAGACAAGCAAAAGAGAATTCAGCACCACCAAACAAGTTTTGCAACAAATGCTAAAGGAACTTCTCTAGGCAGGAAACACAAGAGAAGGAAAAGACCTACAATAACAAACCCAAAACAATTAAGGAAATGGTAATAGAAAGATACATATTGATAATTACCTTAAATGTAAATTGATTAAATGTTCCAACCAAAAGACACAGGCTCACTGAATGGATACAAAAACAAGACCCGGGCTTCCCTGGTGGCGCAGTGGTTGGGAGTCCGCCTGCCGATGCAGAGGACGTGGGTTCGTGCCCCGGTCTGGGAGGATCCCACGTGCCGCGGAGCGGCTGGGCCCGTGAGCCATGGCCGCTGGGCCTGCGCGTCGGGAGCCTGTGCTCCGCAACGGGAGAGGCCACGGCAGTGAGAGGCCCGCGTAACACAAAAAAAAAAAAAAAAAAAAAAAAAAACAAGACCCATATATATGCTGTCTACAAGAGACCTATTTCAGACCTACGGACACATACAGACTGAAAGTGAAGGGATGGAAAAAGATATTCCATGCAAATGGAAATCAAAAGAAAGCTGGAGTAGCAATTCTCGTATCAGACAAAATACAAATCAAGACAGTATGGTACTGGCACAAAACAGAAATACTGATCAATGGAACGACATAGAAAGCCCAGAGGTAAACACACGCACATATGGTCCACCTTATCTTTGATAAAGGAGGCAAGAATATACAATGGAGAAAAGACAGCCTCTTCAATAAGTGGTGCTGGGAAAACTGTACAGCTACATGTAAAAGAATGAAATTAGAATACTCCCTAACACCGTATACAAAAATAAACTCAAAATGGATTAAAGACCTAAATGTAAGGCTAGACACTATAAAACTCTAAGAGGAAAACATAAGCAGAACACTCTACGACATATACCACAGCAAGATCCTTTTGGACCCATCTCTTAGAGAAATGGAAATAAAACCAAAAAATAAACAAATGGGACCTAATGAAACTTCAAAGTTTTGCACAGCAAAGGAAAACATAAGATGAAAAGACAACAATCCTCAGAATAGGAGAAAATATTTGCATTGAAGCAACTGACAAAGGATTAATCTCCCAAATTTACAAGCAGCTCATGCAGCTCAATATCAAAAAAACAAACAACCCAATCCAAAAATGGGCAGAAGACCTAAATAGACATTTCTCCAAAGAAGATATACTGATCGCCAACAAACACATGAAAGGATGCTCAACATCACTAATCATTAGAGAAATGCAAATCAAAACTACAATGAGGTATCACCTCACACCGGTCAGAATGGACATCATCAAAAAATCTACAAACAATAAATGTTGGAGAGGGTGTGGAGAAAAGGGAGCACTCCTGCACTGTTGGTGGGAATGTAAACTGATACAGCCACTATAGAGATCAGTATGGAGGTTCTTCAAAAAACTAAACATAGAGGGCTTCCCTGGTGGCGCAGTGGTTGAGAGTCCGCCTGCCGATGCAGGGGATGCAGGTCGTGCCCCGGTCCAGGAGGATCCCACGTGCTGCGGAGTGGCTGGGCCCGTGAGCCATGGCTGCTGGGCCTGCGTGTCCGGAGCCTGTGCTCCGCAACGGGAGAGGCCGCAGCAGTGAGAGGCCCGCGTAGCGCAATTAAAAAAAAAAAAAGAAAACTAAACATAGAACTACCATATGACCCAGCAATCCCACTATTGGGCATATACCCTGAGAAAACTGTAACTCAGAAAGAGTCATGTACCACAATGTTCACTGCAGCTCTATTTACAATAGCCAGGACATGGAAGCAACCTAAGTGTCCATCGACAGATGAATGGATAAAGAAGATGTGGCACATATATACAAGGGCATATTGCTCAGCCATAAAAAGAAATGAAATTGAGTGTTTTGTAGTGAGGTGGATGGAGTTAGAGCCTGTCATACAGAGTGAAGTAAATCAGAAAGTGAAAAACAAATACTGTATGCTAACACATATATATGGAACGAAAAAAAAAAAGGTTCTGATGAACCTAGGGGCAGGACAGCAGGACAGTAACAAAGATGCAGACATAGAGAATGGACTTGAGGACATGGGGAGGGGGAAGTGTAAGCTGGGACAAAGTGAGAGAGTAGCATTTGGTATATACACTACCAAATGTAAAATAGATAGCTAGTGGGAAGCAGCTGCATTGCATGGGGAGATCAGCTTGGTGCTCTGTGACCACCTAGAGGGGTGCGATAGGGAGGGTGGGAGGGAGACACAGGAGGGAGGGGATATGGGGATATATGTATACATATAGCTGATCCACTTTGTTATACAGCAGAAACTAACACAACATAATAAAGCAATTATACTCCAAATAAAGATGTTGAAAAAATATTTTCTTTAAGATATTTGCATCTGTGTTCATGAATAGGATTATACTGTGTTTTCCATTTCACAATGTTTAACTCAGCATTGTTATCAATAGCTTAAACAGTTAGGTATTTAGTTTCTCATTTTATAAGAAGTCCAAACATAAAGGACTCAAAAAGACATTTAAGGACCCAGAGGCATGAGGATGGGCTCACACAGGTACTCCAAACCATCCCTCACATTGATTTCTTCTCCAGAAATCTCCTTAGGGCACCCTTCACCTCTGCATTCCTCAAACTATAGATTAGGGGATTCAGCACAGGGTTGAAAAGACTGTAAAACAATGACAGAATCTTCCTTTGCTCTTGAGAATGGATGGATTTGGGGGCTGTGTGCATGACAATGGCACTGCCACAGAAGAGCTGGACCAGGCAGAGGTGGGAGGAGCAGGTGCAGAAGGCCTCTCTGCGGCCCTCACCTGACTGGATCCTCAGGATGGCAACCAGGAAGCGTGTGGAGGAGACCAGCACCAAGCAGAGGGGCCCAACTAAGACAAACATTGAGCCCACAAAGAGGACGATTTGGTTGAGCCTGGTGTCAGCACAGGCCAATTTGAATACTGATATGATTTGACAGAAAAAGTGGTTTACTTTTTGTGGTCCACAAAAGGGTAGCTTCAAAGTGAAGGACATGGACCAGAGCCAAGAGGAAACTGAATATCCAGCTCGTGATGACAGCCTAACGCAGGGGGTGGCAGATGGCCACACACCAATCACAGGACATCACCACCAAACATACACTCTGTGACAGCAAATGCCAAATACAGAGAAGTCTGAAGCATGCATGGAGCAAAGGAGATGGTTTTCTTCTGCGTTATAAATTTGCCATCATCATAGGGACAGTGCTTGAGGCATAGGATATGTCAACGATGGCCAGGTTTGAGAGGAAGAAGCACAAGGGGGTGCGCAGTCTGGAGTCCGGGCAGATGAGCCCTAGGATGACTCCATTTCCCATCAGTGTGAGGCTGTAGAACAACAAGAAGAACCCAAAGAGGAAAACTTCAAGTTCTGGGTCAACTTGGAATCCCAGCAGGATGACTTCTGAGATCCACGTCTGATTGCTTCCCATGTTCTTTTGACAGATAAATAAAATGCTTCACTTAGGACAAAAATTTTAGAGCTGAGGAGCAGAAAAAGAAAAAATTGATATGCTCATACAGAGTGAGAATTTATGCCAGAGGCCACAAATCAGTAATTCATGGATCCAATCCAGCCCAAAGCCCTGTGATGTTGATCTGACAATTTGGCTTTTACTGATAATTAAAAATTTTAGTTATTGACCAATTTTAAGATGAACCTATTTTCAGGGCAGGAATAGAGATGCAGACATAGAGAATGCACGTGTGGACACGGGGGTGAGGGGAGAGGGGGTGGGATGAACTGGGAGATTAGGATTGACATATGTGCACTGCCATGTGTAAAACAGATAGCTAGTGGGAACCTACTGTATAGCACAGGAAGCTCAGCTCAGTGCTCTGTGGTGACTTAGATGGGTTGGATGGGGGTGTGGGTGAGTGGGGGAGAGGTCCAGGAGGGAAGGGATATATGTATACATATAGCTGATTCACTTTGTGGTACAGCAGAAACTAACAAAACATTGTAAAGCAGCTATACCCCAATAAAAAAAGAAAAAAATTAGATTTTGCATAAAAATTGAGATCTCTGTCTTCTCTTCAAAAAATAAAATATTTGTCAACTCTTAATATTCTTTGTAAGCAATAATTAGCTGATGCTAATGTGAAGATAGTAGCAGATCTTTCATTTACCACTGTTTTCACTAATCTCTATTTTCTCCCAGAAACTGAAGCTTAATGATGCTGAACAATTTTATCAATGTACTTATGCTATTGGTTTATATTTCATTAAAAAGAAAGTGAATATTCAGCGTCAAGATGAGTTCCTAGGTTCTCCTGTACTTCAAACACACGGAAATAAAATATAAAATAAACCCCCAAATATACAACCAGAGTTTAAAGACAATTCTTCAATACAAGAGAAATTAATCAGAAACATGATATGCTCCAAGTATGAAACTGGAGAATCATTCCCAGTACTCAGCTTTTATGGAGTCAAGACAAGTTTTGGGATATGGGGCACTAATATGATTGAACGAAACTAAGGGTTTGGATTGGGCCCATAAAACAAGATAAAAGCAAAACAAAACAAAAAACATGCTATCGGGCTGCTGGATAGGGTGATTATAAGGAAGTCAATATGCTTGCTGGCTCTGCCATTAGATCACCAGAGCCTAAGACACTGTTATAGGACCTGATTCTATATGAGGGGCCCATGGAGTCAGGTGAAGAACAATGAAAATTTAAAATCACAAGACAGGAAGAAAGAAAAGGTGGAGGAAAAGACCAAATTAAAATAAAAATAATAGTAAAAACAAAAAGACTTCCACTCAAAATGTGTGTGTAAAAAACGCATACAAACAAATTTCATGCTAAAGAGGAAAACAAGGTAAACAATGGAATCTTGAATTCATTCAAGATGAAATTAAATGTACAGAAAAATCTTCCCAAAACTCTAATATAAGTAAGGATGGTTAAGATGTTCCAACAGATTAATGAAGGCGTAATATTTACTAAAATGATTAAGAAAAATAAATAAGGCAGGAAAACACAGTGTATAAATATAAAAACTGATCATCTATGGACCTCTGAAATAAATATAGCCACACAATTTTTAAAAAATCAATAAACGCAGGGCTTCCCTGGTGGCGCAGTGGTTGAGAGTCCACCTGCCGATGCAGGGGACACAGGTTCGTGCCCCGGTCCAGGAAGATCCCACATGCCGCGGAGCGGCTGGGCCCTCAATAAAGAGGATAATTTCCAGACCTAACATTAAGGAGGGAAGTAGTCTTGGGAGGTCAAATTATGAATCCACCCGGACTTTAATACAGACAGAAAAATAATATTTTGAAAGTGGAGTTTAGAGACATGAATAATAGATTAGAGGCTACACTTAGATATGATAAAGTTCCCAGAGCAAAAAAGAATGGAGAAAATGGTAAAGAAACAGTATTTGAAGAGATTTAACCACAAACATTCCAGAATTGAAAACAGACCTAAGTACTTAAATTACAAATATTCATTCTACTTACTGAGTGTAATACATAAAGATAAATGTACACTCAAGCAATTTTTCATAACTGAATTTTTCATAACTGAAGATGACATGAATCTTTAGATAAAAAAACATACTCAGAGAACAGAATAGGATAAATAAAAAATAAATTCTCAAAAAATGTAAGTTTTTATCTCTTTGACTATTATCTTTTCTCCATTCTCTACATTTCACTGTGTATACACCTTCTAGAACTCCTATTAGATCAATGTTGTAGTCAATCAACCTATCTTAAGGCTCTTAATTACCCTTTCAGATTTCTTTTCTTTTACTCTCTTCACCATGTTTTAGACATTTCATAACTATATTTCAATTGCATATTTATTCTGTGACTGATGCCAGGTTACCATTTATCCTCTCCCTCTATTTATTTTTTTAATGCTTTTTTTTTCCTTTCCAAGATTTTTATATTGATTCTTTTCATATTCATTGTACTTGGTTCATTATAGTGTCCTTTTTGCTTCATAAGCTTTGTGATTTTTAATAGAAGCTATAATTTCTTTTTTCTCTTAAGCAGTCTTTGTTAGACTTTTTTACTTTACTTTTTTCAAAATTAAGAGGAAATATTAAAAGGCACCAAGGGTAAAAGTAATTATATACATAGGAACAACAATTCAACTGAACACAACTTCTCATCAACAGCAAAGGGTCTAGAGACAATAGCTACTATCTTTAATGTGCCAAGAGGGGGTGAGCTCTCTTTCTAAAATTTTATATCTTCAAGAATTCTTTTGAATGAATGAAAGAAAAGTAAGATTTTATTTACATGCAAATAAGAAGGTATTACAGACCTACAGATCCTCAGTGTACTGTTAAAGTATACTCCTCAATAACAGTAAAGGGGAACCCACAAGTAACTCAAATATATATATATATATGTATATATATATTATACTGACACATAAGTTGAAAAAATTATATTGATAAGTCTTATAAACTATAGATTATAAAATAATTATTTTGGTATTTTAAAACAGGAAATCTTTTGAAAATGAGTAAATGGAGATAGGCAAAGTTAATATTAACATTCTTGATGAGCAGTGAATCCTGAGTCACTTTAACTTTGTTAGAATAATTGATTAAACTTGGATATTATCAATCAATGAAAATAATTTTAAAAAATAAACATAAAATCTCAGGTTCCCCAACTTATAAGACAAATTAAAAGAAACTAAAAACATTATGAGTCCACAGCAGGCAGAAGGCAAAAAAGGAGAAATAAAGAAGCAAATAATTTTTTGATAAACAGAAAACACAAATTAAGCTAGTATTAATAAGTTTATGTACATAGATTATCATCTTATGTGAAAATGGAAGACACTAAAAGAGTTAATCATAATAGAAAAAAAAAAAGAAAATCAAGTTATAAACTCTTTACAAGAATCACACCCCATTAGAAACCAAGATGGCGGAGTAGAAGGATGTACTCTCACCCCCTCTTGCAAGGACACCAGAATCACAACTAGCTGCTGAACAATCATCTATAGGAAGACACTGGAACTCACCAAAAGACACCCCACATCCAAACACAAAGGAGAAGCCACAATGAGATGGTAGGAGGGGTGCACTCACAGTAAAATCAAATCCCATAACTGCTGGAGGGTACTCACAGACTGGAGAACACTTATACCACAGAAGTCCACCCACTGGAGTGAAGGTTCTGAGCCCCACGTCAGGCTTCCCAACCTGGGGGTCTGGCAATGGGAGGAGGAATTCCCAGAGAATGAGACTTTGAAGGCTAGTGGGATTTGATTGCAGGACTTTGACAGGACTGGTGGAAACAGACTCCACTCTTGGAGGGCACACACAAAGTAGTGTGTGCATCGGGACCCAAGGGAAGGAGTAGTGACCCCAGGGGAGACTGAACCAGACCTACCTGCTAGTGTTGGAGGGTCTCTTGCAAAGGTGGGCGGTGGCTGTGGCTCACCCTGGGGACAAGGACACGGGCAGCAGAAGTTCTCGGAAGTACTCCTTGGCGTGAGTCCTCCCAGAGTCCGCCATTAGCCCCACCAAAGAGCCCAGATAGGCTCCAGTGTTGGGTGGCCTCAGGCCAAACAACCAAAAGGGAGGGAACCCAGCCCCACCCATTAGCAGTCAAGCAGATTAAAGTTTTACTGAGCTCTGCCCACCAGAGCAACAGTCAGCTCTACCAACCACCAGTGCCTCCCATCAGGAAACTTACACAAACCTCTTAGATAGCCTCATCCACCAGAGGGCAGACAGCAGAAGCAAGAAGAACTACAATCCTGCAGCCTGTGGAATGAAAACCACATTCACAGAAACATAGACAAGATGAAAAGGAAGAGGGCTATGCACCAGATGAAGGAACAAGATAAAACCCCAGAAAAACAAGTAAATGAAGTGGAGGTAGGCAACCTTCCAGAAAAAGAATTCAGAATAATGATAGTGAAGATGATCCAGGACCTCAGAAAAAGAATGGAGGCAAAGATTGAGAAGATGCAAGAAATGTTTAACAAAGACCTAGAAGAATTAAAGAATAAACAAACAGAGATGAACAATAGAGTAACTGAAATGAAAACTACACTGGAAGGAATCAATAGCAGAATAACTGAGGCAGAGGAACAAATACATGACCTGGAAGACAGAATGGTGGAATTCACTGCTGCAGAAGAGAATAAAGAAATAAGAATGAAAATAAATGAAGACAGCCTAAGAGGCCTCTGGGACAACATTAAACACAACAACATTCGCATTATATGGGTCCCAGAAGGAGAAGAGAGAAACGACCCGAGAAAATATTTGAAGAGATTATAGTCGAAAACTTCCCTAACATGGGAAAGGAAATAGCCACCCAAGTCCAGGAAGAGCAGACAGTCCTATACAGGGTAAACCCAAAGAGAAACAGGCCAAGACATATAGTAATCAAATTGGCAAAAATTAAAGACAAAGAAAAATTACTGAAAGCAGCAAGGGAAAAACAACAAATAACATACACGGGAATTCCCATAAAGTTAATAGCTGATTTCTCAGCAGAAACTCTACAAGCCAGAAGGGAGTTGCATGATATACTTAAAGTGATGAAAGGGAAGAACCTATAACAAAGATTACTCTACCCGACAAGGATCTCATTCAGATTCGAAGGAGAAAACAAAAGCTTTACAGACAAGCAAAAGCTAACAGAATTCAGCACCACCAAACCAGCTTTACAACAAATGCTAAAGGAACTTCTCTAAGCGGGAAACACAAGAGAAGAAAAGGACCTACAAAAACAAACCCAAAACAATTAAGAAAATGGTAATAGGAACATACATATCGATAATTACCTTAAACATGAATGGATTAAACGCTCCAACCAAAAGACACAGGCTTGCTGAATAGATACAAAAAAAAGACGCTTCTATATGCTGAATACAAGAGACTCACTTCAGACCTAGGGACACATACAGACTGAAAGTGAGGGGATAGAAAGATATACCATGCAAATGGAAATCAAAAGAAAGCTGGAGTAGCAGTACTCATATGAGATAAAATAGACTTTAAAATAAAGAATGTTCCAAGAGATAAGGAAGGACACTACATAATGATCAAGGGATCAATCCAAGAAGAAGATATAACAATTATAAATATATATGCACCCAACACAGGAACGCCTCAATACATAAGGCATCTGCTAACAGCTAGAGGAAATCGACAGTAACACAATAATAGTGGGGGAATTTAACACCTCACTCACACCCATGGACAGATCATCAAAAATGAAAATTAATAAGGAAACACAAGCTTTAAATGACACAATAGACCAGACAGAGTTAATGGATATTTATAGGACATTCCATCCAAAAACAGCAGATTACACTTTCTTCTCAAGTGCACATGGAATATTCTCCAGGACAGATCACATGTTGGGTCACAAATCAAGCCTCAGTAAATTTAAGAAAACTGAAATTGTATCAAGCATCTTTTCTGACCACAACACTATGAGATTAGAACTGAAGTACAGGGGGAAAAACATAAAAAACACAAACACATGGAGGCTAAACAATGTTACTAAATAACCAAGAGATCACTGAAGAAATCAGAGGAAATAAAAAAATACCTAGACACAAATGACAATGAAAACTTGACGATCCAAAACCTATGGGATGCAGCAAAAGCAGTTCTAAGAGGGAAGTTTATAGCTATACAAGCCTACCTCAAGAAACAAGAGAAATCTCAAATAAACCATCTAACCTTACACCTAAAGGAATTAGAGAAAGAACAAACAAAACCCAAAGTTAGCAGAAGGAAAGAAACCATAAAGATCAGAGCAAAAATAAATGAAATAGAAACAAAGAAAAGAAGAGCAAAGATCAATAAAACTAAAAGCTGGTTCTTTGAGAAGATAAACACAATTGATAAACCATTAGCCAGACTCATCAAGAAAAAGAGGGAGAGGACTCAAATCATAAAATTAGAAATGAAAAAGGGGAAGTTACAAGAGACAATGCAGAAATAAAAGCATCCTAAGAGACTACTATAAGCAACTCTATGTCAATAAAATGGACACCTGGAAGAAATGGACAAATTCTTAGAAAGGTATAACCTTCCAAGACTGAACCAGGAAGAAAGAGAAAATATGAATGGACCAAACACAAGTAATGAAATTGAAACTGTGATTAAAAATCTTCCAACAAACAAAAGTCCAGGACCAGACAGCTTCACAGGTGAATTCTACCAAACATTTAGAGAAGAGCTAACACCCATCCTTCTCAGACTCTTCAAAAAATTGCAGAGGAAGGTACACTCCCAAACTCATTCTATGAGGCCACCATCACCCTGATACCAAAACCAGACAAAGATACTACAAAAAAAGAAAATTATAGACCAATATCACTGATGAATATGGATGCAAAAATCCTCAACTAAATACTAGTAAACAGAATCAAACAACACATTAAAAGGATCATACACCATGATCAAGTGGGATTTATCCCAGAGATGCAAGGATTCTTCAACATATGCAAATCAATCCATGTGATAAACCATATTAACAAAACCATATGATCATCTCAATAGATGCAGAAAAAGTTTTTGACAAAATTCAACACCCATTTATGATAAAAACTCTCCAGAAAGTGGGCATAGAGGGAACCTACCTCAACATACTAAAGGACATATATGACAAACCCACAGAAAACATCATTCTCAATGGTGAAAAACGGAAAGTATTTCCTCTAAAATCAGGAAGGAGACAAGGATGTCCACTCTCACCACTATTATTCAACATAATTTTGGAAGTCCTAGCCACGGCTATCACAGAAGAAAAAGAAATAAAAGGAATACGAATTGGAAAAGAAGAAGTAAAGCTGTCACTGTTTGAGGATGACATGGTACCACACATAGAGAATCCTAAAGACGCCACCAGAAAACTACTAGAGCTAATCAATGAATTTGGTAAAGTTGCAGGATACAAAATTAATGCACAGAAATGTCTTGCATTCCTATACACTAATGATGAAAAATCTGAAAGAGAAATTAAGGAAACACTCCCATTTACCACTGCAACTAAAAGAATAAAATGCCTAGGAATAAACCTACCTAGGGAGACAAAAGACCTGTATGCAGAAAACTATAAGACACTGATGAAAGAAATTAAAGATGATACCAACAGATGGAGAGATGTACCATGTTCTTGGAATGGAAGAATCAATAATGTGAAAATGACTATACTACCCAAAGCAATCTACAGATTCAATGCAATCCCTATGAAATTACCAATGGCATTTTTTATGGAACTAGAAAAAAAATCTTAAAATTTGTATGGAGACACAAAATAGCCAAAGCAGTCTTGAGGGAAAAAAACAGAGTGGGAGGAATCAGACTCCCTGACTTCAGACTATACTACAAAGCTACAGTAATCAAGACAATATGGTAGTGGCACAAAAACAGAAACATAGAGCAATGAAACAAGATAAAAAGCTCAGAGATAAACCCACGCAGCTATGGTCAACTAACCTATGACAAAGGAGGCAAGGATATACAATGGAGAAAAGACAGTGTCTTCAGTAAGTGGTGCTGGGAAAACTGGACAGCTACATGTAAAAGAATGAAATTAGAACACTCCCTAACACCATACACAAAAATAAACTCAAAATGGTTTCCACCGGACACTATAAAACTCTTAGAGAAAAACATAGGAAGAAAACTCTCTGACATAAATCACAGCAAGTTCTTTTTTGATCCACCTCCTAGAGTAATGGAAATATAAACAAAAATGAACAAATGGGACCTAATGAAACTTCAATGCTTTTGCAGAGCAAAGGAAACCATAAACAAGATGAAAAGACATCCCTCAGAATGGGAGAAAATATTTGCAAACGAATCAACGGACAAAGGATTAATCTCCAAAATATATAAACAGTTCATGCAGCTCAATACTAAGGAAACAGACAACCCAATCCAAAAATGGGCAGAAGACCTAAATAGACATTTCTCCAAAGAAGACATACAGATGGCCAAGAACCACATGAAAAGCTGCTCAACATCACAAATTATTAGAGAAATGCAAATCAAAACTACAATGAGCTATCACCTCACACCAGTCAGAATGGGCATCATCAGAAAATCTACAAACAACAAATGCTGGAGAGGGTGTGGAGAAAAGGGAACCCTCTTGCACTGTTGGTAGGAATGTAAATTGATACAGCCACTATGGAGAACAGTATGGAAGTTCCTTAAAAAACTAAAACTAGAATTACCATATGATCCGGCAATCCCACTACTGGGCATATACCCAGAAAAGCCATAATTCAAAAAGACACATGCACCCCAATGTTCACTGCAGCACTATTTACAATAGCCAGGTTATGGAAGCAACCTAAATGCCCATCGACAGACGAATGGATAAAGAATATGTGGTACAATGGAATATTACTCGGCCATAAAAAGGAACGAAATTGGGTCATTTGTTGAGACATGGATGTATCTAAAGACTGTCGTACAGAGTGAAGTAAGTCAGAAAGAGAAAAACAAATATCGTATATTAACGCATGTATGCGGAACCTAGAAAAATTGTACAGATGAACTAGTTTGCAGGGCAGAAGTTGAGACACAGATGTATAGAACAAACGTACGGACACCAAGCGGGGAAAGCTGTGGGGGGGTGGTGTGATGAATTGGGTGATTGGGATTGACATGTATACACTGATGTGTATAAAATTGATGACTAATAAGAACCTGCTGTATAAAAAAATAAATTTTTAAAAATTAAAAAAACCAACTAATACTAAACTTTCTTTGGGTTATTTGTATGGAAATATGTTAATATAAATGTTTCAGACATTACATGAAATTCCTAAACATCTTATATGTTCAGGTATAATGTTGTAAGTCATAATTCTAGTTATTAGTTTAAAATGTATATCTCAGAAATAACAATTTCCTTGTCAAGTGCATTATTAACTTTCATCAAATCTTAAAAAAAGAAGATGGTATGAAGATTAAAAGAGGAAAATTATAAAATCAACTATAACTACAGTAAACAGCTAAGGGATAAGCATGAAGATGTAAAATATGACACCAAAAACCCAAAACGTTGGGGAGGGAAGAAAAACATGTAGATCTTTTAGAATGTGTTTGAACCTAAATGACTATAAATTTAAAACAAGTAGATATACTTATAGGTCAACATATATAAACCCCATGGTAACCACAAATCATAACCAACAATAAATACACAAAAACTATAGAGAAAGGAACACAAGCATACTACTAAAGAAAATCATAAGCTACAAGGAAAGAAACTAAAGGAAGAAGAAAGAACAGAGAAGAACTACAAAACAACCTGAAAACAAGTAACAAAATTGGATTAAGTAGATATCTTTCAATAATCTCTTTAAATGTCAGTGGACTAAATGCTCCAATCAAAAGATACAGGGTGGGGGCTTCCCTGGTGGCACAGTGGTTGAGAGTCTGCCTGCCAGTGCAGGGGACACGGGTTCGAGCCCTGGTCCGGGAAGATCCCACATGCCGCAGAGCAACTAGGCCCGTGAGCCACAACTACTGAGCCTGTGCGTCTGGAGCCTGTGCTCCACAACAAGAGAGGCCACGATAGTAAGAGGCCCGCGCACCGCGATGAAGAGTGGCCCCCGCTTGCCACAACTGGAGAAAGCCCTTGCACAGAAACAAAGACCCAACACAGCCATAAATAAATAAATAATTTTAAAAAAAAAAGATACAGGGTGGTTAGTTGGATAATATAACAAGATCCTTCAATATGCTGCCTACAGGAGACTCACTTCAGAGCTAAAGACGCACATAGACTGAAAGTGAGGGGATGGACTAATAATTTCATTCAATGAAAATGACAAGAAAGATGGAGCAGCAATACTCATATCATATAAAATGGACTTTAAAACAAGATCTATAACAAAAAACAAAGAAGGGTATTATACAATGATAAAGAGATTAATACAAGAAGATACCATATTTGTTAACATATATGCACCTAATTTAGGAGCACCTAGATATATAAAGCAAACAGTAACAGACATAAAGGGAGATATTGGTAATAATACAACAATAGTAGGACACTTAATCACCCGACTTACATCAATGGACAGATCGTCCAGAAGAAAATCAATGAGGAAACAGGAGTCTTAAATAACACATTAGCCCAGTTGACCTAATAGATATCTATAAGACATTATATCCATAAACAGCATAATATACATTCTTTTCAAGTGCACATGGAATGTTCCCCATGATAGATCACATGGTAGTCCACAACAAAGTCTCAACATATTTAAGAGAAATTTTACCAAGCATTTTTTTTCCAACAACCATATGAAACTAGAAATCAATTACAGAAAGAAAAATGTGAAAATTACAACACAAGGAGACTAAACAAAATGCTACTAAAAAGCCAATGTGTCAAAAAAGAAATCAAAGAGGAAACCAGGTGCTTCCCTGGTGGCACAGTGGTTGAGAGTCCGCCTGCCGATGCAGGGGACATGGGTTCGTGCCCCGGTTCGGGAAGATCCCACATGCCGCGGACTGACTGGGCCTGTGAGCCATGGCCACTGAGCCTGCGCGTCCGGAGCCTGTGCTCCGCAATGGGAGAGGCCACAACAGTGAGAGGCCCACATACTGCAAAAAAAAAAAAGAGGAAATCAGAAAATACCTTGAGACAAATGACAATGGAAACAACTTTCCAAAATCTATGGGACACAGCAAAAGCAGTTATAATAGGCAAGTTTATAGCGATACAGGCCTACCACAAGAAACAAGAATATTCTCAAATAAGCAACCTAACCTACCATCTAAAACAAAAAAGCCCAAAGCCAGAAGAAGGAAGGAAATAATAAAGATCAGAGGGAACAAATAAAATAGAGTTTTAAAAAACAACAGAAAAGGTCAATTAAATTAAGAGCTTATTTTTTGAAAAGATAAACAAAATTGAAAAGCTTGTAGTTAGGCTCATGAAGAAAAAAAGAGATCACCAAAATAAACAAAATAAGAAATGAAAGAGGAAAAATTCCAACCATTACCACACAGATACAAAAAATCATAAGAGAATACTATGAACAGTTATATGCCAGCAAACTGGATAACCTAGAAGAAAAGATTATATTTCTAGAAACATACAGTCTTCCAAGACTGAATCAGGAAGAAACAGACAATCTGAATAGACCAATCAGTAGTAGTGAAATAGAAACAGTAATCAAAAAACTCCCAGCAGATGAAAGTCCAGGACCAGATGGCTTCACAGGAAAATTTACCAAAAATGTAAAGAAGAGATAGTACCTATCCTTCTCACACTAATCCATAAAAATTTAAGAGGATATAACACTCCCAAATTCATTCTACAAGGCCACCATTACCCTAATACCAAAACCAGAGAAAGACACTACAAAAGAAGAAGATTACAGGCCAATATCTTTGATGAATATAGATGCAAAAATCTTCACAAAATATTAGCAAACCGAATTCAACAATAAGTAAAAAGGATCATACATCATGATCAAGTTGGATTTATTTCAGGGATGCAAGGATGGTTTGATATCCACAAATCAATCAACATCATATACGACATTAAGAAACAAAGAATAAAAATCAAATGGTCATCTCAAAAGACTCAGAAAAAGCATCTGACAAAATTTAAAATCCATTCATGATAAAAACACTCAACAAAGTTGGTGTAGAGGAAACATATCTCAACATAATAAAGGCCATTTATGACAAACCTACAGCTAACCTCATACTAAATGTTGAAAAGCTAGAGGTTTTTCCTCTAAAACCAGGAACAAGACAAGGATGCCCATTCTCACCACATATATTTAATATAGTATTAGAAAACCTAGAGACAGCATTCAGACAAGACAAAGAAATACTAGGCATCTAAATTGGAAGGGAAGAAGTAAAACTGTCACTGTTTGCAGATGACATGACACTGTATATAAAAAACCCTGAAGTATCTCTAAAAAAAATATTAGAGCTAATAAATAAATTCAGTGAAGTTGCAGGATACAAGGTTAATATACGAAATCTGTTGCTTTCCTATGCACTAATAACTATCAGAAAGAGAAAGTAAGGAAAAAATTCCATTTAAAATCACATCAAAAAGAATAAAATATCCAGGAAAAAACATAACCAAGGTGGTGAAACATCTATACTCTGAAAACTATAAAACACTGATGAAGGATATTGAAGATGATACAAAGAAATGGAAAGGTGTTCCATGCTCTTGGATTGGAAGAGTTAATAGTGTTAAAATATCCATACTACCCAAATCAATCTAAACATTTAATAAAATCCTTATCAAAATACACAAGACATTTTCACAGAGCTAGAACAAATAACTCTAAAAATTATATGGAACAACAAGGACCCTGAATAGCTAATACAATCTTGAGAAAAAAATAACAGAATAAAACTGAGATTTCATGCACTCTGATTTCCAACTATACTACAAGCAGTATGGTACTGGCACAAAAACAGACACATAGATCAATGGAACAGGATAAAGAGCCCAGAAATAAACCCAC
This sequence comes from Phocoena sinus, assembly GCF_008692025.1. Classification (NCBI taxonomy): domain Eukaryota; kingdom Metazoa; phylum Chordata; class Mammalia; order Artiodactyla; family Phocoenidae; genus Phocoena; species Phocoena sinus. The sequence goes on from NC_045771.1 coordinate 11,246,170, forward strand.
ACACTTTTGGTCAATTAATCTATGACAAAGGAGGCAAGAATATATAACATAAAAAGACAGTATCTTTAATAAGTGTTGCTGGGAAAACTGAACAGCTACATGTAAAAGAATGAAATTAGAAAATTTTATCACATCATATGCAAAAATAAACCCAAAAGAGTTTAAAGACTTAAATATAAGACCTGAAAACATAAAACTCCTAGAAAAGAACATAGGCAGAACATCCTTTGACATAAACCGTAACAATATTTTTTTGACTCTGTCTCCTAAGGCAAAGGAAACAAAAGCAAATATAAACACGAGACATAATTAAAAGCTTTTGTGCAGCAAAGAAAACCATAACCAATATGAACAGACAACCTACTGAATGGGAGAAAATGTTTGCAAATGGTATAACTGACATGGGGTTAATATCCAAAACATAGGAACAGCTCATACGATGATACAGATGAAACGGCTTGCAGGGCAGAAACTGAGACACAGATGTAGAGAACAAACGTATGGACACCAAGCGGGGAAAGCGGCAGGGGGGTGGGGGGGTGGTGTGATGAATTGGGAGATTGGGATTGACATGTATACAGTGATGTGTATAAGATTGATGACTAATAACCTGCTGTATAATATATATATATATACACATATTATTCAAGTCAAAAAATAAAATTAAAAAAAGAACAGCTCATATAACTCAATGTCAAAAAAAAAAAACACCTAATTTAAAAATGGGGAGAGGACCTGAATAGACATTTATCCAAAGAAAATATACAGATGGCCAACAGGCACATGAAAAGATGCTCAATCATCAGAGAAAGGTAAATTAAAACAGCAGTGCAGTATTCACCTTACACCTGTCAGAATGGCAATAATCAAAAAGATCACAAATAAGAAGTGTTGGTAAGGATGTAGAGAAAAGGGAATCGTAGTATACTGCTGGTGGGAATGTAAATTGATGCAGCTTCTGTGGAAAACAGAAAGGAAGTTCCTCAAAAAACTAAAACTAGAACTACCATACAATCCAGCAATTCCATTCCATTCCTGTGTATATATTTGAAAAAAATTAAAACATTAATTCAAAAACACACATGTACCCCAATGTTCATAGTAGCATTATTTACAATAGCTAAGATATGGAAGCAACCTAAGTATCCATCAACAGATTAATGGAAAAGGAAGACTGGTCTATATATAAAATGGAATATTACTCAGAGTCATAAAAAATTGAAATTTTGCCATTTTTAACATGGATAGATCTGGACGATATTATGCTTAGTGAAATAAGTCAAAGAAAGACAAATACTGCATGTCATGATTTATATGTTGGCATCTAAAAAAATGAAACGGATGAATGAATATAACAAAACTTCAACTGACTTATGGATATAGAGGACAAACTAGTGGTTACCGGTGGGGAGGCTGAAGGGGTTAGAGATGAAATAGGGGTAGGGGATTAAGAGGTACAAACTATTATGTATAAAATAAATAAGATACAAGTATATATTATACAGCACAGGGGATACAATTGTTTATAAAGACTTTAAATGGAGTATAATATATAAAAATATTGGATCACTATGTTTTACACCTGAAACTAACATAATATTGTAAGTCAATTATACTTCAATTTTTTTAAAGGCCAATATTTAAGAGATGGTCAGAGGAAGATAAATCTCCCAATGAGAGCTAAAAGAAGATCAGAGATGGGCAGCAAACCAGAAAATATGAATTAAATAAAATCAGTGACCTATGATATATGTTATGCCAGGATGCCAACTATTCACTTTAATCCTATGAGTAATTCCAAGTTGATTTTTTAGATACAAGAATATTTTTCTGCATAGAGCTACACTGGAGTTAACATTTACAGACAGAATGAAATAAAACCAAAGTTACTAAGAGAAAGCCATTATCATTCTTCAAGAAAAACATAACACTTTTTAACATCATTTCCCATTTGCATTGACCTGTAAAAGTGTGAACCATATGCAACGTGCATAGAAAATTTTAATTTCCAAAGAGCCTGTTATTAAGATGTTAACCAGAAATAAAAGCGACTTCACCATGAAAATAAAATGTGGTTATTTCCCTACGTGAACCAAGGACCAAACTGACAGAATATAATGCCAAGCATGGAGAGGCAGATGGCCAAAGATTTCCAAAATGAGATTCATCAATTGTTCACCCTGCCAGGAATCCACTGCATTCAAAAGGAGCTTCTGTCAGTACCCTGGAAACACACCTACCATCCAGCAACTCATCACATTATTCTTAATTCCTGAACACACTTAGAAAGGCATGATGATTTGGCAATACCTACACCTTCCCATATTTTCTCCAATTAGGGGATGAAAGTCAACATGATCTCTTTTAATTCCAAGACCATATCACAGACTCAAGAGAAAGGAGAAGGAGCAATGACATCTTCAAACACAGAAGAATCAGTGTTAGATATTCAGTAATTAATATATATGATTCTGAAGGACAAATTGTATATCTGTAAATTTGTTGGGTGGTCTTTTTTTAACATCTTTATTGGAGTATAATTGCTTTACAACAGTGTGTTAGTTTCTTCTGTATAACAAAAAGAATCAGCTATATGTATACATATATACCCATATCCCCTCCCCCTTGCGTCTCCCTCCCACCCTCCCTATCCCACCCCTCTAGGGGGACACAAAGCACTGAGCTGATCTCCCTGTGCTATGCAGCTGCTTCCCACTAGCTATCTATTTTACATTTGGTAGCGTATATATGTCCATGCTACTCTCACTTCATCCCAGCTTACTCTTCCTCCTCCCCGTGTCCTCAAGTCCATTCTCTACATCTGCATCTTTATTCCTGTCCTGACCCTAGGTTCTTCAGAACCATTTTTTTTTATTCCATATATACGTGTTAGCATATGGTATTGCTTTTCTCTTTCTGACTTACTTCACTCTGTATTGTTTTTCTCTTTCTGACTTACTTCACTCTGTATGACAGACTCTAGGTCCAGCCACCTCACTGCAAATAACTCAATTTCGTTTCTTTTTATGGCTGAGTAATATTCCATTGTATATATGTGCCACATCTTCTTTATCCATTCATCTGTCGATGGACACTTAGGTTGCTTCCATGTCCTGGCTATTGTAAATAGAGCTGCAATGAATATTGTGGTACATGACCCTTTTTGAATTATGGTTTTCTCAGGGTATATGCCCAGTAGTGGAACTGCTAGGTCATATGTTAGTTCTATTTATAGCTTTGTAAGGAACCTCCATATTGTTCTCTATAGTGGCTGAACCAATTCACATTCCCACCGAAGGTGTATGAGGGTTCCCTTTTCTCCACACCCTCTCCAGCATTTGTTGTTTGTAGATCTTCTGATGATGCCCATTCTAACTGGTGTGAGGTGATACCTCATTGTAGTTTTGATTTGCATTTCTCTAATAATTAGTGATGTTGAGCATCCTTTCATGTGTTTGTTCGCAATCTGTATATCTTCTTTGGAGAAATGTCTATTTAGGTCTTCTGCCCATTTCTGGATTGGGTTGTTTGTTTTTCTGATATTGAGCTGCATGAGCTACTTCTATATTTTGGAGATTAATCCTTTGTCAGTTGCTTCATTTGCAAATATTTTCTCCCATTCTGAGGGTTGTTGTCTTTTCATCTTGATTATGGTTTCCTTCGCTGTGCCAAAGCTTTTAAGTTTCATTAGGTCCCATTTGTTTGTTTTTATTTCCATTGCTCTAGGAGGTGGGTCAAAAAGGATCTTGTTGTGATTTATGTCATAGAGTGTTCTGCCAATGTTTTCCTCTAAGAATTTTATAATGTCTGGCCTTAAGTTTAGGTCTGTTATCCACTCAGAGTTTATTTTTGTGTATGGTGTAGGGAGTGTTCTAATTTCACTCTTTTACATGTAGCTGTCCACTTTTCCCAGCACCACTTATTGTAGAGGCTGTCTTTTCTCCATTGTATATTCTTCCCTCCTTTATCACATATGAGGTGACCATGTGTGCATAGGTTTACCTCTGGGCTTTCTATCCTGTTCCATTGATCTATATTTCTGTGTTTGTGCCAGTACCATACTGTCTTTCTTTTTTTATTCAAACAGAAAGTCACAAAAATTATAATCATCCTCATCGGTTCACTCAGTCCATGCAATTAATTTTTTTTATCCTGATCTTTTGTTAGTATTTTTATGAATTCATCAGTTTTCCAGTTCTGAAAATGCTTACTTCATTCAGTTCAGCAGTATAGTCAGTTACCAAAAACCTGTACTTGTCAGAGTCTATTCCATGAATTCCTTGAAGATGAAACCCTTTTACAGGAACATTTTTGCAAAAGCATCAGAGTACACCCAGAACTGTCTGTAAATGACAAAAGACTTACAAATGACCACGGTTAAAGATTTGATGAATGTTCATAACAGTGCAATTGACAAGGAAATTTAGTTATTTCTGAGATATACATTTAAAAATAATAACTAGCATTATGACTTATAACATTATACCAGAACATATAAGGAATTTAGGAATGTCATGTAATGTCTGAAATATTTATATTAACATATTTCCATACAAATAACCCAAAGAAAGTTTAGTATTAGCTTTTTGTTTTTGTTTTATTAATTTTTGAATTTTATTTTTTTATACAGCAGGTTCTTATTAGTCATCAATTTTATACACATCAGTGTATACATGTCAATACCAATCGCCCAGTTCATCACACCACCACCCCAACCCCCCACAACTTTCCCCCCTTGGTGTCCATATGTTTGTTCTATACATCTGTATCTCAACTTCTGCCCTGCAAACCGGTTCATCTGTACAATTTTTCTAGGTTCCACATACATGCGTTAATATACGATATTTGTTTTTCTCTTTCTGACTTACTTCACTCTGTATGACAGTCTCTACCTAGATACATCCATGTCTCAACAAATGACCCAATTTCGTTCTTTTTATGGCTGAGTAATGGTCCATTGTCATATGTACCACATCTTTTTTATCCATTCGTCTGTCGATGGGCATTTAGGTTGCTTCCATGACCTGGCTATTGTAAATAGTGCTGCAATGAACATTGGGGTGCATGTGTCTTCTTGAATTACGGCTTTTCTGGGTATATGCCCAGTAGTGGGATTGCCGGATCATATGGTAATTCTAGTTTTAGTTTTTTAAGGAACCTCCATACTGTTCTCCATAGTGGCTGTATCAATTTACATTCCCACCAACAGTGCAAGAGGGTTCCCTTTTGTCCATACCCTCTCCAGCATTTGTTGTTTGTAGATTTTCTGATGATGCCCATTCTAACTGGTGTGAGGTGGTACCTCATTGTAGTTTTGATTTGCATTTCTCTAATAATTAGTGATGTTGAGCAGCTTTTCATGTGCTTCTTGGTCACCTGTATGTCTTCTTTGGAGAAATGTCTATTTAGGTCCTCTGCCCATTTTTGGATTGGGTTTTTTGTTTCTCTAGTGTTGAGCTGCATGAGCTGTTAATATATTTTGGAGATTAATCCTTTGTCTGTTGATTCATTTGCAAATATTTTCTCCCATTCTGAGGGTTGTCTTTTCATCTTATCTATGGTTTCCTTTGCTGTGCAAAAGCTCTGAAGCTTCATTAGGTCCTATTTGTTTATGTTTGGTTTTATTTCCATTACTCTAGAAAGTGGATCAAAAAAGATCTTGCTGTGATTTATGTCAGAGTGTTCTTCCTATGTTTTCCTCTAAGAGTTTTATAGTGTCCGGTCTTACATTTTGGTCTCGAATCCACTTTGAGTTTATTTTTGTGTATGGTGTTAGGGAGTGTTCTAATTTTATTCTTTTACATGTAGCTGTCCAGTTTTCCCAGCACCACTTATTGAAGAGATTTTCTTTTCTCCATTGTATATCCTTGCCTCCTTTGTCATAAATTGGTATACCATAGGTGTGTGGGTTTATCTTTGGACTTTCTATCTTGTTTCATTGCTCTATGTTTCTGTTTTTGTGCCAGTATCATATTGTCTTGATTACTGTAGCTTTCTAGTCTAGTCTGAAGTCATGGAGTCTGATTCCTCCCGCTCCGTTTTCTTCCCTCAAGACTGCTTTGGCTATTCGGGGTCTTTTGAGTCTCCATACAAATTTTAAGATTTGTTCTAGTTCCATAAAAAATGCCATTGGTAATTTCATAGGGATTGCATTGAATCTATAGATTGCTTTGGATAGTATAGTCATTTTCACATTATTGATTCTTCCAGTCCAAGAACATGGTATATCTCTCCATCTGTTGGTATCATCTTTAATTTCTTTCATCCATGTTTTATAGTTTTCTGCATACAGGTCTTTTGTCTCCCTAGGTAGGTTTACTCCTAGGTATTTTATTCTTTTTGTTGCAGTGGTAAATGGGAGTGTTTCCTAAATTTCTCTTTCAGATTTTTCATCGTTAGTGTACAGGAATGCAAGACATTTCTGTGCATTAATTTTGTATCCTGCAACTTTACCAAATTCATTGATTAGCTCTAGTAGTTTTCTGGTGGCATCTTTAGGATTCTCTGTGTATAGTATCATGTCATCTGCACACAGTGACAGTTTTACTTCTTTTCCAATTTGTATTCCTTATATTACTTTTCCTTCTCTGATTGCCATGGCTAGGACTTCCAAAACTATGTAGAATAATAGTGGTGAGAGTGGACATCCTTGTCTTGTTCCTGATCTCAGAGGAAATGCTTTCCATTTTTCACCATTGAGAATGATGTTTGCTGTGGGTTTGTCATATATGGTCTTTATTACGTTGAGGTAGGTTCCCTCTGTGCCCACTTTCTGGAGAGTTTTTTTTTTTTTTTTTTTTTTTTTTTTTTTTTTTTTTATGCGTTACGCGGGCCTCTCACTGTTGTGGCCTCTCCCGTTGCGGAGGACAGGCTCCGGACGCGCAGGCTCAGCGGCCATGGCCCACGGGCCCAGCCGCTCCGCGGCACGTGGGATCCTCCCAGACCGGGGCACGAACCCGTGTCCCCTGCATCGGCAGGCGGACTCTCAACCACTGCGCCACCAGGGAAGCCCTCTGGAGAGTTTTTATCATAAATGGGTGTTGAATTTTGTCAAAACTTTTTCTGCATCTATTAAGATGATCATATGGTTTTTATTCTTCAATTTGTTAATATGCTTTATCACATTGATTGATTTGCATATATTGAAGAATCCTTGCATTCCTGGGATAAACTCCACTAGATCATGGTGTATGATCCTTTTAATGTGGTGTTGGATTCTGTTTGCTAGTATTTTATTGAGGATTTTTGCATCCATATTCATCAGTGATACTGGTCTATAATTTTCTTTTTTTGTAGTATCTTTGTCTGGTTTTGGTATCAGGGTGATGGTGGCCTCATAGAATGAGTTTGGGAGTGTACCTTCCTCTGCAATTTTTTGAAGAGTCTGAGAAGGATGGGTGTTAGCTCTTCTCTAAATGTTTGGTAGAATTCACCTGTGAAGCCATCTGGTCCTGGACTTTTGTTTGTTGGAAGATATTTAATCACAGGTTCAATTTCAGTGCTTGTGATTGGTCTGCCTATTTGCTATTTCTTCCTGGTTCAGTCTCAGAAGGTTGTGCTTTTCTACGAATTTGTCCATTTCTTCCTGGTTGTCCATTTTATTGGCATATAGTTGCTTGCAGTAATCTCTCATGATTCTTTGTATTTCTAAAAGGTCAGCTGTTACTTCTCCTTTTTCATTTCTAATTCTATTGATTTGAGGCTTTTCCTTTTTTTTCTTGATGAGTGGCTGTTTATCAATTGTGTTTATCTTCTCAAAGAACCAGCTTTTAGTTTTTGATCTTTGCGATCATTTCCTTCATTTCTTTTTCATTTATTTCTGATCTGATCTTTAAGATTTCTTTCCTTCTGCTAACTTTGGGGTGTTTTTGTTCTTCTTTCTCTAATTGCTTTAGGTGTAAGCTTAGGTTGTTTATTTGAGATGTTTCTTGAGGTAGGATTGTATTGTTATAAACTTCCCTCTTAGAACTGCTTTTGTTGCATCCCATAGGTTTTGGGTCGTTGTGTTTTCATTGTCATTTGTGTGGTATTTTTTGATTTCCTCTTTTATTTCTTCAGTGATCTCTTGGTTATTTAGTAGTGTATTGTTTAGCCTCCACGTGTTTGTATTTTTTACATTTTTCCTTTAATTGATGTCTAGTCGCATAGCACTGTGGTCAGAAAAAATACTTGATATGATTTCAATTTTCTTAAATTTACCAAGGCTTGATTTGTGACCCAAGATATGATCTATCCTGGAGAATGTTCTATGAGCACTTGAGAAGAAAGTGTATCCTGTTGTTTTCGGATGGAATGGCCTATAAATATCACTTAAGTCCCTCTTATTTAATGTATCATTTAAACCTTGTGTTTCCTTATTTATTTTCATTGTGGATGATCTGTCCATTGGTGAGAGCAGGGTGTTAAAGTCCCCTACTATTCCTGTGTTACTGTCGATTTCCCCTTGAATGGTTGTTAGCATTTGCCTTATGCATTGAGGTGCTCCTATGTTGGGTGCATAAATATTTACAATTATTGTATCTTCTTCTTGGATTGATCCCTTGGTCATTATGTAGTGTCCTTCTTTGTCTCTTGTAATAGTTTTTATTTTAAAGTTTATTTTGTCTGATATGAGAATTGCTACTCCAGCATTCTTTTTGATTTCCATTTGCATGGAATATCTTTTTCCATCCCCTCACTTTCAGTCTGTATGTGTCCGTAGGTTTGAAATGGGTCTCTTGTAGACAGCATAGACACAGGTCGTGTTTTGGGATCCATTCAGCCAGTCTATGTCTTTTGGTTGGAGCATTTAATCAATTTACATTTAAGGTAATTATCGATATGTATTTTCCTATTACCATTTTCTTAATTGTTTTGTGTTTGTTATTGTAGGTCTTTTCCTTTTCTTGTGTTTCCTGCCTAGAGAAGTTCCTTTAGCATTTGTTGTAAAGCTGGTTTGGTGGTGCTGAATTCTCTTAACTTTTGCTTGTCTGTAAAGGTTTTAATTTCTCTGTCAAATCTGAATGAGATCCTTGCTGGGTAGAGTAATCTTGGTTGTAGGTTTTTCTCTTTCATCAGTTTAAATATGTCTTGCCACTCCCTTCTGGCTTGCAGAGTTTCTCCTGAAAGATCAGCTGTTAACCTTATGGGGATTCCCTTGTATGTTATTTGTTGCTTTTCCGTTGTTGCTTTTAATATTTTTTCTTTGTATTTAATTTTTGATGGTTTAATATGTGTCTTGGCGTGTTTCTTCTTGGATTTATCCTGTATGGGACTCTCTGTTATTCCTGGACTTGATTATTTCCTTTCCCATATTAGGGAAATGTTCAACTATAATCTCTTTAAATATTTTCTCAGTCCCTTTTTTTTCTCTTCCTCTACTGGGACCCCTATAGTTCGAATGTTGGTGCGTTTAATGTTGTCCCAGAAGTCTCTGAGACTTTCCTCAGTTCTTTACATTCTTTTTTCTTTATTCTGCTCTACTGTAGTTATTTCCACTATCTTATCTTCTAAGTCACTTATCTGTTCTTCTGCCTTAGTCATTCTGCTATTGATTCCTTCTAGAGAATTTTTAATTTCATTTATTGTGTTGTTCATCGTTTGTTTGCTCTCCAGTTCTTCTAGGTCCATGTTAAATGTTTCTTGTATCTTCTCCATTCTATTTCCAAGATTTTGGATCCTCTTTACTATCATTATTCTGAATTCTTTTTCAGGTAGACTGCCTATTTCCTCTTCATTTGTTTGGTCTGGTGGGTTTTTACTTTGCTCCTTCATCTGCTGTGTATTTCACTGTCTTCTCATTTTGCTTAACTTACTGTGTTTGGGGTCTGCTTTCTGCAGGCTGCAGGTTCACTGTTTCCATTGTTTTTGCTGTCTGCCCCCAGTGGCTAAGTTTGGTTCAGTGGGTTGTGTAGGCTTCCTGGTGGAGGGAACTGGTGCCTGTGTTCTGGTGGATGAGACTGCATCTTGTCTTTCTGGTGGGCAGGACCACGTCTGGTTGTGTGTTTTAGGGTGTCTTTGACCTTACCATGATTTTAGGCAGCCTTTCAGCTTTATGCTTCTGTCTTGCTAGTTGTTTGGCATAGGGCGCCAAGCACTGTACATTGCTGGTCGTTGATGTGGAACTGGGTCTTAGCGTTGAGATGGAGATCTCTGTGAGACCTTTCGCCATTTGATATTGCATTGGTCTGGGAGGTCTCTGGTGGAAAAATGTCCTGAATTCGGCTCTCCCACCTCAGAGGCTCAGGCCTGACACCTGGCCAGAGCACCAAGGCCCTGTCAGCCATTGCTAGTGTTGGAGGGTCTCCTGCAGAGGCGGGGGGTAGCTTTGGCTCACCGCGGGGACAAGGACACTGGCAACAGAAGTTCTGGGAAGTACTCCTTGGCGTGAGCCCTCCCAGAGTCTGCCATTATCCCCATCAAAGAGCCCTTGTTGGGTGTTTTTAAGGAAATCATCAAATTCTCCTGTTACCTCTCAACTGCTAAACATTTGGTAGAGTGCTTAGTTGACAGAGAAGTATTTCTCAAAGCATGGTCCAAGGGCCTCCAGCATGAGAAGAGTACTTCACTATACTTTAGCTAAAAGCACTTTGCAAACTCTGAAGCTGAAAGTAAAGGTAAGATGCTATTTTTAAAATAAAATATTTCATGCATGCAAAGAACTTTAGAGACCATAGTGTCCAAAGGTGTCATTTTAAAGATGAGAATGCTGAAGCTGTAAAACGTATGATTTCTTGAAGACTAAAGGCAGATTTAGGATAATAATCCAGGCATCTCGAATCTAGTGTATTCAAAATGTAATGGTTTGTTTTCTTCTCCTTGTCTTACCTATCACAGTAAGTTGTATCACTGCACCCTCAAGTTACTCAAGTGAGAAATGGAATCACTCTTGATTCTTCTTCCTCTTCAAAATGTGTCTTAATTCTGTTCACTTCTCTCCACCATCAGTGCCACCACCATAGTCCACAGTCTATTAGGGGGGTTAGATCCTGGATAAGAAGAGAGGAGAGGTTTGAGCCTCATAGTTATAATGGCCTTAAATACATATATTTAGCATTACTTCCAAACTGAATAGTGTAAACAGATATAAATTCATTACATCAGCCTATATTTATTGTATAACCTTCAATTCTCATCCCATTACTGGACCATGTTGCCTATAAAGTACTATAAATAATATTTTATTATCCTATAATTACCTTATCTCTAACAAAGATAGATTTTGTTAGTTTTGTATATTAAAAGCATTAATTAGTTATATGAAAACACTTTATTTGTGCCTTTCCTAACCTCTGTGAGGCTTTATTCTAGTCAGGGCCAACCAAACCCACGAAACTAATGTAAAGTCACTTAACTTGGCCTCTGGCTTCCATTCCTGCCTCAGTACAAGACTTTCTCTACATAGTAACAATTATCCTTTGAAAATGCAAAACATATTGCATATGTCTCCTACTTAAAAATCTATAACATCCTCCCTTTACACATCATAAAACCAAATTCCTTTCAAAAGTTTTGAAAGAGATAAATGGTTTGGCCCTTCCTCCTTCTTAAACCACATCTCTTTTTATCTTTCTCTTTGATTACTGAGTTAAACCCACACTGGGCCTAGAACAAGTTCTAGATCATATCAAACTCTTTCCAGCCTTGGGGTTTTTTCACTCACTGATCCCTATGCCAGAAGTATGCTCTCGGTTTAATTATCACTTGTCCCCTTCTACCCCAACCACACTTCTATAATCTACTCAAGAGCACAGGTCAGAAACTACAATTCTTATGCCTTTCCATTGTTTGTATATATCTAATTGTTACTGACAGTGCTGTGCTCTTCACAGTACATCAGAGCATACCTGACACTGACCCATCTCACCACTGGCAGTGTTTTAATCTTGATCATTTGATTATGTTGATATCTTCCAGGTTTCTCCACCATAGACTCCTGATTTTCCCTTTGTAGTTATAGAGTTTTGTAGGAGATATTCTGACATTGTACCAACATTTTGATCTTTATGAGAACTTTATCCACCAGGTTCAGCCTCAATTGATGACTTCTGTCTAAATCAATCAGCATTATAATGGTCACCAAATGACAAGTTTCTATTTCTATCATTTATCCTACATTTATGAATTATCATTCTAGTAAATAAGATCTTACACATCTTTCATTATTTTATTGGTAATTTATTTGTTTATATCAGTATGGATATATCATGGATCCATATTTTACTCAGTGGACTGTAATCTGTTACTTTCATTTTTTGTTTTTATTTGGCCAATAAGAGTTCCTTCAAGGTGACATCCCCACTGATTTTTGAGTATTTTCTTATTTCCGGTATAAAAGATGTTACAGACTGATGAATGGATAAAGAAGATGTACTACACATACATACACACAGTGGACTATTACTCAGCCATAAAAATGAATGACATCTTGCAATTTGCAGTGACATGGGTGGACCTAGAGAGTACTAGGCTAAGTGAAGTAAGTCAGACAGAGAAAGGCAAATATCATATGGCTTCATTTATATGTGGAATCTAAAAAATAAAACAAATGAACAAAAGAGAAACAGTTAAAGATACAGAGAACGAACAGGTGGTTGCCAGAAAAGAGGGGGAGAGTTATGAGTGAAATAGGTGAGGGAAAGTAAGAGGTCCAAGCAGGGGGATGTAATGTATAACGTGGGGAATATAGTCAATAATAAGGTAGCATTTTTGTATGGTGATGAAGGTGGTCAAAATGTCCAAACTTCCAGTTACAAGATAAATAAGTACTAGACATGTAATGTATCTATCACAACATGATAAATATAATACTGCTATAGGTTATATACAAAAGTTTTTAAGAGAGTAAATCCTAAGAGTTCTCATTACAAGGGGAAAAAAAGTTTTTTTCTATTGTTTTAATGTATCTGTGCAACATGATGGATGTTCACTAAACTTATTGTGATCATCATTTCATGATGTATGTCAGTCAAAGCATTATGCGGTACACCTTAAACTTATACAGTGCTGTATGTCAATTATATCCCAATAAAACTGGAAGGGAAAAAAGACATTAAAGGCTTTTATTGTACTTTTTTTTTGAATCTTACCCTAGAATTAGCCATTTCTTCAGGAAGCCCTGTAACTTTCAGTGGAGATGAGTATTTAAAAACCAAGATCTGAGCTCTCAGTGTGTTCACTGCCAGTAGTGTGTCAGTATTTCTAAGCCCTCTAGGCCAGCAAACAGGGGTAGGAAATAAATGTATTTACATACTTACATACACACACTTACCTATAAACATACATCTATAACTACTTCTGTATTAATATATTTCAAAGCATGGTTTTACATAAAATGATCAATTGTACTTCATCAAAATTAAAAACATCTGTTCTTTGAAAGACACCATTAAGAACATGAAAAGGCAAACCAGAGAGCTGAATAAAATGTTTAGAATACATATCTGACAAAGGACTTCTATCTAGAACATATAAAGACCTCTAAAATTTAGTAAGAAGACAAACGACCCAAATAACAAATGGGCAAATGGCTTGAACAGATACTCCAAGGAAGATAATATAAAAAGGGTCAATAAGCACATTAAAAGATGTTCAACATCGCCAGTCATCAGAGAAATACATATTAAAACAATGAGATACCAAAATATACACATTATAATGGTTAAAAATTAAAACCCAATTGTAACGAAAATGTTGAGCAACTGAAATTTTCATATATTGTTGGTGGGAACAACTATTTTTCAGTGCCAAATAAAGTAAAATATACTTTTACATGGTGAAGTATATAAATACTTCTAGACATTTTCCAAAGAAAATGAAGTCACACAAAGACATGTACACAAATGTTCAGTGCTGCTTTGAAAAAAATAGCAAAAACTAAAAACAATCCAAATATTAACCAACAGTTGAATGGATTTAAAAATTTTTGATATATCCGTACAATGGAATGTCATTCAATAAAAATAAATGAACTGCTAATACATGCATTAACATGGATGAATCAAAAACATGATAAGTAAAAGATTAAAAAGAGAATATTCTGTGATTGCATTGATATGAAATTGTATAACAGGCAAAACTAATCTACAGTGGCAGAAATCTATAGTGGCATGTCAGAGGATAGGGCAGAGGGTAACAGGGCATAAATCCACTGAAAAGGGATACCAGGAGAGTTCTCTGAGTGATGGAAATGATCTAAATTTTGATTGTGTTGATTTGTCATGACTCATTGGACTGTACTCTTAAAAGAAATACACTTAATTGTGTGTAAATTATTCCTCAATGAAGTTGACTAAAAAACAAAGTAAGTTCATACTGATTGCTCCACTTCAATCCTACTCTCTCTGGGTGCTTTCTACCCTATTACCATTTTCCAGTTGCAAGTCCTCAAATTATTTCCTTACTTGCTCAATCAATTGCTTATTTGCTCAATGCATCCAGTCTCCAAACCATGCTACTTCTACAATCCAGTACATGTACACACATTCCTGACACATCACCCCACCCACATCCATACAGCTGGCCAATTGCTGATTTCTTCTTATAGGAAAAGAAGGTGGGAAAGATAGAAATATTTAATTATTCCATTTTATAGTTTTATTCTCTTCTCTTCATTATATCTGTTTCCACTGATTTCTTCTTTTCTTTTTGCATTTGTCTCTCATTGGAAAAATCCATATATGGAGTTTTTACATAGGGTTACAGATGGTCCAGCTAGCCATTTTGTTGAGATTTTCTCAAATATAAATGTCTCCTGGGCTCTTTGGTTTATCCAACGAATTCTCTAACATCTTGTCTAATTGTGAGCAGGTGGTGTAGAATGCACCTGAGTGTGAGAGAATGAGGTGCAGGGAGAGTAACTGGGCTCACCTTCTCATCCTTCAGTACTCAGACTTTCACTTAATTCCTCTGTTTGCAGACCCAAGCTTCACTGGCTCCTGCTTTGTCTGGGACACCAGAATTTAAGGCTTCTAATCTTCAGGTTTTCCATAGAATGAGATCTTTTAAATTGAATGGGCTCATTTAAATTAAATGTGCTCTTGCCCAGGGTGAGATGTTACCTAGCTGTGTAGGGATGGTGCAGAAGTCAGAAGATCCAACCACTGTAATAATAGACTTTCATTTTATCTCCATTTCACCCTTTGGGTACCCCGTCCCTCCACTGTTGCTAGTGTCCTCAAGTCTCTAGCCCCTAAAGGGCTCTGAGAGGTAATTCATCTTACTTCTTAATGGTTTCCCCTTCTGCATGCTTGTTATTTGGTTGCTTCCTCTCTGATATGTTCGTTATCATCCCTCCACGTACTTTTCATATATTTTTTAATGCTGCAATTTCTCTTGTTTGTTATGTCTCCTCTGCCATTCTATTTGTTCTTGCGGATTATACCTCTTGCTCTATTGCTATATCAGTGTATCTTAGAAGGGAGAAAAGATACACATGTATGATCAATCTTCCTCGCTCTAAAAGAGTACTTATCACTTGAAATTTTTTATTTCTATCAAGTAATTCTTCACCCTAAGAATTCTCTCTCTCTAAAGTAAATTGCATTTAATTCATCTAAATTTTTACACAAGAAAATAATCCTAGCACATTCAGGAAAATCTTTTGACTACTAGTAGTTTGCTGGCTTATTTTTTTCGAGAGGTATTTGAGAAATGGGGAAATTATTTACGTTTACATAATGGTCTAAACCCTCTTTATTAAATTCCATCAGATATATCATGTCAATGTCTCTCCTGCCTGGACTGTCTATAATGAATTGAACTCATCCCAGGTTCTTCTTCCATTTACCTTAATCCCAACCCTGTTCCACTGGTATGTTTGACAGGTGGTTAAGTATGAAAATCAATGTAAATGCAAGGTCAAAGAACTCAGAAGAATTGGTCACATCAGCAGTAAATTTCAGTCCTTTCCATTACTTGCTTCATGCACCCAAACTTACTTCTACAAATGAGTTTAAATTAAATGGTCTTCAGCATGAATTGCCCGATTGGTTCAATTACATGTCCAATCTGCTTTGTGCACGTCTAAGCATATATATGTATTTTTTTTCTTTGTTGATTTCTTGGGGATGAGGGGATCACCTGACATACCCATCAGGTTAGAGCCCTGAGGTAGCCTGAGTCTGGGGACAGAGTTGGTGAGTGTGTGCTTATGCTCCCCACTGTGGATCTGGTGAGCGCTGTTAGGTCCCCAGTTGCCAGCCAATAGGACAGAGGCCCAAAGTTTGTACTCAAATACGAAACTAATTGGAAGAGTCTCACTTATCAGTGACTTATTAAAGACTTCCAAAGTACTCTCCCCCACTTCCTCCCTCCCTCAGTGACTGCAAATGAATATGGAGAGATTCTAAGTTAAAAGGTGTGTGCACCTCTGAGCCTGCCCAGGGAAATCACCCTTAGGGTTTCTTGGAAGTTTTCATGCCCTTACTCCCCCAAAGCTCCTGCAACTTTAGTTAGTTCTCTACAGAACCTAAAGGCTCAGGAGCCTTTTAGAGAACTCATTAAAAAGACACAGCTGGAAAGTTGCCTCAGGCATCTTGGCAGAGATGGAAAAAAAAAAAAAAACTTTTTAATTGATCTGGAAGGAATAGAAACTATTTCAGGATCTAAAACTAGGTGTCAGAAAAAATGTCCTTGTGGAGTTCATTAAAACGCTGCCACTATTAATTACAGCAGCAGAGCTCTCCTCAGGCAGTTGCTCAAGAAAAAGTCCTGGCTGCTCAGCAGTGGGGCCCCAGAGTTAAGGTTTAAGTGGAGTGTGGGGATACCCTGCTTGGAGATTGGGGCTCCAAGTGTCTTATCAATGGATTGAGCTCTAACTGCAATATATTCCAGGTACACTGTTAAGGGCTTTATATGAATTATTGTGAATTATCCAAATGATATTTTAAAGTAGATGTTTATTTCCTTCCTGTTTATAAAAGAAGCAAGTTCCATCAAGTTAAATAACTCATCCAAGGCCATATAAATGACAGCCCCTAAATTTAAAAATGATTCTGAAGCCTTTTCCATTTTTCTGCTAATAGACTCTAGTATGAACTCAAGCACAGTCTCTCTAGACCATCTCATGGTCTCTAGTTCAGCTACTCAAACAGCTGCCCTGTGTATTTTTTCTTAGCAACAGCAAGGAAGACAAAACAAAGCAACATTAATGGAAGATACGATGATAACCCCAGGTCTAACTCAACCATCTCCTTGCCATATATTCCATTTATACACATTTGCTGATATGCTACAATAGAATCGTCTCAATAGATTGATACCAAATCAATGGTAAATTATTCAGCCCTCTCAGTTCTTCTGTAAGCCTGACTAAGGCTCAAGGCATGGGGGAATGCTTGAGGTTAATGAGCTACAGTGTTTGTCTGGGTCCTCTAAGAAGCAGGTGCCAAGACAAGATTAGATGTGCAAGGGATTTATTGGGAAAACACCATGAGGGAAAATGAGGGATCCAGTGAAAGCCTGAGGAGCCATTTCATGCTGGTCTGATTCCTGTGGTGGAGAGAAAAAAGGAAGGGATCAAGGCATGTGTATCACCTAGGGCCACAGTTGGAAACAGATGGCACACTCAAATGTGGTAATTTGAGGAAAGTTTAATAAAGGGACTCTTTACAAAGGTATGTGCAGGGTGTGGGGAAACCACAAGGGAAAGTGCAAGATCCCATGCTAGTGCAAGAACCTGGGCTATTGATAAAACTTTTTACAACCCCTAGGTCTAAAGGAGAAGAGATTGATGTTACTAGAACCTGGAGACAAGGAGGGCTGTGCAGAAAGAGCAGCCTGATAGAAACTGGAATCTTAAGGCAAATGGACCAGTCCACACTGATGTTGCAGAAAGTAATAAATACTTAGCCTCACTCTCCTCCCTCTCTTTGGTCTTTTGCCTTTGTTTCTAATGAGCCAAACCCAACAAGACGCCAGAGGGCAGTGAAGCCCCATGACGTAGTACCTGCAGATCAGTCTTCCCAGGCACAGAGCAGGGGAGAGAAAGGTAAAGTGTGGATGTGGAGAGGCAAATGGAAGATGCCCAAACAGCATCTGATTTGTATGTTCATCATAACTGGCCATGGTTTTAGACTCCATCAGATCAGAAACCTCAAAGAAATTACACACATTTTATTTATAAATATTTCCTTATATGAATAAATAACATTTTGGATAGTAATAAAAGTACATTAATTAATAGTGGTAAGAGGGAAAGTTCTTCTTTAGCAAAGAACGTTAACTAACAATTGTAAAAGGACAGAATTAGAAAATCACTATTTTGTAGCCAACTTAATAATTGATTCAGGCAGTCAATGGATGCTAAAATAATTGGCTGAAAATAGTTTTAGGAGACATAATCCTCACATAATTTCCAAGATTCATGCTGCAGAATACTAATTGATTTCAAAGGAAGAAAAAGTTCCTTTACAATGGAGAAATCTAATAGAAACCAGTCTGCCAAATTACCAAACTTAAGTTATCAATATTGGGACAGACTGACATCATGGGCCCCCTAATATGATGCACTAGGAAGAACACAACATCATCTATGTAGAATTCCTTCCAAAAAAGTTTTATCTGGCTCTAAATATGATGAATCCAAATTTCAGGACATACTACAAAGCAACTAGCCTGCATTCTTAGAAATGTCAATGATGTGAAAGACAAAGTCTGAGATTAAATGAAACTAAAGAGATAAGAAACTAAATGGAATGCATGAACTTTGACTGGATTCTGAACTGGAAAAAAAAAAAAATCCAAAGAACCATTTGTAGATAATAATATTGTATCAATGTTAAATTTTGTGAGTGTAATAATGGTATTGTGTTTAATATTTGTTCTTAGGAGATACATGTTATTCATTGGTGAGAAGGTTGTATGTACATATATTCTATTAAAGTTTACTCAAAATGTCTAATGTACTTAAAAGTGATTCAGCAATATATATATAAATATGTAAATTATACACATTTATTTTGAATATACATTATATACTGTATCACATAATATATATTAACACACACACATATATATATATATGTTATTTCCCTCTTTAACCTCAGCATCACTGACATTTAGACTACATAATTCTTCGTTGTGGAGTGTTGTTTGATACATTGTAAAATGGTTAGAAGCACCCGTGGTCTCCACCCAGTAGATGACTATAGCATCCCTCTCCAATTTTAACTATCAAAAATATCTCCAGACTTTGTAATATATCCCTTGGGGAAGGGGTACAAAATTGCCATGGATATATGTACATGAATAGCTATACATCTATATAGAGCTAGGCAGTTATCAAGAGAAAGCAAGATAGGTAAATAGATAGTTGATAGGCAATAGATAAAATATATCAAAATACTAATACTTAGCAATTAGTAAATATAGGAGGAGATATAGGTGTTCACTACATTATTCTTTCCAAAATTCTGTGAATTTTAAAATCTTACAATAAAACATTGGTTAAAAAGAAAAACTGAATCAAATAAAACATCAACTAGACTGGCCAAAAGATGTGATCCAAAAATAAGAAGACAAAGTAAGAGCATGAGATATAAAACAGTCTGTATCTGTCAGTCTGACTCTGACCCACTTTCCTTCTCTCACCATTTACTCTGATATACTTTTGATAGCCAAAGATCATTAAAAAATCTGTTCATATATTTTTTCTATTTCTTATACTTTTAAATTATCCAACACAGAGCAGTTACCTGGCACAGAGGTGGCCACCAAACACAAGCTGTCGTTGCCACTGTGAAACATTTAGGGTCAGCATCATCCCTACTCATGCTCTGCTTCGGGCTTTAGAAGATGATGTTCTATTTATGAAAAAAAAACTACTATACAAATAAAATAACCCTACCCTGAAGAAGCAGTCTAATTAGTGAGTACACATTTCCAAGTCAGCCTGCTTGGGCCCCCTTACTCCAACCTTCTCTCTTTTTCTTCCCCTGTTTTCCAGTCTCTCTTCTCATGCTAAAACCCTGAGTTTAATAAAAATAAACATTATTCAAGCTGTTCTTTCCACACTTAAGGCTCTGGTAAGGTTATTTAGCTTCAGCTACTTTTAATTCCATCATTTAAGCTGAAGATTAATAATTTTACCAAGCTGCTTTTTAAAGAATCAGATTAATGTGATTAAAAGAAGAAAAAACAGTACAACATGTTCAGCTGAATTGCCTATATTTCTCTCCTCTGCTCACTCTCTGCCCACTGAGCCCTGTGGCCACCTATAATCTCTCAAGCACAAAATCCACTCATTAGCTTTCCCATGCATTGGAATTCACTTATCTTGGTTCTCTGACTTCCTGAGACCCTCTAGCCTTTCCATTTTTCCTCCCTTTCTTCTATTACTCTCAGCTGTTTTCACTTTTTTTCTCAACCTACTTATACTTCATGTTCCATCTCTTTAACAATGTTTTTAATAAATAATCTAAATCCCATTGTCCTTTCTCTGAAATTGCCTGGGAAAGACACTGCTCTTGGATCCATCCCACTCTTTTACTGTCTTTCCCTTCAGACTCAGGCTGAGCACTGCTGAAAAAATATGATCTTAGATATTTTTATCTAAAAATCTCAAAACAGGGGGGCTTCCAGCTTTAGTAATGGGATATGTCTTAGTCTCTTTGTGCTGCTGTAACAAATACCATCGACTGAGTGGCTTATCAACAAGTATGTATTTCTCACAGTTCTGACGGCTGGGAAGTCCAAGATGATGGTGCCAGTAGTTTTGGTGTCTTGTGGGGCCCTGATTTATGTGTCACAGACATGCGCCTTCTCATTGTGTCCCCACATGGTGGAAGGGACTAGGGCATTCTGTGACGTCTTATACGGCCACTAATCCTAATCAGGAGGTCTCAGCCCTCATGACCTAATCACCTCCCAGGCCCCCACCTCCTAATACCATCACCTTGGGGATTAGGATTTCAACATATGAATTTTGAGGCGACACAAATATTCAAACCATAGAAACATTTGACATTTCCACCTTCTCTTCCTTGAAGTTCTCCATAAACCTCAAAGACAATAAAAAACAAAAATTACAAACTCTATTTTGGAAAAACTAAGGTCATCCTTTTGTTATTTTATAACTTTATTGAAGTATTATTGAAGAACAATAAACTGCACATATTTAAAGAGGGCAGTTTAATGAGTTCTGACATATGCACGCACCCATAAATAGCACCACAATCAACATCACCCTCAAAAGCTTCCTTTGAAATCCATCCTTCATCGCACCTCATTCACAGTTAATCTCAACTCTGTTTTCTGTTACTATAGATTAATTTATATTTTATAGAGTTTTATTTGAGAAGAGTCATACAGTATATATTCTTCTTGATAAAACTTTCTCCATTCAGCATAATTATTTTGAAATTTGTAGGTGTGGTTGCTTGTATCAATAGTTTATCTCTTTGTATTGATACATAGTATTCTGTTGTATGGATATACTATAATTTGTTTATCCATTCACTTATTGATGGACATTTGTTGATGGACAATTTTGGCTACAAATAAAGATGCTATGAACATTTGTATGCAAATATTTGTAAGGATCAATGCTTTCACCTCTCTTGGACAACGACTGGGCTGTATGGTAGGTATATGTTTAAATTTTAAAGAAACTATCAAACTGTTTTCCAAAGTGGTTGTGCTGCTTTACATTTCCACTACCACATGATGAGAGGTCCACCTTCATCAACACTTTGTATGGTCAATTTTTAAATTTTTGTTGTTCTAATAGTTGTATATTACTATCTCATTGTTTTAATTACCATTTTCCTAATAATTAATAGTATGCAGTAATTTCCTTTGTGCTTATTTCCTACATGTATATATTTCTGTGAAGTGTATATTCAAATCTTTTGCTTACTTTGTTGGGTCATTTGTCTTATTATTGAACTGAGGAAATTCTATACCTAACACAGATGTACATTTTTGGCAAATATTTTCTCCCAGCTTATAAGCTGCTTTTTCATTTTCTTTATACTGCATTTTGAAGACTAAAATGTTTCAATTTTTATAAAGTCCAACTATATTTCCTTTTATAATTTGTTTTTTGGATATTATTTTAGAAATCTTTGCTAACCCAATATCACTAAATTTTCTCATATTTTCTTCTAAAGTTTTAATAACTTTACCTGTTACATTTAGAGCTATAATACATTTTGGATTAATTTCTATATGTGATGAGAGATAAGGGTGGTTGAGTTTTCCTATTTTTTGTTTATTTACATATGGCTATGCAATTGTTCTAGCACAATTTATTGAAAAAATTGTTTCCCCATTGACTTCTCTTAGCACCTTTGTCAAAAATCAATTGGCATTTTAATAATAGTGAATATTCTTTTACTTGAGCATGATATATCTCCATTTCTAAGGTTTCCTTTAAATTGCCTCAAAATACTTTGTAGTTCTCAGAGTATAGCTCTCACGACTTTTGTCTCATGTTTCATAATTGTGTTGCTATTATAAATGGTTTTTGTTTTCCAAATTCAATTTTTATTTGTTTTTAGTACTTAGAAATATAATTGATTTTGTATATTGGCTTTATGTCCTGCAATCTTGCTGAAATAACTTGTTAGTTCTAGTAGTTTTTTGCAGTACCTCTCTCTGTGTACATGTACATACACACACACACACACACACACACACACACACACACACACACACATTATCTGAGGATAAAGATATTTTTCTTTTTCATTTCCAATCTATATACATTTTATTTCTTTTTACTGCCTCAATGAACTTTCTGGATACTTCGGTACAATACTGAATAAAGGTGGTAAGAGATAAGCCACAGACTGGGAGAGAATATTTGCAAAAGACAGTTCTGATAAAGAACTGTTATCCAAAACAAACAAAGAACTCTTAAAAGTCAATAACTGGAAAACAAACAATTCACTTAAAAAAATGGCCAAAGACCTCAATGGACACCTCACCAAAAAAGACATCAGATGGCAAACAAGCATATAAAATGATGCTCCATAGCATATGTCATCGGGAAAATGCAGATTACAACAATAAGATACCATTACATACCTACTAGAATGGCCAAAATCCAGAACAATTACAATATCAAATGCTGGTGAGAATGTGGAGCAATAGGAACTCTCATTCATTTCTGAAAGGAACGCAAAATGATACGTACACTTTGTTGTTTTTTTTTTTTTTTTTTGCGGCACGCGGGCCTGTCACTGTTGTGGCCTCTCCCGTTGCGGAGCACAGGCTTCGGACGCGCAGGCTCAGCGGCCATGGCTCACGGGCCCAGCCACTCTGCGGCACGTGGGATCTTCCCGGACTGGGGCACGAACCCGCGTCCCCTGCAGCAGCAGGCGGACTCTCAACCACTGTGCCACCAGGGAAGCCCGATACGTACACTTTGGAAGACAGTTTGGTGGCTTCTTACAAAACAAACATACTCTTATCATATGATCAAACAATTGTACTCCTTGGTATTTACCAAAAATAGTTGAAAATGCAAGTCCAACAAGAAAACTTGTACATGGATATTTATAGCACCCTTATTCATAACTGTGAAAACCTGGAAGCAACCAAGATGTCCTTCAGTAGGTGAACGGGTAAACTATGGTATATCCAAACAGTGGAATATTATTTAGCACTAAATCAAAATAAACTATCAAGCCATAAAAAGACAGGAAAGAAACTTAAATGCATAATTCTTTGTGAAAGAAGCCAATCTTAAAATACGACCTACGGTATGGGTCCGACGGTATGACCTTCTGTAAAAAGCAAAACTATAGAGACAATAAAATTATCAGTAGTTACCAGAGGCTGACGGCGGAGGGATGAATAGGTGAAGAAAAGAGAATTTTTAGGGCAGTGAAAATATTCTGTATCATCAATTATAACAAATGTGCCACTCCGGTGGAGGATGTTGACAATGGGGGGGGGGGGGCTATGCCCATGTTGGGGGGCAGGGAGTATATGGGAAATCTCTGTAGCTTCTGCTCAATTTTGCTGTAAACCTAAAATTGCTCTCTATATGAAGCATTAAAATAAAAAAAAACAAGTCTAAAAAAGAAATCTAACCCTGTATTTCCCCCAGAAGTGCTAGTTCTGTATTTGTTAATTCAGTGTTCACAGTGACTTTATAGAACATTAACTACTACAAATAACTAAAAATCAACTGTATTATTCTGGTTCATAAGGAAATTTCCTGTTGGTTTTGGCTCTTTCTTTACTTGTCCAGGAAAAATTTATCTGCTTCAGATAGTCCATGGGAAACAGACTAATACAGCCGATTCTCATTATTTGCAGTAGTTGTGTTCTATAGTCACTGTGAACACTGAATTACCAAATACCGAACTAGTGCTCTCAGGTAAAATACAGAATTAGGTTCTTGCAAACCTCTAGTCACAACATGTTTATCAACCAAAATGCCATTTGCATTATATAGGTTCCCTTACCAAAACAAGCCCATCTCATCAGCACTGAAAACTTACTCTTCCACGTAACTTTTTTTCTTGTATAACACTTAACAAGTATTCTAAAAATTCCTTCACGGTCCCCATATCTGCAGAGAATACCTTGCCTGAGCGTTCAACATTTTTCACGCTGCACTGCCTTTTGAAAACTGTGAGCCAGACAGCACTAGCTGAGAAGGGCTAACATTTTTCTGACTCTGGGTAACATGATCACAATATTTTTGGTTTTAAGCCTCACAACAATGCTGCCCATTACACCTTTTATCAGTTTTCATCTCATGAATGCACATTTTAGCCACGTTTCCATCTCTTCCATAGCTTCATCATGCACTATAGCTGTTACATTAGCATTTTAAGAGAATTCTTACGTACACATCAGCAAATTTCCTCTTTGTTTTTCTGGATATACTGTATTGTTGATTCATTAACATTGGATTCAAGGCCAAGAGCACCATAAATCATGCCTGAAGAAGGTTATCTAACCGTCATCAACCAAATTTATGGTTATCTTTTCCATAAAGCACGTCACAATCTTCTTCTGCTTAGGAACACTAGACAGCACTTCAGGGTTACATTTGGGAACCATTTTTTTTTTTTTTTTTTTTTTTTTTTTTATGCGTTACGCGGGCCTCTCACTGTTGTGGCCTCTCCCGTTGCGGAGGACAGGCTCCGGACGCGCAGGCTCAGCGGCCATGGCTCACGGGCCCAGCCGCTCCGCGGCATGCGGGATCTTCCCGGACCGGGGCACGAACCCGTGTCCCCTGCATCGGCAGGCGGACTCTCAACCACTGCGCCACCAGGGAAGCCCCTGGGAACCATTTTAAACAGTGAAACTACCAACAAAAGGCACCAAAATGTGAAAAATGTGGCATTAATTAGACCACAAAAGGTACACGAGTTTACAACACGAGAGCTGAAACAAGAAGGCAGAGTATCAGCTTGTTCACCTTAGCTGGAAACATGCACACTGAGAAACTAAAATGTTCAGCCACTCTGCTCATGTCCATGAATGACCATGAAGGTATCCCACATGTCTATTTGGGGTTACACATACGTTTTAGCAAGCAGACAAATTCACAATTACAGAATATTCAAATAATGAGGATTGGCTGTATCTATGAAAATACTCTGCAAGAAAAAAGGAAAGAAACTAGAAAACTTAATAGGTGATAAAGAGTACTCATGAGAGAAATTTTCTCACATAATAGATAAAAATGGTAACCAAACATTTCTCCATAAAATTTATGAAGCTCTTTTCTCTGTAAAACAAAACTTTACAAAGACTCACAACTTTGTAGAGAATCAAGAATTTAGGAAAAGACAAATGGATAAAGAAGATGTGGTATATATATATACAATGGAATATCACTCAGCCATAAAAAGGAATGAAGTTGGGTCATTTGTAAAGATGTGGATGGACTTAGAGACTGCCATACAGAGTGAAGTAAGTCAGAAAGAGAAAAACAAATGTCGTATATTAACGCATATATGTGGAACCTAGAAAAATGGTACAAAAGAACTGGTTTACAGGGCAGAAAGTGAGACACAGATGTAGAGAGCAAACGTATGGACACCAAGGGGGGAAAGCGGCAGTGGGGTGGGGGTCGTGGGATGAACTGGGAGATTGGGATTGACATGTATACACTGATGTGTATAAAACAGGTAACTAATAAGAACCTGCTGTAAGGTTTCCCTAGTGGCACAGTGGTTAAGAATCTGCCTGCCAATGCAGGGGACATGGGTTCGAGCCCTGGTCTGGGAAGATCCCACATGCCACGGAGCAACTAAGCCTGCAAGCCACAACTACTGAGCCCACGTGACACAACTACTGCAGCCTACGTGCCTAGAGCCCGTGCTCCACAACAAGATAAGCCACCACAATGAGAAGCCCGCACACCGCAACAAAGAGTAGCCCCCGCTCACCACAACTAGAGAAAGCCCACGCGCAGCAACGAAGACCCAGTGCAGCCAAAAATAAATAAAATAAAATAAAATAATTTAAAAAAGAACCTGCTGTATAAAAAATAAAATAAAATTCAAAAAAAAAGAATGTGTGTATGTGTGTAACTGAGTCACTTTGCTGTACAGCAGAGATTGGCACAACATTGTAAATCAACTAAATTTCAGTAAAAAAAAAAGGTAATAATAAAATATGGAAACAAAATGCAGTGCTAAAACTGGCCTGAACTCTTACAAAAAGTAATCAGACAAAAAGGCTGAGTATGGGGCAGAGAATACTCTTCTATATTAAAAGAGACTAAAAAGACCTAACAACCAAACATGTGAACCTTGCCTCCTGAACTGAAATAAAAAATTCTGTAAAGACATTCTTGAGACCAGTAGGGGAATGACACGACTGAATGGCTGTTTACTTCCTTGGATGTGATGTGGTGCTCTAATGGTGTATGCAGAGTGGTGTCTCTCAGTCTCAACAATCTGGAGACAGATAATTCTCTCTTCTGGGACTTTAGCAGTATTTCTGGCCCCTGCCCACTAGGTGTCAGGAGCACCACACCTGTTCAGGTGCAATAAGCTGAAAAGTCAGTGCCGGTTTAGAATTAGGAATGAAGGTTGCATCACATCATGAATTTACTAAAGAAACACCTTAAAATGGTTAAATGGTGAGTTTTATGTTACGTGAATTTTTTCTCAATAAAAATTGTAAAAAAAAGGAATTTAGGAAAAACACAGTGATGCAGCAAAAGGAGATGAAATATAGAAATATAAAGCTTAAAACAGAAACGAAAAACTATGGAAAAAAACTCCAGAAATGGAGTTGAAATTGGAATGGGGAAAAAGAGAATAGAGACACTGCTAGAAACATACTAAGGAAATTGAGCATAAAAATAATAAAAGCAGCATAACCAAATTGAAATAGAGAGTTAAATTGAATTAGGAAAATAAAAGATATGAAAGTTAGGCATAGGAGAACAATGCTTTCATTTTCTAAAATATCTAAATCATAAAATACAATATTTAAAAATACAATTCAAGAAAATTTCCGTGAAGTAAGAAAATAAATGAAACTAGAGACTGAAAAGACAAACTTTGCCCTGGTAAATTGACACAGAATGGCCATATAAGAATATATCTTAGTAATGTTATTAGATTAAAAACATAAAGAATCATGTGGTTAGAGAGCAGAAAAAACTACTTATAAAGCAAAAAAAAAAAAATTCCATCTGGACTTAACACATTTCTATAGTAATATTCAATGCTAAAGTTTGTGAAGCAACACCTACACAATCCTTCAGGAAAGAAGGAATCAACCAAGTTATATACCCAGCCAAATGGTTATACAAACACAAAAGCACAGTGTAGAACATGAAAAAAATCCAAAGAATATCAGTCCTAGAAAATCTATGGCAAAAGAATTGGAAGTGAGAATTGAAGCGTTTTACTTGTAGACTATGATGAATATAATTACGAGGATTAAGGTGATAGAGCAAAATTCAAATGCTTAAAACATGCCCTGACAATGCAGAAACAAATATAAGTAACAAAAGTTGACAGGAAAGAAGGAGAGGAGTTCTGTAATGCTGACTTTCTCATCTTTGGTATCTAGGAACAAAAATATTTCACTTAAATAACAAAACCAGGTGATTTATAAGTACATTTATGATGACAGTAATTACCAAGAATGATAAGATCAACTAAATGTAGGTGGAAGAAAAGAGAGAAAGAAAGAAGGATAAAGAGTAAGTACTCAGAAAAATTTCATTATTGCCCACAGTAGGTAATTATTACCTGTGGCAGATAATTAACTTCAATGTAAAAACACAGAAAATTAAGGATGTTATACAAAGTTATAGATATAAAACATAACCTCTAGAATGAAACCACAGTTTTCCTAATTATTAATAGACGTGTGCATGACAAAAATAAAATATACAACACAGTTTTTCAAGGCTATAAACCCATCAAGTTTAACATAAAATTAGATGATAGAATCCATACCAAACATTGTAGTCACAACAATAAATGTAAATAGACTTAAACTCACTTACCAAAAAAACCTTAGAGACTAGATAAGAAAATCAAAGTTCAAGTCTATGCTGTTCACAAGAAACATAGGCAAAGCAGAGATTCAGAATATTTAGAAAGAAAAGTGTGGACAATGGCAAATGGGGCAAATAAAGCAAGTAAACAAGTAAACAAGTAAAGCATGAGTTGTAATCTCAATATCAGAAAAGGCTTAATACAGACAAAAAGAAGCATAAATCATATTAGGGCACTCATAACACCAAGCAATGTAACTAACACAGAAGATACAATAGTTATAACGATGTAACTTCAAATGAAATAAGGTCAACCTTCACAAAGCAAAAACTACAAGTGATTTAAGGAGAAACAGAAAAACCGAAGCGGTAGGAGACACCAGTTCACGTTTCCCAGTCCCTATCAGATCACTGAAAAAATTAAGGTATGGAGGATTAAAAATAGCATAATCAATAAAGTACATCATATTAACATTGCACAGACTCTATCCTGAAAAAGCATGAGTCTTCTTTCCAAACGCCAATAGAACACTCACATACACACATACACACAAAGGTCACATATCAAGACTTAAAGAAAGCTAATTTCAAAAATTAGAACTAATACAGACATTATTTCCTAAACACAATCCAAAAAAATATAGAATACTAGTAAGAAAACTGAACATCCATGGTCTCTTAAAAATTAACACAACATGTAAACACTATGTCAAAGAAACTTTAAAGAATTGCTTAGTGATGCAAAAACCTGATCAAATGGAAAAACTTTTATGTTATTGAATAGGAAGTCTGAGCATTATAAATATGTCAATTCCCCTAAGCAATTCAATAAATATAATGCAATTCCAAAGTAGCAACAGGATTTTTAAATTAGATAGGACGTGCTAAAATCATATGGAAAACTAAAAAGCATGAACAACTGGCAAAACTTTGTAAAAGAAGAGTCATAAGGAAGACTAAACTTTTTCTATTTTCAAACTTCATAAGATTACAGTAATCAAACAGTGTGTTACTGGTGCATGAGCAGAGAGATACATCATTGGATCAGCATAGAAAGACCATAAATAGACAAGTGTATATTGGAATTTTATGATGAAAATGGCATCTCAAATCAGTGATGCAAAGTACAATAAATGTACTAAAACCTCATCAAAACACAACACAAATTCAACCTCTTCTAAAAACTTTTTATTCACTTCACTCTTAGCACATTTTTCTTATTCTTCTGAATTCTTATAGAAATTTTTGTCCAGATATTTCATTAAGTATTTTAACTCATATTGAATAATTTAAATATTTCATTGTCATCTTTGACATATTAATGTCTATTTCCTGTGCTGGTAGTAAATTATGTGAGGTCATGAACCATGCTTTGTAATTCTTAATATCCCGTCTAACAGTTCACTTCACATAATAAGTGCTCAGCTTTTTGCAGACCATGAGAAGCTTCTTAAACTTTCAAAATCTCAGTTTAGTAATTTGTATAATGAATTATACAGATTATATAGACCAGATGATCTTCAAGGCCTGTCTTAGTACTAATTCTCCAATGCCAATTTAATCATTGAGTATTACTCACATTTGCCACTAGATGGTACTGACACCAAATAAACACTGCTTGAGGAAATTGACTTTTTTTATTAAGTGAGTTGTAAAAGTAAATTATCAGAATAGGTAGCCTATTATGTATACCAGTTATAATTTGTGAAAAATCAATTACAGAGAATCATAGAATTTTTTCTACTTTTTTAAATGGACAGTTATTTGCTAATAAACAACAATAAGTATCCTCAAAACCCGCATTTTTTGCAGTAATGTTTGTGAATCAACCGAAAATAACTTGTTAAACAAATGCTTACTGAGTTCCTACTCTGAACACAAAATATGATGGTTGTTTGAGACTACACAAAGGTAAATCATGCATGGATGCTCTTATAAAGAAAATGAAATACACAGAATTTTAAAAAACAAAATACAAATTGAAAATGAGTTTATTCAGAGGCTGCAGATATTACTTTCAGGTCAGAAATCAGCACTCGTCTTCATGGGGAATGGGGCATTTTATTTGGGGGTTAAGGGCTCAATTTGTTGTGTCACATAAAAAAACAAAAGCTTGGGGCTTCCCTGGTGGCGCAGTGGTTGAGAGTCCGCCTGCTGATGCAGGGGACACGGGTTCGTGCTCCAGTTGGGGAAGATCCCACATGCCGTGGAGCGGCTAGGCCTGTGAGCCATGGCCACTGACTCTGTGCGTCCAGAGCCTGTGCTCCACAACGGGAGAGGCCACAACAGTGAGAGGCCCGCGTACCGCAAAAAAAAAAAAAAAAAAAAAAAAAAAAGCTTGTTAAAGCAGACAGTAGAGGATATTGAATATAAAACAAAGGTCTTTGGACTTTATTCAGACAATGAGATAAAACGGAAGACTTTTCCACACAGAGTTTCATGATCAGAGATATGTTTAAAAGTTATGACTTTCTGACTGAAAGTGAGGGGATGAAAAAGGTATTTCATTCAAGAGAACAGGGGTAGCAACACTCACATCAGACAAAACAGACATTAAAACAAAGACTGTAACAAAAGACAAAGAAGGGCATCATATAATGATAAAGGGACCACTACAGGAGGATATTACACTTGTTAACATATATGCACCCAATACAGGGGCAGCTAAATATCTAAAGCAAATATTAACAGATATAAAGGGAGAAATTGACAAAAATACAATAATAGTAGGAGACTTTAACAGCCCACCAACATCAATAGACAGATCATCCAGACAGAAAATCAAAGAGGAAATAGTGGTCTTAAATGATACAACAGAACAGTTGGACTTAATAGATATCTACAGGCCATTCCACTCAAAAACGGCAGAATACACATTCTTTTCAGGTGCACATAGAACTTTCTCCAAGATAGATCACATGCTAGGCCACAAAATACATCTCAACAAATTTAAGAAAATAGACTATACTCTAAAGCTATAGTAACCAAAACATCATGGGTACTGGTACATAAATCAGTGAAACAGAATAAAGAGTCCAGAAATAAACCCACACAGTAATGGTCGATTAATCTACAAAAAAGGAGGCAAGAATATACGGAGAAAAGACAGTCTTCAATAAGTGGTACTGGGAAAACTGGATAGCTACATCTAAAAGAATAAGATTTGAATATTTCCTCATTCCACATACAAAAATAAACTCAAATTGGATTAAAGTTCTAAACGTAAGACCTGAAACCATAAAACTCCTAGAAGAGAACATAGGCAGAACACTCTTTGACATAAATCACAGCAACATTCTTTGTAGATCTGCTTCCTAATCCAAAAGAAATAAAAGCAAAAATAAGGAAATAAGACCTCATTAAATTTAAAAGCTTTTGCACAGCCATGGAAACCACTGACAAAATAAAAATGCATCTACTGATGGGAGAAAATATTTGCAAATGATATGACCAATACGGGTTAATATCCAAAATATAAAAACAGCTCACATAACTTGGTATCAAAAAAACCAAACAACCCAATTAAAAATCAGGCAGAAGCCTGAACAGACATTTTTCCAAAGAAGATATAAAGATGGCCAACAGGCACATGAAAAGATACTCAACATTGCTAATCATCAGAGAAAATGCAAATCAAAACACAGATATCACCTCATACCTGTCAAAATGGCCATGATCAAATAGAAAACAAATAACAAGTGTTGGCAAATATGTGGAGAAAAAGGATCCTTGTTGTATACCATTGGTGGGATTGTAAATTGGTGCAGGCCGCTATGCAAAACAGTATGCAGCTTCCTCAGAAAACTAAAAATAGAACCACCATATGACCGGAAGAAAAATGAAAACTAATTCAAAAAGATACATGCACCCAAATGATCATAGCAGCATTATTACAATACCCAAGATATGGAAGCAATGTCAGTGTCCATCAAAAGATGAATGGATAAAGAAGATGTGGTACATATATACATGGAATACTACCAACCACACACAAAAAGAATGAAATTCTGCCATTTGCAACAACGTGGATAAACCTACAGAGTATTATGCTTAGTGAAATAAGTCAGACAGAGAAAGACAAATACACTGTGTTGTCACTTATATGTAGAATCTAAAAAATAAAAACGAATGTGTATAACAAAATTAAGACAGATTCACAGATATGAGAACAAACTAGTGGTTACCACTGTGGAGAGGGAAGGTGGGGAGGGGCAAGATAGGGGAATGGGATTAAGAGATACAAACTACTCTGTACAAAATAAATAAGCAACAAGGATATATTATTGTACAGCACAGGGAAATATAACCACTACGTTGTAATAACTTTAAATGGAGTATAATCTATAAAAAATACTGAACCACTATGTTTTACACCTAAAACTAGTATAGTGAGCCAACTATACTTCAGTTTAAAAAAAGTTATATCTGCTCCCAAAAAGACTACATGATCTCACTGATACATGGAATCTAAAATAGCCAAATTCATAGAAGCAGATAGTAGAATGGTGTTTTGACAGGGCTGATGGAAGGGGCAAGGGGGATGATCGAAGTGTACAAAATTTCAGTTATGCAAGAAAAATAAGTTCTGAAGATCTTACTACAGAACAGAGTGCTCAGAGCTAACAATACTGCATTGTATACTTAAAATTCTTCTAATAGGATAGATCTATACTAAGTGCTCTTACTAAAAAATAACAATATTAATAGTAACAACAAAAAGGGGGTGAGAGGAAACTTTGGGAGGTGATAGTTATTATGTCATGGCTTTGATGGTGGTGATATACTTACAGGTGTACACATCCCCAGACTCATCAAGTTGAGTATATTAATACACACAGCTTTTACATGTCAATTATACCTCAATAAAGCAATTTTTATTAAAAAGATAACATCTGCTGGTGGTGTGGTTATTTGATGAGAATAAGAGAAAGGAAATAGGGCTACTGATTGAAGGGATATGACAGTAACATTCTTGTGAGAGATTCTGATGGCTTAGAGAAGAATGATGGCAACAGTGATGAGGGATATAGGCCAATCAAGGAATATAGTAAGAGGATGGACTGAAGTGGAGAGCGAGGAAAATGAGAACAAAGGTAATAACTGGGTAATAATTGGAGAAATGAGTCAGTTTTATTTTTAAGAGTTATGAAGATATTAAAATGATTAATAATTTGAACATCCTGAGTTTTAGAAGCTGACACTACAGCTTCTCTCTCCACAAATCCAGTATTTTTTTCTGCTCAGCGACAGCAACAGCTCCCCCATTTCTGTTTTTGTAGCATGCTACATGCTCACTGATGATTTAAAAAGCTACTAGATTGTTGAGTAAGCATTATGATTGTAGCATCATCTAAAGCAAAATACTCATAGCCAGGTCTTCTTGAGTCTGTTAGTAATAGCTACAGAATTGTGTACATCTTTAGGATTCTTCTCATAATGAAACTTTTCAAGAACATTTAGAGTAGTATTAGAGAAATACCCTGTATACACTTCTTAGGTTCCTTTCCTTTTACTCAGAAGCACAAACTCTCCCTTAAATTCAGTTCAGGTTAGATTAACACTGTTAATCAGGCATCAACTATATGCAGGGGCCGGGTGTTAGACTCTAGGGAGACAAAGATGAATAAGACAAGTTCCTGTTCCTTTGATATCAGGAAAGAGAATGCAGGACAGCTGATTGTGCCTCAGACAGAAAGGGAAGGTAAGGTTCCTGAAAGAGGTGATACCTAAACTGAGTTAAAAAGAGTGAAAAAAACAAAAAACAACCCAATCACATAACTGGAGATGGCAGGATGTTTTAAGCTCAGGAAATAGCCTGAACCAGACAGGGACGCCTAAAACAGCATGTTGTGTTTATAAACTACAAGAAGTTTGAGACCAAAAATGTTAGGTGGGAATATCTGACACTGATGCTGGAGAAGTAGGTGCCGAGGTGGGAAGCATGGGCGGAAACACAGCAGAGAGCTTTACAAACCCAGCTAAGGACCTCGTCTTCGTAGGTGGTGAAGAGAAACAATGAAATGTTTTGAAGAGTGTGACAGGAGCACAGTAGCATTTTCATGTAGGGGGGAATTATTTTATCTTGGAAACAGGCAATACAGCATTTATTAAGCAGAAAAGCAGGAGAAAATATGAGGTAAGTAAAAAAAAGGAGGAGGAGGACCAGAGAGAGGAGGACGAGACACAAAAAATCTTGCAGTGCGTCCACTCGTAGACAAACACTTCTTCTATTCTGTATCTATATCTCTAGATTTTTTCTTTTTAGATTATTATTGTCCACATGGCCTCAGCCCACCATGGGGACATTTCAGCGTCTCAGACTAATCATGAATCAAAAGAGAAACGCTCCAAAATGTCAAATATGTTTTATGTAGAGTTATAATAACTGCTTTAGTATGCTCTCAGTTCTGAGCCCTAACCGTTACCATAAACAACCTTCACAGCAAAGGCAAGGTTGATGAAGTTGTTCTGATCCAGAAGCTTTGCCTTGCTATTTGATGCTTTAGATTTTTTAATATCAAATAAACCACAGCCTTTGTGCATACTCTCTTATACATTAGAAACATTCATTTACCTAAATTTCATATTTCAATATAACTTGTTTACCCTATGTATACACTTACGGGGGTCATAACCAGCCCAATCCACAGAGGCTTCTGGGCCTCAGAAGAATCTGTCAATAAACAAAGGGAAAAAGGAAAATCATATTTTGCCATTCATTGTTATCCTGCCTTGGTGTAATTATCACTAGTACAGAATGTAGGAAGCAGGTTAAAGAATAGCTGCCTAGGCTCTCTCAAACTATATTGGGCTATTAAATCTTCATTTGATTAATATTTGACCCATCTACTCTCATCTCTGCATTCTGGAAATTATTAATGCTTCCTCCTTTTATCTCTTTTCATGAAAGTATACATATGCCATATATTCATATATTTTATGAGATCATACTGTACATCATTTTTGTAATTGCTTATTTGCAAATTATTTTACCCAATAGTATTCTATGAGCCATTTCCATGTCATTTTTTTAGGCTACAATATTTTCCATCACAAGGACATTTTTCTCTATCCAAGTATATTTTTTAACATGCTGGGGTTTTCTTTATTCATTTTTTCTATTATAAACAACATTGCAATGAGAATCTCCTTAATTATTCCCACATGTATGCATTTCCTTAGTATAAATGTCTAAATTGGAATTATTATACTGCAAGTTTTACTTTACTCGCAGCATTATTAACCTTCTCCACGTAACATGCCACTCTAATTCTCACTATAAGTGGCTGAACTCATTATGTGTTTGCCTATAAAACTTTGTCCCAAACAGAAATAAAAATAATCCTTTATTGAACACTTACTCTGTGCTGAACACTAAATTAATTACTTTACCTGTATTCACTTATCTTCAAACCAATGCAATGAAGTAGGTACAGTTATTAGCCTCATTTTACAAATGAGGAAACTGAGGCACAGAAAGATTAAACTTGCCCAGTTTACACAGCAGGAACTAGTTTCAAAGTAGGTAGTGTGGCCCCAGAACCTGTGCTTTTCAGTCACTGGACTTTACTTGTCATGATTGGCTACTTCTCATCATTCAGGCTTTGTATAAAAATGTTACCTCCTCATAGGCCTTCCTAGACCACTGTTACTGAAGTATTCCATCATCAAAAAGTCTACAAATAATAAATACTGGAGAGGGTGTGGAGAAAAAGGAACCCTCCTACACTGTTAGTGGGAATGTAAATTGGTGCAGCCACTATGGAGAACAGTATGGAGGTTTCTTTAAAAACTAAAAATAGAGCTACCATACAATCCAGCAATTCCACTCATGGGTATAATACCTGGAGAAAACCATAGTTCAAAAAGATGCATGCACCCCAGTGCTCATTGCAGCACTATTTACAATAGCACTATTTACAATACATGGAAACAATCTAAATGTCTATCAACAGATGAATGGGTAAAGAAAATGTGGTATTTATACAATGGAATATTACCCATAAGAAAGAATGAAATAATGCCATTCGCAGCAACATGGATGGACCTAGAGATCATCATACTAAGTGAAGTAAGTCAGACAGAGAAAGACAAATACCATATGATGCTGCTTGTATGTGGAATCTAAAAAAATGATACAAATGAACTTATATGCAAAATAGAACAGACCCACAGACATAGAAAACAAACTTATGGTTACCAAAGGGGAAAGGAAGGGTGAGAGATAAATTAGGAGTTTGGGATTAACAGATACGCACTACTATACATAAAATAGATAACCAACAAAGACGTACTGTATAGCACAGGGAACTATACTCAATATTTTATAATAACCTATAATGGAAAATAATCTGAAAGAAAAAGATATATGTGTATGTATAACTGAATCACTTTTCTGTACACCTGAAACTAACAACATTGTAAATCAACTACACTTCAATAAAAGAACAAAATAAAGTATTTCCTAGCCACACGCTATTATCATGTTGCTCATTTACCACTTGCCCTGCCTCGCCCCACTGCCCCACATCTAGTCTCCAACAAATAAATAATGAACACGCGCCAACATTCATTTAACTTGTTAGTAAGAAGCAGGAAGACAAAATAAATTGTCCCAACAGCATTAAGGAACAGAACTTTACACAGTCAGCCAGGAAAGGAATACCAACATAAGACTACTGAGTTAGATATAAGCCTGGTGAACTTTTCACAGCCCAATAAACCAAATCAACTTTGGTTCAACTTTTCTAAAGAGGCTGCAGAATTACAACATCTTGTTCAATGTCTGCAGGTTAACCGATAACTATATAGGGCTTTAAATTCTGCACCTTTGTTGTAAATTGTTGGTCAAATATACGGCAACGTTCTCCAAGAAAGCTCCATTAGTATCAAACAGGCTTATTAAAAAAGGCTTTGGCATAATATCAAAAAGTCAAGAAATTGTCATTCTGCCTTTTGTCCAAGTTTGAAAAAAATTTTTAAAATAGAACAAGAGCTCTATTCTTCCTATACAGAGAGGATTGCTTATTGGCTTGTCATCTTGGACCTGGAGCTCAATGTAGCACCCATGAGAATTGGGTTGTCTCCATTCAGCAGTAGACGGGAGCGATGGGGGAGGATTTTTTTTGGTAAGCATGAGCATCTTAGGAAGTTTACCTTAGGAAATAAGGTACATGGGGGTTCTAGGCAACCAAAATGGAGTAAGGTAGTGGGCATTTGCAGTTCTGAGCAGCCAAACTCAAATTGCTCCCTTGTCTTGATAACAAAAATCCCAATTTCTTCTGTCTGGAATGATCTTTGCCCAGTTAATCAGATGTCTTGCTCCTTCAGCTTCTTCACATATTTGCTCCAATGTCACTTCCTCAGTGAGGATTTTCTGGAACCTCGTAATTACAATTTGAAATCTTGGGCTTCCCTGGTGGCGCAGTGGTT